>NC_073230.2:73470000-74095000 GCF_029281585.2 Gorilla gorilla gorilla | reverse complement strand
ACACAGGCACTGGGCTCAGCAATAGGTCACAATTCCTGCTGTGGACAGGTCTCACGAAGAAAAGGAGAGTTACATCATCTAGCTGATAGGCCCAGAGATATGTCTTAATGACTCCTGTCAGCAAGAACCAGGCAGAAGAATCAC
This sequence comes from Gorilla gorilla gorilla, assembly GCF_029281585.2. NCBI lineage: Eukaryota > Metazoa > Chordata > Mammalia > Primates > Hominidae > Gorilla > Gorilla gorilla. The sequence continues at coordinate 74,094,856 of NC_073230.2, read as the reverse complement.
ATCACCTGTGTGCTGGTCATAAGTTACTCTCATTTCTGTGGGCATGGCTAGGCAAGAGAGGAGAGAGTCATATCATCTAGGGAGGGGCCCATATACGTGTTCTAATTTTTTCTTTGTGTAGGGCTCAGAAAAAAAGGAGAGTCACAAAACCAAGGGTTTGGGCCCTGTTATATGTCACAATCACCACAGTGGGCATGACCCCAGTATGAGAAGAAAGTCACATCATGTAGGTGCTGGGTCTACTGATATGTCACAATCTTCACTGTGGACAGGTCCCAGGAAGAAAACGAGTGCCATGTAATCTAGGTGATGGGCCCAGAGATACATCACAATATCTCCAATGGGAAAAGCCCAAGCAAGAGAAGAGCACTCCACCAAATAGTTGATGGGTGCAGAGATATGTCACAATGCTTCCTGCAGCCAGGATCCAGGTAGGAGACTCACAGCACCTTGGTTCTGGGTCCACCAATATGTCCCAATGCTTTCTTTTGGTAGGGCCAAGGCAGAAAACTTACATCACCTTTGTGTTCGGCCCAGCAATACATCAAAATCTCTCCTGTGGACACAACCTTGAAAAAAGAGAAGAGTCACATCAGCTAGGTGCTAGGCCTAGTGATATGTCACAATCCCCACTGTGAACAGGGATAAGGTAGGAGAAGAGAGTCATAACACCTGCGTGATTGGCACAGAGATATGTCATACTGTCCCCTGTAGGTGGGACTCAGGCAGGAGAGTTAAATTGCCTTTATGTTGAACCCAGCAATAGGCCCCAGTGACCCATGTGTTTGATGTTAGACCCAGCAATATGTCCCAGTGACCCATGTGGGCAAGGCACAGGCTGGAGAGTCACACAACCTGGGTGTGGTGGCCAGCAATATGTCACAATGCTGCCAGTGGGCCATGCTAAGAAAGGAGGGGAGACTCACATCACCTGGGTGCAAGGTCAAGCTATGTGTCACAATACTCACTGTGGGCAGTACCAAGGCAGGAAAATAAAGTCACATCTCCTAGGTGCCAGGTTCAGCAACATGTCATAATGCTATCTGTGGACTGGGCCAAGGCAGGAGAGTCGAATCACTCAGGTGCTGGGGAGAGGCATATTTCACAATCACACTTGCAGAAAGATCAAGGGATTAGATTAACAATTCAATCTAGGTGATGAAAGAAAATTTGTGCAATAATACTTCTGTGGGAAGAGGCCATTCAAGAGTCAGATCACTTCGGTGTTGACCCATCCAAATGTCACCATACACAATGTATCCAGGGTCCAGAAAAGAGAGGAGAGTCACATTACAAATTGCTGGGTCTAATGACAATTCTTTATTTTTGGCAGAACCCAGGCAGAGATTAATAGTCACATCGCATAGTTGATGGATGAAGAAACGTGTCACAAGACCCCCTGTGGTCAGGACTCAGGCAGGAGCCTCCCATCCTTTAGGTGTTTTGCCCAGTAATATGTCACAATACATAAAATATGCTAAACTGAGGCAAAAGACCAGGGTCACATCACCTAGGTGCTGGGTCCAATGATATGTCACAATCTCCAATTTTGGGAGAGCAAGGGCAGAGTTTTCATATCACCTAGGTGATGAATGAAAAGACACATAATACCCTGTGGGCAGGGTGTTGGACCTAGTGGTATGTCACGATAACCAACAAATGCGGGTCCCAGTAAGGAGAGAACAGGTACATACCTGAGTGCTTCACTAGCAATAAATCACACTCTGCCTGGAAAGAGCTCTAGCATTATAGGAGGGTTACATCGCTGAGGTGCTGGGTCAAGCCATATGGCACAATACCACCAGAGGTGACGGCCCAGGCAGGAGTCACAATACCTAAGTGAGGGGTCCAGAAATATGTCCCAATTTTCTTCATGGGTAAGGTTTAGGGTAGAAGAGAGTAGCATAAACTATGGAATCGGGTCTTGGGCAAAGCAATATGTCACAACAACCACTGTGGACAGGTCCCAGGAAAAAGAGGAGTGTCACATTATCAAGGTGATAGCCCCAAGGTATACAAGGTATGTCATCATGACCTCTGTGAGCAGGGACCAGACAGAAGTATCATATCATCTGTGTGTTGGGCCTAGAGATAAGGTCACTCTCACTTCAGTGGGCGTGGCCCAGGCAGGAGAGAAGAGTCACATCACCTAGGTGCTGGACCTAGAGATATGCCATAATCTTTCCTATCGGCAAATACCAGGTAAAAAAGGAGAGTCACATCAAATAGTAGATGGGCCCAGAGATATGTCACAATGCTTCATGTGACCAAGGTCAAGACAGAAGACTCATATCACCTTGGTGCTTGGCCCAGCATTATTTCACAATACCTTCTGAGGGCAAAGTAAAAGAGTAATGTCACTTTAGTGATGGGCCCAGCAATATGTCACAATCTCTTTTGAGGTCAGAAATTATGAAGAAGAGAAGAATCATTTCAACTAGTTGCTGAACCAAATAATATGGCACAATATGCCCCTCGGAGCTGAGATCAGGTAGAAAAGAAGTCACATAACCTGCATGATGGTTGCAGAGATGTCACAATGCTCTCTCTAGGTAGAACCCAGGCAGGAGAGTTACATTACCTAAGTGTTGGACCCAGCCAAATGTCACAATGGCCCACATGGGCAGAACACTGGCAAGAGAGTCACATAAGCTGGTGGTGTGGCCCAGTAATATGTCACAGTTCCCTCTGTGGGAAGCACCAAAGCAGGAGAGAAAAGTCGTCCTATCTAAGTGAAAGGCCCAGCAATATGTCACAATGCCTTCTGAAAGCAGGGCCAGTGCAGCAGAGTAATGTAACCTTGGTGCTGGGCAAAGTGATATGTCACCATCTTCCCTGTGGGCAGAACCCAGTAAGATGCAAATAATAAAATCACCTCAGTGCTGGACCCAGTGATAGGTCACAATTACCCCTGTGAGTGGAAACCAGACAGGAGGAGAGACTCACATCACCTTGGTGATGGCTGCAGTGATGTATCACAATGTCCTATGTAGCCAGGAACCAGGCAGGAGAGTAATATCACCTGGGTTCTGAACCCAGAAATACATCACAATTGCCCATGTGGGCAGGGCACAGGCAAGAGAGTCACATAAAATCCATAACAACCCCATTTGTTGGTTGAGGCAGGCAAGAGTATTAAGTCACTCAAATGCTGAGCAGAGGCATACATCACAATCATACCTGCAGGAAGCTCCAGGGATAAGATGAACAATCTATCTTGCACATGCCCTAGTTCTAGGTATAGGAGGCACTGTCTCCTGAATGTTAAATCTGTGTGCATGAGCCACAGTCGCAATGGTGAACTGGATCTCTGCATGAGGGCCTCAATCCTTCCTATGGACTGTGTCTCTGTAGTGAAGTCACAGCCTTTACAGGTGTGCTGAACCTTGGTCTGAGAGTCACCAACCTACCTGTAGACCAGATCCACATATAAGTAACAGTTCATTTTCCAACTTTTACCTGCCTCCTGGTGTGAGATTCAGAGCCTCCACAGTGAGCTATGTCTATGTGGAAGAATGACAATCTTTTCTGTCAGCTGGGTGTGAATATAAGTGTCACAATCTCATCTATGTGCTGTTCCCTGTTATGACACTCAACAGCTTTATACAGTATGCATGAGAGTCACAATTTACTCTAGAATCTTCGTGCTGGTATGGAAACATTATTCTACCTGTGGCCCTAAGCCCAAGTATTACAGTCAACATCTCCTTAATTGGCTGGGTCCAGATAGGAGAGTTTTTACCTGCCTATAAGCTGGGTTGATAAATGAGTCACCATCCAAACTGTGGCCAGATGTTTACATATGGCTGTCAGAATTCCAACTTTGAACTGCAGTCACGTGTGAGATTTAGGAACTCAACAGGAGGCTCTGTGAGAGTGACATTCCTAACAGTTGAAAGGGTGTCCATATGAGAAACAATATCTCACTTGTGTCCTGGGCCCTGTAATGACACTCCCTGTACCACCAGAGGGCTTTACACCATATGTGAGAAAGTGATGATTTTCTATGAGCTCCGTACAAAGAGGAGACCCAGAATCTTACGCATATTTCTAAGCCTCACTATAAAATACAGTGTCTCTCTCTCTCTTTTTAAAAAAAAATTAATAATTTTCTAAGTTCTTGGGTACACGTGCAGAGTGTGCAGGTTTGTTACATAGGTAAATGTTGCCATGGTGATTTGCTGTACTTATCAACCCATAACCTGGATATTAAGCCCAGCATCCATTAGTCATTTTTCCTGATTTTCTCCCTCTACCCACTTCACCAGACGGGTTCTAGTGTGTGTTGTTTCCCAACTTGTGTCTATGTGTTCACATTGCTCATATCCACTTATAAATGAGAACATGTGGTGTTTAGTTTACTGTGCCTATATTAGTTTGCTGGGGATAACAGCTTCCAGCTCCATTTATGTCTTTGCAAAGAAAATGACCCTGTTGCTTTTTATGGCTGCATAGCATTCCATGGTGTATATGTACATTTTCTTTATCCAGTCTAACATTGACAGGCATTTGGATTGATTCCATGTCTTCGCTATTGTGAATAGTGCTGCAATGAACATACACATGCATGTATCTTTGTAATAAAACAATTTATATTCCTTTGGGTATATACCCAGTAATGGGATTGCGGGGTCAAATGGTATTTCTGGTTCTAGGTTTTTAAGAAATTGCCAAAGTGTCTTCCACAATGATTGAACTAATTTATATTCCCACTGTGTAAAAACATTCCCATTTATCCACAGCCTTGCTAGCATCTGTTGTTTCTTGACTTTTTAATAACTGCCATTCTGACTGGTATGAGATGGTATCTCATTGTGGTTTGATTTGCAATTCTCTAATGATCAGTGATGTTAAGCTTTTTAAAAAATGTCTGTTGGCCACATAAATGTCTTCTTTTGAGAAGTGTCTGTTCATGTCCTTTGCCTAATTATTGATGGAGTTTCTTTTTAAAAATTTTTGTTTAAGTTTCTTCTAGATTCTGGATATTAGATCTTTGTCACATGGATAGATTACAAAAGGCTTCTCCCATTCTGTAGGTTGTCTGTTCACCCTGACAATAGTTCCTTTTTCTGTGCAGAAGCTCTTTAGTTTAATTAGATCCCATTTGTCAATGTTTGCTTTTGTTGAAGTTGCTTTTGATGTTTTTGTCATAAAATCTTTGCCCATGCCCATGTCTATGTCCTGAATGGTATTGCCTGGATTTTCTTCTAGGATGTTTATAGTTTTGGGTTTTACATTTAAGTATTTAATGTATCTTGAGTTAATTTCTGTATAAGGTGTAAAGAAGGGGTCCAGTTTCAATTATATGCTTATGGCTAGCCAGTTCTCCCAGAACCATTTATTAAATAAGTAATCCTTTCCCCATTGCTTGTTTTTTTAGGTTTGTCAAAGATCAGATGGTTGTAATGTGCAGTCTTATTTCTGAGTTTTCTTTTCTGGTTTCATTGGCCTATGTGTCTGTTTTTCTACCAGTACCATGCTGTTTTGGTTACAAGACACAGTGTCTCTCTTACTGGCTGGTTCAAGGTAACAGAGTCATCATCGCAGCTGTGAACTGGGCCAAGGTGTATTTCACAATCTTACCTGTGAATCGGGAGCTTGCAGAAGGGTCACATCAGCTGGGTGTTAGGCCAGGAATATTTCACAATGCTCCCTTTGGGCAAGAACCAAGCAAGAGAGTAACATCGCTCAGTTTCTGGGCCCAGCAATATGTCACAATTTTCTCTGTGGGCAGGGTGCAGGCTAAAGAGCAGAGCCATGTCTCCTAGGTGATAGATGGAGAGATATGTCACAAGGTCCCCTGTGGTAAGGGCACAGGCAATATCTTTCTGTCTCCTCGGTGTTGGGCCCAATGATATGTCACAAATACTCAAAATATGCAAGGCCAAGGCTAAAGAGGAATGTCACATCACTTAAGTGCTGGGCCCAGCCATATATCACAACACATAATGTATTCAGGGCACAGGCAGGAGGCGAGAATCACATGACCTAGGTGCTGGGCCCAGAAATACATCACAATTCTTTCTTAGGCAGACCCAAGTAGATGAGTAGGTTTATATCACCTATTGCTGGATCCAGCAATATGTCACAATACCTTATGAGGAAGCAGCTTGGGCAGGAGAGTCACATTACCTTGGTGAAGAGCTCAGAGATATGTCACAATACTCCCTTTGGATAGGGCTTAGAAAGAACAGTTACATAACCTAAAGATTATGCCCAGCTCTATGTCATCACTGGCCCAGAGGGCAGGGCTCATGCATGAGAGAAGAGTCACATCACATAGCTGCTGGGCAAAGCAATGTGTGACAATCCCCACTGTGGACAGGTTTAAGAAAAAAGAGGAGAGTCATATTATTTAGGTGATGAGCCTAGAGGTATGTCACAATAATTCCTGTGGGCATAGGCCAGGCAGAAGAGTCACATCATGTGTTTGCTGGACACAGTGATAAGTCACTTTCATTTCTGTAGGCATGGCACAGGCAAGGAGAAGAGCACCAACATCTCAGTGCTGGACCCAGAGGTATATCACAATCTTTCTTATGGGCAGAGTTCAGGTAAGAGAGGAAAGCCACATCAAATAGACAATGGGTCCTTAGGTATGTCACAATAACCCCTGTGAACAGAATCCAGGGAGAAGGCTCACATCACCTTGGTACTGGGTCCAGCAATATGTCACAGTGCTTTCTGAGGTCAAGGCCGAGACAAACGAGTAATGTCACTTTGGTGTTGGGCCCAATGATATGTCACAATGTCCTCTGTAGGCAGAACGTAGGAAGAAGAGGAGTCACATCAGTGAAGCGCTATGTTCAGTGATATGTTACAATTCCACTTGTAAACAGAAAAACCAGGCAAATAAAGAGAGTCTCATCACCTGGGCCATGGGTGGAAGATATGTCACAATGCCTTCTATAGGCAGAGCACAGGCTGGGGGATTAAATCCCCACAGTGGCCCCCGTGGGCAAGGCATAGGGAGGAGAGTCATATAACGTAAGTGTGAAGAACAGTCATATGTCAAAATTCTCCCTGTAGGCAAACCTAAGGCAAAAGAATAAATTCACATCGACTAAGTGCTGGGTGCAGCAATATATAACCATTCAGTCTATCAGCTGAGCCCAAGCAGGAAAGTAAAATTGCTCAAGTGCTAGGCTGAGGTGTATGTCACAATTGCAGCTGCAGGAAGGTCCAGGCATGAAATTAAGAATCCTGCACATGTCCCAGTTCCAGGTATGAGAGGCACCAACTCCTGTATGTTGGGTCTAAGTGTGTGACCCAGTCTCAACACTTTACTGAATCCATCCACAAGAGCCTCAATCCCTCCTGCAGACTGTGTCCCTTTAATGGAGTCAAAGCCTCATAGATATGCTTGATCTTGGTCTGAAGGTCACCTACCCACCTATGAACCAAAGCAATGTATGAGTTAATTTTTCAACTTCTTTTTTTGGATGTGAGATTCAGAACCTCAACAGTGGCCTGTGTTCATGTAGAAGAATGACAATTTTACTGTTGGCTGGGTGTGTATATGAGTGTCATAATCTCACCTGTGTGCCATGCTTTGTTAGGACACCCTCTGTAACACCTGAGGGCTTTATACAATATACATTAAAGTCACACTCTGCTCTAAGATTTTTGTGTTTGTATGAACCCATGATTCTACCTGTGGCCCAAAGCTCAAATATGATAGTCAACATCTCTCCAATTTGATATGTCTACATAGAACAGCTCAAACCTGCCAGAATTAGAAATGAGTTGCCATTTCAACTGTAGCTGGGTGTTTACATATGACAGTCACAGTCCGAACTGTGAGCTGTGTCAACATGTGAGACTAAGGACCTCCCCAGTTGGCACTGTCCATATGTGTGAGGTGACAATATTAACAATTTGTGGGGTGTACATATGAGAAACACAATCTCACTTGTTTACTGTGACACTCTCTCTACCACTTGAGGGCTTTATATGATATGTAAAAGAGTGGTAATTTTTTATGACCTTCATACAAAGAGGAGACTCATCATCTTACTTTTTTTCTAAGTCTAGCTATGGAAGACAGTATCTCTTTTATTGGCTGATTTGAAGTATGAGAGTAATCAATACACCTGTGAGCTGGATAAAATATATGTCACAAACCCACCTGTGGGTTGTGAGTGAGAAGTCATACCATGTAGGTTTTTGGCCAAGGATATGTCACAGTCTTCCCTTAGGGCAGAAATCAAGCAGGAGAGTCATATCACCTAGGAGCTCAGCCACAGATATGTTACATTCCTCTCCTGAAAACAGACCACATGCAGCAGAGTCATAGTGAAGTGGCTTCATTGTCTGGGGAAATACCCGAAGTTTGTTGTCCTGCACTGAGAAGAGTAATGACTCGAACACACACACGGAATGAGTTTCAGGAGCAGAAAGTTTAATAGACAAAAGACAGAAGAGAGAGAGGGAGAGAGAGAGCTTCCTTCTGCGGAGAAAGTGGGTCACCATAGCAGGTTTCCAGGTTTGGGGCAGAATGTGATCAATTTTATAGAGAGGCTTGAGGAGGCAGTGATTGATTTATATATGGCCCAGGAAATTGGTTTGACCAGGTGTGGTATTTACATAGCACACGAGGAAACTGGCCCTCCCACACTAATCTTATTATGCAAATATGGACACCCACATGCATGGTGACAAAGTAAAGGGAGAGGGAATCACCACTTTGAGTGTACTTGGCTTTTAGTATAGCTGCTGGCATTTACATATGCAAACTTCCAGCTTGCTTATCTATGCTTGCAGTTTGACTTTTCAGGCTGCTTTCTTTTAGGAAAGAGATGGTTTTTTGGCTGCTTTTCATTGAAGGAAAATTCCACCGAGAACTCTTTTACCCTTGCTAACTGCCTAAAATATATTTTTTTAAACTCCTATGTTATTCACCCCTCAGAAGATAGTATTCTAACTGCTGTTGGGGGTGTTGGACGACGAATCTTTCTGGCTACTTCCTGCTGAAAAGGGGTGTCGTGTGGGGGAACAGCAGCTGGGGCTCCTCCTGAGGTTTATTTAAGTGTTCTCGGAAGAATGGCATGTCTATGGGTGGTTCTGTTTGCAGCGCCATTTGGAGTTTTTTTTCTAGGTAAAAAGATAAATTTTACAAGAAGTTTTGGAATATAGGGTTTTAACATGAGTATTAAGATTATTATTATTAGTGAGAGTACTATAGGCCATAACTATGACAGCAGAGTTTGATACCTGTTACTATTTCAATGAGTTGTAATACAGGTAGGTCTCCACTAGATGTCGCTGTACACTACCAGAAACGTTACTGTAAACGTAACATTTTTCTTTGAGAAACACATACATTTATCCCCTTGGCTTGCCGTCAGGAGATAATTTTAGGTTCGGGCAATTTTTTATAACTTGTGATATGATTAAGAGAAATACGTTATTCAGTGGCTAAAGTAACTTAAGTGTTAATCTTGGCCATTTCTTTCCTTTATTAAGTTCTTTCATGACTTTCACAGATTATCTTACAACATTCTTAAACTTTCTGACTTGTCCTAAATATCCTTCCTTTAAACAACCAGTCTTTTTAGGACAAGAATTTACCATAAAAGCCTTGCTTATAAAATCTCTTTTATAACCTTCTTTCCATAGCTTGGAGTGCACCATATTGCCAATCTTTAATAAAAAGTCCTGTCAAGCTCAGTGATAGTATAACTTTCATGCTTACTTCTTGTCTGTAACTATTACCCTTGCTATAGGGATAATAATTAAGCAAAACAACCTTGACTAAATTTTTTCTACAATTATTCAATTATTATTCCTCTTATAAAGATGATAATTAGGCAAAGTATTACGGCAATTAGAATTTTACAACTAGAATTCCACACTGTGAGTTCCATAGTGTATAGTTCTACTACAAATAGTAGAGTGAATTTAGCAACTCCCAGAAGAGTGATGTAGTAATTTTTATTTATAAATTTTATTTGCCAAGGTATAGAATTTCCCTTTGGGGTTCTATGAAGTTACAAATGCAATCCTATGAATAATTAAAATTTTCTTGTAAATATGTGTTAAAAGAGAAGTTTTAATAGTTGGCGGCAAACTTGGAGAGGAAAAATAGAAATGACAAAAAGTGTCTGATGACGTAGTAGTGAGCAAGATGAGTAGCCCTAAGTTACTTATCTTTTATGATTTTCAGCTTAAGATTTTCTATTTCTTCACACTGATATTCAGGACATTCCTCTGGGCTTGTAAGGGGTTGCTCCCTCAGCTCTTCAGGACTTGACTTGAGTGTGATGTATCCAAGAGTTGATATCTGTAATTTTATTTATTTATTTATTTTTTGAGATGGAGTCTTGCTCTGTCGCCCAGGCTGAAGTGCAGTGGTGCGATCTTGGCTCACTGCAACCTCAGCCTCCTGGGTTCAAACGATTCTCCTGCCTCAGCCTCCTGAGTAGCTGAAATCACAGCCCCACACCATGCAGCCCAGCTAATTTTTGTATTTTTAGTAGAGACGAGGTTTCACCATGTTGGCCAGGCTTGTCTCAAACTCCTGGCCTCAGGTGATCCGCCCACCTTGGCCTCCCAAAGTGCTGGGATTACAGTCATAAGCCACCACGCCCAGCAAATACCTGTAACTTTTATTGCCAAGGGAGGAGGGGGTTGAAAAAAAACAGTGTAGGGCCCTTCCCAGCTTGGGCTTAGGGAAAGAGAGAGAGAGGCATGAGATTTACTGATAGCAAATCTCCTGGGTTAAATAAAGGTGGTCTTATTTCTTGGGGTTGGGCTACTGCTAGTTGTGTTAATTTTTGTTGGAAGTGAGCTAGAGAGGTTACATACTTAACCAAATTAGGTTTTCTGCTTTAATAGAAAAATCGTTGGTAAGAAAAGGCCATTTATAGAGCTTAGACCTAACTTTGTTTTTGTTTGTTTGTTTGAGACAGAGTCCCACTCTGTCTCCCAGGCTGGAATGCAGTGCCGCGATCTCGGCTCACTGTAAGTTCTGCCTCCCGGGTTCATGCCATTCTCCCACCTCAGCCTCCCTAGTAACTGGGACTAGGTGTCTCTTGATAATATCATTTGTTCTATACCTTTACTGAGAATTGGGGTTTTTAAGCACAATGGAGACGATATTCTGTGCCTAGCATATTTGAGACTCCCATGTGACAGCTGCCTTAAATGAGGGGCCATTGTCACTTTGAAGGTATTTAGGTAGACCAAAGCAGGGTTTTTTTTTGTTTGTTTATCTTTTTCTGAAACAGAGTCTCGCTTTGTCACCCAGGCTGGAGTGCAGTGGCATGATCTCAGCTCACTGCAACCTCCGCCTCCCAGGTTCAAGCAATTCTCCTGCCTCAGCCTCCTGAATAGCTAGGATTACAGGTGTGCACCACCATGCCTAATTTTTTTGTATTTTTAGTAGTGACGAAGTTTCACCATGTTGGCCAGGCTGGTCTCGAACTCCTGAACTCGTGATCCGCTCGCCTCGGCCTCCCAAAGTGCTGGGACTACAGGCCTGAGCCACTGCGCCTGGCTGGAGTTATTTTATTAATTAACACTTTTATTACCTCAGAGGTATTTTCTGTATGGCATGGAAATGCTTCCACCCAGTTAGTAAAAGTATATACCCAAAACAGAAGGTATTGGATACCCTTTGTCTTTGGCATGCGGGTGAAGTCTATCAGCCAGGCCTCCCCCTGGATAGCTTCCTATTTTTTGGGTTTTAGGAGGAAGGAGCCACCTGTTCAGGGGATTATTTTTAAGACAGACTTCACAGGAATTAACAACCCGTTTGACTGTTTTTAGTAAGTTCTCTTCTGAAAACAATCTCTGGGCATAGTGATAAGTTTTATCCTTTCTTAAGTGAAAAACTTGGTGAAAGATTCTAAGGATTTTCCTTTGACTGAAGGCTGGCGAATGGAGTTTGCCATCCTCTGATTGTAGCCATCCTGAGGGCTAAAAATATACCCTCAAAAAGTGGCCCATTCTATTTCTGCAGGGGAGTACTGAGGCTTAATTTCTCTTATGGAGCCTTCCCAGATTAGAGGGGCTTGAAGCGTGTTGATGCCTCAAGGCTTCCTTGCTGCTGACTTAATTGCCTGATTAGCTAACGTATTTCCTTCGGCTACTTCATCTGTTCCCTTTTGATGTCCCTTACAATGCATCATTGCTATTTTTCATGGAAGAAAAACGGAGAATAATTTTCTGGTGATACTTTAAAAGAGATCCATTAGCAGTAAGAAAATGTATTTTCTTCCAAATGGCAGCATGAGCATGAAGAACCAAGAAAGCATACTTTTAGTCTGTGTAAATGTTAGCTACCTTTCCTTTGTTTAATTCAAGTCCTCTTGTAAGAGCTATCAGTTCAGCTAATTGAGCGTTTGTGCTGGGGAGAGAGACACACTTTTAATAACGTTGTTTAGAGTGACTACTGAGTATCTTGCCTTATGTATTTTTTGCTTTACTGGCTATTTGTTACCTAAGAGGTCCCCCTAGAAGACAGTAATTGTGTCATGCTATGTGGGGTGTAAGTTAAATTCTCTAGTATAATTAAAGAGAATTATGATTATAATTTCCAGGGTTAATTTGGAGACTTTTCTAAGTAGTAGAGCCACCATGGCAGTGGCTACAGGAAGAGGGGAGACCTGAATTAGAGAACAGAAAAGAGGGAGACTGGCTCTATTGTTTAGAAGGGTGATTATCTTCCTTCTTTTAATTTCCAGAATCACCTTGGGATCCTAGGCTATAATGGCAGTTTGAGCTGCTGGAGCTGGGGGCTGGGTCCCTAGGACCCATTATTCCTGCCAAACAATCTGTGAAACTGGTTCTGAATCTAGTGACCTCATCTCTGGGGGCAGTTTGCTCTCTAGTGTCTCTGCCACAGCCTGCAGAGGGTTGAGGTGGCTTCTTCTTGATGCTTGGGCACTGCTTCTTAAAGTACCCTGACTTGCCAGACTGATAGCAATGAGCAGATGTACCTTGGAAATCCTGGACATTGCAGGCTTGCAAAGCAACTACTAGAGACTTTGTCCTTCTCCTGAGTTTCCTCGCTTTCTCTTGGGTTTTCTCCTGGTCCCTATTATAAAAGGCTGAAGTGGCTACCTTCAGGAGTTTCTCTAAGGTGCTATCTGATTCTATAGCCTGCTTTTGTAGTTTCTTTTTTAATATCAAGAGCTTGGCCGGGCGCGGTGGCTCACGCCTGTAATCCCAGCACTTTGGGAGGCCGAGGCGGGCGGATCACGAGGTCAGGAGATGGAGACCATGGTGAAACCCCGTCTCTACTAAAAATACAAAAAATTAGCTGGGTGCAGTGGCGGGCGCCTGTAGTCCCAGCTACTCGGGAGGCTGAGGCAGGAGAATGGCGTGAATCCCGGAGGCGGAGCTTGCAGTGAGCTGAGATCGCACCACTGCACTCCAGCCTGAGCCACAGAGCGAGACTCCGTCTCAAAAAAAAAAAAAAAAAAAAAAAAAAAATCGAGAGCTTCGTGCGTAATAAACCTGTCCTTTAGAATGTTAGAATGCACTATTTGTTGATTGGATCAGAAGAAAAGGACATATGCTCTATTAGTGCCTCTCTCTGCCTTTTCATAAAGGCTGCAAGACTCTTATCTGGCATTTGGTCTATCATGGACAGTTTAGAGTAAGAGATTTGTCCTCATGGACAGTTTAGAGTAAGAGATTTGTCCCTATTCATAAACCCTCTAATATGCCTATTAAAGTGTTTTTTTTTTCCATTTATCTGCAGAGCTATTGGAGTTCTAACCAGGGTTGTAAAGAGGAACTGCTTCCCTTCCTATTGGGAATGGTGTTTCTGTTATTTCTTCACTTTCTCCTTTTTAAATTTTGGTGCATTATAGGAGACATATTGTTCATTTCTGAAATTCTCTGCTGCCTGTAGGGCTGCCTGCTTTTCAGCTGCAGTTAGGGTTTGGTTTAGGAGCAGCACAACATCCTTCTATGCGAGGTGAAACACCTGAGTCAAATTTTGGAAAGCTTCTATATACCTATTGGGGGTTGTCAGAAAATCAGCCTAAGTCTTCCTTTATTTGGCTAAGGTGTTGTAATAAGAGAACTTGAGATGGCTCTAAATAAGGGGGATTCTCAAATGGCTTCCCTGGAACTTGCTTTTCTAATTCTGGTGAATAATTTTCTATAAGCCTGCCTGATATGACTTTTTAAAAAGCTGGGTTGATCTTATACTACCTGCAAAGGTGTAGTATAAATGTCATGCCCTTGTGCAAAAGAAAATGGTTGCTTTCTTCTTCAAAGTCCGGAGGTTAAAGAAGTTCCAGTGTTACAGAATGCACTCCAGAGGGTTGCAAGCTGAAGTTGGTCTGTTGCCCATCTAGAAAAAGTGAGAATAAAAGGGTCCTTTTAGTCTCCCTTTTTTTTTGGTATGACCAAGGGTGAAGGGGAAAACAGTGGGAGTGTCACCTCTACTCTTTTCTCTCCTTGGTTCCTGGGTCCTGTCACCATGTTAGATGTGTCACTCATGGTTGTGGGTGTGACCTCTCCAAGCCATGAAACCAGATGAACTAGGTGATGGGTTTTAGCCACAATTACCCACATAGCCTTATTTGTCCACTTGTGATTTCCCTTTGACTTTCTAGACTTGTGTGATCTGTGTGCCACCCCAAAAAATGGATTTTGGGAAAGAATATGTAATAGTTGCCTTTGGGCAAGGCTCATTTAATGGAGGGATTGTGCTAGATGGAACTCTGTATTCTACTCTTATGCCCCATGCTAAATCATTTACCCTTAGAAAATGATTCTGGTTAACTTTTGGATGTAAAGTTCCCTTACTAATTAAGTACTATTTTAATTAGAGACAGAATAGGTGCCTTAAAGAACAGAAGGGACCTAATGGCATTTTTCCTGCTGATAAGACAGTATTCAAACTAAAATTTAGCTATGGAAGACATTTTACTCTTAATTGTTAAAGGCAGCGTTTTCCCATTCACAGAAGGGCATAGAGCCTGATTTTTAGCGGTGCAAAAGGGAGAATTGGGAAGCTACAGTATATTGCAAAAGACTGACAATGTGCCTCATGGAGATAATTTCTATTTCCACTAGGTGGTGCTGTTGGCTTAGAAATACCATGTACTCACGGAGGACGTGTAGAGATGCTTATTGGGTTAGTACGGCATTTGCCGATCTTTCCTAACAGAACTGTTCCCCAGAATTGTAAAAATTCCTGCACATTTCATACACAGAGAAGATAAAAGACATGGTGACTGCAGATAGAAAAGGAGAAATTTTGCAACAGGATAGATGGAGATTCTCTTTGCTAACACCTGGATGAGTAGTCAGAAGTTGGCTTTAGTCCAGAAGACTTTGGATAACACCAGGGTATGCCCTGGCCCGAAATTTTCAGTTGCTCCAAAACCTCTCCCAGCCCTATGTAATGGCTAGGTCCTCCATGAAAGAAAACTGGTTTAAAGCATGGCCAATGTGTGTATTGCGGGGGATTCATCCTCTCCCCAGTAACCCTCACATTTGAGTCTTCAAGAACAGTAGCCATGCTAATCACATTTTTAAATGGCTGTTTGGATGCCCATTATTAATTTGATTTGATTTTATAATAAAGGCCCATAGCCTCAAAATTAAAGGACAGATTCTGAGGTTCACTTCCATACTTATTGCTTTGATGTTTATACCTTTCATTCCATTTCTGATTCTGAAGGAGCCCCCAAATGAAGTGGCTTTGTTCTGTGGGGACATACGTGTGGTTTCTTGTCTCATACAGAGAAGATTAATGACATGGACACGCACACACGGAGTGAGTTTAAGAAGCAGAAAGTTTAATAGAAGAAAGGAAAGAGGGAGAGACAGAGCTTCCTCTTTCAGAAAAAGTGGGTCACCCAAGGGGGTTTCTGAGTTTGGGGCAGAATAGATTCAATTTTATAGAGGATTGGATTGAGGAGGCAGTGATTGATTTACACAGGGCCCAGGAGATTGGTTTGACCAGGTGTGCCATTTACATAGCCCACAAAGAAAATGTCCCTTCTACCCTAATCTTTTATTATGTAAATGTAATCTCTACCTGGCCGACGCCATGACACCTGCACACGTGATGACAGAAAAAGGAGGGAAAATTGTCATGTGTCGTGTACCTGGCTTTTAGTATAGCTCCTGGCATTTGCATATGCAAGCTTCCAGCTTGCTGATCTATGCTTACAGCTTCACGTTTTAGGCTGCTTTCTTTTAGGAAAACAAATAGCTTTGGGGCTCCTTTTTATTAAAGAAAAATTCCATTGAGAACCCTTACTCTTACTAACTCCCTAAAATAATTTCGATTTAACTCCTGTATTAATATTGCCTGTATGCTAAGTCCAGTGATGTCAAAATGCTCCCTCTGGGCATGGCCTTAGCAGGAAAGACAAATCACCTGGTGTCATGGCCCAGCAATATGTCACAACATTTTCTATGGGCAGAATACAGGTAAGAGAGAGTCACATTTCCTAGGTGATAAATAAAAAGATATTTTACAAGGTCCCTTGTGGGCAGAGCCCAGGCAGAAGCACCCCATCCCATAGGCATGGGTCCCAGATATGTGTAATAATATCCAAAATATGTGGGGCCCAGGGAAAACAGAAGAGTTTCATCACCTAGATGCTAGGTCCACCTACATGCTAGATGCTACCAGGTTTCATCACCTAGATGCTAGATGCAAAATCAGAGATATGTCACAATCCCTGATTTTGGCAGGGCCCCGGCAGAAGAGGAGAGTGAAATCAATCACCACCTCTTCTCCGTCACCTGGGTGATGAATAAACAGATATGTTCTAATACCTCTGTAGGCCGGGCCCATGCAGATTTGCATCATGAAAGTGTTAGACCCAGCCATATGTCACAATACTCAATGTATGCAGGGCCCAGGCAGGAGAAGGAAGTCACATTACCTAGGTGCTGGGCCCAGTCATATATCACAATCTGTCCTTGGGCAGAGAGATCAAGCAATAGAGGAAAGTCACTTCACCTGGGTGTTAGGGCCAGCAATATTTCACAATTCTCTCTGTGAAAAGTGCTTAGACAAAATTATAGGCTCACAGCATCCAGGTGCTAGGTTTAGTCATTTGCCACAATCCCATCTGTAGGGCCCAGGCAGAAGGGTCAAATCACTTAGGTGCTGGGAAAAGGTGTATGTCACAATCACACCTGCAAGTTCTAGGGATTATATTAAACATCCCACACACGTCCTGGTTCTAGGTATGAGAGTCAATACCTTCTCTATCTTGGGTCTAATTTCGTAAGTCATAGTCTTAAAGGTGGCTAGATCTGTGTCTGAAAGCCTCAATCCCTCCTGTGAACTATTTTTCCCTAGTGGAGTCAGAGGCTCACAAGAGCGCTGAATCTTTATCTGAGAGTCACCAACCCAGCTGTGGGCCAGATCCACGATTCGATTTTCCAAATTTCAGCTGGCTTTGTGTGTGAGGTTCAGAACCTCAACAGTGTGTTGTTTATGTGGGTGCAGGATAATCTTTACTGTTGAAAGTGTGTGCATACAAGTGTCATAATCTCACCTGTGTGCTTGGCCCTGTTAGGACACTCTCTGTACTATGCTAGGGCTTTATGTTTTGCATAAGAGTCACAATCTATTCTAAGACATTTGTGCTGGTATGAACCTATAATCATATCTGTATTCTTAACCCCAGGTATAAGAGTCAACATCTCCCTAATTTTCTGTGTCTAGATAGGAGAGCCCTCACCTTTCTATGAGCTGCATTTAAAAATGTTTTACTATCCCATATCTGGCTGGATGTTCACATATGACAATTCCAAATGTGGACTGCATCCATATGTGAGATTACAAGTAGGGTCTGTCCGTCTGTGAGAATTACAATTTTAATGGATAGTAGGGTGTGCATACACACAAGTAAATCTCACCTGTGCACTGGGCTCTGCGATGACACACTGTGTACAACCTGAAGACTTTATACCATATGTGAGAGTGTGATACTCCTTTCTGACCTTTATAAAAACAGAAGACCCAGAATCTTATCCATTTTTCTAAGCCTAGCTATGAGAGACTGTATCAACTATTGGCTGGTTCAATATATGAGAGTCATCATCACACCTATGAGCTGGAACAACATATGTGTAACAAATCCACCTGCAGGTAGGTAATAAGCAGGAGAGTCACATCACCCGGGTGCTGGGCCAAAGATTTGTACAATATTACTTGAGGGCAGGGACCGGGAAGGATAGTAACATCCCTTGGCTGCTGAGCCCAGAGATATGTTACAATGCTCCCTGTGGGCAGCGTTCAGGCAAGAGAGACACATCACCTGGTTGCTAGGTCCAGCAATATGTCACAATCTTCCCTGTAAGCAGGATGCAAATGGAAGACAATAGTCACATTTCCTAGGTAATGAATGCTGAGATGTCACAAGGTCTTCTGTGAGCAAAGCCCACTCATGTGCCTCCAATCCATCCCCTATATCACAATACCCAAATATGTGAGCCCCAGGCAAAATAGGAGAGTCACCTCACCTAGGTTCTGGGTCCAGTGATATATTATAATCCTCTTTTTGGCAAGGCCCAGGCAAAAGAGGCACAAAAGAGAAATGGCAGGGGATGAATGAAAAAATATTTCATATCTCCATGGACAGAGCCCATGCAGAAGAGTCACATCAACTAGGTGATGGACCCAGACATATGTTTCATATACAATGTGAACAGGGCCCAAGCATAAGAGAGTTACATCATCTAAGTGCTGGGAATATTGATACATCACAATCGCTTCTTGGGCAGAGTCTAAGTAGTGGAGGACAGTCATACCACCTATGGGCTGGGTCCAGAAATATGTCTCAATACTTCCTGAGGGGAGAGCCCAGGCAGTATTATCACATCACCTGGGTGCTGGAACAGAGATATGTCATGGTCTTCTCTGAAAGCAAGGACCAGGCAGGAGGCTCATGTCACATTTGGCCAGTGATAAGTTACAATTCCTTTCTAAAAGCAGGGCTTGGGCAGTAGTCACATCACCTAGTTTCTGAGACCAGGTGTCACAGGGGGCTCCACAGGGAGCATTGTAACATATCACTGGGCTCAGAAACCAGCTGTCACAATACTTCTGGTGGGCTAGGCCCAGGCTGGAGACACATCACCTAGTTGTTGTGTTATGTCACCATCTTCCCTGTGGGCAGGTGCAGGCAGAAGAGATGAGAGACATATGCCCTATGTGATGGATACAGAGAAATGTCAGAAAGCTGCCTGTAGTCAGGGCTGAAGCAAAAATGTCTCATTTCCTAGGTGTTGGGCCCAGCAATATGTCACAATACCAAAAACATGCAAGGTCCAGGCAAAAGAGGAGAGTCACATCACTTAAGTGCTGGGTTCAGTGATAAGTCACTATCATTCTTTCTGGCAGGGCCCAGGCAGGAGAGGTGAGTCACATCACCTAGATGACTAAAAAAATGTGTCATAATACCCCTGTGGGCAGGGTCCATGCAGGACAGTCACATGACCTAGACATTATTCCCAGCCGTATGTCACAAAAACAATGAATGTAGAGCCCAGGCAGGAGAGTCACATAACCTTGGTGCTGGGTCCAGTGATACATCACAGTTTTTTATTGGGCAGAGTCCAAGCTGTAGAGAGAGTCATATCACCTAGTTGCTGTGTGTGACAATATATAACAATACTCCCTGAGAAGTGGGCTCAAGCAGGAGATTCACATCACTTAGGTGAGAGGTTCAGAGATATGTCACAATGCCCCCAGGTGAGCAGCGGTCAGGAAGAAAAGTTACATAAACTAGGGACAGAGCCCAGCTATATGTCACAACTACCCCAGTGGGGAGCACTCAGGTATGACAGGAGAGTCACATCACATAGGAGCTGGGCCAAGCAATATGTAGCAATCTCCGCTGCAGACAAGTCTGAAAAAAAGAAGGGTCACATCAACTAGGTGATGAATCAGAAATATAGCAAAATGATTCCTGTGGGCAAAGACCGAGCAGAAGAAATTACACCACGTATGTGATGAGCTTAGTAATACATCACTCTCTTTCCTTGGGCATGGTCCAAGCAAAAGAAAAGTCACATTACCTAGCTGTTAGGCCCAGAGTTATGTCACAATCTCTTTTATAACAGAAGCCCAGGTAAAAGGAGAGTCACATCAAATAGAGGATGGTCCCAGAAGTATGTCACAATGCCTCTTGTTAGCAGGGTCCAGGCATACCAACTCACATCACCTTGGTGCTAGGTTCAGCAATATGTCACAATGCTTTCTGAGAGCAAGGCCAAAGCAAAAGGGCAACATCACCTTGCTGTTGGGCCCAGTGATATGTCACAATGTTCCTTGTGGGCAAAACCTAGAGTCACATCAGCTAGGTGCTGGGCCTAGCAATCTGTTTTGATACACCCTGTAAGGAGAAACCAGGCAGAAACTGTCTTATTACCTGTGTGATGAGCAGAAAGATATGTCACAATGCTCTCTGTAAGCAGGGCCTAGGCAAGAGAATTATATCACCTGGGTGTGGACCCAGCAATATGTCACAACAGCCCGTGTGGGCAAGGCACTGGCAGGAGAGCCACATAACCTGGGTGTTGGGTGCAGCAATATGTCACAGGGTTCCCAGTGGGCAGTGCCAAGGCAGGAGAATAGATTTACATTAGTTAGGTCCTGGGTTCAGCAATGTTTCACAATCCAATCTGTGGGCTGAGCCCAGGCAGAAGAATTCAATCACTCAGGTGCTGGGCAGAGGCATATGTCACAATCACAGCTGCAGGAATGTTCACAAATGAGATTAACAATCCTGCACATGTCCAGGTTCCAGGTATGAGAATCAACACCTCTTTTATGTTGGGCCTAAGTACATGATTCACAATCTCAACAGTGGACTAGATCCATGGACGAGAGCCTCAATTCCTCTCACAGACTGTTTTCTTAGTGGAGTCACAGTCTTTCAGGTGTACTGAATCTTGGTCTGAGTGTCAATAACCCACCTGTGGACTGAAATAAACGATGAGTCAATTGTTCAACTTTTGGCACTTTTTTTTATTGTGGGGTTCAGAATCTCAACAATGGGTTGTGTTCATGTGGGAGGGTGACAATCATTACTGTTGGCTGGGTGTGCTTATGAGTGTCACAATCTCACCTATGTCCTGAGGTCTATTAGAACATTCTCTGTCCTACTTGAGGGCTTTGTACTGTATGCATGGCAGTGCAATCTTGTCTGAGACCTTCATGCTGGTATGGACCCATGACTGTACTTGTGGCCCTAAGCCCAGGTATGAGAGTCAACATGTCTCCAATTGGCTGAGTCCAGATAGAAGATGCCTTACCTGCCTAGGAGCTGGGTTTAGAAATGTTTCACCATTTCAACTCTGGCTGAATGTTCACATATGACAGTCACAATTTCAACTATGGACTGTGTTTGTGAGATTAAGAACCTCATTAGTGAGTTCCATCCATGTGGCAGGTTGACAATACTAAGGGTTTTTAGGGTGAGCATATGAGAAACACAACCTTACCTATGTGCTAGGCTCTGTAATGACACTTTCTGTACCATTCAAGACCTTTACACAATATGCAAGAGAATGGCATTTACAATCTTTATAAAGCGGAGGCCCATGAACTCACCTATTTGCCTAAGCCTTGCTAAGAGACACAGGATCTCTGCTATTGGCTGGTTCAAGGTATGAGACTTATGCCATCTGTGAGCTAGGCCAAGATAAATGTGACAATTACACCCGTGGATAAGGAATGATAAGTAGAGTCACATCACCTGTTTTTTGGAGCCAGGAATATGTCAAAATCTTCCTGGAGGCCAGGGACTAGGCAGGAGAGTCACATTACCTGTTTGCTGGGCCCGGGAATATATCACACTGCTTTCTGTCAGCCAGGCCCAGGCAGGAGAGACACATCACCTGGTTGCTAGGCTCAGTAATATGTCACAATTTTCTCTGTGGGCAAGGTGCAGGCAGAAGAGGAGAGACACATTTCCTAGGTGATGGATAAAGAGATATGTCACAAGGCCCCATGTGAGCAGGACCCAGGTGGTACTCCCATTCCCTACATGTTGGGCCCAGCGATATGTCAGAATACCCAGAATACACAGGGCCCAGGCAATAGAAAAATGTCACATTACCTAGGCACTGGCCCAGCGATACACCACAATTTTTTTTTTTTTTTTTTTTTGCCAGAGCCTAAGCAGTAGAGGAGAGTCACATCACCTAGTTTCTAGGTCCAGCAATATGTTACCGGACATGGCCCAGGCAAAAAAAGTAAAATTATTTATGTGAAAGACCCAGAGATATGCTACATTGTCATCTGTGTGTAGGGCTAAGAGAGAAGAAAAGTGTTACATAACCTGGGTGCTCATGCCACCTGTTTCACAATCACCCCAAATGACAGGGCCCAGTCATGACAGTCACATCACATAGGTTCTGGACCAAGTGATATGTCACAATATTCTCTCTGTACAGTTTACAGGAAGAAGACAGTCACATAATCTAGCTGATGGGCTTAGAGATATGTCAAAATAACCCCTGTGGGCAGGGACCAGACAGGATTACCTCACCTGTGTGCTGGGTTTGGCAATAAGCCATCTTTCTTCTGTGAGCATGACCCTGTCAGAAGAGAGTCACATCACCTAGGTTTTGGTCCCAGAGATATGTCACATTTTTTCTTATGGGCAAAGCCCAGGTAAGATAGGAGAGTCACATCAAATAGTTGATGAAGTCAGAAGTATGTCACAATGCCCTCTGTGAGCAGGGCTCAGGCAGGAGACTCACATCACCTGGGTGCTGGGCCCAGCAATATGTCACAATGTCTTCTGAAAGTAGGGCAAAGGCAACAGATTAATGTCACCTTAGTGTAGGGCAAAGTGAAATGTCACCATCTTCCATGCGGGTGGGCCTTAGAAAGATGGGAAGAGTCCCATCAGCTAGGTGCTATACCCAGCAATAGGCAAAAATATCCCATCTGAACAGAAACCAGACAAGAGTCACATTACCTGGGTGATGAGTGCAGAGATACATCACAATGCCCATGTAGGCAAGGCTGAGGCTGAAGAGTTATATTACATGGGTGTTACACTAAGCAGTATGTCACAATGGCCCATGTGGGCAGGGAAAAAATAGGAGAATCACATAAGCTGGGTTTTAAGCCCAGAGATACGCCAGTGTCCCCCGTAGGCAGTGCCAATAAAGAAATGGTGACTTACATCACTTGGATGCAAGGCCCAGTGATATTCCACCATCTCCCCTGTGGGCAGCACCAAGGCAGGAGTATGGAGTCACATGTGCTGGTTCAGTGATATGTCGCAATTGTGCCTATAGACTGGGCCCAGACAGGAGAGTCAAATCACTCAAGTACTGAGCAGAGACATATGCCAAAATCACATCTGCAGGATGGCTTAGAGATTAGATTAACAATCTCACACATGTCCCAGTTCTAAATTTGAGTCAACACCTCCTGTATGTTGGGTCTAATTAAGAGACTCACAATCTCAATGGTGCACTCGATTTGTTTATGAGAGCCTGAAGTCTTCCTGCAGACTGTGTACCCTTACTGGAGTCACAGACTCACAGATGTGCTAAATATTGTGAAATGCATCCACATATAAGAGTCAAGTTTCCAGGCTGGGGGTGGTGCCTGATGTCTGTAATCCCAGCACTTTGGGAGGTCGAGGCAGGCCTGGATCACTTGAGGCCAGGAGTTTGAGAGCAGTCTGGGAAACATGGTGAAACCCTGTCTGTAGTAAATATACAAAAATTAGCTGGGTGTGGTGGCACATGCCTGTAATTCCAGCTACACAGGAGGTTGAGGCACGAGAATTGCTTGAACCCAGAAAGTGGAGGTTGCAGGAGCTGAGAGTGCACCACTGCAGTCTAGCCTGTGTGTCAGAGTGAGTGAGACTCTAAAAAAATAAATAAATAAAGTCAATTTTCCAACTTTTGACTGTTTTCATGAGGGAGACTCAGGACCTCAACAGTGGGCTGTGTTCATGTGGAAAGATAACAGTTTTTACTGTTGGCTGGGTGGGTGTATGAGTGTCACAATTTTGTCTGTGTTCTAGGCTATCTCAGTACCACACGAGAGATTTCTACAGTATTAACGAGAGTTGCAAACCACTCTATGACCTTCATGTTGAAGGTATAGACCCATGATTGTACCTGTGTCTCTAAGCCCAGGTATGAGAGTCAGCATCTCTATCACTGGCTGGTTCCACGTAAAAGAGGACAGGCATGGTGGCTTATGCCTGTAATCCCAGCAATTTGGGAGGCCGAGGCAGGTGGATCACTTTAGGTCGGGAGTTCAAGACCAGCCTGGCCAACATGGTGAAACCCCATCTCTACTAAAAATACAAAAATTAGCCCGGTGTGGTGGTGCACATCTGTAATCCCAGCTACCCAGGAGGCTGAGGCAGGAGAATCGATTAAAGCCGGGAGGTGGAGGTTGCGGTGAGCCGTTATTAAACTACTGCACTCCAGCCTGGGTGACAGAGTGAGATACTGTCTCCAAAAAAATAAAAATAAAATAAAAATGAAAAATAAGAGTCCTCACCTGCCTAGGAGCTAGATTAGAAATGAGTCACCATCCTAACTGCAGCCAGATGTTCACAAATAACAGTCACAATTTCAACTCCATCCACGTGTGAGATTCAAGACCTTACCAGTAGGCTCTGTCCATGTGTGAGGGCAAAAATCCTAATGGCTGATAGTGTGCATATGAAAAACACAATCTCACCTGGGTCCTGGGTCCTGTGATGAGACTGTCTGTACCACTTGAAAAATTTATATATGTGAGAGGCTGGTAATCAACTATGATATTCATACAGAGGAGATCCAGGACCTTACTCATTTTCCTAAGCCTAGCTTCAAAAAACAGTATCTCTCCTATTGGCTGGTTTGAGGCATAAGAGTTATCATCTCACCCACGAGCTGAACAAGGATATATTTTACAATCCCACCTGTCGATAGAGAGTGAGCAGGAGAGTGACATCACCTGGTCGCTAGGACAGGAATATGTCACAATCTTCCCTGATGGCAGGAACCAGGCAGAAGAGTAACATTACCTGGGTGATCAGCCAGGGATATGTTACAATCCTGTTCTGAAAGCAGGGCATGTGCAGCAGTCACAGCACCTGGGTGCTGAGCCCAGTGACATGTCACAATGCTCCCTGGGAGCAAGGCCCAGGAAAAGGAAGCACATCACCCTGTTGCTGAGTCAATGTTATTGTCACAATCTTCCCTGTGGGCCAGGTGCAGGAAGCAGCAGAGGAGTCACATCTCCTTGGTGAGGAATACAGAGATATGTCACAAGGCTCTTGAGCGTTGTAGGGCTAGAGCCCTGTTTGCAGGGCATAGGCAGGCACCTCCCAACTTCTACATGTTTGGCCCAGTGATATGTCACAGTACTCATATGTGGGGCCCATGAAAGAGGAGAGTCACATCACCTAGGTGCTAGGTCCAGTGATACATCACCATCCTACATTTTGGCAGAGACCAGGCAGAAGGAGAAGGCCACATCACCTAAATCATGAATGTAAAAATATATCATAATACCCCTGTGGGCAGGACCCATGCAGGAGAGTCACCTCACCTAGGTATTGGACCCAGCCATATGTCACAAAACAAATGCATGCAGTGTGACAGTAGGTAGCTAGTCCAGCATAAGCAGGGCAAGAAAAGGCGCCCCACTCCACACACACCAGAAATGTCAGGCAGCAATCAGGTAATGGCCAGGCAGTGAACTATCTCTCTAAAGTAATAATTGGTGACAGCTGTTGCCAGGGACAGGCAGTCTCCTAATAAATACGAAACACCTAAAAGTGGTCATCAGTAGCTTCCCAGTGAGATCTCAGGAGTTGGGTGGGTTAGGAGAAGTAATGCAAGACCCCAGAAGTATGCCAACACATAAAATCCCAAGAGGAGAAGAGAGTCACATCACGACAGTAATGGCAACAGAGATATGACACAATGACCCTGTAGGCAGGTCCCAGGCAGGAGAGTTACATCAACTGGGTGTTGGACCAAGTAAAATGTTACAATGGCTCATGTGGGCAGGGCACAGGCAGGAGAGTCACATAACCCGGGTGTGCTGCCCAGCGATGTGTCACAATGTTCCCTGTGGAAAGCACAAAGGCAGCAGAGGAGACTCACATCACTTGGGTGCAAGGCCCAGCGATCTGTCAAGATGCTCCTGCGGGAAGTACCAAGGAAAAAGAATAGAGTCACATCACCTAGGTTGGGGTCCAGCAATATGTCACAATTTCCACTTGTGGGCTGGGCGCAAGCAAGAGTCTAATCATTCAGGCGCTAAGAAGAGGCATATGTCATAATCACACCTGCAAAAACGTCTAGGGATGAGATTAACAATCTTGCACATGTCCTAGTTCTAGGTAAGAGAGTCAACATCCCCTGTATTTTTTTTCTAAGTACACAAGTGACAACATTAACTGTGGATAGATTTGTGCCTGAGAGCCTCAATTCCCCATGGACTGTGTACCTGTAGCAGAGTCACAGCCTCACAAATGTGCTAAATCTTGGTCCTGAGTCACCCATCATTCTGTGAATGGAATTTATGTAGGGGAGTCAATTTTCCAACTTTCCACCACCTTCAGATGTGATATTCAGAACCTGAGCACATTCAGAACCTGAGCACCTATAAACACAGTTCATAAAAGATGACAATCTTTACAATTGGCTGGGTATGTATACAAGTAACACAATCTGACCTGTGTGCTGGGCCCTGTTAAAAACACACTCAGTACCACCCAAGGGCTTTAGAATGTGGCAATTTGTTGGCCAGGCGTGGTGGCTCACACCTGTAATCCCAGCACTTTGGGAGGCCGAGGTGGGTAGATCACGAGGTCAAGAGTTCAAGACCAGCCTGGCCAAGATGGTGAAACCCCATCTCTACTAAAAATACAAAAATTAGCCAGGTGTGGTGGCACACGCCTGTAGTCCCAGCTACTCAGGAGGCTGAGGCAGAAGAATTGCTTGAACCCGGAAGGCGGTGGTTTCAGTGAGCCGAGATTACGCCACTATACTCCAGCCTGGGTAACAGAGACTCTGTCTCAAAAAAATAATAATAAAAAAACAAAAAAATAAATTTGGTATGAGACCTTCATGCTGGTATGGACCCATGATTGTACCTGTGGACCTAAGAGCAAGTACAAGAGTTAACATCCCTTCAATTGGCTGAGTCCAGATATGAGAGTTCTCACCTACCTATGAGCTGGGTTTATAAATGAGTCACCGTCTCAACTGTAGCAGGATGTTGATATTTGACAATCACAATTTCAACTGTAGACCTCATACATGTGTGTAGTTTAGAACCTCACCAGTGGGCTCTTTCAATGTGTGAGGGTGACAATCCTAACAGTTTGCAGGGTATGCATAGAAAAAACACAATCTCACCTGTGTGCTGGGCCCTGTAATTACACCGTCTGTAACATTTGAGGGCTTTATAAGGTATGTGAGTGAGTGGTAATTCTTTATGACCTTCATACAAAGAGGAGACCCAGAATCTTACCTATTACCCTAAGCCTAGCTACAAGAGACAGTATCTCTCCTATTTGCTGACTCAAGTTACAATAGTTACTATTGCACCTTGATCTGAATCATATATTTTATATATATCACAATATTTCCTGAGGGCAATATATATATATATATCACAATATTTCCTGAGGGCAGGCACCAGGCAAGAAAGTCACATCACCTAGATGCTCAGCCAGATATGCTACAATCCCTTCTTGAAAGCAGGGTACAGGCAGCAGAGTCAAATCACAGAAGTGCTAGGCCCAGCAATATGTCTCAATACCTTCTGTGGGCAGTGCCAAAGCAGGAGGATAGTCATATTACCAAGGTGCTGGGTCCAGTGATATGTCACAATCTCATTTGTAAGCTGGACTCAGGCAGGAGAGTCAAATCACTCAGGTGCTGAGGAGAGGTGTATGTCAAAATCACACCTGCAGGAGGTCCAGGGATGAGACTACCAATCTCACACCTTTCCTGGCTCTTGGTATGAGAGCCACTGCTCACTGTAGGTTGGGTATAAGTGAAGTAAGAAATTAAGAAAATAACAAAATAATAGCATAAGTAATAATAGTAAAGATTATAGTAAGACAAATAATAATAGCTCATAGAATGAATTGCTGTATTAACCAAGGCTGAAAAAAATTTAAGTAGCCCCCCACGAAGTTAAAGTTAAAAAAAAAATTAACTGCCTGTCCCAAGAAACATTAACCATATCCACTCTCCACATATTTTGTAGGCTCTATAAGCTCCTGTTCCTTTCTTCCCTGCACAGCTGCAAGGTCACAAAACAAATAAGCATAAGCTACAAACCAAGTTTTCCCAAAGATGTAAGACATGTTGCAAAAATATCACAGCAGCCTTTGTTCTTGCTTCTGTAAGCCTGCTTCCTGCTTCACACAGTGCCCACCTCAAAATACTTAAAAGGAACTCGTTTTCTTTGTTCGGGGCTCAGACTTTCAGGACACATGTCCACTGAGCCAGTGTACACCTTAAATAAACACTTCCTGCCCTCCATTCGGTCTCTCCGGTTCCTTAATTTCCCGCAACATAAGTACACAAGTCACAATCTCATTGGTGGACTAGACATGTGTTTGGGAGCCTAAACTTCTCCTGCAGACTTTATCTCCTCCGTGGATTCACAACATCATGGGTGTGCTAAATCTTGGTCTGAAAGTCAGCAACCCACATGTGGACTGAGTCCACGTATGACAGTCATCCATGTATACAGTCAGTTTTCCAACTTTCGACTGACTTTGAGTGTGAGATTCAGAAATGCAACAGTGGACTGTTAATGTAGAATGATGACAATCTTTGCTGTCTGTTGGGTGTACATCTAAATGTCACAATGTCACCTGTATGCTGAGCTCAGCACTCAGCACTATTCAAGTGTTTTATACAGTATGCATAAGAGTCGCAGTCTTCTTTGCAACCTTTGTGATGATATAGACAAATAATCATACCAATGGTTCTAAGCCTAGATATGCGAATCAATATGTCTCCAACTGGATGGATCTAGATTGGAGAGTCCTCACCTGCCTATGAGCTGGGTTTAGAAATGAGTCACCATCCTGGGCCAGGCGTGGTGGCTCACGCCTGTAATCCCAGCGCTTTGGGAGGCCGAGATGGGCGGATCACAAGGTCAGGAGATGAAGACCATCTTGGCCAACATGGTGAAACCCCGGCTCTACTAAAATACAAAAAATTAGCTGGGGGTGGTGGCACGTGCCTGTAATCCCAGATACTGTCCACAGAGAGCCAACAGAAGAGTCACATCACTTCAGTAATAGGCCAGAGTTATGTCACAATCTTTCCAGAGGGCAGGGGTGAGGCAGGAGGGGTCACATTACCTGGGTGCTCAACCAGAGGTATGTTACAATTTCTTCCTGAAAGCAAGTCACATGAAGCAGAGTCCCATCACCAGTGTGATTGGCTCAGGAGTATGTCACAATGCTCTCTGTTGGCAAGTCACAAGCAGGAGAGACACATACCTGGTTGCTGAGCCCAGCGATATGTGACAATCTTCCCTTTGGACAGAGTGAAGGTAGAAAAGAAGAGTCACATCTCCCAGATGATTGGTGCAAAATTATGTCACAGGGCAACTGTGAGCCAGGCCCAGGCAAGAGCCTCCAACTGCCAAGGTGTTAAGCTCAGCAGTATGTCACACTACCAAAAATTCTAAGTCCCAATCGTAAGAGGAGAATCACATCACCTGGGTGCTGGGTGAAATGTCACAATCCCCTTTTTGGCAGGACAAAGGCAAACAAAAAGAGTCACATCATGTAGGTGATGAATAGAAAGATATATTATAACCCTGATGGCAGGGGCTGTGCTGGAGGGCAAAATCACCTAGGTGCTGGACCCAGAAATATGTCACAGTACACAATATACGCACGGCCCAGGCAGAATAGGAGAGTCACATTACCTAGGTGCTAGATACAGGTATATATCATAATATACCCTGAGTGAAGGCCCAGAAAAGAGTCACATCACCTAGGTGATGGGCCCAGAGATATGTCACAATGCCCATTGTGGATAGGGCTCAGAAAAAAAGAGGAGAGTCACATAACCTAAGGGCTGAGCCCAGCTGTATTTCACAATCACCTCAGTGGGCAAGGCCCAGGAAAAAAAAATTGTATCATTTAGGCGATGGCCTCAAAAATATGTCACGATGACTTCTTTGGAAAGAAATCAGTCAGAATAATTACATTTGTGTGCTGGTTCAGGCGATAAGTCACTCTCCATCTCTGGTCATGGCTCATGCAGCAGAAGAGAGTCAAATCACCTAGGTGCTGGGCCCAAAGATATGTCAAAATCTCTTTTATTAAAAAAACTCAGATAAGAGTAGAGTCACATCAAATAGTTGATGGGCCCAGAGATATGTCACAATGTCTTCTGTGGGTAGGTTTTAGTCAGAAGACTTAACATCACCTTGGTTCTGGGCCCAGCAGTATGTTATAATGTCTTCTGAGAGCAAGGCCAAGTCAAAAAAGTAATGCCACCTTGAAGTTGGGCCCAGCATTATGTTACAATCTTTTCTACAGGCAGAACCTAAGAAGAAGAGAAAACTTACATTAGCTAGGTGCTGGGCTTAGCGATACATCAAAATCCCCCCTGTGAGCAGAGACCTGGCAAGAAGAGAGTCAAATCACCAGAATTATGAGTGCAGAGATATTTCACAATGCCCCCCTGGACTCAAGGCAGGACTCAAGCAGGAGAGTTACATCACCTGGGTGTTGGACCTAGCAATATGTCACAATAATCCATGTAGGCAGGGCACAGACAGGAGAGTCACGGAACCTGGGAGCAGAGATTAGTGATATGTTACAATGTGTTTTGGGGGCAGCCCCAAGGCAGGGGAATAGGTTTACATCACCTGGGTGCAATTCCCAGCAACATGTCACAATGCCCCTTGCCACACAGCACCAAGGCAGACAAATGGAGTCACATTACTTAAATGCTAGGTCCAGTGATGTCACAGTCCCATCTGTTGTCTGGTCCCAGGCAGAAGAGTCAAATCAGGTGATGGGCAGAGGTATATGTCACAATCTCATCTGCACAAAGGTCCACAGATGAGATTAACACTCCCAGACACATCCCAGTTTTCAATATGAGAGTAAACACCACCTGCATATTGAGACTAAGTACAGGAGTCACAGTTTCAGTAGTGGACTGGATCTGTGAATTAGCGCCTTAATTTTTTTGTGCAGACTGTTTTAGTGGAGTCACAGGCTCACAGGTATGCTGAGTGTTGGGCTCAGGGACACCAATCCACCTATGGATGAAATCCATGTACAAGAGTCAATTTGCCAACTTCTGACTCTTTCTGGGTATCAGATTCCAAACCTCAATAGGGGGCTGCATTCATGTGTGAGGATAACAATCTTTACTGTTGGCTGGGTGTGCATACAAGTGTCACAATGTTGCCTGTGTGTGGGGCCCTGTTAAGACACTCTCTGTATTATCTGAGGGCTTTATATGGTATGCATGAGAGTTGGAAATCCACTGAGACCTTCTTGCTGGTATGGACCCATGTTTGAACCTGTGGCACTAAGCCCAAGTATGAGAGTCAACATCTCTCCAATTGGCTGGGTCTAGATATGAGAGTCCTTGCCTGCCTATGATCTCGAAATGAGTCACCATCCCAACTTTAGCCAGATGATTACTTATGACAGTCACTATTCCAGCTATGGACTGTGCCCACGTGTGAGATTAAGGACCTCACCAGTGGTTTCTTTCCATGTTTAAAGGGTGACAATCCTAACACTTGGTGGAGTGTGCATACTAAAACCACAGTCTCATATTTTTGCTGGGCTCTGTGATAACATTCTGTGCACCAAACAAAGGTTGTATACAATATGCAGCAGAGTGGTAATCCTCTATGACCTTAGTATAAAGAGAAGACCCAGAATTTTACCCATTTCTTTAAGGTTACCTAACATAGATGGTATCACTCTTATTGGCTGGCTCAAGGTATGAGAGTCCTCATTGCATATGTGAGTGGGGCTAAGATGTATTTCACAATCCCATCTGTGAGCATGGAGCAAGCAGAGACACATCGACTGCCTCTCTGCCAGGGATATGTCACAATCTTCCCTGAAAGCATGAACCCAGCTGGAGAGTCCCATCACCCAGGTGCTTGGCCAAAGATATGTTACGACCCCCTTCTGAGAGCAGGGAACTGGCAGCAGAAGAGTCAAATCCCCTGGATACTGGGCCCAGCAATATATTCCAATGCTCCCTGTGGGCAAGGCCAAATGAGAAGAGACACATCACCTGGTCGCTGGGCCCTGCGATATATTGCAATCTTCCATTTGGGCAGCGTGCATGAAAAACAGGGAAATCACATCCCCAAGGTGATAGATGCAGACATATGTCACAAGGGCTACTGTAGACAGGGCCCAGGAAAAGTCTCTCATCCCTTGGGTGTTCAGCTCAGCAATATGTCACAATACCCAAAATATGCAGGCTCCAGGCAAAAAAAAAAAAAAAAAAAAAAAAAAGCACCAAGGTGCTGGATCCAGTGCTATGTCACAATTCTCTTTTTGGTTAGGGTCCAGGCAAATAAAGAGAGTCACTTTGCCTAGGTGATAAATAAAAGGGGTGTCATAACACCCCTTTGGGCAGGGCCCATATAGAAGAATCTTATTACCTAGCTGCTGGACTCAGCAATACATCACAATTTCACTCTGAACAGAGCACTAGCAATAGAGGAGAGACACATCACCTAGGTGCTGGGTCCAGAGATATTTCACTGTCTTTCTTTTGAGCAAAGCCCAGGTCAGAGAGGAGAGTTCTCATCAAACAGTTGATGAACGCAGAGATATGTCACAAACCCCTAAGAATAAAGCCCAGGCAGAAGAGTCACATCAGCTGGGTGCTGGGTTCAGCAATATGTCACAACCAGGCAGGAAAGTCACAATTACTTGGATGCTAGGTCCAGCAATATGTCACAATGTCCCTTGTGGACTAGGCCCAGGCAGGAGAAGAGTCACATCACCTAGGTACTGGACCAGGCAATTATGTCACAATCCTCCCAGAAAGCAGGACAAAACAGGACAGTCAAATCACTTAGTTGCTGGGTCCAGTAATATATTGTAATATCTCCTGAGGGCAAGGCCCAGGCAGAAGAGGAGTTACATCATGTAGGTACTGGGTCCAGCCATATGTCACATCTCTTCTGTGGGCACAATCCTCCCAGAAAGCAGGACAAAACAGGACAGTCAAATCACTTAGTTGCTGGGTCCAGTAATATATTGTAATATCTCCTGAGGGCAAGGCCCAGGCAGAAGAGGAGTTACATCATGTAGGTACTGGGTCCAGCCATATGTCACATCTCTTCTGTGGGCAGAATATAGGAAAAACGGAAGAGTCACATCAGCTGGGTGCTGGGCCAATGATATTTCCAAATCGCTTCTGTGACCAAAAACAAGCAGTAAAAGAGAATCACATCACCTGAGTAACAGGCATAGAGATATGTCACAATGCCCCCTGTAGGCAGGTCTCAAAGAAGAGAGTTACATCCCCTCGGTGACAGACTTATCAATATGTCACAATGCCTCTGTAAGCAGGGTCCTTGCAGGAAAGTTGCATTACCTAAATGTTGAACCCAGCGATATATCCCAGGCAAGAGGGGGAAGAGTTAAATCCCTTTGGTCAGCCAAGCACAGTGGCTCACGCCTGTAATCCCAGCACTTTGGGAGGCCAAGGCAGGCAGATCACCTGAGGTCAGGAGTTTGAACCCAGCCTGGCCAACATGGTGAAACCCCATCTCTATTAAATACAAAAATTAGCCAGGCTGTGGCGGTGGGTGCCTGTAATCCCAGCTACTCAGGAGGCTGAGGCATGAGAACTGCTTGAGCTCGGGAGGCAGAGGTTGCAGTGAGCTACGATCCCACCACAGCACTCCAGCCTGGGTGACAGAGGGAGACCCTGTCTCAAACAAACAAACAAACAAAAAAGTTGGCAATCATCAGTGATAATGTATTGTGAGACCTTTGTATCTTGTAAATTCTTTTTGAAAAAATAAATAAAAATTAGGCCCTAAATCTCAACAAACCACAAAAAAAGGAAAAGTCACATTAACCTGATTGTCAGCTCAGCATTATGTCACAATGTGCTTAGAAAATAAGACCCAGGCAGAAGAGAAGAGTCACATCACGTAGGGGGCTGGGATCAGCAATCTTTCACAATCATCCCTCTGGGCAGGGCCTATGCAGGAGAGTTGTATTACCTGCGTGCTGGGCCCAGTGATAGATCACAATTCCTTCTGTGGAAAGAAGCCAAGCGGTAGAGGAGAGTGACATCACACAGGTGTTGGGTCAAGCAAATTGTCACAATACTCCCTAAGGGGGTCCCAGGTAGGAAGGTCACATCATCCAGGTGAGAAAAGCAGAGATATGTCACAATGCCTTCTGTTTATAGGGCTCAAATCAAAGCAGAGAGTCACATAACTTAGAAGATGGGTTCAGCTATATGTTACAATTGCTTTATTGGGCAGGGTCCAGGCATGAGAAAAGGGTCACACCATTTAGGTGCTTGATCAGGCAGTATGTCACAATCCCCATCATGGACAGGGCCTAGGCAGAGAAGGAGAGTCACATCAACTAGGTGATGGGCCCAGAAACATGTCACAAGGACTCCTGTGGGCAGAGCCCAGGTCAGAGAAGAGAGTCATATCAAATAGTTGATGGGTGCAGAGATATGTTACAATGCCCTTTGTGGGAAGGGTCCAGAGAGGATACTTACATTCCCTTGAAGCTGGGACCACCAACATATCACAATGCCTTCTGAGGGCAGTGAGAAGGCAAAAAGTAACATCACCGTGGTGTTGCAACCAGCAATATGTCACAATCTTCTTTGCAGGCAGAACCTAGGAAGAAAAAGGCCACATCAGCTAGGTGCTGAGCTCAGTGATATGTCACAATCACCTTTTGGGACATGGAATTGTCAGAATAGAGTCAAATCACCTTGGTGATGTTTGCAGAGGTGTGTCACAATGCCCTCTGCAGGCTGGGCCAAGGCAGAAGAGTTACATCACCTGGGTTTCGGAGTCAGCAATATGTCACAATGGCCACTATGAGCAGGGCCCAGGAATGGAGAGTTACATAATGTGGGTTATGGGTGTAGAGCCCAATGATATGTCACAATGCCCCCTATAAGCAGTGCCAAGGCAGAAGAGACTGACATCACCTGAGTTTAAGGACAAGCAATATATCATATGCCCCCTTCAGACAGTGCCAAGGAAGGAGAATAGAGTCACAATACCTAGTTGTGGGGTCTAGTGACATATCACAATCCCATAGGTGGGCTGGTCTGAGGCAGAAAAGTCAAATAAGTCAAAGGCTGGGCAGAGGTTTATTTCTCAGTCACACCTGCAGGGAAGTCCAGGGATAAAATGAACAATCCTGTACATTTCCCACTTATAGGTATGAGGCAACACTTCCTATGTGCTGGGTCTCAGTATATGACTCACAATCTCAACAGTGGACTGGATCCACGCATGACAGCCTCAGTCCCTCCTGCAGACTGTGTACCCTTAGTGAAGTCACAGCCTCACAGCTGTGCTGAATCTTGGTCTGAGAGTCACCAACCCACCTGTGGACAGGATTCACCTATGAGAGGCAATTTTCCAACTTTTGTCAGCTTCCTAATGTGAGATTCAGAGCCTCAGTGGTGGGCTGTGTTACTGTTAAAGAATGACAATCTTTACTGTCATCTGGGTGTGCAACAGTCACAATATCACCTCTGTGCCATATTTCATTAGGTGTCAACATTTAGCATGAAAATTATAAAACTATAAACCCAGCTCAAGGCAGAATAATCTTTTTGTGATTTTTAATAAATGAGACATTTAATACGGTGTATTTAAAAAGCTACACATTCTGAGTTATCAACAAAATGTCTGTGTATTTAACTTAAAGGTTTTTACATAAACACCTAATGTTCTCAAGCTTTAAAATGGTTAACAAATAACTTTAAATAATAACTACCTTTGTGTAATATCTCAGTTTTCAGAAGTAGTCTAAATAAATGGCTAAAAATGAAAAAATTGGGTACATAGATAAGATAAAAAATAGTATTTTGAAAATCTGTTTCAAAATTGTGGAATGGTCCTCATCTATGAAATGCTCATATCTGATGGGCAGTTCACAAATTTTTGCTTCATAGGTTTATATTAAATGTGCCAAAAAGATAGGTTCTCATTGAAAAGTGAATAATTTTGTCTAATTCAAGAGTTATCTAAAAGTTAACTCAAATTATGAATTTAAAAAGATTATTGTATTCATGCAACTCTCTGTATTGCCTGAAAAATCCTTGTGCTGTTAAGTTCCAGGGATTCAACTCTTGGGTCTAAAAAGTGCACATAATTGTTTTATTTCACATATATATATAAACCCATATGTATACATACATATATACATATACACATACACACACATATACACATACATATACACATACACACACATATATACATGCATATATACACACATACACATATATACATACATTGTGTATATATATTCATATATACACATTCATACATATATACGCCTATACATATTTATACATATGTACGTATGTGTGTGTATATATATGTATATATATTATTTGAGACAGTCTCGCTCTGTCACCCAGGCGTCCAGTGGCATGATCTCAGCTCACTGCAACTTCTGCCTCCCTAGTAGCTGGGATTACAGGCATGCGCCACCATGCCCAGCTAATTTTTGCATTTTTAGTAGAGACGGGGTTTCGCCATGTTGCCCAGGCTGGTCTCAAACTCCTGACATCAGGTGATCCACCCTCCTCAGCCTCCCAAAGTGCTGGGATTACAGGCATGAGCCACAGACCCCAGCCTAATTTTGTATTTTTAGTAGAAATGGGTTTCACCATGTTGGCCAGGCTGGTCTTGAACTCCTGACCTCAAGTGATCCACCCACCTCAGCCTCTCAAAGTGCTGGAATTACAGGCATGAGCCACCACACCTGGCCAGTTCTATTTCTTTAAGCCTATACATTTGCACTTGTTGAAAGTATTTGAACATACAATTATCCAGCTTCATGCTTTCACTGAGTCTTCATAGTGTGGCATTTTAATGATGTGAGCAAGCCAGGAGCTTTGAGCTTTCTGTGCCAGGTAAGGATGCTAAGCCCAGAGACAAAGAGGCCAAGGCTAGGGTTTGGGAACAGGCAGAACCTGGGTTCACCCTGGTCATGGAGGTTTGCTTGAAGCAGAAATAGTCAGGATTCAGTCAGAATGGTGACTATTAAAAAGTCAAGAAATAAAAGATGCTGGCAAGGCTGTGGAGAAATAGGAATGCTTTTACACTGTTGGTGGGAGTGTAAATTAGTTCAACCATTGTGGAAGACAGTGTGGTAATTCCTCAAGGATCTAGAACCAGAAATACCATTTGACCCAGCAATCCCATTACTGGATATATACTCAAAGGAATATAAATGATTCTAATATAAAGACACATGCACATGTATGTTTATTGCAG
This sequence comes from Gorilla gorilla gorilla, assembly GCF_029281585.2. NCBI lineage: Eukaryota > Metazoa > Chordata > Mammalia > Primates > Hominidae > Gorilla > Gorilla gorilla. Next base: position 74,057,397 of record NC_073230.2, on the reverse strand, counting down.
CACTTTACAATAGCAAAGACACGGAACCAACCCAATGCCCATCAATGATAGACTGGATAAAGAAAATGTGATACATATACACCATGGGATACTATGTAGCCATAAAAATGAGATCATGTTTTTTGCAGGGACATGGATGAAGCTGGAAGCCATCATCCTCAGCAAACAAAACACCGCATGTTCTCACTCATAAGTGGGAGTTGAACAGTGAGAACACATGGACACAGGGAGGAGAACAACACACACCAGGGCCTGTCGGGGGAGTCGGGGGCAATGGGAGGAAGAGCATTAGGACAAATACCTAATCCATGTGGGGCTTAAAACCTAGATGACGGGTTGATCAGTGCACCAAAGCACCATGGCACATGTATACCTATATAACAAACCTGCACGTTCTGCACGTGTATCCAGGAACTTAAAGTAAAATAAGATTTAAAACAAAAAGAAAATGCACTAAGGCTACGAGAAACATTTATTGCCAGGTCAAGGCTGACCACTCTAATTCTGGTGAACACAGAACTAAAGATAAAGTAGCTTCAGCTTAAAAGCTCTCCCTCAAATTTGAAAGTGCTAGAAATTTTTCTTTACAGCTTTCATCAGTATAGAGTATCTGTTTTTTTGAAAATGTGACCTAGGAATAGCATATCATATTTATGTGGGATTCTTTGGCTGGAAAAGTGAATTATGGGGTAAAAAAGAAAACCCAAGAGTTGTTACTTAAAGACAGACTATGATATTAAAAGCACATTTCAGTTTATTTTGGAAGTTTCACTCTATGGATTTAGATACAGTATAAAAATGTAGATAGGTTAAAAATACAAACACACAGGGTTATATAAATATGTCTATTATGTCTTGTAATAAAGCCTTGAAATAAAACTGAGTCAGATGTGAATTCCCTACTCATCCCACCCACTCAGTACTTGTAAATCCAACTAGCTAATTAGCTCAGGTCAGTTGGTTGTTTTTTTTTGGGGAAGTGGGGGGGTGGCGCAGGGGGAAGGGAACGGAGTCTGGCTCTGTCGCCCAGGCTGGAGTGCAGTGGTGTGATCTCAGCTCATTGTAACCTCCACCTCCTGGGTTCAAGCGACCTCCTGAGTAGCTCAGATTACAGGCGTGTGGCACCACACCTGGCTAATTTTTGTATTTTTAGTAGAGATGGGGTTTCACCATGTTGGCCAGGCTGGTCTCAAACTCCTGACCTCAGGTGATCCACCCACCTCGGCCTCACAAAGCTCTAGGATTACAGGAGTGAGCCACAGCGCCCAGCCAGGACAGTTTTTCTAAAATTAGCAAATTATCTCAGCCCAGATGATTCCAATCAGCAAATTATAAAATTAGGTTCTTTCAGAGGGGGGCGAGGTGGCTCACACCTGTAATCCCAGGACTTTGGGAGGCCGAGGTGGGAGGATTGTAGCAGGACGAGTCACAGATAAAACTCCTCAGACACCGGATTAAAGGAAGAGGTTTTTTATGTGGCCGGGAGCATCGGCAGACTCGCGTCTTAAGAGCCGAGCTCCCCGAAAAAGAGATTCCTAGCCCTTTTAAGGGGTTACAACTCTAAGGGGTCTACGTGAAAGTCATAATAGATCAAGTAAGGTGAGCAACGTGACTGGGGGCTACATACATCAGCTAACAGAACAAAAAGTTTTACAGTGCTTTTGCATACAATGTCTGGAATTTACAGATAACACCAGTAGTTTTGGTCAGGGGTTAATATTATTATTATTATTTTAACCACCAGGGCCAGGTGGTGACGCCAAGGGTGTCTAGCTATTTATCTTACTTCTGTTTCTTTCCAACTTTTTGCTTTCTCTCTTTTCTCCTGTCTTATAAGCTAGGGAAAAGGGGAGGTTGGGGAGAAACTGGGAAGGACAACAGGAGAAGTGGTGGTCTCATTCCATAGGATGATGAGGTCAGGAGTTCAAGACCAGCCTAGCCAAAGTGGTGAAACCCCGTTTCTACTAAAAAAAAAAACAAAAAACCACACACACAAAGGTTAGCTGGGTGTGGCGGCGGGCACCTGTAATCCCAGGTACTCAGGAGGCTGAGGCAGGAGAATGGCTTGAACCCAGGAGGCGGAGGCTGCAGTGAGCCAAAACCACGCCATTGCACTCCAGCTTGGGTGACAGAATGAGACTCCATCACACACACACACAAACACACAAAATTAGGTTTTGTGTTTTTTTTTTTTTTTCCCAGAGCAGGAGTGGGCAAGAAGGAAAGTGCACTTGGGAGAAACCCAAGTGGGCACCTGACGTTTAAAGGGAGTAAAATTAGGTGATTTCAACTAGCCAGTTACCTCAGCCCAAGTGTATCTAATTAGCCAATTAGCTCACCTTAGATGATTTCTATCAGCCAATCAGCTCAGCCTAGGTGGGTACATCCAGTCAATTATCTAAATAGGAACTGCAGATTCCTCAACTCAGGCTCCAAATGCTAGATGTGAATAGCATCCTATTCACATAGTTCTAGGAATAGGTCCTAGAAAGAAAGCAGGACCCTGAAGTGTTAACCTGGACATAAAGCAATACATTTCTGTACTGGCAGCTTCCTTTCCAGACCTTACCCTTGAAGGTGAAGTTTGCTTATGTTTTTTACAAACTGTATTTCATTCTGGGATGCTATCGTGCCATAGAGTAGAATGGTAAGTATACATCTGCATTTTTAGTATATAGTTGGGTATTGAAAATGTCTTTTGGATACACGCTTTGTATACATAAATATTTATATAGACATACCCACATAATCCTGTTTGTGTTTATCTACTTAAATATGTTTATATGCAGATGTATTTGATGCAATTTTGTATCCATATTTATACAGAATAAAGATATAGGTGGTAGAAGTATTGACACTGAAATTAAAAAAACTTTCATGCAGGTATAAACTTCTATACCCTAAAAATTATATCTACAATAGTACAACATCCTGTTGCATTTAATATATATAAAGGAAGCATTGGTCCATTTTGCTCAATTTTGTGATACTAAAATGGGAATTATGTGAGACTAAAATGGGAATTATGTGAGACTAAAATTGAAATTAAAAGGTCATGGGAATCATTCATTGCCAGGTCAAGGTTGACTCTTCTTTTTCTGGTAAAAATGGGCTCGCATATGAACCAGCCTCAGTATAAAAGCACTCACCCAAATTTCAGAATGCTTATTTCTTCTTATAGCTTCTGTCAAGATAGGGGTTAATTTGTTTCTATGAGTGTGGGATGTAAAAGTACACTTTTGTATTTACATCTTTGTGGCTAGAGTAGGGTCTTCATGGTAAAGAAAAGAAAGTCTAGGTCTGTTTTCAGAAGATATACTGTGATACTAAAAGTAAAATTATGGTAGATGGTAACTGACCACTTTTTTTTTTTTTTTTTTTCTGAGACAGAGTCTCACTCTGTCACCCAGGCTAGAGTACAATGGCATGACCTCGACTCACTGCAACCTCTGCCTCCCAGGTTCAAGCGATTCTCCTGCCTCGGCCTCCCAAGTAGCTGGGATCACAGGTGTGCACCACCATGCTCAGCTAATTTTTATATTTTTAGTAGAGACGGGGTTTCACCATGTTGGCCAGGCTGGTCTCGAACTCCTGACCTCAGTTTACCCACATGCCTGCACCTCTCAAAGTGCTGGGATTACAGGCGTGAGCCACAGTGCCCAGCCTACCTGACCACATTTCTACCAGGTAATAGTGAACATGTGCTGAAGTGTCAAAGGTGGATTTTATTAAGCAGGCCAGAGCTTGTTTGTGACAAAGTCTAGGCCCACTGTTGTTAGGCATCTCTGACTGTTTATAGATGAATGGTTAGAACCACAAGTGAGCTCATTTAATGAAAAACTAAATTTAAAACACCTTGGAGCCAGTATCAAGGACGTTTTCACATTAAAAAATGTGGTTTGGTGTTTGGCTTGGATTAGATAAACCTTCACAAAGTGAATTGGCTGATTGGATTCACCTGGCCTGGATGTAAAGGCTATGGAAAGAACCTCTGACCTAGTTATTCGTGGGGGATTTTTAAATTTACATTTAAATATAAGATTGTGGATAAACATATACACACTGGCTGGGCACTGGCTCACGCCTGTAATTCCAGCACTTTGGGAGGCCAAGGCGGGTGGATCACCTGAGGTCAGGGGTTCAAAACCAGCCTGACCAACATGGTGAAACCCTTTCTCTATTTAAAATACAAAAATTGGTTGAGCGTGGTTGCGGGCGTCCTGTAACAATCTCTTCAGCACATAGCACCTGCTTAATAAACATTACATTAGTACATGTGAAAATGTTGTTTTCCCAATGCAGATTTATTCAGACACGGCTGCTTTTTGTTTGTTCTGTAAACTTTAAAGAGCCAGCAAAAAATATGAAAATCAGTTGTCTTCATTTTTCCTAAAGTTGGCTTATTGAATTCACCTGTTCTGCCTTGGTTGGGAAGAGACATGACCTCTGATCTACTTTTCTTCTGAGGCTTTATTACCAAACATGCATATATGGGCATTACCTAAACAAACCCATGAAACACATTCTGTGTGTATATGTCTTTATTTTTTGGGCGCCTGTAATCCCAGCTACTTGGGAGGCTGAGGCAGGAGAATCGCTTGAACCTGGAAGGTGGAGGTTGCGCCATTACACTCCAGCCTGAGCAACAAGAGTGAAACTCCATCTAAAAAAAAAAAAAAGATATAGGAGTCATTGGCTAGGCGCGGTGGCTCACGCCTGTAATCCCAGCACTTTGGGAGGCCGAGGCAGACGGATCACCTGAGGTCGGGAGTTCGAGACCAGCCTGACCAACATGGAGAAACCCTGTCTCTACTAAAAATACAAAATTAGCCAGGCATGGTGGTGCATGCCTGTAATCCCAGCTACTCGGGAGGCTAAGGCAGGAGAATTGCTTGAATCCAGGAGTCGGAGGTTGCAGTGAGCTGAGATTGCACCATTGTACTCCAGCCTGGGCAACAAGAGTGAAACTCCTCTTAAAAAAAAAAAAAAAAAAAAAAAGATACAGGATTCATTGAAAGAGGTAAAATGGTTGACTGGTGCCTAATGAAGTGTGTAGAAATCTAGTCTAACCTCTCCAGATGTGACTGTAGAGGACTATAGATACCAAATAGGCAGAGAAACAATTCTGCCTGCACATTTAGGAAACAAAATCCACTGTGCAGCACAATTGTGAGTTGACTGGAAGCCTGAGAGAGAAAGGCCCCTCTAGAGTAAACCTTGGTTGTCACCTTACATGTTTATATTACGTCTGGTAATTCTAGACAGTGTTTGGGAAATATAATTAAAATAAAAATTTTCCCCAGCCCCAGAGTAACTTCACAATGATAGAATAGAAAAAAAAAAAAAAAACTGTTTTACTACACAATTAAATCAGAATGTGACATGCATCAGTCAATCTCCTTAAGAGATTGTAAAGAGAAAAATATGGTCACCATAATTAATCCACAAGCAGAAGAATTTGCACACCATGTCATACATAGTTTATCCTGAATTCACCTGTCAATTGGGGGAGGCCATGCATGTGTGCTAATTGATATAATCAATGACAAAATAAACTCACATCTTCATGACAAGTGGTAATTTTACAACTTGAATCCAGGTGCATGCTGAAGGTAGGCTCTCACTCTTTTACAAAAATGATTGAAAAGGGCACTATCTTTTTGATCATTTACATTTTAAAGCAATGGCTGTCTACTCCCTGAGCACTGGGCTGTATGTAGCACACCTACCTGCCTTCTACTGGTGGCTGGTGTCATCTTTTGACCCCTACCATCTGCTACTGAGGCACAGCCCACAGCATACAGCTCACATATTACATGGACACCAATTGCCACAACATCACTCCAGTGCCACATCAGAGAGTGAGGCCTGAGCTGCAGGAGAGCCTGCAGGCCTCCTGGGTAGGACTGCACCTTCACAAGAATGGAAACGGGAGCAGTGTTTCAGCCTCACTTTCTAGGTGACATGAAAAAATACTGCTGGATTTCCAAGACAAGTCCAGATAGAGATAGCTCCAAGGGTTTTCACTATGATAGCCCACCTCATTCATAGACACCATGGGATATTAATAGGGCTTCTGAAACAGAAACCCAAAGCATTGGAAGAAAAACAGCTCTCAGTCTGAGCAAGATTATATTGAGAAAAAGAAGTTAAAAGCATTCTTTAAAAAACTCAGATTAGATATAAGATTGATCAAGTTTACCAGAAAATATTCCCCTAAACGAAATTTCTTTCTAAACACTCAAAGTGCACAGCTACTCTCAGCATGAGAAACATGAGTGTTATGAAGAAAGGGGGCATATTCTCAGCAGAATTTAGTAAGGTTTCTCTCCCATCTCTGGGGCTCTCATCTCCTAGCCATTGAATAGGGGATTTATATTGAAATACATCTGACAATTTCCATCAGCACTTTTTGATGAAGAATTGAAATATGACTTTGTTCATACAGTGGAATATATTTGAGTTTGCAACATGGCTAACTAAAGAGGTATTATGGTTTTTGGGTGCCCACATCGCCCTTGTTTATTTGTCCTGTAATAGCAGCATTCCAATTTAGTGAAATGAAAGACACTAAAATCATGCTTACCTATAATTATGCCTTTGGATAAATTAATAAGCATGTGAGACTAATATCTACTGTAACAATTTGGTAGTGAATTTTCTTTGGATATTAGATGTAAATATCTAAGTATAATTTGTGTACTAGCCATAATGTACATAAAAATTTTTTAAGTTGTCTGTAACCATAATTCAATTAAAACCCTTTATATTTCAAAAGTATGAATAACGATTTAAAATGACTATTTAAGGGATCTATTCAAAGTAAATACTGTGGCTTTATATTCATACTATTGTAGAAAATACTGTTTAATTTTTTCTACAAACACTACGCATAACTATTCTTACTGTTCTGAAGAAATAAACAGAAATCAAAGTACAACTACAGACTTCACTTTTCATACACTGAACCTTTTGCAGTGTAAGTACTTCAGCCTGCAAATATTGCATAACTACTTTGGATAATCAGTATTTTTTGTCAAAAGAACTTACTCAGTATAGTAAAGTCTATCATTCTGTACTGCTAAATTTAATCCTATCTTTGTGCTCAACTTTTGTGTGTCTTAAAATGAGCTTTAATCTAAACAAATCTGTCTCCTTTAAAAGACCAAAAATAAAAAAAACAAAAACAAATAAATCTGAGGTCCTAGATAAAGACAATCTTGAGTCAAAAATAGTAACAAAAGGTTTCTATGGCTGTTACTATGATTTACATATCTTTCAAAACAACAAAGAAAAAATCTACATATAATCTGAATGCTTTAAGAAAAGAGAGATTGGCAAAATATCCTCTCTTATTTTTAACAAAGGAGAATAAAGACTCGTTTCTTTTTTTTTGTGACATAGTCTTGCTCTGTAGCCCAGGAAGGAGTGCAGTGGCCTGATCTTGGCTCACTGTAACCTCAGCCTCCCGGGATCAAGCGATTTGCCTGCCTCAGCTTCCCGAGTAGCTGGGACTACAGGCGCGCACCACCATACCTGGCTAATTTTTGTATTTTCAGTAGAGACAGGGTTTCACCATATTGGCCAGGCTGGTCTCAAACTCCTGACCTTGTGATCCACCCGCCTCGACCTCCCAAAGTGCTGGGATTACAGGCATGAGCCACCACGCCCAGCCAAAGCCTCTTCTTTCTAATTTTATTTTCTCCTACAATAGCCAGGTCTCTGGACATGTTCTTGAACTCCAGGACATCTGAATTTTGCACACTGAAAGAACGTTTGTGGGGAGAAAAGCAGAAGAGAGAAAGGTGTTATTTAAAAAGCAAATTCTTAGAGATGAAGAAACTTGGATTCTCACACAATAACAAGAGACAACACCCCAGAAACACTAATAGATCACTGAGGCAGGAATTTTATGAAGATATTAGGACCCAAACTCATCACTCGAACAAATGGTCCTAATAGACATCCACAGAACTCTCCTAAATAGACATCTACAGAACTTTATTTAAAAACAACATAATATACATTATTCTCCATCACCATGTGGCACATACTCTAAAATATTGACCACACAATCAGAAATAAAACAATTCTTAGCAAATTCAAACATCCCAAAATCATACCAACCACACACTCAGATCACAGCTTGATAAAAATATAATTCAATACAAAGATAACCACTTGAAACCATGTAATTACATGGAAATTAAACAAGCTGCACCTGAATGACTTTTGAGTAAATAATGAAATTAAGGCAGAAATCAAAACATTATTTGAAACAAATGAGAACAAAGTACAACATACCAGAATCTCTGCAACACAGCTAAGGCAGTGTTAAGAGGAAAATTTATAGCACTAAATGCTCACATCAAAAAGTTAAAAAGTGGGCCCGGGCGTGGTGGCTCACGCCTGTAATCCCAGCACTTTAGGAGGCTAAGGTGGGCGGATCACGAGGTCAGGAGATCGAGACCATCCTGGCTAACACGGTGAAACCCTGTCTGTATTAAAAATACAAAAAATTAGCTGGGCGTGATGGCGGGTGCCTGTAGTCCCAGCTACTCAGGAGGCTGAGGCAGGAGAATGGCGTGAACCTGGGAGGCAGAGCTTGCAGTGAGCCAAGATCACGCCACTGCATTCCAGCCTGGGCGACAGAGTGAGACTCTGTCTCAAAAAAAAAAAAAGTTAAAAAGTTATCAACAACCTAACATAATAAAAGAATGAGAGAAGCAAGAGAAAACCAACCCCTAAGCTAGCAGAAGGCAAATAATAACCAAAATTAGACCTGTACTAAAGGAGATTTAGACATTAAAATACAAATAACTATTGAAATCTACTATGAACACCTCTACGCACACAAACTAGAAAATCTAAAACGAATAAATTTCTGAATACATCCTAACAAGACTGAACAACAACAAAAATTGAATCCCTGAACAGACCAATAACAAGCTTCAAAACTGAATTACTAATAAGTAACCTAGCAACCAAGAAAACCCCAGGACCAGAGAGATTCACAGCTGAATTTTACCAGAGGTACAAAAAAGAGCTGCTACCATTTCTTCTAAAACTATTCCAAAAAATTAAGAAGGCACTCCTCCCCAACATATTATATAAGAATAGCATCATTCTGATACCAAAACCTAGCAGAGCTAAAACAGAAAAAGAAAACTTCAGGTCAATATTCTTGATGACCACTGATGCAAAAATCTTCAACAAAATACTGGCAAACTGAATCCCGCAGCACATCAAAAAGCCAATCCATAGGCCGGGCCCAGTGGCTCATGCCTGTAATCCCAGCACTTTGGGAGGCTGAGGCAGGCAGATCACGAGGTCAGGAGATCGCGACCATCCTGGCTAACACAGTGAAACCCCATCTCTACTAAAAATACAAACAATTAGCCAGGTGTGGTGGTGGGCACCTGTAGTCCCAGCTACTTGGGAGGCTGAGGCAGGAGGATGGCATGAACCCAGGAGGCAGAGCTTGCAGTGAGCCAAGATAGTGCCACTGCAGTCTGGCCTGGGTGAAAGAGCGAGACTCTGTCTCAAAAAAAAAAAAAAAAAAAAAAAAAAGAAATGTACAGATCTAATGTTATTCCTACCAAACTACCAAAAACATGCTCAACAACAACAACAAAACTATTTAAAAATTCACATGGAACCAACAAAGAGCCCAAATAGCCAAGGCACTTCTAAGCAAAAAGAACAAAGCTGGAGACATTACATCACCTGATTTCAAACTATACTAAAGAACTACAGTAATTAAAGCAGCATGGCACTAGTACAAAAACAGATTCATAGACCAATGCAACAGAATAGAGCCCAGAAATAATGCCACACATCTACAACCATCTGATCTTCAACAAAGCTGACAAGGGGAATGTGGGAAGAATTCCCTATTAATAAATAGTGCTGTAATAATTAGCTAACACTATGTAGAAGACTGAAACCAAATGCCTTTATTACACCATGTACCAAAATCAACTCAAGATAAATTAAGGACTTAAATGTGAAACTTAAAATTATAAAATATCCGGCCAGACACGGTGGCTCATGCCTGTAATCCCAGCACTTTGGGAGGCTGAGGCGGGTGGATCACAAGGTCAGGAGATCGAGACCATCCTGGCTAACACAGTGAAACCCCATCTCTACTAAAAATACAAAAATTAGCTGGGCATGGTGGCATGCGCCTGTGGTCTCAGCTGCTGGGGAGGCTGAGGCAGGAGAATGGCATGAACCCAGGAGGCAGAGCTTGCAGTGAGCCAAGATCATGCCACTGCACTCCAGCCTGGGCAACAGACCGAGACTGCATCTCAAAAAAAAAAAAAAAAAAAAAAAAAAATTATAAAATACCCTGGAAGATAACCTAGGAAATACCATTCTGGACATAGAAACTGGCAATGATTTTATGATGAAGGTAAGAAAAGCAATTGAAACAAAAGCAAAAATTGACAAATGGGACCTAATTAAAGAGGTATTTCACAGCAGAGAAAACTATCAACACAGTAAACCGACAACCTACAAACTAAAAGAAAATATTTGCAAACTATGCTTCTGAGAAAGGTCTAACATCCAGCATCCATAAGAACATACATAAATTTATAAAAACAACATTATAAAGTAGGCAAAAGACATGAACAGATGCTTTTCAAAAAAGACATACATGTGGCTAACAAGCATATGAAAAAATGCACATCACTAGTTATTAGAGAAATGCAGAGAAAAACCACAATAGCATCTCACACCAGTCAGAATTGCTATTATTAAAGTCAAAAAATCACAGATGCTGGCAAGGTTGAAGAGAGAAGGGAATGGTATACACTATTAGTGGGAGTATAAATTATTTCAACCACTGTGAAAAGCAGTGTGTTTATCACAAAACTAAAAAGACAATTACCATTTGACTAAGCAACCTCATAATTGGATATATAACCAAAGTAATATAAATTATTTTATCATAAAGACACATGCACATGTATGTTCACTGCAGCCCTATTCACAATAACAAAAACATGGAATCACCTGGTATACCTATCAATGGTAGACTGGATAAAGAAAATATAATATGGCAGGGTACACTGGATCACACCTGTTTGGGAGGCCAAGGGATGTGGATTGCCTGAGCTCAAAAGTTCGAGACCAGCCTGGGAAATGTGGAAAAACCCCATCTCTACAAAAAATACAAAATGAAAAATTAGGCTGAGCGCGGTGGCTCATGCCTGTAATCCCAGCACTTTGGGGAGCTGAGGCAGGCGGATCATGAGGTCAGGAGTTCAAGACCAGCCTGGCCAACATGGTGAAACCCTGTCTCTATTAAAAATACAAAAATTAGCTGGGTGTCGTGTAGTGTGTCTATAATCCCAGCTACTCAGGAGGCTGAGGCACGAGAATCACTTGAACCCAGAAGGCGGAGGTTGCAGTGAGCCAAGATTGCACCACTGCACTCCAACCTGGCAACAGAGGGAGGCTCTGTCTAAAAAGAAAAAGAAAAAAAAAAAGAAAAATTAGCCAGGCATAACGGTGCATGCCTGTAGTCCCAAGTACCTGGGGGGCTGAGGTAGGACGATTTCTTGAGCCCAGGAGGTTGAGGCTGCAGCGAGCCAAGATCACACCACTGCACTGCAGCCTGGACTACAGCATTAGACCCTGCCTCCAAAAATAAATAAAAGGCTTAATAAAAACAAAATATGGTACATAAACATCATGGAATACTGTGTGGCCATAAAAAAGACCAAGATTATTTTCTTTGCAGCAACGTGGATAGAGCTGGAGACCATTATCTTTAGAAAATTAATGCAGAAACAAAGCCAAATGCATTTTCTCATTTATAAGAGCTAAATAATAAGAACACATGGACACAAAGAGAGGAACAACAGACACTAAAGCCTAATTCAGGGTGGAGGATGAAAGGACAAAAAGGATCAAATCAATACTTGTTTAGTGCTATGCTTGTACCTCAGCAACAAAATAATCTGCACACCAAAGCCCCGTAACAGTTTTACCTATAAAACAATCCTGCACGTGTACCCCTGAATCAAAAATGAAAGTTAAAAGAAAAAAAAAAAATCAACCAGTCATGGTGGCTCACACCTGTAATCCCAGCACTTTGGGAGGCCAAAGTGGGCAGATCACCTGAGGTCAGGAGTTCGAGACCAGCCTGGCCAACATGGTGAAACCCATCTCTACTAAAAACACAAAATTAGCTGGGTGTGGTGGCACACACCTGTAATCCCAGTTACTCAAGAAGCTGAAGCAGGAGAATCACTTATCACCTGAACCCAGGAGGTGGAGGTTGCAGTGAGCTGAGATCACACCATTACACTCCAGCCTGGACAAAAAGAGCAAAATTCCATCTCAAAAAAAAAAAAAAAGAAAAAAGAAAAGAAAAGAAAAAAAATCCATGGGTGGGGGACAGTACAAATGTAGGTGGAAGAACTGGTCTATGCTACAGATAGTGGCCCAGGTGCCGCTGTCCTCTCATTTATTTGTGTCCATGCAGGCAGATGAGATTATGAACAGATGGTCCAGAATCCCAGGCTGGTGGAGAAAACGGGTTCGTACTGCAGATTCAGTGTCTTGGTATAGGAATGTCAGGAGCCTTGTGGACACTTTTGAGGGTTTTGGCAAGAAATACCAGGATAAAATATGCTGTGGTGAAATTCCTGGGGGTGGTGTCTATTCCTGGGAGGGGTGTGAACACCTCAATGTCTAGCATCTTTTTTTTTTTTTCCAGAAACTCAAAGTCAGTGATTTATTTTTTATTATGTTAAAGGTGACAAATCTTGGCTTAAGAAAAACTAGATTTGTGACTAAAGGAAACATTTTCTTGGAGCTTTTCATTGTTCTGGCTTAAATTTCCTTTTAAAAAGTAACTTTCCGGCCGGGCGCAGTGGCTCAAGCCTGTAATCCCAGCACTTAGGGAGGCCGAGGTGGGCGGATCAGGAGGTCAGGAGATTGAGACCATCCTGGCTAACACAGTGAAACCCCGTCTCTACTAAAAATACAAAAAATTAGCCAGGTGTGGTGGCGGGCGCCTGTAGTCCCAGCTACATGGGAGGCTGAGGCAGGAGAATGCGGTGAACCCGGGAGGCGGAGCTTGCAGTGAGCGGAGATAGCGCCATTGCACTCCAGCCTGGGCTACAGAGCAAGACTTCGTCTCAAAAAAAAAAAAAAAAAAAGTAACTTTCCATAAGTTAAAGTTAGCACTTTCACAAATACTAGCAGAGTCACTAAATGAAATATCAACATCAAAACAAAAAACATGATTAACAAAAAAAATTTTATTATTTTGCTGCAAAGCTGTTGCTTCACTGTGTAAAAATAGCATCAGCAAATGCAGTGTATTGCAAAATTAAGATAGTGTTGTTCCTCATCTGACACTGTACAAGCAACAAAAACCTCTTCACTCCCAGTTATTTCCAATAGAAAGATCATTAAGTATTTCAGGCCAAATCCAGGTATGGATATATGCAAGTTACAATATTATATAAAGCTTAAGAATAACAACATTATCTTTGAATTATGTAATTTTTATAACCAGTTTTTACCATGGATAATCTCATGAATTCTGAATACCAGAGCCTAGACTAAAAATCATAGGATATTGTGAAAAAGACGTGTATTATATTTATCTATAATCATTAGAAAGTTAAAGGGCATTTTCTTTCATTAGCAGTGTTAACAGTAGTTCCCCCCCCCCGCCCATCGGTAATGCTGAAAGTTGCTATTCTAAGTCTTCCATCCACCACTAATTTAAGACAACTCTGCTGGGTTATTTCACACTAGTTTATTTAGGGGTTCCATTTTCACTCCTCAATAGATTTTCTCTATCTCTCATATGCTTCTTCACTCATAAGTTCATCTAGTTCTGAAGGGTTACTTAGTGTCATCTTGATCAGCCAACCATCTTCATAACAAGATTTGTTTACAAGTCCTGGATTTTCTCCAAGAGCTTCATTAATTTAGGTTACTTCTCCTGATAAAGGAGAATAGAGTTCACTAGCAGCTTTCACACTTTCCAAAGCACCAAACTCATCTTGTTTGTTCTTTTGTCCCAACTTCAGGCAGACTACAGTAAACAATATCTCCCAACGCTTCCTGTGCAAAACTGCTGATTCCCAGTGTTCCAATATCATTTTCTGTTGCCATCCATTCATGTTTCTCTGTGAATTTACGCACCGAGAGCAGAGGTGGTCCCGCGCGCAGCGTCCGAACAGCGCCCACCCCCAGCTGCCAGGGCCTCGACGGGCAGGGCGCGGCGGGTGACAGGGCCGCGTGAAGGGTGCGCCCGCACACATGCTCCGCGCCACTCTCAGTGCCACTCTCAGCGCCACGTTCGCAGGGGTGCTGGGGGTCGCAGCCCTAAGCCTCAGCCAACGGCGCGGGGAGGCGGGGCGGGGCGGGGCGGGGCCTCTAGTAGGTATCTTTGTTAGTGGGTGAAAATCCTGTGGTGGTAGCTGTGGGGAAAAGGGGATCTGTTATCAGCGCTCCTTTCCTTTAAGTTTTCAGTCCTCTCTCACCCTGGGAGGTGACCTGAATCACAGGACAATGGGCAGTGTGACAGCCTGTGTACAGGAGAGCAGAGCCTCCCTTTCCCAGATACCTAGAGTTACATTCCAGGCCAGGCCTCTGAGATATCTTTCTTCTGGCACCAAATCTGTAGTTTGCTGAATATCAAGTAATTCTCCAACACCAACGCACTGTCTAAAACTTGAATTCTGATTGTTAGTCCAAGCTGCACCATTTTGTAAGCCCCCCCCGCCCACCACCACCATTTCGCAGACCATGGTCAGAATGAAACATTCCACGGGGATTCGGGCCGTGCCAAACATCCTGCCCAACCACAGGATTTTCTTATCACACCCGTCTGTGTAACAGTCCAAACAACCTCCTTATTACATCTTGCTGGAAAAAGGGCCAAACTGCCTGACCACAAGAACATCTTATCAACATCCATCCAGGCAGCAAGCCATACTGCCTAGATCCCTCCCACCAGTCTGAGCCAAAATACAATTCCATTTTATGTCCTTCCTAAGAACATGCTGACTTCAGGGTACAACACTTCCTAATCCAAAATCTGATATTTTCTCACTCCATTTGCCATTCCCCTTCTACCTTCTTTCTAATCTTGTTTTCTCCTCCCTATGAAAGAAAGCCTTTGTCTGCCTAAACTTTGCAATCCTTAAAGATTTTATAGTTGGTACTTCCTTCTGTTGCAATACTCTTTTAAAATTCAAATGTTTTAATAGAAACCTAATTTTGTTTTATTTTACAAAATCTAGAAACTGCCTCAAAACAATAACAACTTTATTTTCAGTAAGATCCTCCCATTCCTTTTCCATTTTAACTTTAACTGCATCTGCCTGTGGGTCCCCAGCTTTCCAGGGGTCTGTAGCTTCTCTCAGTATAAAGGCTTCTTCCATGGCTGGTGTGAGCAGGCTGGGACATCTGCAGGGGCGGCTCCCCAGAAAGAACTAACTGGGACTTTTAATGACCTCCTTTTGCAGACTCAATATTAGCCTTAGCTTGAAGTCACAGGGCTCAAGCCTTAATTTCCATGTCAGTTATTCATTTGGTTTTTGAAACTAAGTGTTTGAAAAATCCAGCAAAATTACTCAAACATGGTGTTAATATAAGAGAAGAAATTTTTTTTTTTTTTTTCAGACAGTCTTGCTCTCTTGCCCAGGCTGGAGCGCAGTGGCACAATCTCGGCTCACTGCAATCTCTGCCTCCCACGTTCAAGAGATTCTCCTCCCTCAGCCTCCTGAGTAGCTGGGATTACAGGCACCCGCCACCACGCCTAGCTAATTTTTGTATATTTAGTAGAGACGGGGTTTCACCATGTTGGCCAAGCTGGTCTTGAACTCCTGACCTCAAGTGATCCGCCTGCCTCGGCCTCCCAAAGTGCTGGGATTACAGGAGTGAGCCACCGCACCCGGCCGACAGTTATATTTTATACCTCAATAAGAAATGCAAAAGTATCTATTCCTTTCAGAAAATAAACCCGTTATTATGTGTTTTTTTTTTTTCTTTGAGACGGAGTCTCGCTCTGTCGCCCAGGCTGGAGTGCAGTGGCGCCATCTCGACTCACTGCAAGCTCCGCCTCCCGGGTTCACGCCATTCTCCTGCCTCAGCCTCCTAAGTAGCTGGGACTACAGGCGTCCGCCGCCACGCCCAGCTAATTTTTTTGTATTTTTAGTAGAGACGGGGTTTCACGGTGTTAGCCAGGATGGTCTCGATCTCCTGACCTCGTGATCCGCCCGCCTCGGCCTCCCAAAGTGCTGGGATTACAGGCTTGAGCCAGCGTGCCCAGCCCCATTATTATTTCTATTAAAAATTATGTAGTAGGCCAGGCGTGGTGGCTCACACCTGTGATCCCAGCACTTTGGGAGGCCAAGGCGTGTGGATCACGAGGTCAGGATCACGAGGTCAGGAGACCGAGACCATCCTGGGTAACACGGTGAAATCCCATCTCTACTAAAAATAAAAAAAAAATTAAAAAAAAAATTAGCCGGGCATGTTGGCACACACCTGTAGTCCCAGCTACTCAGGAGGCTGAGGCAGGAGAATCACTTCAACATGGGAGGCAGAGGTTGCAGTGAGTCCAGCTTGTGCCACTGCACTCCAGCCTAGGCGACAGAGTGAGATTGTCTCAAAAAAAAAAAAATTATGTAGTAGACAACTACTCATATGGGGAACACTTCTAGGAGTATCAAGTTTCAGCTCATAAAATTTAGCATAAATCTCAGAAATCAAGATGATAGGATATAGAACATAGATAGTGTCACAAATTTACTCTGCCAAAGGAGGAACTGATGTTTTCATAAATCTATGTAACTCACCAATTATTTATCACATTTTCTTGTGGAAATGTATTTATTTTCTGCAGCCAAAATGAAAGAGAGTTTTTTTCTCTTTTCCTTGGTAGCATTCTAAAAGCTAAGTCTTGGAATTCTGTTTGTAATCACCCAGCCATTTAAAAAAGACACACACACCTGAGAAAATTCCAGAACTCACTCTGGCCAAGAAAAAGGTAAATGAGAATTGTTAACAAATGGAGTATGAAATTAGGTATTAATTTACTCTGAAACCCACCTCTTTGATACCCTTTGTGAACATTTTCTTACCTTTTAAGTCCCACTAATAAAATGCAAGTTACAGTTTAAAAGCTGAAGTCAAAATAAGTGAACAAATTTTTTCAAGGTAACAAACCTAAAGAGTGGCAGTACTGATGAGAAAACAAATGTGTCTGACTCACGTGTCAAATCAGGCCATCTAATCACTTGAAAGATTCTCCCACCCCATCCTACTTATTTAAGTTCTCAAAGACCACCCTCTCAGGAGACACTGCCCTATGCCTCAGTGAGTGCCCCAGATGCTTTTTACTTTGCAAGTTCTTGCACCATTTCACTGGGGTCATGTTTGGTTTTTTTGTCTTTGGGGATACTACTTTTTCTTTCACAAATCTTAGAGAATACAGGTGGCAGAAATTATTTCTGTGCTTCACCCTCAATGGCAGCATCTGATTGGCTGACCAGCAATGTGTCTCCAAGAAATAAGCTGGGTTGGGCGAAGACAATCTTAATATCTAAAAAAGCCTGGACACGGTAGCTCACGCCTGTAATCCCAGCACTTTGGGAGACCGAGATGGGCAGATTACCTGGGGTCAGGAGTTCGAAACCAGCCTGGCCAACATGACAAAACCCCGTCTCTACTAAAAACACAAAAATTAGGCCGGGCGCGGTGGCTCACGCCTGTAATGCCAGCACTTTGGGAGGCCAAGGCAGGCAGATCATGAGGTCAGGAGATCGAGACCATCCTGGCTAACATGGTGAAACCCCATCTCTATGAAAAATACAAAAAATTAGCCGGGCGTGGTGGTGGGCGCCTGTAGTCCCAGCTACTCGGGAGGCTGAGGCAGGAGGCTAGAGAATGGCATGAATCTGGGAGGCGGAGCTTGCAGTGAGCGGAGATCGCGCCACTACACTCCAGCCTGGGCGACAGAGTGAGACAAACAACAATAACAACAACAAAATTAGCTGGGTGTGGTGGGCGCCTGTAATCCCAGCGACTTGGGAGGCTGAGGCAGAAGAATTGCTTGAAGCTGGGAAGCAGAGGTTGCAGTGAGCCAAGATCGCGCCACTCCACTCCAGTTTTCGCGACTCTGTCTCAAAAAAAAAAAAGTTTGCTTTTCCGAGGAAGACTACACCAGGAGATTCCTCTCAGCCCCAGGGCACCCACCTGCTCCCTTGAGAGGCTATACTCCATACCTCAGGTTGTCTTATGGGAGAAAATGACTCAGGAGCTGATATTCACTAGACACTCTAGCCGACATAGCCACTGTGGATATCTTGATTTATCCCCAGACAGTACTGAAACCCAGGACCAGAAAAAAACTGAAGGGTGGCTAAGGACGCATCACTCCATAAAGTTTCCAAAGGGAAACCTTTACCCAAAAACATTCTGATAAAATCTCTGTGGCTAGGAAAGATAAAAGGAAAAGAGGCACAGAGATTTTTTACAATAAAGCGTCAGGGGAATTATTCTCTGCTTTCTTCTCATGGGAAATAATTTCAAACAGAAAACAAAGTGCCATCCAACACTTTATCAAAAAATGATTAAAATACGGAATATAAAATGCATACTGAATGGCAAAAATTTAAATGCATTCTAAATGTTTTGCTCTTGTTGCCCAGGCTGGAGTGCAATGGCACAATCTCTGCTCACCGCAACCTCCGCCTCCCAGGTTCAAGCAATTCTCCTGCCTCAGGCTCGCGCCTCAGCCTCCCAAGTAGCTGGGATTACAGGCATGTGCCACCACGCCAGCTAATTTTGTATTTTTTTTTTAATTGATCATTCTTGGGTGTTTCTCGCAGAGGGGGATTTGGCAGGGTCATAGGACAATAGTGGAGGGAAGGTCAGCAGATAAGCAAGTGAACAAAGTTCTCTGGTTTTCCTAGGCAGAGGACTCTGCGGCCCTCCGCGGTGTTTGTGTCCCTGGGTACTTGAGATTAGGGAGTGGTGATGACTCTTAACGAGCACGCTGCCTTCAAGCATCTGTTTAACAAAGCACATCTTGCACCACCCTTAATCCATTTAACCCTGAGTGGACACAGCACATGTCACAGAGAGCACAGGGTTGGGGGTAAGGTCATAGCTCAACATGATCCCAAGGCAGAAGAATTTTTCCCAGTACAGAACAAAATGAAAAGTCTCCAATGTCTACTTCCTTCTACACATACACAGCAACCATCCGATTTCTCAATCTTTTCCCCACCTTTCCCCCTTTTCTATTCCACAAAACCGCCATTGTCATCATGGCCCGTTCTCAATGAGCTGTTGGGTACACCTCCCAGACGGGGTGGTGGCCAGGCAGAGGGGCTCCTCACTTCCCAGAAGGGGCGGCCGGGCAAAGGCGCCCCCCCACCCCCCGGACGGGGCGGCTGGCCGGGCGGGGGCCGACCCCCCACCTCCTTCCCAGACGGGGCGGCTGGCCGGGCGGAGACGCTCCTCACTTCCCAGACGGGGTGGCTGCCAGGCGGAGACGCTCCTCACTTCCCAGACGGGGTGGCTGCCGGGCGGAGGGGCTCCTCACTTCTCAGACAGGGCGGCTGCCGGGCGGAGGGGCTCCTCACTTCTCAGACAGGGCGGCTGCTGGGCAGAGGGGCTCCTCACTTCTCAGACGGGGCGGCCAGGCAGAGACACTCCTCACCTCCCAGACGGGGTCGTGGCTGGGCAGAGGCGCTCCTCACATCCCAGATGGGGAGGCGGGGCAGAGGCACTCCCCACATCTCAGACGATCGGCGGCCGGGCAGAGACGCTCCTCACTTCCTAGGTGGGATGGGGGCCGGGAAGAGGCGCTCCTCACTTCCCAGACTGGGCAGCCAGGCAGAGGGGCTCCTCACATCCCAGACAATGGGCGGCCAGGCAGAGACGCTCCTCACTTCCCAGATGGGGTGGCAGCCGGGCAGAGGCTGCAATCTCGGCACTTTGGGAGGCCAAGGCAGGCGGCTGGGAGGTGGAGGTTGTAGTGAGCCAAGATCACGCCACTGCACTCCAGCCTGGGCGCCATTGAGCACTGAGTGAACGAGACTCCGTCTGCAATCCCGGCACCTCAGGAGGCCGAGGCTGGCGATCACTCGCGGTTAGGAGCTGGAGACCAGCCCGGCCAACACAGCGAAACCCCGTCTCCACCAAAAAAATACGAAAAACCAGTCAGGCGTGGCGGCGCGCGCCTGCAATCGCAGGCACTGGGCAGGCTGAGGCAGGAGAATCAGGCAGGGAGGTTGCAGTGAGCCGAGATGGCAGCAGTACAGTCCAGCTTCAGCTCAGCATCAGAGGGAGACCGTGGAAAGAGAGGGAGAGGGAGACCGTGGGGAGAGGAGAGGGAGAGAGAGGGGGAGGGGGAGGGGGAGAGGGAGAGGGAGAGCTAATTTTGTATTTTTAGTAGAGACGGGGTTTCTCCATGTTGGTCAGGCTGGTCTCGGTGATCCATCCGCCTCGGCCTCCCATTGCACTGGGATTACAGGCGTGGGCCACCGCGACCGGCAATCTAATGCATTTTTTTTGTAAATTACTCTTTGGGGAAACAAAATTCAGCCTTAACCAACTATAAACTGCCAATTAACCAATGATTACCTAACCAGGAAATGTCCACCTTGATAGTACAAATTAAGAAACTACATAACTCTACTAAATCAGTTATTGAATTTGGGTTTCTCCATCATGCACTTTATATATAAAGTTTTTCTTTTATATTTAAAGTTTTAGGGACATGGATGAAGCTGGAAACCACCATTCTGAGCAAACTATCGCAAGGACAGAAAACCAAACACCGCATGTTCTCACTCATAGGTGGGAATTGAACAATGAGAACACTTGGACACAGGGTGGGGAACATCACACACCGGGGCCTGTCGTGGGGTGGGGGGAGGAGCGAGGGATAGCATTAGGAGATACACCTAATGTAAATGACAAGGTAACGGGTGCAGCACACCAACATGGCACATGTATACATATGTAACAAACCTGCACGTTGTGCACATGTACCCTAGAACTTAAAGTATAAAAAAAAAACCTAAAAAATAAAAAAAGGAATCGTTATAGAAAGTACTATGTAGAGATATAAGAAAAGCAGTAAAATCTCATTATAAATAAAAATAAATAAACTTTTATATATAAAGTTTTTCATGGACCACAAACTACACACCATAGCTGCTAGCTGGGTGCTCTTCAATTCCCGAATTACTCTTTTTTTTTTTTTTGAGACGGATTCTCGCTCTGTCGCCCAGGCTGGAGTGCAGTGGCGCAATCTCGGGTCACTGCAAGCTCCACCTCCCACGCCATTCTCCTGCCTCAGCCTCCTGAGTAGCTGGGACTACAGGAGCCTGCCACCACGCCCGGCTAATTTTTTGTATTTTTAGTAGAGACGGGGTTTCACCGTGTTAGCCAGGATGTTCTTGATCTCCTGACCTCGTGATCCGCCCGCCTCGGCCTCCCAAAGTGCTGGGATTACAGGCGTGAGCCACCGCGCCCGGCCCTTGAATTACTCTTTGATTTCGTTCTTTAATATTTTTACCTTGACTCCCATAATTTTTTTTTCTTTTTTTTTTTGAGACGGAGTTTCGCTCTTCTTGCCCAGGCTGGAGCGCAATGGCGCGATCTCGACTCACTGCAAACTTCGCCTCCCGGGTTCAAGCTATTCTCCTGCCTCAGCCTCCAGGGTAGCTGGGATTACAGGCGCCCGCCACCACGCCCGGCTAATTTTTGTATGTTTAGTAGAGACGGGGTTTCACCATGTTGACCAGACTGGTCTTGAACTTCTGAACTCAGGTGATCCACCCGCCTCGGCCTCCCAAAGTGCTGGAATTACCGCGTGAGCCACCGCGCCCGGCCCGACTCCCATAAATTTTTAATCGAAAAAAAAAAAAAAAAAGGCGGGGGCACTGGAAACACCACGGCCCAAAGCTCTTCTCATGCATGAACCCCACACCCCGAGTCAGGATTTTCCCTTGACTACCGTCCTGTGGTCCCGGCACAATGGGGAGAGATGCGGCGATGCCGGTGCAGAGCTGCCCAGCGAGAGCTCCAGGCCATGGCACAGTCACCGCGCAGGGAGGAGACAGGACGCCCGGGGTCCCGGCTGTCAGCTCAGCCGCCATCTTATGGCTGAAGGGGACTGAGGGCCGAGCTGTACCAAGGACAACTCTGGCCAAGGATTTTGGAGCCGACAGCGGGGGAGGCCGGAGTCCCGCCACAGCCACTTCAGACTGGTTCCAACCAGCCCCTCCCCCTCTCTCGGGGTGTCGGACCCAGCAGACTCACCATTTTTCTAGGCTTCCCAGGGGGTCCTGGCATCTTAGCTGTGGATCTCCCAATACCTACAGGTCACAGGGACACAGAAGCTGGGCCTCTAGGAGCAGAAGACACGGAACAGAGAAGAAAAGACCTGGAGCTACGACTGCAGCCAGAGACAAAGGCCGCGCCAAATCTCGAAAGCCGTCCTGTCCACTCCAGCTGCGTGCCTGATTGGATGGATCCCAGCCCAGAGTCCCTGATTGGATAACGTTTAACACCACACCCCTTCAGGCCCTGAGTGACAGAAGACGTGCTCAGGTGCAGGGCTGACTGAAAATAGAGTTGCAGCTTTTTCAGGCAGGGCTTCCTCCCTGAGCTGAGCCAGGCCTGCCTCAGAGGGCATTTGCATTTAACCATGTGTAAAAGATCATATGTGCATTTATAAATAATATATTATATGGCTATTCACAAGTGAAGATAATGTAATAACAATTATTTTAAAATTCCAGATTTTATTACCTTCCCGGCTTCTGGTCCTTTGAGCAGGCAGACTGAGATTTTTAACAGAAGGCAATCCTCTGAAATAAAATGTGGGCCACGTGTGAATACTAAATTTTCTAGTAGTCAAATTTTAAGAAGAAAGAAGCAACAGGTGGAATAAATGGTAACCATTTAATTAACCCAATATATCCAACATACTATCATTTTAATATGTGAGCAATATGTAATTATTAATGAAATATATATAATTTTTACTCTAATTTAACTTTCTAGCACATCGCAGTTCAGACCAGCCACATTCCAAGCACCCAGAAGCAACATATACCCAATAACTGTCACACTGAAGTGCAGCTGTGATGTCAGGGTGGGCAAAGGGCCTGAAAATCCCTTTTCTGTCAGAGGTAAAGGAAGAGCCTCTTCCTACCAACATCTCTCTTTCGTTCCGAGGGTGCAAAAGATAGTGACCATAGAAAGAGCAGAGGGCAGCCGGACACAGCAGCTCATGCCTATAATCCCAGCACTTTGGGAGGCTGAGGCGGGTGAATCACTTGAGGTCAGGAGTTCGAGACCAGCCTGGCTATCACGGCAAAACCCCATCTCTACTAAAAGTACAAAAATTAGATGGGCATGGTGGCAGGTGCCTGTAATCCCAATTACTTGGGAGGCTGAGGCAGGAGAATTGCTTGAGCCCCGGAGGTGGAGGTTCTAGTGAGCGAGATCATGCCACTACACTCCAGCCCAGGTAACAGAGCAAGACTCTGTCTCCAAAAAAAAGAAAGAAAAAAAAGAAAGAACAGAGGCCAGCAGAAATAAAATAACCCCAGGTAGACCACTGCTGCCAACGTGTTTTCCATTTTTGTTCCAGAGATCAGACAGTAAACAAAGGATGATGGGTCCACAGGAGAAGAAAACTCTATGTCTTCAGATATGTCCACAGTCTTGACCTCCAGTGTATAAATATAGAGAAAACAGATTAAAGGTAAACTTATTTTGCCATTTGGCCTTGGCCCTAATGGTCAGGCTGTGGTTATCTGTTTTCTCCTGTGGTTTATGGGAATGTGTGAGTATAAGCACCAATCACATGCATACATGTCTACATGTATTTATTGATTTCTCAGTATTACAAAACATCTAACTTTAAATCAGGGGAAAAAAGTCAGCACTTTTAGGGTGCCCACTGTTAGAAGGTAATTAGTAATCAACTTGCCATTAATTTTTGGCATCCTATCTGCACTGGGTGCACGTATTAGTTAGCTCTTACAGCATAACAAACCATCCAAAACTTCTTAGCTCATAATTGCGATGGTCAGCCATTTAGGCTGGGCTTGGTGGGGCCATTCTTCTGGTCTCAGCTGAGCCTGTCAACTAGGCAGCTGTGCTTCTGGGCATGAGCTTCTGCTTCAGGGATTGTCAACAAGGGGCACCTTGCTTCTCCTCCCTGTTGTATCTTATCCTCCAGCTGGCGAACATGGGCTTTTTTCATGGAGATGGCAGCATTCTAAAAAACAATTAGAAGCATTTAAAACCACTTGAGCCTAGGCCTCAAACTAGCACACTGTCATGTTCACAGGTGTCTACCACCCTGAACAAATAAGGCCAGCCAGATCTGGGGTTTGGAAAACAGATTCTGGATCTCCATGGGAACACCTGTAAAAGCACCTGGCAATGAGCATGGAACAGGGAGAACAAAAAATTGCTACCATTTGTGCAATCAGAATCATTCTGTTTTTCGGCTTTTTGTTTTGTTTTGCTTTGTTTTTGGATATATGTGGCTTATAGAACTCTTCCACATCAAGAAATTGCCCAAACACCCACAGCTATTAAGTGACTGGGCTAAGACTCACTCTCCAGGGCTCTAAATCCTGG
Source organism: Gorilla gorilla gorilla (assembly GCF_029281585.2). Lineage (NCBI taxonomy): Eukaryota > Metazoa > Chordata > Mammalia > Primates > Hominidae > Gorilla > Gorilla gorilla. The sequence goes on along the minus strand of NC_073230.2, from coordinate 74,032,737 downwards.
AGAGTAACACTTCTAAAATAGAAGCCAGATTCCTTTTAGATTTGTGCCCAAATAGTACTGTTTATTATTGGAAATAATCTCAATAAATTGCATAAGCTCATGGTGGCTCATACCTGTAATCGTAGCACTTTGGCAGGCTGAGATGAGAGAATTATTTGATATCAGGAGTTAAAGTGCAGCCTGGGTAACATAGTAAGATCCTGTCTCCATGAAAAAGACATTATCCAGGCATGACAATGCATGCCTGTATTCCCAGCTACTCGGGTGGCTGGGGCAGGAGGATTGCTTGAGCCTGGAAGGTTAAGACTGCAGTGAGCCATGATTGGTTACACCACTGCACTTTAGCTTGGGTGATGGAGTGAGACCTTGTCTCAAAAGAAAATAAAATAGCTGGGCGTGGTGGCTCACGACTGTAATCCCAGCACTTTTGGAGGCTGAGGTGGGCAGATCACCTGAGGTCGGGAGTTTGAGACCAGCCTGACCAACATGGAGAAACCCCGTCTCTACTAAAAATAGAAAATTAGCTGGGAGTGTTGGCACATGTTTGTAATCCCAACTACTCAGGAGGCTGGGGCAGGAGAATCGCTTGAACCTGGGAGGCAGAGGTTGCAGTGTGCCAAGATCGTACCATTGCACTCCAGCCTGGGCAACAAGAGCAAAACTCTGTCTCAAAACAAATAAATTAATTGGCCTGGCGTGGTGGCTCATGCCTGTAATCCCAGTACTTTGGGAGGCCAAGGCGGGTAGATGACAAGGTCAGGAGATCGAGACCATCCTGGCTAAGATGGTGAAACCCCATCTCTACTAAAAATACAAAAAATTAGCCGGGTGCAGTGGTGGGGGCCTGTAGTCCCAACTACTCGGGAGGCTGAGGCAGGAGAATGGCGTGAACCCAGGAGGTGGAGTTTGCAGTGAGCCGAGATTGCGCCACCGTACTCCAGCCTGGGCGACAGAGTGAGACTCCATCTCAAAAAAAAAAAAAAGACATAGAATAATGTGGAGAAAACAGCTGAGAGATGAGTTTAGAAACCAAAGTCCAACAACACATTACTTATTTTTTTCATAGAAAAAAATTTGAAACGTTTCAAAGAAAAAAGCTTTTAGAGAAATTAAATTTTACAGAGTTTAATTGAGCAAAGTATTATTTGCAAATCAGGCAATCTGTGGGCCCAGAGTAGGCTCAGACTTCAACACAGCCACATAGTAAAAAAAGATTTATAGACAGAAACAGCAAAGTAACATACAGAAAAAGAAAGTGAGGTACAGAAACAGCCAGATTTATTATAGCTTGAGATATGTCTTATTTGAACATAGTTCGAAAAGTTGATATCCTTTTATTGGCATAAACACAGTAGTTGGTACAAGAATGGGTTACAGTCTATTTATATATCCAGTTAGGTTCAGTTTACTATGGTACTATGTACTATGGCAATTAGCAATTGCCATAACAGAATTAAATAAATATTTCTTATGGTCATCTGCTACAAGCTAATTAATTAGAAAAATTGGATAATGACTTTATGCTTTATTACATGTTAATTGTAAATGGTTCCAATCAGCATAAATATACTAAAGTATTTTCAACTTTGAAAGATCCAAGAATGATTAAATCCTTCTGAATAAGTGTTTATAATAACTAAGATTATAGCCCTGTAGCTACAAAAATAATAGAAAAAGTAAAGTTGTTATCTATGAGAACAACATTCTTCAAATTATTTGAAGTTTAAAGGCACTGGGAAAAGGGATTACTAGAGATGTCATTTTACTATGTTACCCAATAATGTATTATTACCATTTGTTACCTGCAGCCTTGATGAAGGTGGGATAGGTTACAGATGGTGACAGGATATACTTCATTCAATGCACAACAATTTAAACACACTAAAGCCACTTTTGTTTGATTTTAAAAATTATGGGTCGCGCCCCCCAGCCCCCTCCCCCGACCCCGGGCCGGTGCAGCCGCAGGCGGGGTCCCCCTCCCCCTTCCCCCTCCCCCTTGCCCCTCTCCCCCCAGGCCTCGCGCGCCCCGGACCGGCGCCCCCTTTCCCCTCCCCCTCCGTGCCGCCTCTGCTGCGATGCCCCTCGCTGCGCCCGGGGCCGGGCTCCGGCTTCTCGCCGCCGCCGCCCTGGCCGGCTTGGCCGTCATCAGCCGAGGGCTGCTCTCCCAGAGCCTGGAGTTCAACTCTCCTGCCGACAACTACACAGTGTGTGAAGGTGACAACGCCACCCTCAGCTGCTTCATGGACGAGCATGTGACCCGCGTGGCCTGGCTGAACCGCTCCAACATCCTGTACGCCGGCAACGACCGCAGGACCAGCGACCCGCGGGTGCGGCTGCTCATCAACACCCCCGAGGAGTTCTCCATCCTCATCACCGAGGTGGGGCTCGGCGACGAGGGCCTCTACACCTGCTCCTTCCAGACCCGCCACCAGCCGTACACCACTCAGGTCTACCTCACTGTCCACGTCCCTGCCCGCGTTGTGAACATCTCGTCGCCTGTGACGGTGAATGAGGGGGGTAATGTGAACCTGCTTTGCCTAGCCGTGGGGCGGCCAGAGCCCACGGTCACCTGGAGACAGCTCCGAGACGGCTTCACCTCGGAGGGAGAGATCCTGGAGATCTCTGGCATCCAGCGGGACCAGGCCGGGGAGTGTGAGTGCGTGACTCACAACGGGGTTAACTCGGCGCCCGACAGCCGCCGCGTGCTGGTCACAGTCAACTATCCTCCGACCATCACGGACGTGACCAGCGCCCGCACCGCGCTGGGCCGGACCGCCTCCTGCGCTGCGAAGCCATGGCGGTTCCCCCGCGGATTTCCAGTGGTATAAGGATGACAGACTGCTGAGCAGCGGCACGGCCGAGGGCCTGAAGGTGCAGACGGAGCGCACCCGCTCGATGCTTCTCTTTGCCAACATGAGCGCCGGCATTACGGCAACTATACGTGTTGCGCCGCCAACCGGCTGGGAGCGTCCAGCGCCTCCATGCGGCTCCTGCGCCCAGGATCCCTGGAGAACTCAGCCCCGAGGCCCCCAGGGCCCCTGGCCCTCCTCTCCGCCCTGGGCTGGCTGTGGTGGAGAATGTAGGCGCAACCCAGTGGAGCTCGCCTCCCCCTGCAGGGGGCCTCAGGCCAAGAGTGAGAGAAAAGGGGGAGCAAGAGCCCTGGGTCTCGTGGGGGCAGAAGGGCTCTCGGCCACCAAGGAAGAAGAGAAGAGGAGAAAGAGGAGGAGGCAGAGGAAGAAAGATCTTTAGAGAACCCATCACTGTGAGGGGTAACGCAAAATTATGTATCTTTCTACAGCCATTCTCGCTACCCGTTCACGTTTCCGATTGTGACCCACTCCCGCCACCCCATACCCCTCTCTCTTAGCTCAGGCTGTCAACTGGCTTGTGTGGGTGTGGGTGTGTGAGTGTGAGCCTGCATGCGTGTGTAGGTGTCTGTGTCTCTGTGTGTGTGTGTGTGTGTGGGTGTGGGTGGGCTGGGGGAAAGGACTCAACCGTCCTCCCACCCCCGAAACCCCCATGTCCACTGTCCCCAACCCTACTGCCTCTCACCTCTGGCTGGAGGTAGGTATGAGGCTCTGCAGTGGAAGCTGTGAAGAGAGGCTTACCAGGCTCCCTGCTTCCCCAATATATGCAGGCACACTGGCCCCTCCCCCTGTCGAAAGGACAACTCCTGGCAGGTTGGGAGTGGGGAGGGGCATCGCACTCACCTGTCAAGCTGTCATTCAGCCTTTGCGAGTAAGTGGGGGACCTCCATCTGGGTTCTGGGCTTCCCTGCTGTCAACCACCAGCTTCCTGTAGCCAGAGGCTCCATCGCTAGCTCAGTGGCCTGAGACCTTCCCACTTTTCCTGTGCCTCCCCACCCTGGATTTTCTGGCCCCCTCCTGGGCCAATCGGTGCTTCCATCCAACTGTCAGACTGGTGGCAGGAGTCACCTGTTTCAGTGCTTTGCCCTACCCCTGCCACCACTCCCATTGGCCTTGATTTCCCCACCTGCGGCACCAGCCAGCTGCCCTTGGGGCCTTTGCAGCTGGCCCACAGGTGTGGGCTTGCTGGTCTATCACTTCCTGGCCTCTCCACCAACTGTACCTCCCAAAGGCTACCTGACTGCCCTCACACACACTCAGACGCACCACACACACACACACCAGCGACTGTGACCAGCAATAGCCCCCTGGCTCCAGCTGTCCTGTAGCTGGTGACTAGCTGTATTTCCCCCTAGGTAGGCATCTGTTGTCAGGAAGGGACGCTGAGAGGCTGCAGCCTCAGCTCTGATTGTAGGAATACTCCACCCTGGTACACCACACCACACAAAGTGGGGGACAGAGAAGCATCACACAGACATCCTGAGCCCAGATAAAGATGCCATGTCACCAACTCCGACTCCCAGGAAACCCTCTATATAAACACCCACCCCAAACCACACCACTCAGAGTCTGGTGGAGAAGAGGAGAGGGCAAGGCTCAGTGACTGTACCTCAGACGGGGGCATGGGCCCCATCCCACATTGTCTCCCATTTCCAGGGTCCAGGGGATGGGGTGGGACTGGGGAGGGATTCTAGGGAGGGGGTGGGAGGCCCTGGGGGCCGTGTGTTCCAATTCATGGGGATTGTTGAGACCACCACACCAATAAACGCCTTTTTCCAAAAAAAAAAAAAAAAAATTATGTTCACGGCCAGGTGCGGTGGCTCACACCTGTAATCCCAGCACTTTGGGAGGCCGAGACGGGCAGATCACGAGGTCAGGAGATAGAGACCATCCTGGCTAACACAGTGAAACCTCGTCTCTACTGAAAATACAAAAAATTAGCCGGGTGTGGTGGCGGGCACCTGTAGTCCCAGCTACTCAGGAGGCTGAGGCAGGAGAATGGTGGGAACCCGGGAGGCAGAGCTTGCAGTGAGCCGAGATTGCGCCACTGCACTCCAGCCTGGGCGACAGAGGGAGACTCCATCTCAAAAAAAAAAAAAAAATTATGTTCACACAGGCTAGATGTGGCTTGCATTCCAATGGTTGAGACTCTTTCACCTGAGACTGAGACTTGGTAGTCTTCAGTTCACTGTCTTCTAGTTGCAGTGATGAGTGCATGTGTAAGATCAAGGTTCAGAGGAAGAGGAGATGGTCAAGAGGAATCTGATTTGGTTGCATTCATGGCTTCCCAGAAGCACCGTGAATCTCAATAAAAGAAACCACTGGCTGGTGCGGTGGCTCATGCCTGTAATCCCAGCACTTTGGGAGGCCAAAGTGGGTGGATCACCTGAGGTAAGGAGTTCGAGACCAGCCTGACCAACATAGAGAAACCCTGTCTCTACTAAAAATATAAAAAAAAAATTATCCGGGCATGGTGGTGCATGCCTGTAATCCCAGCTACTTGGGAGGCTGAGGCAGGAGAATTGCTTGAACCCAGTAGGCGGAGGTTGTAGTGGGCCGAGATTATGCCATTGCACTCCAGCCTGGGCAACAAGAGCGAAACTCAATCTCAAAAAAAAAAAAAAAAAGAACACTAACTGAGAATTAGGATATTAAACCTGGACAAGAGAAAGAATAAACACCTGTGATTGAGCAACGTAAATTGGAAGCTGATTGCCGGAAATTGCATCTGGAAAAGACTGGGAGTAAGTGCAAAGATGGCCCTGATGTAAAAGAGAAGACTCCACCTAATCTGAAGCGTGCTAAGATTATAGAAGCAGGAGATGGGCAGCCATAAATTAAAAAGAAGATGAAGTGGTTGGTCGCAGTGGCTCACGCCTGTAATCCCAGCACTTTGGGAGACCAAGGCGGGTAGATCACGAGGTCAAGAGTTCAAGACCAGCCTGGTCAAGATGGTGAAACCCAGTCTCTACTAAAAATACAAAAATTAGCCCAGCTTGGTGGCAAGCATCTGTAATCCCAGCTACTTGGGAGGCTGAGGCAGAGAATTGCTTAAACCCGTGAGGCGGAGGTAGCAGTGAGCCGAGATCGTGCCACCACACTCCAGCCTGGGTGACAGAGTGAGACTCCGCCAAAAAAAAAAAAGAAGACACACACACACACACACACACACACACACACACAAATGATGTCACATTGAAAATTTGACTGAAATTTTGAAAATACTGTCAATTAAGTTTGAGTTTTCACTGAAGCAAAAAATAAAACAAGCATCTTAGAATTAACTGTATTTTATTGTCTTAATGTGCAATTGGTAAAACCAATTTACTTCTTTAAACTTCAAATTTTTCTGACTATAATGCAGTAGACTATGACTCTAAACATTTCCCTCATGCATTTTGTGGGTATTATGACTTATCATAGAGTCAATCACAAAGAGAGTCTACACTTAAATTTTCTCCTTGCATCTTAAATTTCAGTATCTATAATCCTCCATAAAAAAGTATATGAGAGGCTGGGCATGGTGACTCACGCCTGTAATCCCACCATTTTGGGAGGCCGAGGCTGGTGGATCACCTGAGGTCAGGAGTTTGAGACAAGCCTGGCTAATGTAGTGAAACCCTGTCTCTAGTAAAAATACAAAAATTAGCCAGGCGTGGTGGCAGGCGCCTGTAATCCCAGCTACTCAGGAGGCTGAAGCAGGAGAATCGCTTGAACCCAGGAGGCGGAGGTTGCAGTGAACTGAGATGGCGCGATTGCACTCCAGCCTGGGTGACAAGAGCGAAACTCCATCTCAAAAAAAAAAAAATGAGGCCGGGCGTGGTGATTCACACCTGTAATCCCAGCACTTTGGGAGGCCGAGGCAGGTGGATCACCTGAGGTCAGGAGTTCAAGACCAGCCTAGCCAACATGGTGAAACCCAATCTGTACTGAAAATACAAAAATTATCTGGGCATGGTGGTGTGCGCTTGTGGCCCCAGCTACTCGGGGGGCTGAGGCAGGAGAATTGCTTGAATCTGGGAGGCAGAGGTTGCAGTGAGTCTAGATTACTCCACTGCACGCCAGCCTGGGTGACTGAGCAAGACTCCATCTCATAAATAAATAAATAAATAAATAAAGCAAATCTAACATAGAAGCATTTTTCATAGTTTTAATGCAGCCAACAATTTATCAAATGCTTTTCTATAAATGCTACAAATGAAGGCATAACATCAAGTGATTTGAGAGTTAAATTACCTCAACATTCATATTTTGAAAATTTAAAATTCTTTCCATGCAAAACAAGAAAAGTCAAATATAACTATAACACCTCAAAAGATCAAATCCTTGCTTCTTTTAGTCTTACACAAAAGTAAATGATATATTTTAACTTTGGATTACTCTGTATAATAAACACTGTTTAGAGTAATGTCTAAAATGTTAGTGTCTTAGAGTTTTCTACTGCGAATTACCTGATGATTACTTCTACTTGATTTCTAATTTTTTTTACATTTACTGAATTTGAAGAATATTATTTAATGTGAACACTCTGGTGTTTTCTAAGGTATACTTCTTAGAACAAATGGTTTTTCTCTATTTATTATATTATTCATAGGGTCTGTCTAAAATACAAATTTCCTAAAGTTGAAGAAAGTGTCACCAACTGTTTGAGGGTTTCTCTCCAGTATAAATTCTCCTGTGTACAATAAGATATAAGTGAAGATATTAAACTCAACTTTTCAAGATCAGGAAATGTAACATTAAAAAATGAGGTGAATCTTAATAACATAAATAAAGTATACAATCACAAAAAACAGATACTGTCTGAATCCACTTATATGAGATAGCTAGAAACAGAAACCAAAATGATATTTTGAAAAAGATAAATAATAGGAAACTGGGCAGTTGTTTCAGGGGTATTGAGTTTTGTTTAGAAGATAAAAATGTTTTCCGGGCGTGGTGGCTCATGCCTGTAATCCCAGCACTTTGGGAGGCCAAGGCGGGCAGATCACCTGAGGTTGGGAGTTCGAGACAACCCTGACCAACATGGAGAAACCCCATCTCTACTAAAAATACAAAATTAGCCAGGTTTGGTGGCACATGCCTGTAATCCCAGCTATTCGGGAGGCTGAGGCACTAGAATCACTTGAACCTGGGAGGTAGAGGTTGCAGTGAGTTGAGATCACGCCATTGCACTCCAGCCTGGGTGACAAGAGCAAAACTCTGTCTCAAAAAAGAAAAAAAGAAAAAGAAAGACCAGGGAGGGATCTGTAGACATAGAGCATTCTTCTTCTGTGGCCCCATCGTCCTTTGTTCACTGTCTGATCTCTGGAAGAAAGGTGGGCAACAGGTGGTCTTCCTGTTGTTATTTTATTCCTGCTGTCCTCTGCTCTTTCTATGGCCACTATCTGTTCTACCCTTGGAACTGAAGAGAGATGTTGGTAGGGAAAGACTTTCCCCTTATTTATGGCAGAAAAAGGATGTTCAAGCCCAGTGTGGTGGCTCATGGCTGTAATCCCAGCACTTTGGGAGGATGAGACAGAAGGATTACTTAAGGTCAGGGGTTCGAGTCCAGCCTGGCTGACATGGCAAAATTCCATTTCTACTAAAAATACAAAAATAAGCCAGGCATGGTGGCACATGCCTGTAATCACAGCTACTCTGGGGAAAATAAGGCAGGAGAATTGCTTGAATCTGGAATGTGGAGATTGCAGTGAGCCGAGATTGCACCACTGCACTCCAGCCTGGACATAAGAGCAAGACTCTGTTTGAAAAGAAAAGAAGAGAAGAGAAAAGAAAAGAAAGAAAAGAAGAGAAGAGAAAGGAAATAAAAAGAAAGGAAGAAAAGAAAAGAAAAAAGAAAAGGGATGTTCAGGATTTCATCTTCTGCCATCAGAGCTGCACTTCAATGTGGCAGCTATTGGCCACCTGTGGCTACTGGGTGCGTGGAATGTGGCTGGTCTGAACTGCGATGTGGTAGAAAGGTAAAATACATAGTTTTAATTTTTTTCCCAAAATATATATACTTTGTTAATAATTACATACTGGTCACATATTAAAATGATAATATTTTGGATATATTGGGTTAATTAAATTTCTACAATGAATTCCTCCTGTTTTTTTTTTCTTTTTCAAATTTTCCTTCTAGAAAATTTAGAATTCACATGTGGCTCACATTCAATTTCAGAGCACTGCCTTTTTAAAAAAAAATGTCAGGCTACCCGCTCAAAGGACAAGAAGCCAGGGAGCTCATAAAATTGGAAAATTTTAAATAATTGTTATTGCATTATTTTCATGTGTGAATAGCCACATAATATATTATTTATAAAGGCATACGACCTTATACGCAGGGTTATATGCAAATACTCTCTGGTGTGAGCCTGGTCCGCTCAGGGAGGAAGCCCTTCCTGAAAACGCTGCAGCTTGGATTTCACTCTTTCTACGTTCAGCCCAGCCGCTGAGCACATATTCTGTCACTCAGGGCATTAGGGGGGTGGCGCCCTAAACATTATCCAATCAGGGACGCTGGGCTGGGACCCGTCCAATCAGGCACGCAGCTGGAGCGGACAGGACGGCTTCCGGGATTTGGCGGGGCCTTTGTCTCTAGCTGCTGCGGGAGCTCCAGGTCTAGTCTTTACTGCTCTGTGTATTCTGCTCCTAGAGGCCCAGCTTCTGTGGCTCCGTTATCTGCAGGTATTGGGAGATGCACAGCTAAGATGCCAGGACCACCTGGAAGCCTAGAAATGGTGAGAGTGCGGTCCGACACCCCGAGAGAGGGGGAGGGGCTGGTTGGAACCGGTCGGAAGTGGCTGTGGCAGGACTCCAGGCTCCAAGCACTGGGCTCCAAAATCCGCGGCCCGAGTTGTCCTTGGCGCAGCTCGGTCCTCAGTCCCCTTCAGCCATAAGATGGCGGCTGGGCTGACAGCCGGACACCGGGCGTCATGTCTCCTCCCTGCGCAGTGACTGTGCCTTGGCCTGGAGCCCTCGCTGGGCAGCTCTGCATCCGCAGTGCCGCATCTCTGCCGATAACTCGGGGTGCAGGGTTCATAAATGGGAAGAGCTTTGGTCCATGGGGTCCCAGTCCCTCCTTTTTTCTATTAAAAATTCATGGAAGTCACTGCAAATATATTTAAAAATGTAATAGAAGAGTGGTTCAAAAATCATAGAGCACCCAGCTATGATTTGTAATTTGTGGTCCATGGGAGGGGCTTGAAGGAAAGACTTTTAAGTGGTGTATGATGAATAAAACCAAATTCAATAATCGGTTAGGTACAGTTACATAACTTCTTAATTTGTAAGATCAAAGTGGAAATTTTCTGGTTATGTAATCGGAGGGTACCTGGCAGTTTATAGTTGGTTAAGCAAGAATTTTATTTCCCCCAATGTGTAATACTTTACAAAAAACAATGTATTTGAGTTAGATTTTTTTTTTTTTTTTTGAAACGGAGTCTCGCTCTGTCGCCCATGCTGAAGTGCAGTGGCGCGATCTCGGCTCACTACAACCTCTGCCTCCCGGGTTCAAGTGATTCTCCTGTCTCAGCCTCCCGAGTAGCTGGGATTACAGGCGCCCGCCACCACGCCCGGCTAATTTTTGTATTTTTAGTGGAGACGGGTTTCACCATGTTGGACAGGCTGGTCTTGAATTCCTGACCTTGTGATCTGCCCGCCTCGGCCTCTCAAAGTGCTGGGATTACAGGCGTGAGCCACCGTGCCTAATGTAAATTTTTTTTTTTTTTTTTTTTTTTGAGACGGAGTCTCACTCTGTCGCCCAGGCTGGAGTGCAGTGGCGCGATCTCGGCTCACTGCAAGCTCCGCCTCCTGGGTTGACGCCATTCTCCTGCCTCAGCCTCCTGAGTAGCTGGGACTACAGGCGCCCGCCACCACGCCTGGCTAATTTTTTTGTATTTTTAGTAGGGACAGGGTTTCACCAAGTTAGCCAGGATGGTCTTGATCTCCTGACCTCGTAATCCACCCGCCTCGGCCTCCCAAAGTGCTGGGATTACAGGCGTCAGCCACCGCGCCCGGCCCTAGTGTACATTTTTGATACTGTATTTTAATTAATCATTTTTTGAGATTAATTAATCATTTTTTGAGAAATCATTGGATGGTACTTTTTAAAAGATTTGTTTTCCGTTTGTAAAAATTTTCTGTAAGAAGAAAGCAAAGAGTAATCCCCGGACACTATTGTGAAAAATCTCTGCGCCTCTTTTCCTTTTATCTTCCCTAGGCACAGAGATCTTATCAGAATTTTGGGGGATCACAGTTTCCCTTTGGAAACTTTATGGGGTGATGTGTCCTCGGCTACCCTTCAGATTTTTCCTGGTCCTGGGTTTCAGTACTGCCTGGGAATAAACCATGATACCCACCATGACTATGTCTGCTAGAGTGCCTAATGAATATCAGCTCCTGGGTCATTTTCTCCCACAGGACTGCCTGAGGTACAAAGTGTAGCCTCTCGAGGGAGCAGGTGGATGCCCTGGAGCTGAGAGAAATCTCCTGGTGTACTCTTCCTTGGAAAGGCTGACACCTTGAGACATTAAGATTGTCTTCACCCAACTCAGCTTCCGTTTCTTTGGGACACATTGCTGGTCAATCAGATGCTGGTATTGAGGGAAAAACATAGAAATAATTTCTGCCTTTTGGATTCTCTAAGGGGGCAGAAAAATAGTGAAAAAAAAATGATGAAAAAAGAGTGAAAGACAAATAGTGAAAAATTTGTAAAGGAAATTAAAAGGTAAAATATTTACGAATGGTGTAAAAGAGGTGAGTTTCAGAAAAAAATTAATATCTATGTATATTCCATTTGTTAAAAATTCTTATTTACTATTTTGTTTTCCAGACTGAGTTTAGTAATTGTCACAGGTAGTTTTTTTATGGCTGGGTAATTTTTTTTTTTTTTTTTTTTTTTGACAGTCTCATTCTGTCACCCAGGCTGGAGTGCAGTCACATGATCTTGGCTTACTGCAACCTCTGTCTCTTGGGTTCAAGCGATTCTCCTCCCTCAGCCTCCTGAGTAGCTGAGACTACAGGCGCTAGCCACCACACTCAGCTAATTTTTGTATTTTTAGTAGGGATGAGGTTTCACCATGTTGGCCAGTCTGGTCTCAAACTCTTGATCTCAGGTGATCCACCCGCCTTGGCCTCCCAAAGTATTGGGATTACAGGCATGAGACACCGCACCCAGCCTAGCTGGGTAATTTCAAACAGAATTCCAAGCCTTAACTTTTAGAATGCTAGCTATCTAGGGAAAAAATAGAGAAAATCTCTTCTCCATTTTGGCTTTAGAAAATGAATACATTTCCGGCCAAGTGCAGTGGCACACGCCTGTAATCCTAGCACTTTAGGATGCCAAGAGGGGTGGATCACCTGAGGTCAGGAATTCGAGGCCAGCCTGGCCAACATGGTGAAGCCTTGTCGCTACTAAAAATACAAAAATTAGCCGGGCGTGGTGGCACATGCCTGTAATTCCAGCTACTTGGGAGGCTGAAGCAGGAAAATTGCTTGAACCCCGGGGGGCGGAGGTTGCAGTGAGCCAAGATTGTGCCACTTCATTCCAGCCTGGGCGAAAGAGTGAAACTTCATCTCAAAAAAAAAAAAAAAAGAAAATGAATACATTTCCACCAGAAAATGTGGTAGGTAATTGGTGAAGTTACATAGATTCTTGAAAACATTAGTACCTCATTTTGCATGGTAAATTTGTGACAGTGAATATTTCTAGTCTATACCCTGTTATCTTGATTTCTGAGTTTTATGCTAAATTTTATGAGATGAAACTTGGTACCTCCTAGAAGTGTTTCCAAATGAATAATTGTTTACTACATAATTTTTAATGGAAATAATAAAATAATACATTTATTATCTAAAAGGAATACTTTTGCTTTTCTTATTGAGATGTAAAATGTTAAGCATCTTCAAAAAAGTCCTCCCTGGCCAGGCACAGTGGCTCAAGCCTGTAATCCCAGCACTTTGGGAGGCCAAGGTGGGTGGATCACTTGAGGTGAGGAGTTTGAGACCAGCCTGGACAACATGGTGAAACCCCGTCTCTACCAGAAATATAAAAAATTAGCCACATGTGGTAGTGGGCACCTGTAATCCCAGCTACTCAGGAGGCTGAGGCAGGAGAATTGCTTGAACCCAGGAGGTAGAGGTTGCAGTGAGCTGAGATCACACCACTGCACTCCAGCCTGGGTGACAGGGCAAGACTCTGCCTCAAAAACAACAGCAAAAAAAAACCTAAACAAACAAATAAAACAAAAAGTGAATTTATACGCCTGTGCTCCAGACTTGCTGAGTCACTCTGGCCCGGCTGTCTGCCTCGGCCTGTTTCTGACCAAAGCATATCCATGTACCTTACAGCCCCCCAAATGAATAAAGCCTTTCCTAGAAGTTGCCAACTTCCTAATGAAAACTTTGCCCTTGACTTTGGTAATATCAAAAATTGCAGATATATGTGGAAGGAAAATAAACTCTTGGGACCCTGAACTCACTATGCCAAAAGTAAAGCTGGGAACTGGGTCATGCAAAGATTGGCTTCCTTTTATTCCCAAACAGCTGTAATTTCACATGCTTACTTTATCTTGTATAAAATGTAGAGTTACTGAGGGAGAGAGAGAAGGGGGAATGCATGATTGACTTCTCCGACCCCTTTCTTTCTACATGTAAAATACAGATTCACTGAGTGCTAATCAGAGCCTCATGGGAATGTAGCCAATAGCCTCATCACCTACACTCCCTCTTGTTTCCCCCACCCGGCCTTTTTTCTTCCCCTCCCACTTGCTCTTTCCTCTTTAAATACTGAAGTTCCCAAAACATTCTTTGGAAAAAAACACAGGACACAGATCCTATTGCGACTTGTGTTTCTTTCTCCCCGGTGTGTCCTCAACATTAACAAAATAAATCTCAAAATTGATTGAAAAAAAAAGAAAAGAAAGCAACCCCTTTTCTGCCTAAACTTTGCAATCTTTAAAGATTTATGGTTGGTGCTTCCTCCTTTGGAATTCAAATTTTTATTACATAAATCTGTGTTTTATTTTACAAAGTCTAGAAACTGCCTCAAACCAGTAACAACTTCATCTTCAGTAAGACCCTCCCAATCCCCTTCCGTCTTAACCTTAACTACATCTGCCTGTGGGTCCCCAGATTTCCAGGGCCCTGTAGCTTTTCTCAGTATAAAGGCTTCTTCCATGGCTGGGGTGAGCAGCCTGAGACATCTGCAGGGGAGGCTCCCTAGAAAGAGCTGGGTCTTTAATAATCTCCTCCCAGGGTGAGAGAGGACTGAAAACTTACAGGAAATTAGCTCTGATAACAGACCCCCTTTTCCCACAGCTGCCACCCCAGGATTCCCACCCACTCACAAACATACCCATAAATTGATGTGTCCACACTCCTCCCAGGACTAGGCACCACCATCAGGAATTTCACCACAGCATTTTTGATCCTAGTGTTTTTTTTGCCAAAAATCCACAAAAGTGTTTATAGTCTCCTGCATATCCCCACCCCCAGACACTGAATCTGCAGCAGCAACCTGCTTCCTCCACCAACCAACGGTTCTGTACCACCTGTTCATAATCTCATCTGCCTGCCCGGACGCAGAAATAAACAAGTACAGCCCCACCTGGGCCACTATCTGTAGGGCAAACTAGTCCTTCCACCTACATTGCACTATCCTCCACCTGTGGATTTTATTCCTTTTAACTTTTATTTTTGTTTCAGGGTCGGGGTAAACGTGCGAGTTGTTATATAAGCAAAATTGTGGCATAGGGGTTTGGTGTAGATTATTTTGTTAATGAGGTACTATGCATAGCATAAACAGGTATTTTTTCTAGTCCTTTCTGTCCTCCTACCCACCACCCTCAACTAGGCCTGTGTCTGTTTTTCCTCTCTTTGTCCTCCGCCTCCTGGGTTCAAGCAATTCTGCCTCAGCCTTCTGAGTAACTGGAACTACAGGTGCATGCAACCACGGCCGGCTAATTTTTGTATTCTTAGTAGAGATAGGGGTTTCACCACATTGGCCAGGCTGGTCTCAAACTCCTGACCTCAAGTGATCTGCCTGCCTCAGCCTTCTGAGTAACTGGAACTACAGGTGCATGCAACCACGGCCGGCTAATTTTTGTATTCTTAGTAGAGATAGGGGTTTCACCACATTGGCCAGGCTGGTCTCAAACTCCTGACCTCAAGTGATCTGCCTGCCTCAGCCTCCCAAAGTGCTGGGATTGCAGGCATGAGCCATTGCACCCGGCCTTTTTGGTAAGTTTTTTTTGTTTTGTTTTGTTTGTTTTTTTTGAGACAGACCCTTGCTCTGTCACCCAGGCTGGAGTAAAGTGGCACGATCTTGGCTCACTGCAACCTCTGCCTCCCAGATTCAAGCGATTCTCCAGCCTCAGCATCCTGAGTAGCTGGGATTACAGGTGCGTGCCAACACACCTGGCTACTTTTTGTATTTTTAGTAGAGACGGGGTTTCACCATGTTGGTCAGGCTGGTCTCGAATTCCTGACCTTGTGATCTGCCTGCCTCAGCCTCCCAAAGTGCTGAGATTACAGGTATGAACCACTGTGCCTGGCCTTATGGTAAATTTTTTTTTTTTTTTTGAGACAGTGTCTCGCTCTGTCGCCCAGTCTGGAGTGCAGTGGCGCGATCTTGGCTCACTGCAAGCTCCACCTCCCAGGTTCACGCCATTCTCCTGCCTCAGCCTCCGGACTACCTGGGACTACAGGTGACTGCCACTACGCCTGGCTAATTTTTTTGTATTTTTAGTAGAGACGGGGTTTCACCATGTTTGCCAGGATGGTCTCAATCTCCTGACCTCGTGATCCGCCCGCCTTGGCCTCCCAAAGTGCTCGGATTACAGGCGTGAGCCACTGTATCCGGCCCGCCTTGTAAAATTTTTTAAATTCCTTACAAATTTTGAATAATAGACCTTTGTCAGAAGCATATTTTACAAATATTTTCTTTTTATTATGTAGGTTGTTTACTCTATTGATAGTTTGCTTTGCTGTGAAGAAGCTCTTTAGTTTCTTTAGGTCCCATTTATCAAGTTTTGCTTTTGTTGCAATTGCTTTTGGTATCTTCATCATAAAATCTTTGCCAGTTCCTATGTCAATAATATTTTCTTTATCCAATTGACATAGGTATTTTTTAGATTTTCTTTCAGGGTTTTTTACAATTTTATGTTCTACATTTAGGTCTTTAATCACCTGGAGTTGATTTTTTTTTATATGGTGTAAGGAAAGCATCCAGTTTCAGTCTTTTACATAGTGCTAGCTGGTTATTCCAGCACCATTTATTAAATAGGGAATTCTTCCTGCATTGCTCTTGTGACCTTTGTGGAAGATCAGATGGTTGTAGGTGTGTGGCATGATTTCTGGGCTCTCTTATTCTGTTCCATTGTTCTGTAGTCTGTGTTTGTACCAGTATCATGCTGCTTTGGTTACTCTGTTGTATAATTTGAAGTCAGGTAATGTAATGCCACCTGCTTTGTTCTTTTTGCTTATGATTGCCTTGGCTATTCAGGTTTTTGGTTTTTTTTCGGTTTCATATAAATTTTAAAATACTTTTTTTTTTGTTTTTTTTTTTAGTTCCGTGAAGAATGTTGTTGGTAGTTTGATAGAAATAGCATTAATTCTGTAAATTTCATTTGGCAGTATGGCCATTTTAATGATATCAGTCTTTTCTATCCATGAGCATAAAATGGCTGCCCATTGGCTTGTGTCATCTCTGACTTCTTTAAGAAGCATTTTGTAATTTTTGTTTTAGAGATTTTTCACCTCCCTGATTAGGTGTATTCCTAGACATTTTATTATTTTTGTGGTTATTGTGAATGGGATTTTTTTTGATTTGGCCTTAGGTTGAATGTTGTTGATGTTCAGAGATGTTACTGATTTTTGTACACTTATTTTGTATCCTGAAACTTCTATTTTCTAGTTTGTGTGCATAGATTTTCTAGTTCATGTGCATAGAAGTGTTCATAGTAGACTTCAATAGTTACTTGTATTTCTGTGGGGTCAGTGGTAGTCATTTCTAATTGTGTTTATTTGGACCTTCTCTTATTTCTTTATTATTGTAGCTAGTGGTTTATCTTATTATATATATATATTTTTTTTACAAAGGTTTAACTCCTGGATTTTTTGGTCTCGTATTTTTTTTCTGTTTAAATCTTCAGTTCAGATCTGATTTTGGTTATTTCTTGTCTTTTCCTAGCTTAGGGGTTGGTTTGCTCTTGCTTTCTCTCATTCTTTTATTCATGATGTTAGGTTGTTAAATTGAGATCTTTGTAACTTTTGGATGTGAGCTTTTAGTGCTATAAATTTCTCTTTAACACTGCCTTAGCTGTGTTGCAGAGATTCTGGTATGTTGTATCTTTGTTCTCATTTTTTGCAATGAACTTGATTTCTGCTTTAATTTCATTATTTACTCAAAAGTCATTTAGGCTCAGGTGGCATAATTTCCGTGTATTTGTATCACTTCAAGTGGTTTTTTTTTTGGTATTGAATTATATTTTTATCAAGCTGTGCTCTGTGTGTGTGGTTGGTGTAATTTTGGAATTTGCTGAGGGTTGTTTTATTTCTGATTGTGTGGTCAATTTTGGAGTATGTGCCACATGGTAATGAGAAGAATGTATAGTATGTTGTTTTTAGATTAAGAGTTTTGTAGGACTGTTTGTCCAAGTGTTGAGTTTAGATCCTGAGTTCTTTGTAAATTTTCTGCCCTAATAATCTAACAGGGTCTGTGGGGTGTTGTATCCCACTATTATTGTGTCAGAATCTAAGTCTCTTCATAGGTCTCTGAGAACTTGCTTTATTCATGTACATCCACAGATTTTTTTTTTTAATTTTTTTAGTATTTATTGATCATTCTTGGGTGTTTCTCGGAGAGGGGGATTTGGCAGGGTCATAGGACAATAGTGGAGGGAAGGTCAGCAGATAAACATGTGAACAAAGGTCTCTGGTTTTCCTAGGCAGAGGGCCCCGCCGCCTTCCGCAGTGTTTGTGTCCCTGGGTACTTGAGATTAGGGAGTGGTGATGACTCTTAACGAGTATGCTGCCTTCAAGCATCTGTTTAACAAATCACATCTTGCACCGCCCTTAATCCATTTAACCCTTAGTGGACACAGCACATGTTTTAGAGAGCACGGGGTTGGGGGCAAGGTTATAGATTAACAGCATTCCAAGGCAGAAGAATCTTTCCTACTACAGAACAAAATGGAGTCTCCCATGTCCACCTCTTTCCATACAGACACAGTAACAATCCGATCTCTCTTTCTTTTCCCCACATTTCCCCCTTTTCTATTCGACAAAAACCGCCATCGTCATCATGGCCCGTTCTCAATGAGCTGTTGGGTACACCTCCCAGACGGGGCAGCCGGGCAGAGGTGCCCCCCCACCTCCCAGACGGGGCACTTGGCAGGCTGAGGCAGGAGAATCAGGCAGGGAGGTTGCAGTGAGCCGAGATGGCGGCAGTACAGTCCAGCCTCGGCTCGGCATCAGAGGGAGACGGGAGAGGGAGAGGGCACAGATTTTTTTTTATAACACCTTTCTGTATTCTGCTTTTTCTCTCTGTAAACATTCTTTCAAGTGCACACAGTGTGCCCAAGGCCACTCCTTGGATGCCTGAATCCAGTGTCTACTGAAATTCAGATGTCCAAGACTTCAAGAGCATGTCTAAAGACTTGGCTGTTATAGGAGAAAATAAAAATAAGAGGCTCTATTCTCCTACCTGAAAATAAGGAAGGCTATTAAGGCTATTAAGGCTATTATCCTCATCTCTCTTTTCTTAAAGCATTTGGATTATGTGTACTTTTTTTCTCTGCTTTATTGAAATATATGTAAATCATATAAATAATATTAATCTAGGTGTAGCTAAATAAATGATTCAGTATATAACAGTGGAGTTGGAGTTGAACCTTGGTTTCTATTTATTACTTCAGAACAATTAGCATTGTCACATGAAGCATTTGTAGACAACCTACAATCATATACTTTTTTTTTCTTTTTTTTTTGAGATAGAGTGTTACTTTGTCCCCCAGGCTGGAGTGCAGTGGCACAGTCTCAGCTCACTGCAACTCCATTTCCCAGGTTCAAGCAATTCTCCTGCCTCATCCTCCCAAGTAGCTGGGACTACAGGCATGTGCTACCATGCCTGGCTAGTTTTTGTATTTTTAGTAGAGACAGGATTTTGCCATGTTGGCCAGGCTGGTCTTGAACTCCTGACCTCAGGTGATCTGCCCATCTTGACCTCCCAAAGTGCTGGGATTACTGGCGTGAGCCACCGTGCCTGGTCAACATTCATATAAATTAAAGAGTATTTTCTACAATAATATAAATATAAGGCCACAACATTTACTTTGAATGAAACCGTTAGTCATTTTAATATTGTTATTTCTACTTTTTAAATATAAAGTGTTTTAACTAAATTATGATTAAAGAAAATTTTCACAAATCCTACATACATTATGACCAGTACATTAAAATTATTTATATTTAGATACTTATCTCTAATATCCAAATAAAACTTATTACCAAATTGTTACAGTAGATACTAGTCTTACATACTTATTACCTTATCCGGTAGGGATAACTATAAGTAAGCATGAGTTTAGTGTCTTTCATTTCAGTAAGTTAGAATGCTGCTATTAAAGGACAAATAAACACAAATGATGTGACCACCAGAAAACTATAATAGCTCTCCTCTTAGCTGTGTTGCAAGCTCAGATATGTTCCACCATATAAACAAAATCAGATTCTAATTTTTCATCAAAAAGTGCTGGTGGTGACCGAGCACAGTGGCTCATGCCTGTAATCACAGCACTTAGGGAGGCCAACGCGGGTGGATCACTTGAGGTCAGAAGTTGGAGACCAGAATGGCCAACACAGTGAAACCTGTCTCTACTAAAATACAAAAATTAGCCGGATATGGTGGCAGGTGCCTGTAATTCCAGCTACTCTGGAGGCTGAGGCAGGAGAATTGCTTTAACCTGGGAGGTGGAGGGTGCAGTGAGCTGAGATCATGCCACTGCACTCTAGCCTGAGTGACAGAACGAGACTCCATCTCAGAAAAAAAGTGCTGGTGGATGTAGTGTGATGTATTCCAATAGAATCCCCCTTTCAATGGCTTTTTAGCCATCTCATCTTTTATGAGAGCAGCAGAGATGGAGGAATCTTATAAAATTCTGCTGAGAATATGCTCCCTTTTTCATAATGCTCATGTTTCTCATGCTGAGAATAGCTGTGTAATTTGGGTATTTAGAGAGAAATATTTTATAGGGAAATATTTTCTGGCTGACTTCATCAATCTTACATGTAATCTGAGTTTTTTCTCAAGATACATTTAACTTATTTTTTCTCTCAATATAATCTTTCTGAGACTGAGAGCTGTTTTTCTCTCCAATGCTTTGAGTGTCTGTTTCAGAAGCCATTTTAGCATTTCACAGTGTCCGTGAATGAGGTGGGCTGTCACAATGGAACTCTTGGAGCTATCTCTTTACAGACTCATGCTGGAAATCCAGCAGAATGTTTTCCATGTCACCATTATAAATAGAAACTGAGCCTAAAACAGTGTTCCCGTTCTCATTATTGTGAAGGTGCATTCCTACCCAGGAGGCCTGCAGGCTCTCCTCCTGCAGCTCAGGCTTCACTCTCTGATGTGGCGCTGGAGTGCTGCCGTGGCAATTGGGGTTCATGTGAGATGTGACCTCCTGGCTGTTCACCCTGTATTGTGGGCTGTACCTCAGTGGCCCACAGTGGTAGGAGTCAAGAGAAAACTCCAGCCACCAGGAGAGGGCAAGCAGAAGTGCTGTAGTCCAACGCTTGGGGAGTAGAGAGCCATTGCTTCAAAATGTAAATAGCCAAAATGATAGCACACTATTCAAATGTTTCTGTAGGAGACTGAGAGCCTACCTTTAGCAGGCACCTGGTTTTATATTGCAAAACTACCCTCTGTCATGAAGATTTTTAAAGTTTATTTTGTAATTATATATGACAAATTAACATACACAGATGGCCTCCCCAATTACCAGGTGAATTTAGAGTGAACTATGCATGACATGGTGCTGTAAGTTTTTCTACTCGTGGGCTAATTATGGTGACCATCTTTATGTCTTTGCAATCTGTTAAGCAGATTGACCTTGATGCATGTCAAATTCTGGTTTAATTGTGTAATATAACAGTTTTATTTCTGTTCAGTCATTGTGGAGTTGCTCTAGGGCTGGAGAAAATTTGTCTTTTAATTATATTTCCCAAGAACTGTCTAGAATTACCAGACATGACATAAACATATAAGGCGCCAACCAAGCTTTACTCCAGAGGGGCCTTTCCCTCTCAGGCTTCCAGTCAGCTCACAATTGTGCTGCAGAATGCATACTCTCCCCTAAATACGCAGGCAGAATTGTTTCTCTGCCTGTTTGATAATCTGTAGTCCTCTATAGTCACTTTTAAAGAGGTTAGACCAAATTTCACAGGGCAGCAATCAACCATTTTACCTCTTTCAGTGATTCTTGTATTTTCAGACCTGAAACTGATTCAGAGACCATGAGGCTCACAAACTTAGAGTACTAAACTAAACTAAAAATATCAAATTTCTCATCAAACTTACAAAATCCACTTGTAACTGCTGCTAATCAAAGTGTAAATTTTTGACAGTTTGAATCTTTGCTCTCAAGTTAACAATCCTCAAGCTTGACCCAAATAAACTGTCTACTTATATTCATGTTGCCTCAGTTTTTTGTTTTTGTTTTTTTTTGAGAGGGAGTCTTGTTCTTGTCGCCCAGGCTGGAGTGCAATGGTGCGATCTCTGCTCACTGCAGCCTCTGCCTCCTGGACTCAACCGATTCTCCTGCCTTAGCCTCACAAGTATCTGGGATTACAGGCACGTGCCACCACGCCCAGCTGATTTTTTTTGCACTGTAAGTAGACACGGGGTTTCACTATGTTGGCCAGGCTGGTCTCAAACTCCTGACCTCAGGTGATCTACCTGCCTCGGCCTCCCAAAGTGCTGGGATTACAGGTGTGAGCCGCTGCATCCAGTGTCTCAGTTTTTTTTTTTTTTAGGTAGACATATCATTTAGAATGTGCTAGAGCATCCTCTATAAGGGGATCTCTCCTTTGGTTGTACCCCATTTGCTGTAACACCCAAGAATGCAGAGCTAGGTTGATCCCACCTAGAATCTGCACATAAGGTTTGGCCTCTGCCTGGGATTTACAATACAGGGCCAGACTTAGGATTGAGAATGTACAGAAAACCAACAGGAGGCATGTTCTGCATTGTGAGATGTCAACATAGACATCTTAAAGTTCCCTTTTTAGAGTATGGCTTCTTGAGCTTTTCAGATCTTGTTCAGTGACCTGCTACAGTTATGTGAGAGGCACCAGGTGTACATAGAATCTCATGGGAGAATCCCTAAGTGTAAACAAGCATCTTAGGAGTGAGAGATCAAGGCCACAGAGTATCCAAAGCCATGACCACAGCTGTATCTACCTGTAAAATGTGGTACTGGAGTATTCTTGTCCTTCCTCTTACCCAAGAGCTAGCTCATCAGGACAGGTGATCCAAATTCTGGAGCTCCACCAGGGCAGTTTCATTGTTTTGTTTTTTTTTCTTTTTTTGAGGCGGAGTCTCACTCTATTACCCAGGCTGGAGTGCAATGGCGTGATCTCAGCTCACTGCAACCTTTGCCTCCCGGGTTCAAGCGATTCTCCTGCCTCAGCCTCCTGAGTAGCTGGGATTACAGGCACATGCCACCACACAGGCTAATTTTTGTATTTTTAGTAGAGACGGGGTTTCACCATGTTGGCCAGGCTGGTCTCAAACTCCTGACCTCGTGATCCGCCCACCTCGGCCTCCCAAAGCGCTTGGATTACAAGCATGAGCCACCGCGCCCGGCCAGTTTCATTTTTTATATAGGATCACCCTGAGTCTCTCCTGCTTGGCACATCATCGGGTCATCAGCCCAGGATCATTGGGAACCCTCTCACAATCACCTAGCATCTTTGAGACATTTGAGGTTGTCCAGAGCAGAACTGTGTCAGGCTGACAAGAGTGGTTAATTATGCTTCTGTCTCAGTGTAAGACAAATGAGTCAGTCTGCATTTGTTCCTCCCCTCATACAAGAGATGTCTTGGTTGGTACCCAGATGAGAGTTTCTTAAGTTTCCTGGTGCTTGGGTGAAAAAAAAGGAAAGGGTCTGGAGACTCAAATAGATAAACTAATTGCTTCCATTTTATGTGGCCATTAGAAAATAGTTGAAGCAGTCAGGGTTCCTACCATGCACGAACTTTAAGTCTAGACTAGTAACTGGATAAATGGTTGAAGCATTATATGGTTGGTACAATGTATAGATGTGTGGAAAAGAAAAAAACTTGGCCTTTGGCCACTTTCTTTACATTGTTGTGACTTCTGGTGTCATCACCTGAAAGGATATTTATGAACAGAAGAGTTGTTATTGTTTGTATTCTTTTTTACTTTCCTATTAATACATATTTATGTCCTAATAAATTACCCTAGAAAACCTTAAGGAATTTGTTTAAATTATTTATTAGTATACATTATAAAATTGACATGGCAGTGGCTAAAAGAAATTAGTTAACACAAACTCTGTAATGTAAGTTTCTCTTAGGTAAGCTTAGAAAAATCAGAACTGGAAATACCTCAGTGGCATAGAGAGCACAATTCTATATAGGGTTCACTCCCTGCCCCAGTTCTGCTAAGATTCACTCTTTTTGGAGGCCTTATTTAGGTCTGACCCCACTGTGGAGTCTTGCCTCACCAAACTGATTAGAAGAAATTAGTTTTGGCTGGTGAGTCCTGCAGCCTTTTTAGAACTGGTGCCCATAATTCTTTGAAACTCAGAAGCAGATTATTGGGAAAAATATTTATTTTAGGGCCTTAATTTTTTATTTTTTATTTTTATAAAAACCAGTACTTGCTGAAATGTTCCATGTAGCAACTTGTTTTCTATTACTGCAGATTTAGTAGTTGCTCCATAAGCCACAAAAAAGTAAATATAAAAATAAAAATTTTTTCTAAATTACATTAAGCTTTTCTGTATCCCTCTCATCTGTCTATATTTAGCTTTTATTTTATACATCTTCAAGAAAAAATCAATGACAGAGAAACAAGAAATAAAAATCCTGGGCTCTTTATCCTGAGATTATTGAACACCTCATACCAACTCCCAGGGTGTTATGAGGATTAAATCAAATAATGTATTTTTCCCAGCACAATGCTGTGTAACACTTGAGGACATAGTACCTGCTTAATAAACGTTACGCTAGTACATGTGTACATGTTGTTTTCCAAATGCAGACTCATTCAAACATTGCTCCCTTTTGTTTCCTCTGTAAACTTTAAAGGACCAGCAAAGAATATGATACTTGAGGATGGAGATTGGTTGTCTTTATTTGTGTTGTGACAAGAGTGCTGAGTTTAAGGGAGTCTGTGCTGTGCCTGCTTTCTCCAACTAATGCTAATAATGAGCCCAGGAAGAGCAACATCAGCATTGACAGAGGATTTGTTTAAAACACCCATTCATGGACCCTTTCCAAACCTGCAGAATCACATTACATAGAGTGAGACCAAAATTATCAAGTGATTTATAAGCTCATTAAAGCTTGAGAGACAATGCTTAGCTAAGTGGTTATCAGCCCAGTCTTCTAATTAGGATTACATGACCAATTTAAAAAATCTTACTTGTGTCTTTTCCACAGGTTCTGTTAATTGTTCTTGGTGGAAGCTCCGTATTGTTTTAAGTAAGGGCCTCATGTGACTCAAAATGAGGACAGAGTCAAGTATGAGGGGTTCAGGATACATTCATGAGAGTTAAGTTCCACCTTTGCATTGAAGGTTGGTCACAGGGCCTGTTCTGTTCGGGTTTGGTAGAGACAGGTCAGTGTGGCCCATATTGCCATTATTGTAGCAGAAATTGCTGGTGTCTGTGCCTGGGGAGGGCACCTGAGAACAGGAAAAGAGAAACATATATTTAAGAGATGGAGTCTCACTCTGTTGCCCAAACTGGAGTGCAGTGGTGCTATCTCGGCTCACTGCAACCTCTGCCTTCCAGGTTCTAGCAATTCTCCTGCCTCCGCCTCCTGAATAGCTGGGATTACAGGCTCATGCTGCCATGCCTGGCTAATTTTTTTGTATTTTAATAGAGATGGGGTTTCACCATGTTGCCCAGGCTGGTCTCGAATTCCTGAGCTCGGGCAATCCACCTGCCTCGGCCTCCCGATATGCTAGGATTACTGGCCTGAGCCACTGTGCCTGGCCGAGAAACTTGTATTTTTATCTTCATGGAGCGTCTCATTGTTCCCGAATCTCTTCTTGTATAAAGGACAGAAGTGGGTGGACTTTTTCTCCAGGTTTTGGTTTTTCTGCCTGGGGGTGTGGTGGTAGCAGGTAAACAGGGGGTGCTGACACCTTTAGAGGCATATTCTCAAGATACAAGTGTAATTTGTCCAGAGAATCTCATCTGAGAAGGAATTCCAAAAAAGGAGAAAGAGGAAGAATTGGTTCTTTTTTTTACTTAAACCTGTCTCAGATCAAGAGCTGTGTCCACTCTTCCTCCTCGAATGCCATGTGTTTAGTACTTGCAAACCTTTACTTCTCTACTCAATCTTTTCCTCCCTAATGAGCTAGTTTCAATTACTTTAAAAATTCATTATAATAGTCAAGGGTCTCAGAAAAATATTTTTCCTGTGTACCAGAGCCTTCTTTATATTCTCTGCATCATGGCTTCTTATGTGCCATACAGAATTCTCATTATGAATTTAGAATCTGCAATATTAAAAATATTTCCTTTGTAGCTGTTGAATTATGGGAACGTGTGGATACTCAAGATTTCTACTGGGGAAAAGCTGGGGTCCTTAGTAAAGAAAAAGAACATGTAATGTTGAGGATCCATCTGTGTTCTCTATTAGCTCTATACAGAAAAGGATCAAGAAAGTGCTTATTTAAACAGAATGGCATTTATCACCCATGAAGTTCTGAAAAAAATTTTAGGAGATTCCTGCTTTCTAGGGTGCTGAAGAAAGACTACTTAAAATCACTATTTAATAGTACAGTAAATAGGAGATACCTGTATTTTGAACTTTGCATAAAATTGATGTTTCTTTATAGTTAAATTTAGATTATAATTTACTTTTTGGGGGCAGTATTCCAGCAGTGATGCTGTGTTCTTTGTGCATCAGCACATCATAAAAATTTGTTACTAGTGCAGTTGATGTTAATGATTCACTTGGCTGAAGAGCTGTCTGACAAGTTTTTTTTTATAGTTAATTACTTTTCATTAGTAAGTATCTTTATGCAGCTGATGTGCATAAATTATCACATTTGATTTGGCAGCTGCCTTTCTTCCTTAGGTTTTATTTGCATATATGTCTTTGGAAGATGAAGGCTCTCATCTTTATTTACAGAAAAACTGGGAAAACACAGGATCTTTTTTTTTTTTGAGATGGAGTCTCACTCTGTTGCCCAGGCTAGAATGCACTGGCGCAGTCTCAGTTCACTGCAACCTCCGCCTCCCAGGTTCAAGCGATTCTCCTGCCTCAGCCTCCCAAGTAGCTGGAATTACAGACGCACATCATCGTGCCCGGCTAATTTTTGTATTTTTTTTTTAGTACAGATGGGGTTTCGCCATGTTGGCCAGGCTGACTTCGAACTCGTGACCTCAGGTGATCCGCCTGCCTCGGCCTCCCAAAGTGCTGGGATTACAGGCGTGAGCCACCGTGCCTGGCCAACACAGGCTCTTTTACTTAGTGGATGTTTGACAAAATACTCTTCTTGGGCCAAAAACATTGGCATTACTGGTGAGCTTGTTAGAAATTCAGAAATTCAAACTTTATTCCAGATTTTATAAAACAATCCGCATAATAAGATCTTCAGTTTATTGTACACATTAAAATTTGAGATGTACCTTCTAACTCAACACGTCTTTTCTATCTGAAAAATATACACAACTCATTGTGTATGATGTAAATATAGCACTCAAAAATTTACATGTTTGTATTCGTGTCCTTTTATAGTTTTTCTTCAAAAAAGCATATATACACTGATGTTGTGGATCTTATGCTGTTCTCTTATCTGAGTTAAAGAATATATTAGAGAATATTTCTGCATTGAAATTTTATTGTATAATTTGACTCACTCCTATAAGTCAGAATCAGTTTTCTATACTGTCTTACTTTGCCTTGAGCCAAAATAAAAATTCTGCCCATGGTCATTTGGTAAATATTTAAGTGTGTGTGTGTGTGTGTGTGTGTGTGTGTGTTTTTCAGGGACCACTGACATTTAGGGATGTGGCCATAGAATTCTCTCTGGAGGAGTGGCAATGCCTGGACACTGCACAACGGAATTTATATAGGAAAGTGATGTTTGAGAACTACAGAAACCTGGTCTTCCTGGGTGAGGATAACTTCAACACACAATTCCTAATATGCCCTAAAGGTTTTATTTCTCTTTTTTTGCATAATTTGTGGTAATTTGTGCTTTGCATAAATGAGTTTCAGATCCCTGTTTTCAAGAAAATCTTTGAGCTTTGTCCGTGTAGAAAAAAATTTCTTCAGTACGTTTCATCTTGACCTGAACTTTCCACATTCCTGAGCTGATCTATATCCTTCACTCTAGATTAGTGGTAATTACAGAAATTTGATGGCATAAAATGTTGTTGCCCACACCTTAAAATTTAATTGCCCCCACCAATTTTTGATTCAGTAGTACTGGGTAGTGAAATTAATGACCTAAAAATTTAAAGTATTTTCTAAATATTTAGAAATGTCTGTTATAAATTAGTAATTTGGGATTAATTTACTAGAATATGCTATGACATTCTCTTTACTGAGCACATTAGTAGGTTGGTAATTGGAGAATATGAGCAAGATTCATGTTATTTATTTTTAATAAAACAGGTATTGCTGTCTCTAAGCCTCACCTGATAACCTGTTTGGAGCAAGGAAAAGAGCCCTGGAATAGGAAGAGACAGGAGATGGTAGCCAAACCCCCAGGTAGGTGAGAGTGATAGTGAATACAACAGATGACACAGATGAGAGGTCCAGATGTCAAAGAGAAAGTCAGTTCTTGACATGGGATTTGGGAAGCTATGTTCCAGAGAAAATAGTTTTTGGGAAGCTCAGTTTCTTTTCTCTTGCTCTCACATAGGGGCATCTTCTTTACGCTCTTAAATTCTCTAAAAATTCTACTTTCCCATCAGTGATCTTCCTTCAATTTTACTGTAAGCCACAGTCCTCTTCATGGCTTATAAGAGACTGCACAATCTGACTGATGTTCCATTGTTTTAGGGACACACAAATATCTGCAAAATTTTGAGAAACTCTGTTATTTTTTAAGTTCCCTTTCTACATCACGTCTGAAATGTGTGTGATTAGTGGTTTCTTTTCCATTTTTTTGGTTCATTTTTCTGCACATTTCATCTTTTTATTATTATAGTCTTTTTTGATAGTCGAAATATAGTTTGAAATTATAAAGTATAATGTCCTTCTTTGTTCTTTTTCCTCCAGATTGCTTTGACTATTCAAAGTTTATTGTAGTTTCATATAAATTTTAGGATTTTATTTTTCATTGCTGTAAAAAAATGCCACTGGAATTTCGATAGGGAGTTCATTGAATCCATAGATTATTTTGGATAATATGGCACTTTAACAATATTTATGCTTTCAATCCATAGACATAAAATACTTTAAAATTTATTTGCGTTGGCCAGGCACAGTAGCTCACACTTGTAATCCCAGCACTTTGGGAGGCCAAGGCAGGGAGATCACTTGAGGTCAGGAGTTTGAGACCAGCCTGGCCATCAGGGTGAAATCCCATCTCAACTAAAAATACAAAAATTAGCCTGGCATGGTGGCAGGTTCCTGTAATCCCAGCTACCCAAAAGGCTGAGGCAGGAGAATTGCTTTAACCCAGGAGGTGGAGGCTGCAGTGAGCTGAGATTGTACCACTGCACTCCAGCCTGTGTGACAGAGACTCTGTCTCAAAAAATAATTATTTGCCTCTTCTCTAATTTATTTCATTAATATATTTTTATTGTAAAGATTTTTTTACCTCCTTGTTTAAATTTGTTCTCAGAAATTATTTTAATGCTACTGTAAATAAGATTGTTTTCTTAATAATCAGTTTGCTTTAAGTGTATGGAACCATAACTTAAACTTGTATGTTAATTTTATATTTTGCTAATTTACTGAATGTATTTATTAATTTGAACAGGTTTTAGTATACTGTTTATAATTTTTTATATATAAGAGCATATGATCGATAAGCAGCAAGTTTTTGCTCATTTGTCTTCAATTTCAGTGAGTTTGAAAACTTTTTGACTAATTCTTCTGCCACATACTTGCAGTTCTATGTTAAAATAAAGTATTTACAGTGGGTACAATATAGTTTTGCATTGGTGTCTGAATTTGAAGGAGCAAACACCTCTTTAAGTTTTTATAAACTGGTTTAGAAGGTAAAGATTTTTTTTTGTTGGGTTCTCAGGGTGATGGGATGTCCTCTGGGTTTGTAGTGGAGAGGGGCGTAGCTTGGTCACAAGGCTGCTGGGTCTGCACTAGGGCTCACCTTTAGTTGGCTTAACAGGGGCTTGGGTAATTGTAATTTTCATTATATTTTGGAACAGACGAAATATTTTTCTGGATGTTGCTCTGTAGGGCAGACAGTAGGGCAGGTTTTTGTAATTGGGTCTATATATGGTGGGCCTTATATCAGAATGTGGATGAGTATGGCTTTCACTGAGTATCAAAGAGAATTTTTTCAGGTCACTGTGTGGGTTCCTATATAGGCAGAACTGGCCATGAACTATGGCTCAGGGAGCTGGAACTGAGTCATTGAACTGCTTCAGAAACCACAGTAAAGGACAAGGTCTGCAGGCCTGCCTGCGTGGCTATAAATTGCTGTCTTCCTCCAGGCCTCTGGAAGGGCACGGTCTCTCCCAGACTGTGGCTGGGAGGAGTTTGGGATGATTAGAGAGTAAGTTCAGAATTCTCAGTGGGACCAAATTCGGTGGGCCATTTCCTGGTCTGCAGCCTAGAACAGGGGTCCTGTATTTTTCCACCTGAATGAGGGCCTGCCTTCTGAAAAGAACACTC
Organism: Gorilla gorilla gorilla; assembly: GCF_029281585.2. NCBI lineage: Eukaryota > Metazoa > Chordata > Mammalia > Primates > Hominidae > Gorilla > Gorilla gorilla. Next base: position 74,002,807 of record NC_073230.2, on the reverse strand, counting down.
CTTAATCTTAGACTGTAGCAGTTTCACAACACCCTCTCTGGATCTCAAAGCTCTCTTAAAGGCACTTATTTTTGAGATGGGTTTTGGCTTCATAACCCAGGTTGGTCTTGAAATCCTGGCCTGAAGCAGTTCCCCAACCTGAATGTACCATGTAGCTGTCATTACAGGTGTGAGCCATGGCTCACATAAATGCATTTTTGACAGGGATGGCTGATAAATTTTCTTGCTGTGGGATGATAAGAAAATAAGGAACCTTTTATTTTTCCATCTTACTGATGTCACTCTCCCTATACATTTTTACTTTCTATTTTCTATTTCAAATTTTTCTGTACTTTAGGTTCAGACATTTAGGACAATATGCTAGAATTTACATGATATGGCTGATGTTACTTATAAATTTAAGTTTGCTTCAGGCAAACAGGAATTATAGGATTTTCACCCATTTAAGCATATATCTAAATAACAACATAACTAATTTCTAAATATTTGTTTTATATATAAGAAGTGCTAACCATATTCTGCAAAATATATAATTTTTAAATTTAGCAATGCAAGACTATTTTGCTTCTAAAGTTGGATTACAGTTTTATTTTGTGTAAGAATAGCATATATTTAAAACATAAATACTAATTTCTTATAAATTTTTATTATAAATTTATTGTTAGAATCTTTTATTTATAATTATAGTTTTTTTCTGAAATTTTATTGCAACACAGCGCATGCCAATGATTTGAAATACCTGCTTTCCATGAGTATACATAGTCAAATATTGTAATTATCTAGACAAATTTTTTAATGGCACATAAATATTGCAAAGCAGATTTTGTGAGTAAACATTTCTTTAGTTATTGTTTTGCAGTTCCATATTAGTGTTTTATTTAGTGTACGTTTTTAAACATCAGTTTGTTGTGATTTTTTGTTTTACTTATATATTTAGACATTTTGCAATTCTGTTTGTAAACTTTCAGTCAACATGGGGTTTAATTAAAAGATAAATCAGCCGGGCTCAGTGGCTCACGCCTGTAATCCCAGCACTTTGGGAGCCCGAGGCGGGTAGATCAGAAGGTCAGGAGTTCGAGACCAGCCTGGCCAATATGGTGAAGCCCCATCTCTACTAAAAATACAAAAATTAGCCTGGTGTGGTAGCGGGTGCCTGTAGTCCCAGCTACTTGGGAGGCTGAGGCAGGGGAATCTCTTGAACCTGGGAGGCAGAGGTTACAGTGAGCTGAGATTGCACCACCGTACTCCAGCCTGGGCAACAGAGCGAGCCTCCATCTCAAAAAAAAAAAAAAAAAAAGGATAAATCAGCCATATGTCTATCACAATCAGTTTGTATATGTGTGTGGTTTTATCTACAAATATGACCTCAATTTTGGTTGTGGCTTATTTTGTAGGTATTCTTTCTTAGCTGATTTTCTTTTTTCTTTTTTTTTTTTTTATTTCTTATTTTTTATTGATCATTCTTGGGTGTTTCTCGCAGAGGGGGATTTGGCAGGGTCACAGGACAATAGTGGAGGGAAGGTCAGCAGATAAACAAGTGAACAAAGTTCTCTGGTTTTCCTAGGCAGAGGACCCTGCGGCCTTCCGCAGTGTTTGTGTCCCTGGGTACTTGAGATTAGGGAGTGGTGATGACTCTTAACAAGCATGCTGCCTTCAAGCATCTGTCTAACAAAGCACATCTTGCACCGCCCTTAATCCATTCAACCCTGAGTGGATACAGCACATGTTTCAGAGAGCACAGGGTTGGGGGTAAGGTCACAGATCAACAGGATCCCAAGGCAGAAGAATTTTTCTTAGTACAGAACAAAATGAAAAGTCTCCCATGTCTACCTCTTTCTACACAGACACGGCAACCATCCGATTTCTCAATCTTTTCCCCACCTTTCCCCCCTTTCTATTCCACAAAACCGCCATTGTCATCATGGCCCGTTCTCAATGAGCTGTTGGGTACACCTCCCAGACAGGGTGGTGGCCGGGCAGAGGGGCTCCTCACTTCCCAGTAGGGGTGGCCGGGCAGAGGCGCCCCTCACCTCCCGGACGGGGCGGCTGGCCAGGCAGGGGGCTGACCCCCCCACCTCCCTCCCGGACGGGGCGGCTGGCTGGGTGGGGGGCTGATCCCCCCACCTCCCTCCCGGACGGAGCGGCAGGCCGGGCAGAGGGGCTCCTCACTTCCCAGTAGGGGTGGCTGGGCAGAGGCCCCTCACCTCCTGGACAGGGCGGCTGGCCGGGCGGGGGGATGATCCCCCCACCTCCCTCCCGGACAGGGCGGCTGGCCGGGCGGGGGGCTGGCCCCCCCACCTCCCTCCCGGATGAGGTGGCTGCCAGGCGGAGACGCTCCTCACTTCCCAGATGGGGTGGCTGCTGGGCGGAGGGGCTCCTCACTTCTCGGGCGGGGCGGCTGCCGGGCGGAGGGGCTCCTCACTTCTCAGACGGGGCGGTTGCCAGGCAGAGGGTCTCCTCACTTCTCAGACGGGGCGGCCGGGCAGAGACGCTCCTCACATCCCGGATGAGGCGGCAGGGCAGAGGTGCTCCCCACATCTCAGACGATGGGCGGCCGGGCAGAGACGCTCCTCACTTCCAGGATGTGATGGCGGCCAGGAAGAGGCGCTCCTCACTTCCTAGATGGGATGGCGGCCGGGCAGAGACGCTCCTCACTTTCCAGACTGGGCAGCCAGGCAGAGGGGCTCCTCACATCCCAGACGATGGGCGGCCAGGCAGAGACGCTCCTCACTTCCCAGACGGGGTCGCGGCCGGCAGCAATCTCGGCACTTTGGGAGGCCAAGGCAGGCGGCTGGGAGGTGGTTGTAGCCGGCCAAGATCACACCACTGCACTCCAGCCTGGGCGCCATTGAGCACTGAGTTAACGAGACTCTGTCTGCAATCCCGGCACCTCGGGAGGCAGAGGCTGGCAGATCACTCGCGGTTAGAAGCTGGAGACCAGCCCGGCCAACACAGCGACACGACGTCTCCACCAAAAAAATACGAAAACCAGTCAGGCGTGGCGGCGCGCGCCTGCAATCGCAGGCACCCGGCAGGCTGAGGCAGGAGAATCAGGCAGGGAGGCTGCAGTGAGCCGAGATGGCAGCAGTACCGTCCAGCTTCGGCTCGGCATCAGAGGGAGACTGTGGAAAGAGAGGGAGAGGGAGACCGTGGGGAGAGGGAGAGGGAGAGGGAGAGCAATTTTTGTATTTTTAGTAGAGACAGGGTTTCACTATGTTCGCTGATTTTCAATGGTTGTCCGATCATATCTAAATGAGTAGTCATGGAAATCGCCTTCTTTTCACCATGTATTTAATGATGAATATATATTTCTTTTGCATGAGAGAAACACGTTTGTGATTTGAAGATAATTTTTGAAAAGATTTATAAATCTTTATTTTTTCAGTTTTTCTTTTAAAAAAATTAATTGTGAAAATATAACATAAAATTTACCATCTTAAATTCATTGAAGTGTACATTTCAGGGCCAGGCATGGTGGTGGCTTACATCTGTAATCCAGGGATTTTGAGAGGCCAAGACAGGAGTATCACTCGAGCCCAAAATTTGGAGACCAGCTTGGGCAACATATAAAGACCCAGTCTACAAAAAAAACTATTTTTAAAGACAGGCATGGTGGTGTGCACTTGTGGTTTCAGCTACTTGGGAGATTGATGGGGGAGGATTTACTTCAGCCTGGTTAAGGCTATAGTAAGCCATAATTGTGCCACTGCACTCCAGCTTGGGTGACAGAGTGAGATCCTGTCTGAATAAAAGTTGTACATTTCAAGCATGTTAAGTGTATTCACACTGTTAGGCAAAATACTTCTAAAAGTTTTACATCTTGTAAAACTAAAACTCAGTACACATTAAGTAACAACTGCCCATTTTACCCTCTCTTCAGCCCTTGACAGACACGCTTCCACTTTCTGTTTTTATGAGTGTGACTGCTTAAGATATCTCATAAGTGGAATCATACAGTACCCATCATTTTGTTACTGGCTCATTTTAGGTGACATAATTCTCAACATTTATATTAAAATGGGACAAGATTTTCTTTTTTGTTTGTTTGTTTGTTTTTGAGATGAAGTTTTGCTCTTGTTGCCCAGGCTGGAGCACAGTGGTGCCATCTTGGCTCACCTCTACCTCCCAGGTTCAAGCAATTCTCCTCCCTCAGCTTCCCAAGATTTTTTTTTAAGGCTGAATAATATTCCATTGTATGCATATGTTACTTTTTTTATGTATTTATAAATCAACATCTGGATTGCTTCAGCATTTTGGCTTTTTTTTTTTTTTGAGATGGAGTCTTGCTCTGCCTCCCAGGCTAGAGTGCAATGGCACAATCTTGGCTCACTGCAGTCTCCGCCTCCCAGGTTCAAGTGATTCTCCTGCCTCAGCCTCCTGAGTAGCTGGGATTATAGGCACCCACCACCACACCTGGCTAAATTTTGTATATTTAGTAGAGACAAGATTTCACCATGTTGGCAAAGCTGGTCTCAAACTGCTGACCTCAGGTGATCCACCCGCCTCCGCCTTCCAAAGTGCTGGGATTACAGGTGTGAGCCACCGTGCCTGGCCGCGTTTTGGCTTTTGTGATGCTGGTACAAGAAACATAAATGTTTAAATATGTCTTCCAGGTCCTGCGTTGCATAGTTTGGATGTAGATCCATAAGTGGGATTGCTGTATTTAATAATTCCATTTTTAATTATTTGAGGAACATTTATAACATTTGTAAATAATGGTTGCATCCTTGTTTTGCACCAACAATTAACGTGTTTTTGTTGCAAATTTTCATTGCATCATCAACTGATTTGATGTTTTCTAGAAAACTTATAGTGGCTATTATAATGGGTGTGAGAGGATTCTGTTTTTCATTGTGATTTTCATGCATTTGTCTACAAATTAGTATTTTGTGTATCCTTTCAAATGCTTTTTTGCATTTGTATCAATTTGATGAAAATTTAGTTCAATTATTTGTCCACTTCTAAGTCGTTATTCAACTTTATAATTCAGTTTTAATAGTTGTTTATATATTCTGAATATTAACTCCTATCACATGTGATTTGCAAATATTTTCACCCATTTCCTAGGAGGCATCCTTACTCTTTTGAATGTTTTCTTTGTTATGCAGAAATTTTGAAGTACTGTGTAGTTCAGTTATTCTGTTCTTCTCTTTGTTGCTCATGCATTTAATGTTGTATCTAAGAAAATGGTGCCAATACCAATGTCATGTTTTTTTCCTATATTTTTTCTAAGAGATTGTTATTTTTTAAATTTCTAAATATTTTATTTCAAATATTCTTTGTATATAGTTCAAGGAAAGGATTCAGCTTTATCAGTGTAGATAACCTGATTTCAACGTTATTTTTTTGAAAAGATTATCTTTTCTCTATCATGTGTTAATGGTGACTTAGTGAAAGATCATTTGATCATACACAAAAGGGTTCTTTTCTGGGCTCTCTATTCTGTTTCTGTTTGTTTTTTTGTTTTTTTTTTTTGGAGATGGAGTCTTGCTCTGTCACCCAGTCTGGAGTGCAGTGGTGCTATCTCAGCTCACTGCAAGCTCCGCCTCCCGGGTTCACGTCATTCTCCTGCCTCAGCCTCCCGAATAGCTGGGACTATAGGCGCCCGCCACCACGCCCGGCTAATTGTTTTTGTATTTTTAGTAGAGACAGGGTTTCACTGTGTTAGCCAGGATGGTCTCGATCTCCTGACCTTGTGATCTGCCCACCTTGGCCTCCCAAAGTGCTGGGATTACAGGCGTGAGCCAGCGCACCTGGCCGTCTATTCTGTTTTTTATCTCTTTATATGTCATTGTGTCAGTACCACATTGTTTTTGCTGTTGTAGCTTTTAATATGTTTTTCAATCAGGAAGTATAATGCTTTTTTTTCATGGTTGTTTAGCTACTTATAGTCATAATCAAATTTAAAAATTTTAAACATTTCTGTAAAAAAAAACTGTGCTATTGGGATTTTTATAGAGGTCATATTGAATTTTTTTACCACTTTAGGTTATATTGACATCTTAACAAAATTAAATTTTTTGACCCTTGAGCAAAACTATGTCAAAGAGTATGTTTTATTTTATTTTAAATTAAATTAAATTTAAAGACAGGGTCTCACCTTGTTGCCCAGGCTACTTTCAAACTCCTAGGTACAGGTAATCCTTCTGCCTTGGCCTCCTGAAGTTCTAAGTTTACACATATGAGCCACTACACCCAGCCTGTGTGTTTCATTTTCATGTATTTTTGGATTTGCCAATTTTACCTTTGCTTTTAATTCCTAGTTTTATTAAGTTTTTGTCAGAAAACACACAGTGTATGATTTTGGTGTTCTTAGATTTATTCATCATTGTTGTTTTGAGACAGGATTTTACTGTCACTCAGGCTGGAGTGCAGTGGCATAATTTTGGCTCACTGCAGCCTCAGCCTCCTGGGCTCAAGTGATCCTTCCACCTCAGCTCCCCGTGTAGCTGAAACTACAGACATGCACTATCATGTCTGGCTATTTTTTTTTATTATTTGTAGGGACAGGGCCTCACTGTGTTACCTAGGCTGGCCTCAAACTTCTTGTCCCAAATGATACTCCCACCTTGGTCTCCCAAAGTGTTGGAATTATAGGCATGAGCCACTGCACCCAGTTGTTATTGTTAAATTTAATAAGACCCATTATGTGTTTTAACAGAATACACTAGGTGCAAATAAGAATATCATATATTCTGTTGCTTTTGACTGAGAAGTTTTTTATGAGTCTGTTAAGCCTAGTTGTTCTATGCTATGGTTTGGATGTCCGTGTTCTCCAGACCTCATGTTGCAATGTAATCCTTAATGTTGGATGTGGGACCTGGTGGGAGGTGTTTGGGTCATGGGGGCAAATTCCTCATGAATGGCATGACGCCATCCTCGTGGTAATCAGAAAGTTTACACTCTATTAATTCAAATGAAAGCTGCTTCATTAAAAGAATGTGTTTCCTTCACCTCACACTTGCTCTGTCTCTTACCATGTGATATGTCCAGTTACTCTTTGCCTTCCACCATGATCGTAAGCTTCCTGAGACCCTCACCAGAAGCAGATGCTGGCACATACTTCTTGTACAGTCTGCCAAAGTGTGAGCCAAATAAACATGTTTCTTTATAAATCATCCACTCTTAGCTATTCCTCTATATGCAAAATAATCAATACAGTCTATAATGTCTAAGTTTTCTGTTTTCTTTTTTTAATTTAATTTAATTTAATTTTATTTTATTTTTTATTGATCATTCTTGGGTGTTTCTCGCAGAGGGGGATTTGGCAGGGTCACAGGACAATAGTGGAAGGAAGGTCAGCAGATAAACAAGTGAACAAAGGTCTCTGGTTTTCCTAGGCAGAGTGTTTGTGTCCCTGGGTACTTGAGATTAGGGAGTGGTGATGACTCTTAAGGAGCATGCTGCCTTCAAGCATCTGTTTAACAAAGCACATCTTGCACCACCCTTAATCCATTTAACCCTGAGTGGACACAGCACATGTTACAGAGAGCACAGGATTGGGAGTAAGGTCATAGATCAACAGGATCCCAAGGCAGAAGAATTTTTCTTAGTACAGAACAAAATGAAAAGTCTCCCATGTCTACCTCCCTCTACACAGACACAGCAACCATCCGATTTCTCAAACTTTTCCCCACCTTTCCCCCCTTTCTATTCCACAAAACCGCCATTGTCATCATGGCCCGTTCTCAATGAGCTGTTGGGTACACCTTCCAGACGGGGTGGTGGCCAGGCAGAGGGGCTCCTCACTTCCCAGTCGGGGTGGCCGGGCAGAAGCGCCCCTCACCTCCCGGATGGGGTGGCTGGCCGGGCGGGGGCTGACCCCCCACCTCCCTCCCGGACGGGGCGGCTGGCCGGGCGGGGGGCTGACCCCGCCACCTCCCTCCCGGACGGGGCGGCTGGCCGAGCAGAGGGGCTCCTCACTTCCCAGTAGGGGCGGCCGGCCAGGCGGGGGGCTGACCCCCCACCTCCCTCCCGGACGGGGCGGCTGGCCGGGCAGAGGGGCTCCTCACTTCCCAGTAGGGGCGGCCGGGCAGAGGCGCCCCTCACCTCCTGGACGGGGCGGTTGGCCGGGCGGGGGGGCTGACCCCCCACCTCCCTCCCAGATGGGGCAGCTGGCCTGGCGGGGGCTGACCCCCATCTCCCTCCTGGACGGGGTGGCCGCCGGGCGGAGACGCTCCTCACTTCCCAGACGGGGTGGCAGCCGGGCAGAGGGGCTCCTCACTTCTCAGACGGGGCGGCTGCCGGGTGGAGGGGCTCCTCACTTCTCAGACGGGGCGGTTGCCGGGCGGAGGGTCTCCTCACTTCTCAGACGGGGTGGCCGGGCAGAGACGCTCCTCACCTCCCAGACGGGGTCGCGGCCGGGGCGAGGCGCTCCTCACATCCCAGACGGGGCGGCGGGGCAGAGGCGCTCCCCACATCTCAGACAATGGGCGGCTGGGCAGAGACACTCCTCACTTCCTAGATGGGATGGCGTCCGGGAAGAGGCGCTCCTCACTTCCTAGGTGGGATGGCGGCCGGGCAGAGACGCTCCTCACTTTCCAGACTGGGCAGCGAGGCAGAGGGGCTCCTCACATCCCAGACGATGGACGGCCAGGCAGAGACGCTCCTCACTTCCCAGACGGGGTGGCGGCCGGGCAGAGGCTGCAGTCTCGGCACTTTGGGGGGCCAAGGCAGGCGGCTGGGAGGTGGAGGTTGTAGCGAGCCGAGATCACGCCACTGCACTCCAGCCTGGGCACCATTGAGCACTGAGTGAACGAGACTCCGTCTGCAATCCCGGCACCTCGGGAGGCCGAGGCTGGCGGATCACTCGCGGTTAGGAGCTGGAGACCAGCCCGGCCAACACAGCGAAACCCCGTCTCCACCAAAAAAATACGAAAACCAGTCAGGCGTGGCAGGAGAATCAGGCAGGGAGGTTGCAGTGAGCTGAGATGGCAGCAGCACAGTCTAGCTTCGGTTCGGCATGAGAGGGAGACCGTGGAAAGAGAGGGAGAGGGTTCGGCATGAGAGGGAGACCGTGGAAAGGGGAGAGGGAGAGGGAGAGGGAGAGCTTCTGTTTTCTTGTTAATCTTTTCTCTTAATTTTTTATTATTGAAAATGGGGTCTTGATATCTACAATTATTATGTTGCTATGTATTTCTTTCTTCACCTTTGTCAATATTTGCTTTATATATTTTGGAGACCTGATGTTATTAATACACATACATATAGAAAATATGATAGTTACAGATTCCTGGTAAATTGACCCATTTTACTTACCATTATATAATATCAATCTTTGATTAATGCTACTACTTGACTTATTTGTTTGTTTGTGTTTTTGTTTTTTTGAGACAGAATCTCATTCTGTCGCCCAGGCTGGAGTGCAGTGGTGTGATCTCGACTCACTGCAACCTCTGCCTCCCGAGTTCAAGCAATTCTCTTGCCTCAGCCTCTCGAGTAGCTGGGATTACAGGTGTGTGCTACGATGCCTGGCTACTTTTTGTATTTTGGGTAGAGATGGGGTTTCATCATTTTGTCCAGGCTGGTCTCAAACTCCTGACCTCAAGTGATTCACCTGCTTCGGACTCCCAAAGTGCTGGGATTACAGGCATTAGCCACCGTGCCTGGCCAAGTACTTGACTTAAAGTATATTATATCTAATATAATGATGACCATCTCACCCAATCGTGGTTACTATTGGCATGAAATAAGATTTTTTTCATTTTGTTACTTTCAGCCTATTTGACTCAATGCTAAAATGAGTCTCATATAGAGAACATATTGTATGCTTTTTTACTTAAGCCATTCAGGCGTCTTATTTCTTTTTCTCTTTCTCTCTCTCTGTCTCTCTCTCTCTCTCCTTCCCTCCCTCCCTTCCTTCTTTCCTTCTTTCCTTCCTTCCTTCCTTTCTTTCTTTTGTTCTTTCTTGTGGCCTCGCTCTGTCAACCAGGCTGGTTTGCAGTGGCGTGATAATTAATGACCCACTGCATCCTCAACTTTCTAAACTTAGAAAATTCTCTAACTTCAGCGTCTCCAGTAGCTGGGTTACAAATATGCACCATCACATCCAGTTAGTTTTTTTGTATTTTTGATAGAGACAATGTTGTCCAGACTGGTCTCAAATTCTCTTTTATTTTTTAAATTTTATTTTTCTATAGGGTGTTTGGTTCCATGAGTAAGTTCTTTAGTGGTAATTTTTTAGATTTTGGTGCACCCATCATGTAAGCAGTATTCACTACACCCTATTTGTAGCCTTTTATCTCTTGCCCCCCTCCCACCCGAGCCCCCCCAAGTCCCCAGAGTTTATTGTATCGTTCTTATGCCTTTGCATCCTCATAGCTTAGCTCCCACATATCAGTGAGAACATACAATGTTTGGTTTTCCATTCCTGAGTTACTTCACTTAGAATAATAGTCTCCAATCTCATCCAGGTCACTGCAAATGCCATCGATTCATTCCTTCTTATGGCTGAGTAGTATCCTATATATATACCACAGTTTCTTTATCCCATTGTTGATTGATGGGCATTTGGGTTGGTTCCATGATTTTGCAATTGCAAATTGTGCTGCTATAAACATGCGTGTGCAAGTATCTTTTTCAGATAGTAACTTCTTTTCCTGTGGGTAGATACCCAATAGTGGGATTGCTGGGTCAAATGGTAGTTCTACCTTTAGTTCTTTAAGGAATCACCACACTGTTTTCCATAGTGGTTGTACTAGTTTACATTCCCACCAGCAGTGTAGAAGTGTTCCCTGATCACCACATCTGTGCCAGCATCTACTGTTTTACGATTTTTTGATTATGATCATTCTTGCAAAAGTAAGGTGGTACTGCATTATGGTTTTGATATGCATTTCCCTGATCATTAGTGATGTGGAGCATTTTTTCATATTTTTGTTGGCCATTTGTATATCTTCTTTTGAGAAATGTTTATTCGTGTCCCTAGCCCACTTTTCGATGGGATTGTTTGTGTTTTTCTTGCTGATTTGAGTTCATTGTAGATTCTGGATATTAGTCCTTTGTCAGATGTATAAATTGTGAAGATCCTTTCCCACTCTGTGGGTTGTCTGTTTACTCTGCTGACTGTTCCTTTTGCTGTGCAAAAGCTGTTTTGTTTAATTAAGTTCCAGCTATTTATCTTTGTTTTTATTGCATTTGCTTTTGGGTTCTTGGTCATGAAATCCTTGCCTAAGCCAATGTTTAGAAGGGTTTTTCCAATGTTATCTTACAGAATTTTTATAGTTTCAGGTCTTAGATTTAAGTCCTTAATCTATCTTGAGTTTATTTTTGTATAAGGTGAGAGATAAAGATCCAGTTTTATTCTCCTACATGTGGCTAGCCAATTTTCCCAGCACATTTTGTTGAAAAGGGTTTCCTTTTCCCACTTTACGTTTTTGTTTGCTTTCTGAAAGATCAGTTGGCTGTAAGTACTTGAGTTTATTTCTGGGTTCGCTATTCTGTTCCGTTGTTCTATGTGCCGATTTTTATAATAGTAACATGCTGTTCTGGTAACTATGGCTTATAGTATAGTTTGAAATCAGGTAGTCTGATGCCTCCAGATTTATTCTTTTCGCTTAGTCTTGCTTTGGCTGTGTGGGCTCTTTTTTCGTTCTGTATACATTTTAGAATTGTTTTTTTCTAATTCTGTGAATAATTATGGTAGTATTTTGATGGGGATTGCATTGAGTTTGTTTATTGCTTTTTGCAGTATGATCATTTTCCACAAGATTAATTCTACCTATCCATAAGCATAAAATGTGTTTCCATTTGTTTGTGTTGTCTATGATTTTTTTCAGCAGTGTTTTGTAGTTTTCCTTGTAGAAGTCTTTCATGTAATCGATTAGGTATATTTCTAAGTATTTTATTATTTTTGCAGCTACTGTAAAAGGGGTTGAGTTCTTGATTTGATTCTCCACTAGGTCACTGTTGGTGTATAGAAGAGCTACTGGTTTGTGTACATTAATCTTGTACCTGGAAACTTTGCTCAATTCTTTTATCAGTTCTAGGAGTTTTTTGGAGGAGTCTTTGGGGTTTTCAAGATAAAAGATCATATCACCAGCAAACAGTGACAGTTTGACTTTCTCTTTACTGATTTGGATGCCCTTTATTTCTCTTGTCTGATTGCTCTGGCTAGGACTTCCAGTGCTATGTTGAAGAAGAGTTGTGAGAGTGGGCATCCTTGTCTTGTTTCAGTTCTCAAAGGGAATGCTTTCAACTTTTTTTCCATTCAGTATTATGTTGGCTGTGGGTTTGTCATAGATGACTTTCATTACGTGGAGGTATGTCCCTTGTATGCCAATTTTGCTGAGAGTTTTAATCATAAAGAGATGCTGGATTTTGTCAAATGCTTTTTCTGCATCTATTGAGATGATCATGTGAGTTAACTCTGTTTATGTGGTGTATCACACTTATTGACTTGCATATATTAAACCATCTCTGCATCCCTGGTATGAAACTCACTTGATCATGATGGATTATCTTTTTGATATGTTGTTGGATTCAGTTAGCTGGTATTTTGTTAAGGATTTTAGCATCTATGTTCATCAGGGATATAAGTCTGTAGTTTTCTTTTTTGATCATGTCCTTTTCTGGTTTTGATATTAGCATGATGTTGGCTTCATAGAATGAATTAGGGAGGGTTCCCTCTTACTCTGTCTTCTGGAATAGTGTCAATAGGATTGGTACCAATTCTTCTTTGAGTGTCTGGTAGAATTCTGCTGTGAATCTGTCTGGTCTTGGACTTTTTTTGTTGGTAATTCTAAAATTACCATTTTAAAAGCTACTTGCTTTTGGTCTGTTCAGGGTAGGAGGGTTTTATTTTTACAGGAATTTATTCATCTCTTCTAGGTTTTCTAGTTTATGTGTGTAAAGGTATTCATCGTAGCCTTGAATGATCTTTTGTATTAATGTGGTATCAGTTGTAATATCTCCCATTTTGTTTCTTATTGAGGTTATTTAGATTTTCTCTCTTCTTTTCTTTTTTTTTTTTTTTGAGATGGAGTGTCTCTCTGTTGCCCAGGCTGGAGGGCAGTGGTACGATCTCGGCTCACTGCAAGCTCTGCCTCCCAGGTTCAGGCCATTCTCCTGCCTCAGCCTCCCGAGTAGCTGGGACGACAGGTGCCCACCACCATGCCCGGCTAATTTTTTGTATTTTTAGTAGAGATGGGATTTCCCCGTGTTAGCTAGGATGGTCTCAGTCGCCTGACCTCGTGATCCGCCCCCCTGGGACTCCCAAAGTACTGGGATTACAGGCGTGAGCCACCGTGCCTGGCCTATTTATGTTTTCAAAGAAACAGCTTTTTGTTTCATTTATCTTTTGTATTTTTTTGCTTCAGTTTCATTTAGTTTTGCTCTAATCTTGATTATTTCCTTTCTTCTGTTGCATTTGGATTTGGTTTTTTCTTGTTTCTCTAGTTTCTTGAAGTGTGACCTTACAGTCTCAGTTTGTGCTCTATCAGTCTTTTTGATGTAGGCATTTAGGGCTATGAACTTTCCTCTTAGCACTACCTTTGCTGTATCCCAGAGGTTTTCATAGGTTGGGTCATTATTGTCATTCAGTTAGACAAATTTTTAAATTTTCATCTTGGTTTCATTGTTGACCCAATGATCATTCAGAAGCAGATTATTTAATTTCCATGTATTTGCATGGTTTTGAAGGTTTTTTTGGAGTTGATTTCTAGGTTTTTTTTTTTTTTTTTTTTTTAGACAGAGTCTCACTGTGTTGCCCAGGCTGGAGTGCAGTGGCACGATCTTGGCTCACTGCAAGCTCCACCTCCTGAGTTCACGCCATTCTCCTGCCTCAACCACCTGAGTAGCTGGGACTACAGGCACCTGCCACCATGCCTGGCTAATTTTTTTGTATTTTTTAGTAGAGACGGGGTTTCCCCATGTTAGCCAGGGTGGTCTCGATCTCCTGACCTCGTGATCTGCCCACCTCGGGCTTCCAAAGTGCTGGGATTACAGGCGTGAGCCACTGCGCCCGGCCGATTTCTAGTTTTATTCCACTGTAGTCTGAGAGAGTGTTTGATATAATTTCAATATTCTTTAACTTATTGAGGCTTGTTTTGTGGCCTATCATATGGTCTGTCTTGGAGAAAGTTTCACCCGCTGTTGAGTAGAATGTGTATTCTGCGGTTGTTGGATGGAATGTTTTGTATACATCTGTTAAGTCCATTTGTTTCAAGGTATAGTTTAAGTCCGTTATTTCTTTGTTAATTTTCTGTCTTGATCTGTCTAGTTCTGTCAGTGGACTATTGAAGTTCCCCACTCTTACTGTGTTTATCACATTTTTTAGGTCTATTAGTAATTGTTTTATAAATTTAGAAGGTCCAATGTTAGGTGCATGAATGTTTAGGTTTGTGATGTTTTTCTGTTGGACAAGGCCTTTTATTATTATTATTATTACTATTATTTTTTTTTTTTTAATTTTTTTTTTGAGATGGAGTCTCGCTCTGTTGCCCAGGCTGGAGTGCAGTGGCACGATCTTGGCTCACTGCAACCTCCGCCTCCTGGGTTCAAGCAGTTCTCCTCCTCAGCCTCCCGAGTAGCTGGGATTACAGATGCCTGCCACCACACCCAGCTAATTTTTATATTTTTAGTAGAGATGGAGTTTCTCCATTTTGGCCAGGCTGGTCTTGAACTCCTGATCTTGTGATCCACCTGCCTCAGCCTCCCAAAGTGCTGGGATTGAACCAGCCAAGGCCTTTTATTGTTCTATAATGTCCCTCTTTGTCTTTTTAAACTGCAGCTGCTTTAAAGTTTGTTTTGTCTGATACAAGAATAGCTACTCCTGCTCACTTTTGGTGTCCATTTGCGTGAAATGTTTTTTTCCACCCCTTTACTTTAATTTTATGTGAGTTCTTATGTGTTAAGTTAGTCTCTTGAAGGCATCAGATGGTTGGTTAATTCTTATCCATTCTGTATCTTTTAAGTGGCAGATTTAGGCCACTTACATTCAATGTTAGTATTTAGATGTGAGATACCATTTCATTTATCGTGCCATTTGTTGCCTGTGTACCTTGGTTTTTGTTTTTTTGTTTTTGCTTTTTAAATTGTATTTTTGTTCTATAGGTCCTGTGAGATTTATGCTTTAAAGAGGTTCTGTTTTGGTGTATTTCCAAAATTTGTTTCAAGATTTGGAGCTCTTTTAGCAGTTCTTGTAGTAGTGGCTTGGTAATGATGAATTATCACAGAATTTGTTTGTCTGAAAAAGACTATATCTTTCCTTCATATGTGATGCTTAGTTTCACTGGATACAGAATTCTTGGCTGATAATTGTTTTGTTTGAGGAGGCTGAAGATAGATAGGGCCCCAGTCCCTTCTAGCTTGTAGGATTTCTGCTGAGAAATCTGCTGTTAATCTGATAGTTTTTACTTTATAGGTTACCTGGTGCTTTTGTCTGACAACTCTTAAGATGTTTTTCCTTGTCTTAACTTTAGATAACCTGATGGCAGTGTGCCTAGGTGATACTCTTTTTGTGATAAATTTGTCAGGTGTTCTTTGTGCATCTTGTATTTGGATGTCTAGGTCTCTAGTAAGGCTGAGGAAGCTTTTCTCAGTTATCAACCCAAATGTGTTTTCCAAACTTTTAGATTTCTCTTCTTTCTCACAAATGCCAATTATTCTTAGGTGTGGTCATTTAACATAATCCCAGACTTCTTGGAGGCTTTGTTCATATTTTCTTATTATTTTTTCTTTGTCTTTGTTGGATCGGGTTAATTTGAAGACCTTGTCTTTGAGCTCTGAATTTCTTTCTTCTATTCATTCAATTCTATTGCTGAGACTTTACTGTAAGTGTGTCCAGTGTTTCCTGAAGTTTTGATTGTTTTTTATGTTATCTATTTTCTTGAATATTTCTCCCCTTGTTTTGTGTATTGTTCTTTGAATTTCCTTGCACTGGGCTTCACCTTTCTCTGATGCCTTTCTTATTAGCCTAATAACTAACCTCCTGAATTCTTTTTCAGGTAAAACAGGGATTCCTTCTTGGTTTGGATTTATTGCTGGTTAGCTAGTGTGATAATTTGGGGGTGTTAAAGAGCCTTGTTTTGTCATATTACCAGATTTGGTTTTTTGGTTCCTTCGCAGTGGCGTAGGCTCTGTCAGAAGGAAGGTCTAGGGCTGAAGGCTGTTTTTCAGATTCTTTTGTTCCCTTTATTTGGTATTCTCCCCTTTTCCTGTGGATGTGGCTTCCTGAGAGCCGAGCTGTATTGATTGTTATCTCTCTTCTAGGTATAGCCACCCAGCAAATCTACCAGACTTTGGGCTGGAACTAAGAGTTGTCTGCCCGGAGTTCTGTGTTGTGAACTGTTTATGGGTTTCTCAGCTGTGGATACCAGCACCTGTTTCAGTGGAGGTGGTAGCGGGGGTGAAATGGACTCTTCCAGTGTTCTTAGCACTGGTGATTTAATGCTCTCTTATTGTGCTGATTTGCCTCCTTCTGGGAAGTGGTGCTTTCTAGAGAGCATCAGCTGTGGTAGTGTGAAAAAGAACCCAGTGGGTGGGGCCTTACAACTTCTTAGAGTATATGCCCTTTGTGTTCAGATACGAGGGTGCGTAGGGAAGGACCATTGGGTAGGGGCAGGGCTAGGTGTGTCTGAACTCAGACTCTCCTTGGGTACATACTGCTTTGGCTGCTTTTGAGGATGGGGGTGAAGTTCCCAGGTCAATGGATTTATGTACCTAGGAGGATAATGGCTGCCTCTGCCAAGTCATGCAGGTTGTCAGGGAAGTGGGGAAAAGCTGGCAGTCACCTGCCTCAACCAACTTCTACACAATCCAAAGGGCTGGTCTCACTCCTACTGTGCCCCACCTAACAGCACCAAGACTGTTTTCACACAGTTAGCAAGCAGGGCTAAGAACTTGCCCCAGGCTACCCACCTCCTAGCTGTGCAAGAAAAGGGCATTAGTTCTTCCCCGGCCCTGTGACCTGTGACCTGTGGAGTCTGCAGGATGGATTTGATGGATTCTCGCCCTTTGCCGAGTTCTGGCCCGGAGGCTTCTCAGCTGGTTCAAATTGTCACAAAGTTCAGCTGGAGGTTTTCTTCTCCCTGTGGTGTTTTTCTTGTGCCTGTGGCTGCCCTCCAAAAAGATCCTTGTGATGCCAGGAAGGAATGGCCTGCTTGGGGACCCAGTGAGCTCCTAGGGCCTTTTCTGCTGCTTCTTCCACCCCCATATTTCACTTGGCTCTCAATTGACTCACCTCCAGGTAAGGTCGGCATCTTCTCCCACAAACTAGACCTTCAGTTTCCCCAGTGGGGGTGCATGTTCAGAGGTGAAGGATCTCACTTTTCCACTTCTGCAGTTTGGATACTCACAGTATTTGGGGTGTCTCCTGAGTCCTGTAGGAGCAGTCTGCTTCATTCAGAGGATCTGTGGGTCATTTCAGGTTTCCTGATTTATTCCTGCAGTTATTCTGAAGCTAAAATTTATGACGCAAGCCTCCACACACTGCTTTGTTCGCCTGAGTTGGAGCTGCAATCTAGTCCTGCCTCCCATCCACCATGATGCCCCCAGATTTGTCCTCAAATTCTTGAGATCAACTGATCAGCCCACCTTGGCTTCTCAAAGTCCTGGGATCACTTTTTTTTTTTTTTTTTGAGACAGAGTTTTGCTGTTGTTGCTCAGGCTGGAGTGCAATGGCGCCATCTCAGCTCACCACAACCTCCGCCTCCCGGGTTCAAGTGATTCTCCTGCCTCAGCTGCCCTGGTAGCTGGGATTATAGGCCTGTGCCACCATGCCCGGCTAATTTTGTATTTTTAGTAGAGACGGGGATTCTCCATGTTGGTCAGGCTGGTCTTGAACTTCTGACCTCGGGTGATCCACCCTCCTCGGCCTCCCAAACTGCTGGGATTACAGGCGTGAGCCACTGTGCCCAGCACCTTTTTTTATTAATTAGTTTAATTAATGTATTTTTAAAATGATTGCTTAAAGAAATAAAGTTACTATTATCAGTTTATTGTTATTGTTTTATGTGTTTCTTGTAGATATGTTTTCTTTTTCATTGTTCATTTTAGTGCTTATTTTTGTTTGTTTATTTATTTATTTATTTATTTGAGACAGAATCTTGCTCTTGTTGCCCAGGCTGGAGTGCAATGGCGTGATCTCGGCTCACTACAACTAATGCCTCCTGGGTTCAAGTGATTCTCCTGCCCCATCCTCCTGAATAGCTGGAATTACCGGCACCTGCCACAACACCCAGTTAATTTTTGTACTTTTAGTAGAGAAGGGGTTTCGCCATGTTGGCCAGGATGGCCTCGAACTCCCGACCTCAGGTGATCGGCCCACCTCGGCCTCCCAAAATGCTGGGATTACAGGTGTGAGCCACCTTGCCCTGCCAATTTTTGTTTAAGTTTGTTGTGACATACTTTGATTATTTTAAAATTTGTTTCACATACTTTCTGGAAATACAATGTAATTATCTTGAAAAGTGGAGATTACATAAAACATCTTAAAGTTAAAACAATATATTTTAATTTCATAACAACTTCAATTTAATGCAAAAACTAATATGTTTTCCAGTTTTTTGTTGATGTTAAAAACTATTATTTTTTATTGGGTATCGACAGATTTATGCAGATTTATTTTTAGTTTCTCATATAGAATAACTTTAAAGGTTTTATGCTCCATCATTATGAGAGTAAAGAATTGTATGTGTGTGTGTATATTTACATTTAATAGCTTTATGTTTATATATAGTTTTATGATGCTGTCCAGCATCATTTTTTTTTTTTTAAATAATGGACTCATTTTAGCATTTCTGTTTGTTTATATGCAGAGTCTTACTATGTTGCTCAGGCTGATCTTGAACTCCTGGTCTCAAGTTATCTTACTGCCTTGGCCTCCCTAAAGATGTGGGATTACAGAAATAATCCACTTTGCCAGGCTACTATGTAGCCGTTCATGTAGAACTGTGCTAGTCATAATGAATCATAACACTGTCACCTTTTATTTTGAAAAGTCTTTATTTTTATCTGGTTTTAAAGTACACTAATCTTGAATCAAGTATTCTTGGTTAGGAATTTTATTACTACATCAAAATTTGGGAAGTTCTTAGCCTTTTTCATCTACAAGTAACCTCTACATTACTTTTTCCCTACATTCTTCTTCTAAGAGTTTTTTAATGAATATATTCATGTACTTGATGGTGTCCAGTAAGTTTTACATTTCATGTTTTAATTTTCTTTTGGAATTTTATATTTTTGTGTTATATATTTTAGGATATGCCACCTCACATGAGTTAATTGTTTTGGTTTTTTAGTTTATATTATAATTGAGTATGCCAGTATTTAACTCTGTAAAATTTAAGACAGTGTGGAACAAAGTCAAATATGAATCAGCCATATGTCTACTACCAATATAATGATCTCTGTGTTTACCTGTATAAATAGTTTCCCTGTTCTTTTTATGACTTTCATATTTCTGGTATAGGTTTGTTGCGAATGGTTATTTAATCTTGACTAGGTGAGAAGTCATAGAAATTCTCCTAATTTCAACATCTATTTATTCATGGATCTATATTATTTTTGTGTGGGAGAAAAACTTTTCTATTTAAAGATAATTTACAAACGATCATAATCTCTTTTAGGTATGTCTATTTTTACTTGTCAAAAACACATAACATTTACAATAGAATACTTTTAAATGTTTATTTTAGTCCTATTATATTGACATTGTTGTGCAACATATTCCTAAAATGTTTTTATCTTGCAAAGCTAAATATCAATACCCATTAAAAAACTACGAATTTTACCCATTTCCTGGCACTTTTCAAACACCACTCTGTTTTCTCTAAGAGTGTAACTGCTTCATGTATCTCATACAATCTCTGTCTTTTTGTGACTGGCTCATTTTATTTTGCACAATATCATCAAGCTTTATAGTTGTTAGAATATTTTCTGCTTTTTAAATACTGGGTGATATTTAAGTATTTTGTATTTTAAATTATATCTACTGAGTAATTTGGTGACAAACTTGCACTGCTTTTACCTATTGGCTTTCAGTAACAATGCTGCAATAATTACAGGTATGCAAATGACCTATATGATCATATATGTGTAAGTTTATATATGTGCCGCATTCTGTTCTACTAGTGTACGTTTTTACCTTTGTACTCATACCAAATTGTTACAATTCTGTAGCTCTGTAATGTGTTTCAAAATCAGAAACTGTAATGCCTTCAAAATTGTTTATTTTATTGCAGATTTTTGGGTACTTTATTATCTCTTAAGACTTTATATACTTTGGGGGTTGCTGTTTCTATTTCTTCAAAAATGCATGAGAAATTTGAACAACATTGCATTAAATCTGTAAATTACATTGAGCAGGATGGACATCTTCACAAGATTAATTATTGTAACATTTCAACAAGCATGCTCAAGAGTGTATTGTTTTAATTTCTATGTATTTGTGAATTTTTCAGTTTTTTCTTCTTACTGTTCTATACTCATTTCATTTTGGTCATAGAAAGTAATCCATAAAAATTTAGTTTTAAATAATTTGTTAAGACTTCTTTTTTGGTTTACCAGGTTTTCTATCAAGGAGAATTTCGTATGAGGTATTGAGAAGGCTGTTTATCATTATGTTGTTGAGTGTTCTTTATGCCTCTGTTATTAATAATTGTTTTATACTCCCTTCAAGTCCTGTTTCTTTACCAATATTTTGTCTTTTTAAAATCTTTATTACAGAAAGTGACGCATTAAAATATTCTACTATAGTTATATTGCTCTGTATGTGTTTCTTTCATTCTGACAGTATTTGCTTTATATATTTGGAAACTTAATGTGAGATACACACACACTGCTATATACAAATTTGTCATTGGTTCCCAGTAAATGAATCTATTACTGTTTAATATTCTTCTTTGTGAGCCAGGCGTGGTGGCTCATGCCTATAATCCCAGCACTTAGGGAGGCTGAGGTGGGTGGATTGCCTGAGGTCAGGAATTTGAGACCAGCCTGGTCAACAAAGTGAAACCTCGTCTCTACTAAAAATACAAAAAATTAGCTGGGTATGGTGGTGGGTGCCTGTAATCCCAGCTACTAGGGAGGCTGAGGCAGGAGAATCGCTTGAACCCGGAAGGCAGAGGTTGCAGTGAGCTGACATCTCACCATTGCACTCCAGCCTAGGCAACAAGAGCGAAACTCCATCTCAAAAAAAAAAAAAAATTCTTCTTTGTCTCTTTGGAGTTTGACTTCAGGTATATTTCATAAAATATGACAGTTTTTGACTTAAGATGTATTTTGTGTAATATTTTGACCTCTTCTTCTCTCATTTGAGTAATATTTACGTGAAATGTGTACTTTTGTCTTGCTACTTTCAGTCTCTGTTTATCATTAGATCTATCCTGGCCCTTGTAAAAAGGCATGTTGGATCTTGGTTTTTAAAATTCTTTTTTTTTTTTTTTTCGAGATGGAGTCTCGCTCTGTCGCCCAGGCTGGAGTGCAGTGGCGCGATCTCAGCTCACTGCCAGCTCCGCCTCTTGGGTTCACACCATTCTCCTGCCTCAGCCTCCCAAGTAGCTGGGACTACAGGCGCCCACGACCATTCCCAGCTAATTTTTTGTATTTTTAGTAGAGACAGGGTTTCACCATGTTAGCCAGGATGGTCTCAATCTTCAGACCTCATGATCCGCCCGCCTCAGCCTCCCAAAGTGCTGGGATTATAGGTGTGAGCCACAGCGCCCGGCCTTAAAATTCTTTTAATAAATCCCTTTAATGAAAGTATATCTCTTGATTGGAAAGTTAATTTTACATATATATATATTTGGATAATTTTCTGAAAGAGAAAGAATATTTTATTGTTTTATTTGATTCTTTTACTTTTGTCTCTGATTTTGTCTCTGTCATCCTTGGTGTCTTGTTGATTTTTGTATTGAAATGCTTTCACTTCCTTCCTATTTTCTTTTGTATGTCTATACAGATATACAAAATACTTTCTTTGTGGTACCTTGGGGATTACATAAAACCTCTAAAGGATACAGTAATACATTATAATCTGGTAGAAAAATTAACTTCTCTTGCATATAAAAGTTCTATTTCATTACATCTGCCCTGAACTTTGTTATTAATGTTGCTAATTATTTCTTTTTATGTTGTATATTTATTAATAGACATTTATAATACTTTCTATGATTTTATCTTTCAAATTTTAGAGAATAATTAACGTTTTGTGCACCATTATAATAATGTTAAGGAATTCTATTTGTGCATATCTTTTTCACAAAGTTATGTATTTTTATATAATAATGTGTTGTTTTCTGTCATTATTTTCAGTGGAAGAAACTGCTTTCAGCATCTTTTATATGTAGGGAATTTGCATTGCCAATATACTTTTTCAGAATTTGGTTATTTTGGAAGTTTTTTCTTTATTTTTTTTCCATTTTGTAGGACAGATTTGCTGATGGTATTATTCTCATTTGATATCTATTTTTTTCATGACTTTGACTATATCACACACTTCTTTCTTGCCTGCAAAATTTTCTTGACAAATTCACTGGTTATTTAAAAAGACTATGCTTGTAAATGACATATCATTTTTATACTGCAACTCACAAGATTCACTTCTCGTCTGTGACTTTTGAAATTGTGTTTATATATATGTTTGTTATAAATATCATTGTGTGTATCCTAATTTGTTGAGCTTCTTCGTTTGTACATAACTTTTTTTTTTTTTACTTTTAGGATTAAAAAATCCTTATATTTTGCTTATGTAGTTTGTGTAATTTTATAAATTTGATTTGTAAAATATATTCATCTGAGTCTAGGAAGTGGCGTAATTTGTTACTTTTATGTCTTTCAGTTATATATTCTCATTTCACTGAAGACCTTTGGCCAGAGCATAGCATAAAAGATTCTTTTCAAAAAGTGATACTGAGAGGATACGGAAAATGTGGACATGAGAATTTACAATTAAGAATAAGTTGTAAAAGTGTGGATGAGTCTAAGGTGTTCAAAGAAGGTTATAATGAACTTAACCAATGTTTGACAACTACCCAGAGCAAAATATTTCAATGTGATAAATACGTGAAAGTCTTTCATAAATTTTCAAATTCAAACAGTCATAAGAAAAGAAATACTGGAAAGAAGTTTTTCAAATGTAAAGAATGTGGCAAATCATTTTGCATGCTTTCACATCTAACACAACATATAAGAATTCACACTAGAGAGAATTCTTACAAATGTGAGGAATGTGGCAAAGTTCTTAACTGGTTCTCAGAGCTTATTAAACATAAGGGAATTCATATGGGAGAGAAACCCTACAAATGTGAGGAATGTGGCAAAGCCTTTAACCAATCCTCAACCCTTATTAAACATAAGAAAATTCATATTGAAGAGAAACCCTTCAAATGTGAAGAATGTGGCAAAGCCTTTAGTTTATTCTCAATCCTTAGTAAACATAAAATAATTCATACTGGAGACAAACCTTACAAATGTGATGAATGTCACAAAGCCTTTAACTGGTTTGCAACCCTTACTAACCATAAGAGAATTCATACTGGAGAGAAACCCTTCAAATGTGAAGAATGTGGCAAAGATTTTAACCAGTTTTCAAACCTTACTAAACATAAGAAAATTCATACTGGAGAGAAACCCTACAAATGTGAAGAATGTGGCAAAGCTTTTAACCAGTTTGCAAACCTTACTAGACATAAGAAAATTCATACTGGAGAGAAATCCTACAAATGTGAAGAATGCGGCAAAGCTTTTATACAGTCCTCAAACCTTACTGAACATATGAGAATTCATACTGGAGAGAAACCCTACAAATGTGAAGAATGTGGCAAAGCTTTTAATGGGTGCTCCAGCCTTACTCGACATAAGAGAATTCACACTAGAGAGAATACCTACAAATGTGAAGAATGTGGCAAAGGCTTTACTTTATTTTCAACCCTTACTAACCATAAAGTAATTCATACTGGAGAGAAATCCTACAAATGTGATGAATGTGGCAATGTTTTTAACTGGCCTGCAACTCTTGCTAATCATAAGAGAATTCATGCTAGAGAGAAACCCTACAAATGTGAAGAATGTGGCAAAGCTTTTAACCGGTCCTCACACCTTACTAGACATAAGAAAATTCATACTGGTGAGAAACTCTACAAATCTGAAAAATGCGACAATAATTTTGATAACACCTAAAACTTTTCTAAACATAAAAGACACCATCCTGTTGAGAAACCCTAAAAATGTGAAGAATTTGACAAAGCCTTCCAGTGATTGTTACACTTGCTTGTAGGTAAGATAATTTATATTGGAGAAAACTTTATAAGTGTAAAGAATGTGACAAAACTTAACCAATACTCACATCTTATTGCACAGGAAAGCATTTTTACTTGAGAAAGATTGTAGAAGTATAAAGAATGTGAAAAAGTCATTGATATCTTTTCACATCTTACTCAACACCAGAGAGTTTATACTTATTAAAAGCATTATAAATTCAGTTACTGTCAAAAGAAATTTCAGAAAATGTAACACTTTAAAGTGAAGAAGCATGTTTATTTTGAAGACAAACATAACAAATATAAGGAGCATAGGAGGGTTGTAGTACCTTTACTTGTATTACAAATCTTATTGTACGCATTTTGTACTAGAGAAAAACACTGAAGCAGTTGCTCAAACTTTGTTCAACATCAGGGAATTTATATTGGAGAAAAATCCTGCAAATGTAACGAATTTGGAAAAACATTTTTTTTCAAAAACTACGGCGTAGAAAACACGAGTTTATATTGAAATGTGTTTTTGCAGATGCAGTAAGTATGAAAAATATTTAATCCAAAATTGAGTCTATGTAAATATTAAATAATTTACAGTAGAAATAACTAAGGCACTGACACTTTAGACATTACACTAAAACAGTGTTGAGTATAAAAAAATCTATAAGTTGTTAGATTATTTGTAAATAACTTTAAAAGGAGTAGAAGATTCTTTGGAGAGTTATAATTACGTTGAAAGTATACTTTTTTTCTTGAAAAAATTATAGCTTATTTGAAAAGTAAATGATGAAATTCAACTCTCAAATTACTTTATTTCATTCCTATTGTATTCACATGTGAAAGCATGTGATAAATTGTTGCTGTGTCAGATATAGGAGAGATTCTTTTTTATTAGATGGGCATTATTTATGGTTTTTTCTGTGGAAGAGTATGGGCATTAAAATGTAAGGTTTATGATGAAAATCTAAGTGGAGAGGCCCTTGTTAGTTTACTTTTCATATTGAGTGATGCATGAGGTAGGTGTTCAGAGTAATATTCTGCATCATAGAGAAAAGCATTTTTAATTTTACTTTAAATTAAATGTAATTAAATTACTAGTGAATCATTTTACTAATTGTACTTTTATGCTATAAATGCAGTACATTTGAAAATTTTTAGATTATATATAAGCTTAATTTTGTAATTAAACATTTCTTTAACATGTTAAGACTATTGTGCATTCAATGAAGCGTTATTATGCCATTAACTTTAACCTCTTTCACTTTACTCAAGGAGGGAGGTAAAAGAGAGTAACAATATGTTATTTGGTCATGAGATGTTAATCTTTCTGTGCCTGGCTTATTTCAACTAATATGCTGTCCTCCAGGTTAACTGATGTGATCAAAAATAATAAAATTTTCTTTTAGATTCCACATAGCAAAAGCAAGAGTAAGAGAAAAGAACAAATCTGGAGGCATCACATTACCTGACTTTAAACTATACTATAAAGCTTTAGTCATCGAAACAGCATGGTGCTGGTATACAAATAGGCACATAGACTATAAACGTGTGTGCAAGTATCTTTTTTCATATAATGCCTTTTTTTCCTCTGGATAGATACCCAGTAGTGGGATTGCTAGATCAATGATAGATCAACTTTTAGTTCTTTAAAAAAATCTCCACAGTATTTTTCATAATGGTGCTAATTTACATTCACACCAGAAGTGTAAAATTGTTCCCTTTGCACCACATCCCCACCAACACCTCTTATATATTTTTTTATTTTTTAATTATGGCCATTCTTGCAGGAGTGAGGTGGTATCATATTGTGATTTTCACTTGCATTACTCTGATAATTAGAGATGTTGAGCAAGTTTCCATATGTTTCTTGGCCTTTCGTATATCTTCTTTTGAGAATTGTCTATTCATATCCTTAGCCTACTTTTAAATGAGATTGTTTTTATTTCTTGCTGGTTTCTATGAGTTTTTTGTAGATTCTGGATCTTAGTCCTTTGACAGATGTATAGATTGTGAATATTTTATCTCACTCTGTGGGTTGTCTGTTAACTCTGCTGATTATTTTTGCTCTGCAGAAGCTTTGTAGTTTAATTAAGCCCCATCTGTTTATATTTGTTTTTGTTGCATTTACTTTTGGGTTCTTATTCATGAAGTCTTTGCCTAAGCAAATGTCTAGAAACGTTTTTCCAATGTTATCTTCTAGAATTTTTACTGTTTTAGGTCTTAGATTTATGTCTTATGTCTATCTTGAGTTTATTTTTGTATAGGTTGTGAGTTGAGTTTCCAGTGTTATTCTTCTACATGTGGCTTGCTAAACATCCCTCCATTATTTGTTCAATAGGGTTTCCTTTCCCCACTTTATGTTTTTGTTTGCTTTGTCAAAAATCTGTTGGCTGTAAGTATTTGGTTTTATTTCTAGGTTCTCTATTCTGTTCCATTGGTCTATATGCCTATTTTTATATCAGTACCATGCTGTTTTTGTGACTATGGCTTTATAGTATAAAGTTATGTAAACTTTAGGATTGTCTTTTCTCATTCTGTGAAGAATGATGTTGCTATTTTGATGGGAGCTACATTGAATTTCTAGATTGCTTTTGGCAATGTAGTCATTTTCACAATAGTGATTCTGCCAATCCATGAGTATGGGATGTGTTTCCATTCGTTTGTGTCGTCCGTGATTTCTTTTAGCAGTGTTTTGTGGTTTTCCTTGTAGAGGTCTTTCATGTCATTGTTTAGGTATATTTTTAAGTATTTTTTTTCCAGCTATTGTAAAAAAAAAGTTGCATTCTTGATTTAATTCTCAACCCAGTCACTGTTGGTGTATAGCAGAGTGACTGATTTTTGTACATAAATTTTGTATCTAGAAACTTTGCTGAATTCACTTGTCAGTTCTGGGAGATTTTTGGAGGAGTCTTTATGGTTCTTTAGGTATACAATCATATCATCAACAAATAGTGACAGCTTAAATTCCTCTTTGGATGCCCTTTATTTCTTTCTCCTATTTGAGTGCTCTGGCTAGGACTTCAGTGCTATGTTAAATAAAAATGGTGAAAGTACACATCCTGGTCTTGTTCCTGTTTTCAGAGAGAATGCTTTCAACTTTTCCCTGTTCAGTGTTATGTAGGCTGTGTGTTTGACATAGATGGCTTTTATTACATTGAGATATGTCCTTTGTATGCAGATTTTGCTGAGGGTTTTAATTATAAAGGAATGCCGGATTGTGTCAAATGCTTTTTCTGTGTTTATTGAGATGATCATTGTTTATAATTCTGTTTATTGGTGTATCACATTTATTGACTTGTATATGTTAAATCATCCCTGCATCCCTGATACAAAACCCACTTGATCATAGTGGATTACCTTTTTGATATGTTGTTGGATTCAGTTAGCTAATTTTTTTTTTTTTTTAAAGGATTTTAGCCTCTGTGTTCATTAGGTCAGTCTGTAGTCTTCTTTTTTGGCTATGTCCTTTTCTGGTTTTGGTATTAGGGTGATGCTGGCTTCATACGATGAATTATGGAGGTTCCCTCTTACCCTGTCATGTGGAATAGTGTCAATAGGATTGGTACCAATTTTCCTTTTAATGTTGGGTAGAATTCTGCTGTGAATCTGTCCGGTCTTGGACTTCTTTTGTTGTTAATTTTTTAAATTACGATTTTAATCTCACTGCTTGTTATTGGTCTGTTCAGGGTTTCTGATTTTTCCCGATTTAAGCTAGGAGGGTTGTACATTTGCAGGAATTAATTCATCTCCTCTAGATTTTTGTGTTTATGTGTGTAAAGGTGTTCATAGTAGCCTTGAATGATTTTTTGTATTTCCGTGATGTCAGTTGTAATATTTCCTGTTTTGTTTCTAATTAAGCTTAATTGGATATTCTCTCTTTTTTTCTTAATCTTGCTAATGGTCCATCAATGTTATTTATCCTTTAAAAAACCAGGTTTATGTTTCATTTGTCTTCTTTTCTTTTTAATCTTATTTAGTTCTGCACTGATCTTGGTTGTTTCCTTTCTTCTGCTGGGTTTGGGTTTGGTTTGTTCTTGTTTCTCTAGTTCCTTGAGGTGTGACCTTAGTATATTGTGCTCTTTCAGACTTTTTGATGTAGACATTTAAAGCTATGGACTTTCCTCTTAGCACGGCCTTTGCTGTATCTCAGAGGTTTTGATAGGTTTTGTCACTATATCATTCCATTAAAATTTTAAAATATTTTTTGTCTTGATTTTATTGCTGACCCAATGATCATTCAGAAGCAGTTTATTTAATTTCCATGTATTTGAATGGTTTTAAAGGTTTTTGTTGTTAACTTTCAATTTTATTCCACTGTGGTCAGAGAAAGTACTTGATATCGTTTCAATTTTCTTAAATTTATTGAGACTTGTTTTTTGGCCTATCATATGTTCTGTCTTGGAGAAAGTTTCATGTCCTGATTAATAAAATGCATAGTTTGTGGTTTTTGGCTAGAATGTTCTGTAAACAGCTGTTAAGCCCATTTGTTCCAGGGTATAGTTTAAATCCATTTTTTCTTTATTGACTTTCTATCTTGATGACCTGTCTAGTACTGTCAGTGGAGTATTGAAGTCCTCCATTATTATTATGTTTCTATTTAATTTCTTAGGTCTAATAGTTATTGTTTTATAAATTTGGGAGCTTATAAAGCCCCATTTTCCACTTTTACAGTTTGGGCACTCAGAATATTTGGGCTGTCTCCCAGGTCCTACAGGAGCTATTTGCTTCCTTTAAAGGGACTGTGAATTATCCTGCCTTTCCTGGTATATTCCTAGAGTAGTTCTATGTAGTTTTAGCAATGCAACAAGATTTAACGGGTTTTCTTTTGTTTGAGATAACACTTAGAGTTTTTTGTTTTATTTTTATGAAAATTAAAAAGTACGAACACAAAAGTGAGGTTGGAGTGAAAGTTTAATAGGCAAAAGAAGAAAGCTTTTTGCTAGCAGAGAGGGGTTTCTGAATAGGAGTTCCCCCTGTGAGGCTGGGGTTCAGGGTTATTATGGACTAGGAATAAAAAGAAATGTGCTTAGTTTGTGGGCTGTTTTGGAGATCTTGTGACTTAGCTTGGCCTGGGACTAATTAGAAAGCTTGGGCTGAGATCTTGGCCCAGGACCAATTAGAAGCTGAAATGATGATATATAGATGCTGCTTAGCTTGGCCCAGGACCTATTAGAAGCTGAAGTGAAAGCTTGGCCTGGGACCAATTAGGGTCTGAAATGATGATTTATAGGAGCCGCTGTATAGTTTAAATAAAGGTGAGTGCCTACTGGAGCCCACTGTGTTTATGCCCACAAAAGGAGAAGAAACTTTTTGTGGAGCCCTCTGATTATATAAAGGATAAAGGCATTTTATACCAGGCCTTGTTTTTTATTTGAGTGAGCTAGAGGTTTGTGCAAGTTTTTATTTAAATAGGCTGGAGGTTTTTTTTATTTGTGCAGTTGTGGGCATGTTTTTAGGCACAATACTTTGTGCCTGTTTTTTTATTGGTGCCTGCAGCTTGAATTTTTTTTTCCAGGCTGCATTTTACATTATGTGGGGTGGAGGCAATGACTCATGGGCTGGGGACTTTTCAGGGACCTTTCTGTTGCTATTTACCTAAGGCAAGCAAACTTCTTTCAGTCTCCACTCAGGAGTGGAAACCCTAACTATTTTTATAGAGATTAGGCATTGGATTTTTTTTGGACTGCTTTTTGCTTGAAAGGGGCATTGTGTAGGGAACAGTAGCTAGGATTTTTTAGGGGGCGGTGCTACTTTAAGGGTTTTTGGAAGAGGTGCACATTTATGTGTGTGTGTATGTGTGTGTGTTGCACTGATGCAAACAACTATATTGTTGTAAGTCAAGAATAATTTAACTAGTTTTTAGATTTTAGAGGAGCTAGGCTGAGAGAAAGAAATGCATTTTAAATTTTATTTACAGGAGTGTACCTTGCTTGTTAAAAGGTTTTAAGAAATTCTTACTTACTTTGAAAAGCAAAATAAAGATTAGCAATTTGTGTGTGGGTGTGTGTGTGTGTGTGTGTGTGACAGAGTTTTGCTCTTGTTGCCCAGGCTGGAGTGCAATGGCGTGACCTTGGCTCACTGCAACCTCCGCCTCCCGGGTTCAAGCGATTCTCCTCTCTTCAACCTCCCAAGTATCTGGGATTACAAGCATGCACGACCACGCCCGGCTAATTTTGTATTTTTAGTAGAAACTGGGTTTCTCCATGTTGGTCAGGCTGGTCTTGAATTCCCGACCTCAGGTGATCCATCTGCCATGGCCTCCCAAAGTGCTGGGATTATAGGCATGAGCCACCACACCCAGCCAAGATTAGCAATGGTTTAAGCAAAAGTTAAAAACATTGCTTTTGTTTTTTATTAGTTTAGTTTATTTTGTTAACTTTTGTTTTGCTTGATATTTATAAATAAGTTTTTATTATGAGTTTTATTAATGAGTTATGAGTTTATTTTATTGATATTTATAAATATGAGTTTTATTATTATAGAATTTTTTTATTATGAGCTATTTATGAGTTTTGTTTTGTTATGAGAAACCTGCATTGGAGAACATTTGTTAAAGTTTTACAGCTAATTGTAAACCATTTTTTGAAGAAAATTTAAATAACAATCGTTTATAAATGACAAAATGTTTAGGGTGGTTACAGTTAGCAGCACAATTGACAAAGAAATGTGGTTATTTTTGTGGCTTATAATAACATAACCTTAATTGTGATTGATGGTGCACATTTAGACATTAGAATCTTAGATATTTTATATGGTTTTGGAACATATGCTAATGATATTTACTAAAATATAACCTGAAGAAGATTAGATATTAATTTGGCAATTTTATATACCTAAACTTGTTAAATAATTTTGTTAACCTCTGTTTTCGATGCCCCAGGAGCCCCTTGCAGAACTCAAGAGCTAGACATTAGAAAAGACAACTTTGAAACTGAAATTTGATTTTGTGAAGTTTGTTGAAGATGTTGGAGGTTTAAAACACTTGATATTCTGAAATAAAATTTTAAATTACCGTAAGTTATTTGTTTTGCTAAAATGATGACTTAAAATTTGAAAAAGCAAAACCTTTTACTAGCTCTTATTATTACATAAAAATTTTGATTGGCTAGGTGTGGTGGCTCACGCCTGTAATCCCAGCACTTTGGGAGGCCTAGGAGGGTGGATCATGAAGTCAGGAAATCAAGACCATCCTAGCCAACATGGTGAAATCCCGTCTCTACTAAAAATAAAAAAAGTAGCTGGGTGTGGTGGCAAGTGCCTGTAGTCCCAGCTACCCAGGAGGCTGAGGCAGGAGAATAGCTTGAACCCAGAAGGCGGAGGTTGCAGTGAGCTGAGATCACACCACTGCACTCCAGCCTGGGTGACAGAGCGAGAATCTATCTTAAAAAAAAAAAAAAAAATTTTTTTTTTAATTAAAAGAAAGAAAGCTAAATTTTACTTTTGCATACTGTTAATGTTAACCCCAATTTTAATGAAACCTTATAAACAATTTTCTTCAATTTTAACTAATTAGACCATGAGGTGAGAGTTTTATAAACCTTTTATAACTCTTTACAAATTTTGCTAAGAATTGATTAGTGCTTTAATAAAACCTTGTTTGTATTTTAATGCTTAATTTGAAAAACTATATAATATCCTTTTGAATTTTAGTTGATATCTTTACATACAGAATTTTTTTGCAAGATTAATTTTTATTTATTTATTATTTTTTTGTTTTGTTTTGTTTTTGTTTTTGTTTTTGTTTTTTTATTGATCATTCTTGGGTGTTTCTCGCAGAGGGGGATTTGGCAGGGTCACAGGACAATAGTGGAGGGAAGGTCAGCAGATAAACAAGTGAACAAAGTTCTCTGGTTTTCCTAGGCAGAGGACCCTGCGGCCTTCCGCAGTGTTTGTGTCCCTGGGTACTTGAGATTAGGGAGTGGTGATGACTCTTAACGAGCATGCTGCCTTCAAGCATCTGTCTAACAAAGCACATCTTGCACCGCCCTTAATCCATTCAACCCTGAGTGGATACAGCACATGTTTCAGAGAGCACAGGGTTGGGGGTAAGGTCACAGATCAACAGGATCCCAAGGCAGAAGAATTTTTCTTAGTACAGAACAAAATGAAAAGTCTCCCATGTCTACCTCTTTCTACACAGACACGGCAACCATCCGATTTCCCAATCTTTTCCCCACCTTTCCCCCCCATTTCACAAAACCGCCATTGTCATCATGGCCCGTTCTCAATGAGCTGTTGGGTACACCTCCCAGACGGGGTGGCGGCTGGGCAGAGGGGCTCCTCACTTCCCAGTAGGGGCGGCCGGGCAGAGGCGCCCCTCACCTCCCGGATGGGGCAGCTGGCCGGGCAGGGGGCTGACCCCCCCCACCTCCCTCCTGGACGGGGCGGCTGGCCGGGCAGAGGGGCTCCTCACTTCCCCGACGGGGCGGCCGGGCAGAGGCGCCCCTCACCTCCCGGACGGGGCGGCTGGCCGGGCGGGGGGCTGACCCCCCCACCTCCCTCCCGGACGGGGCGGCTGGCCGGGCAGAGGGGCTCCTCACTTCCCAGTAGGGGCGACCGGGCAGAGGCGCCCCTCACCTCCCGGACGGGGCGGCTGGCCAGGTGGGGGACTAACCCCCCCACCTCCCTCCCGGATGGGGCGGCTGGCTGGGCAGGGGGCTGACCCCCCCACCTCCCTCCCGGACGGGGCGGATGGCCGGGCAGGGGGCTGACCCCCCGACCTCCCTCCCAGATGGAGCGGCTGGCCGGGCAGAGGGGCTCCTCTCTTCCCAGTAGGGGTGGCCGAGCAGAGGCATCCCTCACCTCCCGGACGGGGCGGCTGGCCGGGCAGAGAGGCTCCTCACTTCCCAGTAGGGGCCGCCAGGCAGAGGCGCCCCTCACCTCCCAGACGGGGTGGCTGGCCAGGCGGGGGGCTGACCCCCCCACCTCCCTTCCGGACGGGGCGGCCGGCCGGGCGGGGGGCTGACCCCCTCACCTCCCTCCTGGACGGGGCGGCTGGCCGGGTGGGGGGCTGACCTCCCCCCTCCCTCCCAGACGGAGCGGCTGGCCAGGCAGAAGGGATCCTCACTTCCCAGTAGGGGCGGCCGGGCAGAGGTGCCCCTCACCTCCCGGACAGGGCGGCTGGCTGGGCGGGGGGCTGATCCCCCCACCTCCCTCCCGGACGAGGTGGCTGCCGGGCGGAGACGCTACTCACTTCCCAGACAGGGTGGCTGCTGGGCGGAGGGGCTCCTCACTTCTCAGACGGGGCGGTTGACAGGCAGAGGGTCTCCTCACTTCTCAGACGGGGCGGCCGGGCAGAGACGCTCCTCACATCCCGGACGGGGCGGCAGGGCAGAGGTGTCCCCCCACATCTCAGACGATGGGTGGCCGGGCAGAGACACTCCTCACTTCCCAGATGTGATGGCGGCCGGGAAGAGGCGCTCCTCACTTCCTAGATGGAATGGCGGCCGCGCAGAGACGCTCCTCACCTTCCAGACTGGGCAGCCAGGCAGAGAGGCTCCTCACATCCCAGACGATGGGCGGCCAGGCGGAGATGCTCCTCACTTCCCAGATGGGGTGGCGGTTGGGCAGAGGCTGCAATCTCGGCACTTTGGGAGGCCAAGGCAGGCGGCTGGGAGGTGGTTGTAGCCAGCCGAGATCACGCCACTGCACTCCAGCCTGGGCGCCATTGAGCATTGAGTTAACGAGACTCCGTCTGCAATCCCGGCACCTCAGGAGGCCGAGGCTGGCAGATCACTCGCGGTTAGAAGCTGGAGACCAGCCCGGCCGACACAGCGAAACCCCGTCTCCACCAAAAAAATTACAAAAACCAGTCAGGCGTGGCGGCGCGCGCCTGCAATCGCAGGCACTGGGCAGGCTGAGGCAGGAGAATCAGGCAGGGAGGTTGCAGTGAGCTGAGATGGCAGCAGTACTGTCCAGCTTCGGCTGGGCATCAGAGGGAGACCGTGGAAAGAGAGGGAGAGGGAGACCGTGGAAAGAGAGGGAGAGGGAGAGGGAGACCGTGGGGAGAGGGAGAGGGAGTGGGAGAGGGAGAGGGAGAGCAAGATTAATTTTTACAATTCTTTTTTTTTACAATTTGCTTAAAGCTTTTGCTTTAAGACTTTTTTTATTTTTAGGCAAAACGTACTTTTAAAAAAGATTTTACTAAAAACACATTTTACTGCTTTTGCATACCTTGCATGTAAATTTTTTTTAGTAGTTTTAATTATATGTTATAATGATAACTTTCAGCAATTTTTAACTTGAATGTAAAACCTGGTAAATTGTTTTAGTTATGTTCTAGGTGCAGATGAATTTTGACTTTTTTTAGCATAGTTAGGGGCACATACGCTTTTTGGCCTTACTCATTGTGAAGCAGGCAAATAGAACAGTTTTTAAAGGCCAAAGGAGCAGTTTACAACCTTAAAACATTTAGCAAATTTAATATTTGGCCAGAATAATTTTGATTACCTATTTACATTTTGAAGACATTTATACTTTATTAATAAGTTTTAAGGCTGATTTTATTTTTTAAAGATTAAAGTTACATAAACTGAAAGGTACCACAGCCTTCATTTAAAAGAAATTGATTTAAGCACTTATTTTTAATTAGAGCTTTTTTAAATAGACATTACACACACAACACATGTATAACCACACAGAAAAAAAAAGATTTAGTAGTTACAAGATTTTTTACTTGCCAGTTTTTAACTGGATTATTGGCCTCTGGGTAAAGCCCTTTAGGAACAAGGCTAGAAATACAGTTTTTATTTACAGGGCTAGGAATACAGTTTTTAGGGATTTTATTAGAAAAATTTTTTTTAAATGAGATTTGTGGTGTTCTTGTTTTTAAGAAGTTTTGGGCCACCAGAAATTATTTTAGGACCTTTTATGAATGGACCAAGAATGGCAAGGCACAGTGGAGAAAAGTCATTTAGTTGACTGAGAAGAAATTTTTTTTTTTTTTTTTTTTTTTGTTGGAGACGGAGTTTTGCTCTTGTTGCCCAGGCTGGAGTGCAATGGTGCGATCTCGGCTCACTGCAACCTCTGCCTCCTGTGTTCAAACGATTTTCCTGCCTCAGCCTGCTGAGTAGCTGGGACTACAGGCACACGCCACCAAGCCCAGCTAATTTTTGTATTTTTTTTTTAGTAGAGAAGGGGTTTCACCATCTTGGCCAGGATGATCTCGATCTCTTGACCTTGTGATCCACCTGCCTTGACCTCCCAAAGTGCTGGGATTACAGGCATGAGCCACTGTGCCCAGCCCCTTAAGAAACTTTTTTTAGAAAAGATTTATGAAGAGTAAAACATGAAACCTTTTTAAATATATTTATAGCTTGGATATTTATTTTTAATAGTGCTTTTTTTTTTTTTGGAGACGAAGTCTTGCTCTTCTGGGCTGAAGTGCAATGGTGCGATCTTGGCTCACTGCAACCTCCGCCTCCCAGGGTCAAGTGATTCTCCTGCCTCAGCCTCCCGAGTAGCTGGGATTACAGGTGCCCACCACCATGCCCGGCTAATTTTTGTATTTTTAGTAGAGATGGGGTTTCACCATGTTGGCCAGGCTGGTCTCAAACTACTGACCTCAGGTAATCTGCCTGCCTTGGCGTCCCAAAGTGCTGGGATTACAGTGGTGAGCCGCTGTGCCTAGCCAATAATGCTTTTTAAGAATTTTTTTTATTAATTAAAACTTCACAGAGAATATAAACAGTAATTTTACCATTTTTTTCCTAGTTTGCACCACTACCTGTTTACAATTATGTTTAGGTTTTTTTAGAGGGTTTTTTTGAAGAAAGTGTCCGGGTTTGGGCAAGGGCAAGGTTTTTTTGTTTGTTTGTTTTACTAAAGATTTTTTTTAGCAGCAAAGCTTGATATTTGAGGCGGTGATGGCCAGAGACTATTTTTTAGTGGACAACAGTTTTGCAGTACTGTGTGAGGTGTAAACAGTTAAGTTATTTTCCATGGTTAGCCCACTTGCTGTTGAGTCAGACCTTGAGCCTTAGCCAAAACTTTTAGGGCTATTTTCTCTTTTCTTTTGATACATAGAAATTAAATACCTGAGGGCATCAGCCCTCAGTCTTCCCACAGAGACTGTGCTTTAGCTGGTTAAAAGTTTTTGTGTTTTAGGTTTTATTTTATTTTTTTGAGACGGTGTCTTGCTCTGTCACCCAGGCTAGAGTGCAGTGGCCCAATCTTGGCTCACTGTAACCTCTGCCTCCTGCGTTTCAGCAATTCTCCTGCCTTAGCCTCCCAAGTAGCTGGGATTACAGGCACCTGCCACAGTGCCTAGGTAATTTTTGTATTTTTAGTAGAGATGGGGTTTTACTGCGTTGACCAGGCTGGTCTCGAATTCCTGACCTTGTGATCCACCCACCTTGGCCTCCCAAAGTGCTGGGATTACAGGCATGAGCCACCGTGCCTGGCCTGTGTTTTAGGTTTTTAAGTTAGGAAGTGAGTTTTAGCTGTTTATATTTTTGTTTGTTTGTTTGTTTTTTATGAGGTGATACAAAGGATGAGCTATTTTACCAACCCAGGTATTTATAATTTACAAAAACCTGTAATGCCTTAAAATTCTTTTAGCTCTTTGAGGGTTTTGGGAAAGAGGAAAGAAGGAAATAGGCTTATTTATTTATTTATTTATTTATTTTGCTTCATGCTTTAGTTTTTGTTTTTTGTTTTTTTTTCTTTGAGATGGAGTCTCTGTTGCCTAGGCTGGAGTGCAGTCGTGTGATCTTGGCTCACCACAACTCCGCCTCCCAGGTTCAAGCAATTCTCCTGCCTCAGCCTCCCGAGTAGCTGGGACTACAGGCGCACACCACCATGCCAGGCTAATTTTTGTATTTTAGTAGAGACAGGGTTTGACTATGTTGGTCAGGCTGGTCTCGAACTCCTGACCTCGTGATCCGCCTGCCTCGGCCTGTCAAAGTGCTGGGATTATAGGCGTGAGCCACCACACCTGTCTGCTTTAGTTTTTTTTTGACAAGACTGGACTTAAGTACCTCACTGAAGTTTGAACTGAGCTTTAGATTTGGATATTTTCTATTTTTTACCTGCTAGAAAATTAAAAAGAACCTTAGCGCCTTTTTGAAAGACCCCCTCAGTTGGGGCACGGAGGAAAGTGTTATTTACATACTGCAAAGTTTTAAATTGTGGCTGAGCAAAATTAGATTTTTGGAAACAGCCTGTTTTTGTAACTTTTTTTTTTTAATATTAAGGGCTGCCTGAATAATAAACCTGTTTTTTTATTGAGTTGGGATACAGGTAGGTGTTTTTATTAAAGCTTTTTTTAGGCTATTTAAAAAGGTGGCAGGGCGGGGGTGCGTTATTTGGTTTTTGATTTAGCAAGGACAGTTTAGAGTTACTAAGAGGTTTGGTTTTGGTTTTTTGCAAGCTTTTTAAAATGCATATTAGAAAGTTTTTTTTTAATTACGTATTTATGGGATCACCAAGACTTTAATTAGGTTTTTAAGGGGCATTGTTTTATTTTAATTGGGAATAGGGATCTTGTTCTACCCTTTTTTCCTTGGGGCTTTTTTGTTGTTGTTGTTTTTTGACTGGCTAGGTCTCCAATTTGTAAGATGGCTGTGCCCTTATGCAAGAGAATATAAGTCTTTTTTTTTTTTTTTTTTTTTTTAGAGTTTTACGGTTAAAGGAGCTTTAGTAATTTAGAATACACTTGAGGGGAGTATAGGCTGCAGATGGTCTGTTGCCCATCTAGAACAAGAGGGAGAAACAAAGCTTTCCTTAGTTCCTTTTCTCCCTTTTGTGTGACCCAGGGTGGAGAGCAAGAGAGAAGGGGCATCCTCTTTCTCCTCCTTCTCTCTCTCCTTTGGGTTCAGGCTACCATGATAGGTGCTGCAACATGGATACAAGCGTGACCTTTACCCATGTTCCTGGAGAAGCTAGTCGGCAGGATTTAGTTACACTTACCTGCTTAAAATTCTAGCCTTTTGCCCTGCTGGATTTCTAGACCCACTCAGCCCAAAAGGCTCCCAGGGTACCCCAGATGTTGGAAGAAAGTATATAGTAGTTGGATTTGGGCAAGATTTTTTAATGAAGGGAATGTTTTAATACTATTTTTGGCTTTCCTTGCTATGGCCCCAGTGAAGAATTAAAAAAGCACAAAGTAAGACTGATTAACTTTTATACATAAAATTTCTGTCTCGTTTGAATGCCAGTGTAATTGAATGCAGAACAGATGCCTTAAAAGTGTAAAAATTGAATGGCTGCCTTTCTTTATTGGGGACAGTATTGAAGCTAAGATTTGTCTTATTAGGATGGCTTCCTCCTGGCTGTTGAAAGTGGAGTTTTTCTGTTTACACATAGGATGTGGGGCCTGATTACTGATAGACATAAAAGGGAAAAGAATGGAAGATGAGAGGTTTTGGGCAAAGGGCTGACAAGGCTCCCCATGGAGAAAAATTCTATTCCATTATGTGGCACTGCAGGATTAGAAGTGTTAGGTAAAAACTCTGACTCCAAATTCTTTTTAGGCAAAAGTTAGGTTTGGGGTTGGATAGGCTATTATTATAGTATGCCCCCCAGCATAAGAAAATCAACTGTTCAAACTCATTGGACAATGCTGAACTTTTACATGGAGGGAAGAAACAAATGGAGAGGGGGAGGGTATTTACATGAGGTGACCTTCCCCTATACAGTGCCATAAATGTCTATTACTGGGGACAAAACGCCCTTACTAGAAAATTTAGACTGAAATCCCAAAGTCCCCCTATCTCAAGGAATCACAAAAATGGCAATTTTTTTAAGTTACATTCCTAAGACACTGACTAACTCTACCCAACAAGATTATATCTTTAGGTTGCAGAAACATCCATGACATTGTATACAAAGAAGGGATAGGAGGCATAATAGCCACCATAGAAAAGGAAAATGCAATAGGAAAAGACTGGAAGTCCTTGTGCTGACACCCTGACAGGCTGTTGGGGACTAGAGTTAGTCCAAAGGCCTTTAGATAACACTGAGGTATAGCCCAAGCCAGAAAATTTTAGTTGCCCTAGGACCCCCTTTTAATTCCATGTAATGGCTTAGGTCCTCTGTGAAAAGTAGCTAGATTGGAATAGACAAGAAGTCCTAAAAATGAAAGTAAAGGGTTAAAGTTAAACCACGTTGTAAGTGACTGATTAGTAATTCCAGTCTGTTTCATTTTTAGTCACGTAGCGAGTATACAGGAAATTTATTAGCTCTCATTTTTTATTCTGTTAGATCATGATTAGTGTTAAGCCTGAAAACAAGCTGGCCACATCAGTAGTTCGTAACCCATGTTAATTCTAATCAGTCAATCTGGGGCTATAATAGTAGTTAAATGTTTTTAATACTATCCTTGGCAGATTCACATACAGCATAAATATAAATATTATGGTAACATTTCTCATTGAGTACTGTTCTTTAGCACTCCAGTAAATTTAAATGTAGTTTAAAAATACATATTCATGCTTGAACCCAGGAGGCGGAGTTTGCAGTGAGCTGAGATTGCACGACTGCACTCCAGCCTGGGCAACAGAGCAAGACTCTGTCTCAAAAAAAAAAAAAGTATGTATGTATATATACATATATATATACATTTTTAAATATATATATTCAAATAACTTGTTTCTCTAACAAGTGAAGGAAATAATTTACTTAGACATTTAGAGAGAATTTTACTCAAAACAGTAGCTTTAGAGCCTTTTAAAGTATTTTATTATTTTGAACATTAAAAATCAAGAAAATTTATTCTTGAGTGTTGGGTTCATACTATTCATAACATTAAAAGTTTACTAATGTACATCACTAAATGAGCAAACCAGTCGAAATAAAAAAATATGTGTGTGTGTGTGTGTGTGTGTGTGTGTGTGTGTGTGTCCTGGAATTTTAAGATGAAAAAAACACTTTTTTCTCTGGCCCAATTCTTAAAGTTTATTTCTCTCTTTTTTCTAAGAAAAGTATTAATAGTATTTTTAAATGGCAAATCAGAGTTGTATACATTTATGGGGTACAATGTGATATTTTAATATACCTATATAATATGGATGGCTCATGCCTGTAATCCCAGCTACTTGGGAGGCTGAGGCAGGAGAATCACGTGAACCCAGGAGACAGAGGTTGCGGTGAGCCATTGCACTCCAGCCTGGGTGACAAGAGCGAAACTCCATCTCAAAAAAAAAAAATAGAATAATTGAGTTGAATAACATATGTATATCAACTCACTTACCTATCCTTTGTGGTGAGACATTTGAAATTTACTCTGTTATTTTGAAATACACAATATATTGTTGTTTACTATACACAATACATTATTGTTTACTATAGTCCCTGCTGTGCAATAGATCTCAAAACCTATTTACCCTATTTGAAACTTTGTACCCTCTGATGAACAACTCTCTATTTACTTCCAGCCACCCCCAGTCTCTGGTAACCATTACTCCACTTTCTACTTTTTTGAGTTAAACTTTATTAAATTCTACATATAAACGAGATTATGCACCATTTGTCTTTCTGTGTCTGGCTTATTTCATCTAGCATAGTGTCTTCTAAATTTATCGTTTCAAATAGTGGGATTTACCCTTTCTTGACGCTGAATAGTATTTCATTGTTTATACCACATTTTTAAAATAATTAATATAAATATATATTTGTCTATTGGTTGAAAAAGTCATGTCTTAGGGAAAAATATTTCTGTGTTAAAGCATGTATTAATGTAATTTAGCATATAATTATCTTATTAAAATTACCTAATTTCTACTGAGTACTGACCATAACACTATATATGTGTTAATAAATTTAATTCTCACAGTAACTTAATAACATGGGTATCATTATTACCCTCATTTTACCAGAGGAAGAAACAGAGCCACTGAGAGAAATGACTTGCTCACAATAGCAGAGCCAATATTAAACCACAGGCAACTTTGTCTGCAGAGAGGTAACACTCTTGAGTACAACAATAAAAAACTTCAAACAGAAAATAATTATTTTAAACTCATTTTAAATAAAAAATTTTTAGAAATTGAATAATTGGATACATTTGCATTGTTATATCTGTGCATGAATGTATAAAATGGTATATTAAAGAGAAATAATTTAAGCCAGAAAAAAAATTAGTTAATATTTGTTGTGAATAAAATTGGAAAGTAATTAATTATTATTTGCAGGTATTATCTTTGTTTACTTAGATAACAAAAGAAACTAAAAGACTAGGCTGGGTGTGGTGGCTCACGCCTGTAATCCCAGCACTTTGGGAGGCCGAGGCAGGTGGATCACAAGGTCAGGAGATCGAGACCATCCTGGCTAACACGGTGAAACCCTGTCTCTACTAAAAATACAAAAAATAGCTGGGCACCTGTAGTCCCAGCTACTGGGGAGGCCGAGGCAGGAGAATGGCGTGAACCCGGGAGGCGGAGCT
This sequence comes from Gorilla gorilla gorilla, assembly GCF_029281585.2. Lineage (NCBI taxonomy): Eukaryota > Metazoa > Chordata > Mammalia > Primates > Hominidae > Gorilla > Gorilla gorilla. Next base: position 73,961,236 of record NC_073230.2, on the reverse strand, counting down.
TGCAGTAGCCGAGATGGCGCCGTCGCCACTGCACTCAAGCCTGGGCAACAGAGCGAGACTCCGTCTCAAAAAAAAAAAAAATCTAAAAGACTATTTTAAAAGTCTATTCAGGTGGGTGGGCAAAATTCTAACATGATCCTCAAGGTTCCAAGCCTGTTTCACACCTGCTGTGTAATCCTTTCCTCTTGAGTGTAAGAAAACTGTAACTGTGGTGTGAAATTACTCATAAAATTAGGTCACTAATGTGTTGCCTTTGTGGCCATCAAAAGGGAGATTATCCTGATTGGGCTAAACTGAATCAGAGGTGCTTTTAAGAGAAAGGGACACAAAAACACTTCAGCTGGCCTGGAAGTAAGTGATTTCTCGGTGGGCCATGCTGTAAGCTGCTTATGGTGGCCACATGGCAGGAAATATATTTGTATATTGTCATCATTCCTGCCTCCCACATGGTGCTTCCAGTAGAGAGGACAGAAGGGTCTCATGGCAGAGGGGGAAAAAAAAAAGGAGTCTAATTTATGCAAAAAGAAAAAAAAGCACCTCTCATCTGAGATAGCCTAAGATAAACAGAGGAGACAACACTGATTACGTCAATGGGAGGAAGAAACAACCTGGATGAAAGGGCTCACTGGCACTATGGAATGACATTTAGAAAGCCGTAGTGAATGATCAGCCTCTGGAACATCAATAGCCTACCAACAAGGGATCTCATTCTTACTATAATTAAATCAGCATGTCTGCACCATTCTGGTAGCCCAGTTTTACACTACTCATTACAAAAATACCATGGAGACTAGTGTGTACCCTCCTAGAATTGAACTTATTATGAAAAAGCATACCTAATTATTTGTTTTTACAATTGAAATACCTTGAAGACATAATAAATTAATTAATAATTGACATCTAATTACAGAGGGTTTTACTATACTGTAATACAATATTGAGCTTTAAATAGTATGATTATGTCTAGAATGCATGGAGTTATATATGTAGTTTTTCTTAGTTTAACATGATAAAAGTAACAATTAGATGAAACATTTGAAGTAGAATAAAATTAATCAAAACCACATTTTTTCAATGGCTTGGCATAATTGCCATGCTTTTTGAAATGGCCTGATTACTAACACGGAGCAAAGACATGATTTTGGCTTTGCTCTATCATTATGTTCTTGACCTTTTAAAATCTAAAATTCTGGCTAAAGGATTTTCAAAGGGAGTATTATTTAGATGGCTCCCTCAGGTTTCCAAGGCAATACAAGAATTTTGATAGGCAGAAAAATGCATGCTACATAACACATTGCTCTTATCTGATTTGCCTTAACACTGAAAGACTGAAGATTGCAAATCTAGTCTCTCAATTTAGAGTAAATTGACAAAAAATTTATTTCCCAGCCACACAAATCATCATATAAAACTAATGGGTAAAAGATGCCATTAGCTGCCAAAAACTTGTATGACTAGATTCAGGAAGCATCTGGACATGCAAATAACAGCCGATTAAATTAAGACCCTAATAGGTGCATGTGGAAAGCATTTATGTGCAATGTGGTGCACTTCCTCTTGGCACCTTTTTCTGTGTCTTTGCAGAGATACCAGTTTTTTCTGAGTGACTCAGGTTGAATACTGGGCACTGAGAATGCTGTATTCAGAGTCATTACTGTGAACATGGTTAACACATTTCTTCCATATTATAAAAAGTATGAATCCTACTCTGCCTCACAAAGGCTTTTAGTAAAAGATTGTTTATAGTACTCAATTTGGATTCATGGAAAATTTTCACATTCCAGATAAATCAGAAACAGTTAAACGTAAACTAAATTCCATAAAACATATGAATGAGATAAAATCTTCTTAGCTAAAAAATTGTATATTATCAATAAATTTAGGGAAAAATAGAAAACCAGTACTTTAAGCCAAATAACAGTGTTTGGCACGTGAATACCACCCAAACAAGTGCTCTTCATCATCATCGTTAAATAGCGATAGCAGCACGTTCTTTCCTGGCACCAGCTAGCCTGTTTTCCACTGATATAAACGGAAGAAGGCATTGAAATAGTGAAAGAGGGTAATATAAATGGAATAATTATATAAAATGCAACTTTTAATAAAAAGCATTTGGTATTGCATAACTATAGATGAGACTATTAGTATGAGGTCATAATAGTATTCTATTGACAGAATAACTTCACAATATTCTTATTTAAAATAATATTTTTCTGCTGTATATTTGCTATCTTTTGGCCAAATATTACCCGAGCTCAATAGAAATAAAAGTAATATTTTACCACAAGCACTTCATTATTGATGCATATACTTATTTTGTTTAAAATATGTTAGCTTTTTAAAGAAGATTTATGATTTTTTTAGTGTGTTTTTATTGCTAGGAAGTGGCTGTCCTGCCAGGAAACTGCTATTCTCAGCTCTACCCACATTGACTAGTAGTGAGTGGAAGTGATGTGTGGATAAGACGCCAATATGTCTTCTCTGCATCTTGTTTTCATCCATTGGCTAAAAAAAAAGAGGATGCAGATAAAAAATCAAAGAAGATACAATCCCTGAAAGATTAAGTCTTCTTAAGCAGACAAAAGACTCACAGATGGCCAGGTGCAGTGGCTCACGCCTGTAATCCCAGCACTTTGCGAGGCAAGGTGGGCGGATCGCCTGAGGTCAGGAGTTCGAGACCAGCCTGACCAACATGGTGAAACCCCATCTCTCCTAAAAATACAAAAATTAGCTGGGTGTGGTAGCATGTGCCTATAATCCCAGCTCCTCAGGAGGCTGAGGCAGGAGAATCGCTTGAACCCAGGAGGCAGAGGTTACAGTGAGCCGAGATCGCGCTGTTGCACTCCGGCCTGGGTGACAGGTGAAACTCCTTCTCAAAAAAAAAAAAAAAAAGTCTTCCAGTTGATTTCTTAGGTAATAGCAGAATCTGTTTTCTCTGTAGCATAAGAATTCTTGATTTACCACCTTTAGAGGTACTGAACAAAACTGTATATGTGTGCTGAAATATGGATTTATTTATAAGCTCATTAGAGACTAAGTCATGGCAACACATTATAGTTCATTATTTTTGTCTAAATTCTTGTTGAGCCGCATCCATCTATATATAATACTAAGTTGCTAACAGCTTCTTTATACTAAGCCACAACTCATTTTACCTGGTGGTTTCATTTGAAATGTATGAGCTGTATTATATAACATTCAAATAAGTAATAATTTAATTCAAAGACTATGGAAAGAAGAGTCATACAGGCACACTGATAGTGAATTGGAATCTGGCACCTGACACTGATTAACAGGTTGAGCAGATTCAACTAGACCTAGTGCCACTGCACTCCAGCCTGGGAGACAGAGCGAGACTCCATCTCAAAAAAAAAAAGTTCACAGACGATGGGGATGTGAGCAAAAAATATATTATTCTAAGCATGTGAAATTTTAGTGTACAACCTGCATTGCCTTAACAGATATATTATTCGGTTTTGATTCTTCAGGATATGATTCAATCCTCTGGTGAATCAAAACTGAGAGGAGAATAACTTATGTGTTAAGGTAGGAAATGTAGGGAAGACACTGTTTTTTTCCTCCAAATTTCTGGTTTAATAAAGACTTGTTTATTTTGAGAAAAATAGGTCCCAAACATCAGGCTGTTAACAAAATAACCCACAGTATCAACCTTAAAAAGCAAATCTTAAGACTATAACACTATTTTTCTAGAGGATGCATTTAACATGGCAACTCATTCACAAAAATACATTGTTATATTTGTGTTGAACTGCCCCACAAATCACACCTATGTGGGGGTGTAACACACATACTTCTAACTCAGCTGCTTTTAGGAGCTATGCAACTAAATGAGATTGCTTTTGCAGTTAGGGAGGTGACTACTGAAACTATGTATGAATGAAAAAAACTGTACTTTCTGCATAATGAGATAATTTTGGAGACAGTTGATAAAAACCGTACATCCGGCCGGGCACGGTGGCTCATGCCTGTAATCCAAGCACTTTGAGAGGCCGAGGCGGGTGGATCACGAGGTCAGAAGTTCAAGACCAGCCTGGCCAACATGGTGAAACACCGTCTCTACTTAAAATACAAAAATAAATAAAATTACCTGGGCGTGGTGGCACGCGCCTGCAATCCTAGCTACTCCGGAGGCTGAGGCAGGAGAATTACTTAATCCGGGAAGTGGAGGTTGCAGTGAAGCAAGATTGCACCACTGCACTCCAGCCTGGGCAACAGAGCAAGACTCCATCTCAGGAAAAAAAAAAAAAAAAAAAAGAAATACATCCTTTTTATTGTTAAGTCATAAAGAGGTTTCAAAATTAAAAGCAAAAACTACAGGGTAAGACTTAACAAAACTACTAGGAGTGTCAAAGGAGGTGAAATGGGACCTAGGTGCAGGGCAATATGAATTAACATGGGAAAGACAAGGACAATGAGCATGTGCTGAAGATACCAGAGGAGAAGATCTGGTAAAAAATTTGATCTTAGAGAAGCACCTAGGTAAACAAATATTGGGATAAGATTTCTAACCCCCACTATGTGCTTAAGAGTCATTTTTGCCATTGGCGCTGTCTCTGTCATCCTCTCCTTCCTCAGCCTCTTTTTCATCCTCGGTCAACTCCAGCTGGCCATCCCCCACCTTCATTATCATCATCATCCAGTAGATCCCCCTCCTCAGCAGAGTCATCTGCGCCCCCCTCAGACTTCACATTAATCTCATTTTTCTTCACCGAGCTCCTGCTCTGTTCCTCTTCTCACTTACCATTCTTCATCTCTACTGCTTGTTTGCTCTGTTCCTTTTAAATTTTTCCAGGTTTTCCAGGGGTGAATCCACTTTTTGTTTTATCTGGGTCAGTTCCTTCTTAATGGCCTAAAGGTCATCTCCTTTCAACTTTCCAGACTTGGAAGATCCCTGCTGTCCACTCTTAGAATTGAAGCCACTTTTGCCCCTTCATGAGGTGTTTTCTGATACATGCTGACGTTTCGAGGGCACTACAGCCTAAGCAATAGGAGGAGGAGGAGGAGGAGGAGGAAAATGTGCTGGGCAACTGTGCATCCTTTCACAATAATCCCGTTGAAAGTCATAGTCCAAGTCAAGAGAGGAGCTGAATAGAGGCGATGGAGAAGGGTGTTCTGTTACTGACCCATACATCGCTGCAGATCATTTCACACCTGCTTTTCCTCCGTTCACTTTTGGCTCTGCAGCCAGGTTAATATCTAAAACCTGGCCAGCAATTATTCTGCCCTTCTCTCTTCTACAGCAGCCGGGGCATTTCTCTCATTCACCTATTGAACAAAGGCAAAGCCCTTATGAACCGAGTAACCCACAATTTTGCTGCACATCGAAAAGATTGCCTCCACATCACACTTCTTGACCACAAGAGTGTTGAGATTTCCAGTGAACACATGGGAGTTCATGGAGCGAGGATCTGTTCTGTTGGTAACATTGCTGGCCATTGTGTTTGATAAGGTTTCCACAAAGCCAAAAACAGGAGGAAGGAGGGAGAAGAGATTCGATTCTGAGTCTCCTACTCCCAGGTTCTACGTGGAGAAGCCAACTGCTGCTCGAGGTCGGCAACGTGGCCACAACCGCTCAGTCTTCGTCTCTTCACAAAATCAGCCCCATTACTTCTGACCAACATCTCCACTCCCAGCCCCAGACAATCATCATTCTACTCTATGCTTCTATGAGTTTAAACCTTTTTATACTCTACATAGAAATGATATTATGAAAGTTTTTTTCTGTGCCGTCTTATTTAGCATCATGTCCTCCAGGTTCATCAATGTTGTTGCAAATAACAAGAGTTCCTTTTTTTCCCCCATAGGGCTGAGTAGCATTCCACTGTGTAAATATATCACATTTTCTTTATTTATTAACCTGTTGATGGACACTTAGGTTGCTTCCATACCTTAGATATTGTGAGTAATCCATTTCCTTCCTTTTCTCTCATTTGTTTTTATATCTTTTTTCCTTTTTTTATATCTAGGAGTATTTTATTTTTAAAATATAAATTATGAATGTTAAATGCCTTCATTTGAGCTTCATTTGGGTCATTAGCTGTGTTCCCAGGGGAAATTATTTTACATCCTTGGTATAAGAATTAAAGAGAAGAGAAACACGAAGGGTGGCTTGACAGTCAACAGGGACAGGTTTATTTTGAATAAACCTAGGGGGGCAGCTGGCCGAGTTAGGTCAGAGCCACACTCTTTTACAGACTAAAAATTTTTAAGGATTCAGGGTGGGAGAGTTTATCGGAGGCTTGGACTGCTTCTGTGTCTCTTCGTTGTGCTTATCTGGGAGGGAGAGTTGTGTGTCTGTTCCCATACATCTTTCTGCAGCTGCAGGCACAGCCCCCCAGTCTGCTTTTAGCTTCCCAATCTTAGTGCACCCGAAGGGAAAAGAATGTGCCTATTAAGGCCCACTGTTTTACTGGGGCCCATTGTATGAGGGTGAAGATTGGCAGTTACTCAAGAGACTTTCTTTCCACCTCCGTCTGTGCCCGAGCTGGCTGTTTTTTGTTTGTTTTGTTTTTTTGAGACGGAGTCTCGCTGTGTCACCCAGGCTGGAGTGCAATGGCGTGGTCTCCGCTCACTGCAACCTCCACCTCCTTGGTTCAAGCAATTCCCCTGCCTCAGCCTCCCGAGCAGGCGCGCGCACCACACCCGGTTAATTTTTTGTGTTTTTGGTAGAGATGGGGTTTCGCTATGATGGCCAGGCTGGTCTCGAACTCCTGACCTCGTGATCTGCCCGCTTCGGCCTCCCAAAATGTTGGAATTACAGGCGTGAACCACCGTGCCCACCTGAGCTGTCTTACCTGTATTTTACTGTCTGCTCTTTCTGGCTGCTTGTAATTAGAAGAGAAGTGATTTCCTTGAAATGCATGAGGCTAGAAAGGGAGCTAGAACTTAAAGTGGCAGTGTTTGTCTGAGTTGATGGTGCTCCTGCTCTATCATTTGGAGCTTCAATCTTCATTATTAATAAAAAATACTATTTCCCCCAGGGCTGTTTTAATTCATACATGGTAGCTATAAGTATTTTTCACTGAAAGCCTTGTCTGAATATAGTACAGTAAGTATTTAAAAATAAGAACAAAATCATTTATATTTCAAAGATCCTTTATTATAGTTTAGTGGGTATATTTTGTCATATTTAATGTATTTATTCTTTCCAAAAAATGCCAAAATAAAAATGTTATTATTTTTTTCTGGAATAACAGACTAAGAGTTTCTACATTGTGACTTTGCTAATTTTTGCATATGGTGTTAACTGCTACCTTTGAATTTAGGTTGAATTTTAAACCCACTGTTGTTTACTTTGTGTAATATTTGTTTCTTTTGGGGAATCAAATATATTAGATATGGACTGTTTGGGGTAACCTAATTTCTGGGCTTAATTTCTGCTTTCTTTCTGTTATTAAATCTGGAATTTTAGAAATTACTAGGATTCAAATAAAGTTGGTTTGGAATCCAGCAACAGAAAATCCCAGAAAAAAGTGAAGGACACAGCTACTGGATAGTGCCTTTCAGTGAGATATATACATGCAACAGAGTTCAGTGAAATTTATAAAATTATTGCAAGTTTGTTGAATTTAGAAACTAATTGCCTACAATATATTAGGCACTTAGTTTGTCTGTGGCATCCTTAGCTTGAGAAAGCTGACATTACTGAAAAGAATATTGCTACTGTAATAAACTTTGGAACAAATATTCATGTGCTAGTAAACATTTGCCTTACTTCTTAAATACATGTCATTCTGGCTCAGTCCTTTTGGCACAACTGTTTATAATTCCAGAGACTTTCACCAATGTTCATTTTATGTTTATTTTTACATAGTAAATTTCACAGTTGGCATCATTATACTGGGATGCCCCAGGCAATTCCTGAGCCTTAGAGCTGACCATCCTACCTCATCCTTATTTCACGTGCTCTGTTGTATTTCTCTCACTCCATATTTGAGCCTTAATGAGGCCTCAGTTTGGAGAAACCAGGGAATGGGTTGCTATATATGTTGGGTTGAGAATCAGGATCCTCTTGAGGATAAAGACTTGACATTTATTACTCATAGTACAAAGTAGAATTTTTAAGATGCAGACATGTTGTTTTTGTTTTTTTGAGGCGGAGTCTTGCTCTGTCGCCCACGCTGGAGTGCATTGGCATGATCTCGGCTCACTGCAGCCTTTGCCTCCCGGGTTCCAGCAATTCTCCTGCCTCAGTCTCCCGACTAGACTAGCTGGGATTACAGGCGCGCACCACCATGCCTGGCTAATTTTTGTATTTTTTTTTTTTTTTTTTTTTTAGTAGAGACAGGTTTTCACCATGTTAGCCAGGCTGTTCTTGAACTCCTGACCTCAGGTGATCCGCCCACCTCGGCCTCCCAAAGTGCTGATATTATAGGCGTGAGCCACCGCGCCCTGCCAACATGTTTTATTCAAATTAAATATAGATGATTTTATCAGTATGCCCATATGGTAAAAATAACTGTATCAAGTCCATCAAATGTTCTGCTTTAGACTCTCCCAATGCAAAGATCAATATATATGAATTGGACGTTAATTTTGTTTTGTTTTTTATTGTAGGCTATTGTTTTTAAGATTTTTTTTCTACTTTATGCTGATGTTAAGCTACACAAAGCTTACCAAAAGATTTATTTTATCATATTTATTTTTTACCCAAAGTTACAACACTTAAATATTTAAAGTGACATTCTGGATTCCCATTTTCCAGGTGATGTAGTTTGCATTTATTAGTACTACCTTTCAGTTTTTCCTTATGTGGTGCAAGATTATAAAAATGCCTTCCATCTGATTTCTTAGGTAACAGCAGAATCTGTTTTCTCAGACAGTAGCATAAGAATTGTTGATATACCACCTTTAGAGGTATTGAACACACTGGATAAATGTGGTGAAATCTGGATTTATCTATAAACTCATTAGAGGCTGACTCATGGCAACACATGTTATAGTTCAATATTTTTGTTTAAATCATTGAGCCACATCCATCTATATATGTAACACTAAGATTGTAACAGCTCCTTTACACTAAGCCCGAATTCATTTTACCTGGTGATTTTATTTGAAATGTATGAGCTGTATTATATAACTTTCAAATAAGTAATACCAATTCAAAGAATATGGAAAGAAGAGTCATACAGGCACACTGACAGTGAATTGTAATCTGGCAGGTGACAATGATTAACAGGTTGTGCAGATTCAACTAGACCTAAATCCCTGAAACAATATTAAAAGACAGAATTTTTAAATTAAAAACATTGACAATATAATAGGCCTATAATATTTAAAAAAATGTTTACCCATCATCAGTCGATATTAAGTTAAACTAGAAAATTTGGAACACACTATACAAAAAAAATGAAATAAGTCAACTACCCCCAGGCTTACTCTGATCAAAATAAGACTTCGGCATATTTGAAAACACCAAATTATTATGAAAAATATTCATTTTGAACAGATCTTTTATATATATTACTTCTAAATAAACCTAATACTAATAGGTTTGATTTATGAAATATTTGTTTATGTCTATCGCTGTAGTTAAAAATTGAGATATTATATAAACATAGTTTAAATAATTTTGATTAAAATATTTGGTGTTTTGAGTACCAGTATTCATACAGTATGGCAAATTCAGGCTTATTGTATAAAACGGCAAAATAGTATTTTACTTTTTGTAAAATGCAAAATGGTATTTTACATTTTTGGACTATTTTGGTATTTTATAAAATAAGCCTACATTTTTGGAGACATTTTTAAAGAAGCCAATCTTTTCTAAAATAAAATTAATACATCAAAAACTAGAGACATAAATGTCATATACATCGTTTACTGAATTCTACAGTAATCTGTAAAGTTTGTTTGTGTACATCAATGTTAGATTACCTAAAACATAATAAAGTATTTATTTTACGTTATATTTAATATACAAAAGTCCAAAATATATCCAGACAGACAAAAATTGTGGCTGCCACTTTAAAAAACAATGTTTGTCTGGCCATGGTGGCTCATGCCTGTAAGCCCAGCACTTTGGAAGGCCGAGGCAGGCGGATCACTTGAGGTCAGTAGTTTGAGACCAGCCTGGCCAACATGATGAAACCCTGTGTCTACTAAAAGTACAAAAATTAGCTGGGAGTGGTGGCAGGCACCAGTAATCCCACCTACTCGGAAGGCTGAGGCAGGAGAATCGCTTGAACCCGAGAGGCGAGGTTGCAGTGAGCCGAGATCGCGTCACTGCAGTCCAGCCAGGGCAATAGGGCAACAACTCCATCCCAAATTAAATTAAATTTAAAAAACCAAAGGTTTTAGCACGATAAAGAACGTTAAAATGTAAACTAAACTATGACAGTTTAGATTATGATGAATGACTTTTTATTTGCACTTATGTTAAGAATCACCTTTATTTATTTTTTTTGAAACACACAGGAAATGCTGTGGTGGTAACTTGCTGGGTGATGACTGGGATGGTATTTACTATCCTAGGGATGGTGGGGTCCAGTGGACCAGAATCCTCAGCACCTGACCGTGTTCACTGCTGTCCTTTCTCTCCCTAAGATTCGTTTCTCAGACTCCATCATCAACTCTGTTTCTATCGTGGCGTGAACGGTTTTTCGCTGCTTTAGCATCTAACTTTGATTTCTGCTAATTTTCGTTGATAGTTTGTTTTTCTTGTCCATCTCTGGTGCTGGCTTTGCTGTTCCACTTTGAGGAGTTCCGGCAGCTTCACCCTCAGCTACTCCAACAGTCCATCCCTTTGGCTCAAACTCTTGCAGTTTCTTTCAGTTCTTCTGTTCCTGGCGTCTGAGATTTGTCAGCAGAGACTGTTTTTCAGGGAACATGGATACCACCTCCTCCCTCCTGCGGGGTGGCTCCTGTACGTCTAGTGGGCGCTAGTCCCAGCCGCGGCCCAGCCAAGCACAGCGGGAACCGCAGCAGCAGCCGGAGTGCCAGCCCCCGGGGTCGCCCAGGCCAGGGACGCCACGGCTCTAACCCTGGGTCGAGGCCCAGATCAGTGCACAGAAAGCCGATGTCAAGTGGAGCATTTCCCACAGCTGGGCGAGCCCTCCTCAGCCTGCGGAGCCAGTTCCTGCCAACAGCTTCATGCTGCCACTGCCCCCTTTCATTAGAGGGACGCACAGGAAGGCACAGGGGCACAGAGACATCGTGGAAGAGTCCAGGGGAAGGAGGAGGGGCGGGTCCCGTCAGCCTCAGGCCCAGGGCATTGCGGCGCGCCTCATGCCTGAGCAAACATCAGCCACTGTCACCGCAGGGAGGACAGAGGGGCCCAGGCTCCCCCAGCCAGCCTTCCTCTGTGCCAGGAGAGGAGACAACTTTCCTAAAAACCAGCACAGGGTAGAACCTGCAGATCTGACCCAATTAAGTTTTCGTCCTTTTTAACTCTTTTCTCTTGTTTTGCCTTTTCCTTTCAAATTATGCTCACCTGAAGTCAGATTTCATGTTCCATCTTCATGTGGCAATTTACATGTAATCATAATGGTCACAACTTTAAAAACTTTGTTTTTTTAATTTGGAGACGGAGTCTCACACTGTCGCCCGGCCTGGTGTACAGTGTCGCGATCTCAGCTCACTGCAACCTCCGACTCCCGGGTTCAAGCAATTCTCAGGCTTCAGCCTCCTGAGTAGCTGGGATTACAGGCATGCGCCACCACGCCCGGCTAATTTTTGTATTTTTAGTAAAGATGGGGTTTTGCCATGTTGTTCAGGCTGGTCTCAAATTCCTGGCCTCAAGTGATCCGCCCAGCTTGGCCTCCCAAAGTGCTAGGATTACAGAAAAATTTTAATTTATTTTACCCAACAGTGCTGGGTTAACATTAAACTTTTAATAGTGCTTTCTGAATGCTACAGTTTATTACCTTTTATTTGATTCTATTAACTAAGCTATAGTAACTAATAATAAAGTCTCAATTTGCATACCTTGACAGTTTAGAAAGGGCATGTATTTATTCATTTAACCAATAAATGTGTGTTGAGCATACACAGTGTGCCATACTTTTTGCTAGGCTTAGGAAATAAAATGAAGAAAAGAAAGTATTGGTCTCTACTCTCATAAAACTTTCAGTCTGGCTTCATGAAACTCTCACACACTCCTGAGAAGTGGATACCTCTGAAGTCTCTTATTAACCTCCTACCCAAAGTAACCACCATCTGAATTTTGTGTTATTCTTTAATTTATGCAATTTTATCTATAAACCATATACATTTTAGTGTTGCCTGTTTTTTGCGTTTATATAAATTTTACCATTTTATATCTGGGACTTGCTTTTTTATTTATAATTTTTTTATTATTTCATGTTGCTTAGCATAGCTGTAGTTGTCCATTTTCACTGCTGCATAGTGTAAATATACATCAATTTATAAATCAATCTTATTGCCAGTGGATATTTGTGAATTCCAATTACTCCATATATTTACCAACTTAGAATTACTAAACATAATTTTTGACAAAATGGTGAATTAGAAAAGTGTATCATTTATAGTTTTAATTAGCATTTTCATAGTTACTAATGAAGTTGGAATTTTTCATAAGTTTATTGATCTAATAAGATCTAAGACTTGCCATCTCTCCTATATTTAATGTCTTTTTCTTATTTATTCATAATAAGTCTAATAAATAATAGTTATATATATATATCTTTTTTTTTTTTTGAGACGAAGTTTCTCTCCTGTTGCCCAGGCTGGAGTGCAATGGTGTGATCTTGGCTCACTGCAACCTCAGCCTCCTGGGTTCAAGTGATTCTTCTGCCTCAGCCTCCCAAGTAGCTGGGATTACAGGCGTGCACCACCACACCTGGCTAATTTTTTTGTATTTTTAGTAGAGATGGGGTTTCAACACGTTGGCCAGCTGGTCTTGAACTCCTGATTTCAGGTGATCCACTCACCTCAGCCTCCCAAAGTGCTGGGATTACAGGTGTAAGCCACAGTGCCGGTCTGTAATATATATATTTTTAAATATCAATCTTTTGTAGTATGTCTTTTAAAAATATTTTCTCCCAATTTTGCTTTGCCTTTGCATTATCTGTAGTAAAACATGTTTTTATACAATATTAATAATCAAAAGTTTAAAATTGATAGTCTAATTTATAAATATTTTTATGCATTATTTTTATCTTGTGCCATGTTTAGAAAATTTTTACCCCAGTTATAATATTTTCCTGTATTTTCTCCTAAAAGTTTTAATTTCTTAATCTATGTGAACAAGTTTTTTGTGTGAGTTGCTTTTCAGGTATCCAGTCTACCTAGGTAGAACCAATTAAAAGGTTTAGGTACTAGTTTATTGACTAATTCTTTGCAAGTATAATTGTATAACTCATTTCTCATTTTAATCTGTTGACTGGAACCACAGATGCAATAGTTAACAAAAATGTTTACAGCAGCATCATTATCATGTTTATGACATTAAAAAACAAGCTTTTAATAGTTTATTATGTATATTTGCTGTAGTTTATTTTAGATACCTTGTATATTTACAGTATAAAATAACATCTTTTATTTCTAGTTTGCTGGAAGGCTTTTACCGAGCTCTTTTCTGTGCCTATTTTATATACACGTATAGATTTTAGTGTTCAACTTATCCTGTACTCCTGAGATAATCTTAGTCATGGTTTTACTTATTTTATACAGAATGTGAAAGGAAATTAAATTTTGGGACCCCAAACTCATTTAGTTGAAGAGAAATGTCAAGCTGGAAACTGGGTCTCACAAATCTGTCTCCCCCTTTTGGTTCCTAAATAAGATGGTTACAAGATGAAAGGCTACACACCTACCCCATATTTTGCACACAAGAAAATTCCTGGTGAGATGTTAAAACTTCACCATGGCAATGCAACTTGATAGCTTATCTTTACAGGTGCAGTCACCCTGGCCCGCCGGACACAAATGCATATCTGATTTTTTTCCTACCCCATTTTGTCTGTTATGTAAAATGCAGATTCCCCACATTTTTCTTCTGCCCCCTTTTATGTAAAAACTGTGTGCTTCTCAATATCCCACCCTTTCCCCTTTAAATTTGGAGCCCTCAAAATCATCTTCAGAAAAAGGCATAGACCTGTCTCCTGGGTGTGTCCTTAACTTTGGCAAATAAATTTCCTAAAATGACTGAGATGTGTCTCGTTGTTTACTTCGACTGACATCTGGTAACCACAGAGGGATCCTGACTGAAAGTGACTTACCTGGCTTGTGGCAGTTCACCTTTCAGTGCTTGGTACCGGCTTGGGCATCTTATGGCCCGAACCGACAGGAAATTTACGGAAGTCTGGGACCCCTTTTCTCCAGGGATCCCTGATTTTCCGCGTTTTTCAGCTGGGGGTCGGAGGTTTATTTGCTGTTAAAAAGACTCTTTTGCTTCTGCGTCGGCAGAGTCTTCTCCAGCATGGGCCCCATCAGTAGGTAAGAAACTGGTTTGGGATTCTGCCTTGCAAATTCTTCTCTTTCTCTCTCTTTCCTTTTTTTTTTTTTTTTGTTGTTGTTGTTGTTGTTGTTCTTGTTTTTGAGACTGAGTCTCACTCTATTGCCCAGGCTTGAGTGCAGTGGGGCAATCTGGGCTCACTGCAATCTCCGCCTCCCAGGTTCAAGCGATTCTCCTGCCTCAACCCCCCCAGTAGCTGGAATTACAGGTGCATGCCACCACGCCTGGCTAATTTTTCTTTCTTTTTTTTTTTTTTGAGACGGAGTCTCGCTCTGTTGCCCAGCCTGGAGTGCAGTGGTGCAATCTCGGCTAACTGCAACCTCCGACTCCCAGGTTCAAGCAATTCTCCTGCTTCAGCCTCCTGAGTAGCTGCGATTACAGGCGCACAACACCATGCCCGGATAATTTTTGTATTTTTTTTTAGTAGAGACGGGTTTCACCATGTTGGTCAAGCTGGTCTCAAACTCCCGACCCCGTGATCTGCCCGCCTCAGCCTCTCCAAGTGCTGGGATTACAGGCGTAAGCCACTGCACCCGGCCTAATTTTTGTATTTTTAGTAGAGACGGGGTTTCACCATGTTGACCAGGATGGTCTCAATCTCTTGACCTCGTAATCTGCCCACCTCAGCCTCCCAAACTGCTGGGATTACAGGCATGAGCCACCACACCCAGGTGCAAATTCTTTTAAATGACTGAAATAGCATAATAGCATTAACAACTAGCTGTTGTTAATTTCCTGCCTACACTTAGAGCACTCAGAAACTGTATATTTTGTGTGATTGTTGTTATGCTTAACGTTTTTGTTTTTGTTTTTTGGTGTGTGTGTGTGTGTTGTGTATGTGTGTGTTTTGGTCCTTTCCCTTATCAGATTTGACCAACTTTGAACCCTCTAGCTCATGAGTTTGTAATCTTCCACTCTGAAGAAATACAGCACCTTGCTCCCCTCAGCCTTTTGGGGCATTCTCAGATGACTGGGAATCATGTGAGGGTGTCTAGGAGAAATGCTCCCTAAAACGTGCAGATGTTCTAAATAGGTTTCCCCTTTCAGAAGAACATATTTAGAATCCAATCTCATCTAGCAGGGGCATATAACGAGCCAAACCCTACTGCACCTTGAGCCCCTGACACATTTGTGCCAAGTAGCTTCGACACAGGTGGACTGAACCAGTTCAGGGGGTAACGGCCCTGAAAAGCTAGGTCTGAAAGCAGCACATTTTGGGTTTGACACATGTCCCTACTTGATCAAATCTGAAGAGGAGCTCTAAATTATGGGGAACAAGGCCTCTAAGACCCCGGGTGCTGCAGAAAATAAGGTTCTGCCTTTGGAAACTCCGCTGGGTATATGCAAAATGCTTATGGTAAATCATCATGCAAATATTTAACTAAGTGGACCACTATAACTAAAGCAGATTCTAAATTCCAATGGCCTAAATTGGGATCTTTTGAGATGCCTAAATTAGTGTACCTGTGAACCAGGATGAAAAATTCAGGCACAAATCTAAGCGGCCAGAATGGGAGAGTTATTTTTAGCGGTATTTGGAGAGTAGCAAACGGGGCAAAGACTGCCTCACCTCCCTACAGGAGGCGAACAAGCAACTTAGAAATACTAATCAGGAACTCTCTAATCTTATATCTCTCAAAAAATACTCAAAATTCCTTACTTCCCCCCTTCGCACCACCCTCACCTCCACCTACAGCACCACTCTACCCTGTCCTCTCTGAACTTCCCAGACCAGACCTGTGCCCTTTCACACTCGCTCAACAGAAGGCAGTCCAGAATCTGACTTAAAAAAGGCCTCACCCACTGACAGTTCCCTTAAAGCCCCAATGGTAGTGTCTCATCTGGAAGATGTAAAAAAGAAGGACCATCTCTCATGATTGCCCCATTTCAGGAACAAAAAGTAACAGGTAGGGGAACCCAGGTTATTTTCTACTAACCTCGGTCAAAGACTGAATTATGAAGCATAATTTAAAAAATTCCTGCTAGGGTGCGGTGGTTCATGCCTGTAATCCCAGCACTTTGGGAGGCTGAGGGGGGTGGATCACCTGAGCTCGGGAGTTCGAGACCACCCTGGGCAACATGGTGAAATCTTATCTCTACTAAAATACAAAAAATTAGCTGGGCTTGGTGGCGTGTGCCTGTAGTCCCAGCTGCTCAGGAGGCTGAGGCACGAGAATCGCTTGAGCCCAGGAGG
The DNA here is from genome assembly GCF_029281585.2 of Gorilla gorilla gorilla. Lineage (NCBI taxonomy): Eukaryota > Metazoa > Chordata > Mammalia > Primates > Hominidae > Gorilla > Gorilla gorilla. The sequence continues at coordinate 73,944,605 of NC_073230.2, read as the reverse complement.
TGGAGGTGGCAGTGAGCTGAGATCGCTCCACTGCACTCCTGCTTGGGCTATAGAGTAAGACTCTATCTCAAAAAAAAAAAAAAAAAAAAGTCCTGACTCCCATAAAGTTCCAATCAGGTGTACCCAAGAATTTGAGCTCATTATCAGAACCTATGACCCAGGTCATTCAGACCTTTATCTGCTAGTTCACATGTTGGTCTCAGAAGCTAAAGGTAAAGAATGGCTGGAAAAAAGCACAATGGTCAGACCCTAGAGCTGATTTAGCCCCTGAAGGTCCAATAGAGCCACAACAACCAGCCCCCAAAATCCACAAGACAGGTGTAAAGATGCATGGGAATGAGCGATTGCTCTGTTAAATGTTATTCCTTCAGTGTTCCAAAGGGTTGTGGATTGGAAAAAAATCCAACAATGCCACCAGAACCCAAATAAATCAGTTTTAGATTATTTCACACATTTTGATAAAACTTTAAGACAATATTGTGGGATGTGAGCTGATTGCTTTGAAAACAATAAAATGATACATTATTAAATGTAAATTTCTTAAATGGAGTAGATGATGATTTAGCCAGCCTTGTAAAATGCCACATAACAAACTGGGCACAGTAAGAACTAGCAAACTATTTAACTTAGCTGACCGATTATCCTACACTATGATAAAAAAAGAAAAGCAGAAGAGTGCCCACTTACAGCTAAAGCAATTAAGTTCTCAAACCTGTCAGCCGTAGCAAGATTTTAAGCTCCCTTGGTCTGAGAACTCTTTCCCTCCCAGTCTGTTACTACTGTAAAGGATCAGGACACCTTAAAAGGGATTCTCTTAGGCTGAAATGAAAGAAAAGGCAGGAAAATGCAATTCAGGAAGACTAGGGGTGCTCTGAGGAAGTACAGAAGTTCCACCTCTCCAAATATTCTATCCTGACGAACAAATTGAGAGAGATTAATATAATAAACCATGAGCTTAAAACTGTTACAGGAAAGGTGTCCTGATCCAGATCCTGAAACAGGGTTCTTGGATCTCGCGCAAGAAAGGATTAAGGGAGAGTCTGCAATGCAAAGTGAAAGCAAGTTTATTAAAAAAGTAAAGGAATAAAAGAATGGCTACTCCATAGAGCAGCCCTGAGGGCTGCTGGTTGTCCATTTTTATGGTTATTTCTTGATGATATACTAAACAAGGGGTGGATTATTCATGCCTCCCCTTTTTAGACCATATAGGGTAACTTCCTGATGTTGCCATGGCATTTGTAAACTGTCATGGCACTGGTGGGAGTGTAGCAGTGAGGACCAGAGGTCACTCTTGTCGCTGTTTTGGTTTTGGTGAATTATGGCTGGCTCCTTTACTGCAATCTGTTTTACCAGCAAGGTATGTATGACCCGTATTTTGTGGTGACCTCCTATCTCATCCTGTGACTTAGAATGCCTTAACCATCTGGGAATACAGCCCAGTAGGTTTCAGCCTCATTTTACCCAGCTCCTATTCAAGATGCAGTTGCTCTGGTTCACACACCTCTGATATTTCCCCCCTCCCTTTTATAAGAGAACCATTAGCCCTAAGGGTTTCAGAGGGATGAAGAGCCATCTTCTGTAACTTCTTCAGGATGAATAGGGGTGATAATATTCCTGCCTAGCTATGAGGGTCTCTTGCATTCAGGGTAGAGAGGAGCTCAGTAAGAAAGTATCAGTATGGTAAGGTCCCTTTATAACTCGTGAGTTTCAACAAAAGGTGGTATCTCGAACATTAAGGAGTGTTTAGTTTAAGGAAACATTCAGTAAGCTTGTCCTGTATTTCTACACAGAGTATAACAGCAATACATTTCACAAGAGTGAGACAAAATAAGTAAAGTTATTCAAAGTAAACTAAATTAGAAGGCTTTCTGTGAACTGGGCAACTGTTGAAACCAAGATGATATGGGGTTGCTAGCTGATTGCAATGTGCCCAGAATAAGAATATTGATCCAGATTTTTATATTACCTATCCCTCTTGTTTCTTCTGAGCAGCAGTCAGAGATCACTGGTTGGTTCACAGGAATAAGCAGGGTTAGCCTAAATTGCAGAAACAAACTTAAAAACAACTAATGAGACTAGAATCTAATAACAAGTATACTGTAGTTTTTGAAACATAATATCCCTGTCTCCAGTTTCCCATTTTTACTAATGGCAAATCACGGTAAGACAAATTTCTTTATTATACTTGGCCTGATTATTTGTATAAAGTGCAGTAAGAATAATTATTTTTCACATCGGCTCTTTTTAAATTGGCTTTGATGGAATTCTGTTCCATAGAAGGAATCTTATATAAGACTTTTTAAAGCCAAGCTCAGCCATCAGTTTGTACCCTCCAATAACTATGAGTTGAGTAAATTCTTCTCCTCTTGGGGTCCCAAGATAACTTGGGGCTTCTGGACCTGTCAGAAAGTGACATTATTTACTTACCACAGATAAGAAACCATGTACAGGGACTGTTGTAGGCAAGGTATGAGCCCAGTTCCCCAAAGGGCTTTTACTGGCTCTACAAGTCAAGTTTGATTCCTTAAAGGAAAGCACATCATTCCAGTCAAAGCCTTGGTAAAATAACCAGTTTCTCCAATTGTGTCCTGTTGTAAAAGAAAACAGATTCTTATTGCCCTTATGCAGATAACTATATTGCTGTAAGTTAAGAACATTCAAAACTAGTTTCCAAATTCTGAAGAAATCAGGTAGAGAGAAATAAATATGTTCCAAATTTTGTTCATAGGAGTACCTCAACTGTTAAAAGCTGTAACTAGCTCAAAAGAAAAGTTTCCTTGACTCTGAAAAACAAAACAAAAGATCAGAAGTGTTTTAATCAAAGTTAAAAAGATTACTTCAGTTTTCTATTGGTTCAGTTAATTCAGTTAACTCCTGTTAACTGAACATTCCATTCATGAACACTCCACCTCTTAATGAGAGTTCTAAAAGTTGTTTCCTTTATTCCAATGTTACAATTTCCAAAGTTATTAGAAACCTGCATTTAAGAACACCTGCTAGTTCTATAGTTGATTATAAGCCATCTTCTAAAGAGGATTAAACAACTATCTATGGATAATAAAAAGTTTTAGGATAGCCACTATTAAAGCCACAATTGATAAGGAAATTTGGTTACCTCTGTGGCACACAAAATTTTACGTAACAATGATAATTATTAATAACATACACTGTCATATTAGAATAATAGAAGTTTCCCATAACTTTGGAACATATACCAATAACAAATTTATGCAAATATAGTCCAAAAAAAGGAAAACACCATTTCAAATTTGATGCGTCCTATAAGATTTTTATACCACATAAGCCAAATTTCGTCTTTACATTAATGTACTATTAATGTCAAACCCAATAAAACCTAATAGACATATTTACCCAATTTTAATGTTTAACCATAAGGTAAGATTCTTATAAACTTTTTATAAACCTTTACATTGACTGGTGTGAAAGAGCAGATCAGTACTTTTAGAAAAACCTATTGTGCTTTTATTCCAATGTTAATTTATGGAAAACTGAATAATACCCCTTTAACTTTAGCCAATATGTCCACAGACAGGATCTCTTACAATTAATTTTATAAACCTTCCACAACTTGTTTAAACCTTTAGATTTTTTTCTTACTTAAAACAATCTTTTAACACTTCAATCTAGGCAGAAAAAAATCCACATTTCCATGACCTCTTATAATCTTTCACCAAAAACACCTTGCATGTAGAATTGTTTCTTTAGTAGTTTCAATTACGTTATAATGTTAACTCTTAGGAACTTTTATTTTTGGTGAAAACCTTGGTAAGTAAGGGATTTTAATTGTGTACTAGGTGTGGATCCTAGCCTAGGACACACCAGGCAGAAGTGCAAATAAGGGTTGACTCTCCAGCATAGCTAGGGGGCGTGGCTAACTCCACATGTCCCTAGGCCTTATCTCAATTAAGCAGGCAAGTTGTACGGTAAGAGTTATACTGGCATTTTATGAAGCATTTAGGAGGCCTAACAACCTCTGAATTGCACAACATTTTTTTGCATAAATTCCCTTTCACAAATCCTTTCATGAGTTACACTGACCATTTGAGGCATTCTTGGATTTTTTGACTTGCCCTAAACATCCCTCCTTTTAAACAACCAGTCATTTTACTTTAGGACAAGAATTTACTATACAAGATCCTTTCTTATAAAATCTCTTTCTTTATAATCTTCTTTGTATAGCTAGGAGGAATGGGTAATTCCACATGTTCCCAGGCCTTATCTAGAACATGTTCCCAGGCCTTATCTAGAATCTGATGGCTTTAGGGTAAGTAAATTGAACAATTTTTAAAAGTTAAAGAAGCAGTTGATAACCTTAAAGCATTTAACAAACTTAATATCTGACCGGCATAATTTAGTCTAAATGTTTTTATCTTATCAATAACTTTTATTTATCAATAATTTTTTTCCCCAAAAAAATTTGAGGCCAGGCATGGTGGTTCACGCCTGTAATCCCAGCACTTTGGGAGGCTGAGGTGGGTGGATCACCTGAGGTCAGGAGTTTGAGACCAGCCTGCCCAACATGGTGAAACTCTGTCTCTACTAAAATCCCAAAAATCAGCTGGGCGTGGTGGTGCATGCCTGTAGTCCCAACTACTCAGGAGGCTGAGGCAGGAGAATTGCTTGAACCAGGGAGGTGTAGGTTGCAGTGAGTGGAGATCGCTCCATTGCATTCCAGCCTGGGCAACAAGAATGAAACTCTGTCTCAAAAAAAAAAAAAAAAAACAACAAAAACAAAAATTTGGGAAATTTTTATTTCCCAAAGATTACTAAAGTTACATGAACTAAAAGACATTACAGTTTTTATTTTGCTTTTATAATATTGCATTTAAGCACTTATTTTTGTTTCAACCAATTAATTAGAGCCCTTTTATACAAACATTATACACAACACATCTATAGCTACACAGAAGGACAGAAGAAGATTACTACAGTAGTTGTAAGATTTTTCATTTGCCAGTTTTTAAGTCTTAATTGGATTACTGACTTTAGGGTGGAGCCCTTGGAAGAACAGGGCCAGGAAAGGGGTCTCTGGTACCTCCTGTTTTTCCCAAGGAGTCCAGGCTGTTAAAGCTTGAACATTCACTTTTAATTAAACTGATTTTAATCATAGCACTCTTTAATAAAGTCCTTTTAGGATTTTTTATGCCAAATGGTTGATATTTCTGGCTTTTTAAACTTAACCAAAGATAACTGCCCAGGTGCTTAGAGAAAGAAAAATTTAAGACAGTCTGCAGAGAAGAAGAGAATAGACAAGGTCACACAGATATTAAACCAAAAACGACTTACTTCCTAAGTGGGGAATCAAACCTGGACCGCCACTGTGAAAGTGCAAAAACCTTAGCTACTGAGCTACAGCATAAGACAGTCTTCATTTCCTTTCCTAGGAGCCTAGAGTAGTTAATTTTGAGCTTGCAAAGGCTTTTTAACTATTTAATATGATTTTTAGAGCTAACTATGACATGAACCCTAAAATTCCTGTTCCCTGGGAGGTTGAGATCAAGAGAAAGTACCACCACGTGATTAAAAGGTCAAGCTCCCAAGGACATAAAACAAGTTGGAGACTTCATCCAGTTTTTTGTTTGTTTCAGGGACCTGCAGCCAAGTTTGTTACTAACCAGCTTGCTGGGATGTCTTGAGAAGCAGCTTACAGTCCAGGCGTGGTGGCTCACGGACTTTGAAAGGCCGAGGCAGGTGGATCACGAGGTCAGAAGTTCAAGACCAGCCTGGCCAAGCTGGTGAAACTCCATCTCTACTAAAAAAAAAAAAATTAGCTGGGCATGGTGGCGGGCGCCTGTAATCCCAGCTACTCAGGAGGCTAAGGCAGGAGAATTGCTTGAACCCGGGAGGTGGAGGCTGCAGTGAGCTGAGATCGTGCCACTGCACTCCAGCCTGGGAGACAGAGTGAGACTCCATCTCAAAAAGAAAAAAAAAAAAAAAAAAAAAAAGGCAGCTTCCAGGTGTTCTAAGCCTGTTTTATCCTGAAGTACCCCTTGACACAGAAAAATGAATTTGTAGCACAAAATATACCAGCTTAAGACTACCCTTAGAATTCTTTTTTGCATTAGTCAAAGCTTTACAGAGAAGATAAACACTTATTTTATTTATTTATTTTTTTGAGACGGAGTTTTGCTCTTGTTGCCCAGGCTGGAGTGCAATGGCGCAATCTCGGCTCACTGCAACCTCTGCCTGTGGGTTCAAGCCATTCTCCTGCCTCAGCCTCCCGAGTAGCTGGGATTACAGGCATGCGCCACCACGCCTGGCTAATTTTGTATTTTTAGTAGAGACAGGGTTTCTCCATGTTGATCAGGCTGGTCTTGAACTCCCAACCTCAGGTGATCTGCCAGCCTTAACCTCCCTAAGTGCTGGGATTACAGGCATGAGCCATTGCACCTGGCCACACTTATTTTTAATTTTTATTTTTAACCATTCATTCAACCATTTGCGCAGAGAGAGAGAGAAGCCAGAAATCTGACTACTAAGAAATTTTTACCCTTTTGACGGCATGCCAGGCTTCTGGGTTCCTTTACCCTGAGTGGCCCCAGTGATCAGGCTTGTGGCACCATTGCCCTGGGGGCCAAGTCACATCATAAAGGAAAATTATTTTTCTTCATTCTGGCCAGAGCAAAATACGTGTGATAAAACATAGACATAAGCTACTCTGCTTAGTGCCCAATATCAACTGACAAGGCTTAAATTTGCCTCCAGATGGGCCTCATCATCTTTAATTCAACCTCCAACTTGGAGTTTCAACATGTGGTCTCTGGGCAATAAGGTTGCCCTGAGTAACAGAAAAGATAAAAAAGGAAAAGTAGAGAAGGAAAGTATTGCCTGTGGCAGGGTGGGGAAGGTGAAATGCTTAGGGAGGCCAGAGAAAAGACCCACTCATGTGGGTCGACAATGAAAAGTTCAGGCAGCCGCTTGTTGGTGGCAAGGGGATGTTTTCCAGCAGTCCCATCAGCTCTCAAGTTTCCCCTTTTAGGGACGAAAAAGCTCCCTATGTCCCACAATCCTGTACATGCCTAACCCTGTCACCCACAGCCATCAGCAAAGACTGCAAGAAAGTTTAATCCAAAGAGAATAGCAGTTGCCAAACCTGTTCTTACCTGTTCTTACTTTACTGAAAGGGACCTCTAACTCCCTAAATCTTAGAAGGGACTCTAACCCTCCTAAGTCAGGCCTCTAACCTGAGGTCAGTCAAGCGTCCTTGCCTTTTATTAAGAGGGTCCTCTAACCCACTGTGTATTAGGGGAGACTCTAACTCCCCTAAGTTGGGCCTCTAACCCAATCCCATTCTTTATGCGGGTAACCCAAAGTCATCCAATCAGTGCTGCAGTCTATTTCCTTCCCAACCCAAAGAGTTCCTTCAGTATTGTCCCTTCCAGGTTTGCCAGAAAGATGTTACAGGACCCCAACACTTACCTAAAGGTAGCCATTGGGTCAGGGTTTCTGCAATATAGTCTGTTCTGTGGTCACCAGAAATATGTTACAGGAAAAAAGTCCCAATCCAGATCCCAAGAGAGAACTCTTGGATCTTGCACAATAAAGAATTCAGGGAGAGTCCACAGTGCAAAGTGAAAGCAAGTTTATTAAGAAAGTAAAGGAATAAAAGAATGGCTACTCCATAGACAGAGCAGCCCCGAGGACTGGTGGTTGTCCATTTTTATGGTTATTTCTTGATGATATGCTAAACGAGGGGTGGATGATTCATGCCTCCCCTTTTTAGACCATATAGGGTAACTTCCTGATGTTGCCATGGCATTTGTAAACTGTCATGGCACTGGTGGGAGTGTAGCTGTGAGGACCAGAGGTCACTCTTGTCGCTATTTTGGTTTTGGTGAATTATGGCTGGCTCCTTTACTGCAATCTGTTTTACCAGCAAGGTATGTATGACCTGTATTTTGTGGTGACCTCCTATCTCATCCAGTGACTTAGAATGCCTTAACCACCTGGGAATACAGCCCAGTAGGTTTCAGCCTCATTTTACCCAGCTCCTATTAAAGATGAAGTTGTTCTGATTCACAGGCCTTTGACACAACTGCCTTAATTGACACTGGCATGACTGTATCTCTGATAAATCCCACCTTATTTAAAAACCCCATTCCTTGGATAATGAAAGAATTAACGTGGTAGGTATGTCTAATAAAAGGATCTTATGTTTTAAGTCGAAACCTATACCTTATCATTTCATGGGGTTCAGATTCCTTACAGCAGGCTCTAAGTGTGACGTGCTCAGTAGGTCCCATATGTTTCTTATATGCCCTGCGGCCTCTGTCAATCTTTTGGGCTATGATCTTCTCAACACCCATGATGCCTATATCTCTTTTTCATCAAAAGGTAAACTATTTTTATAATTGGAGCCAGGGGACCAAAAATATCAAATTAAAAAATGTCCTGACAATGTACCACAATTTAGTACTAGTAATGTTAAAACATCATCTTGTGACCAGGCAAATAAAATGGAGACAGAGGAGAAAATACTAGGGGAGAAGAGAAAATATGGGAATAAAGAGCAGGAAACAATAAAACTCCTTTCAGCTTCTCTAATTTTTCTGTTAACCCCAGAAGTGGAACACTTGCTCAAGGATGTCCCCTCCCACTTATGGTCTCAGTCAAATACAGATAAAGAAAAAAGTATTCTCAGCCACTCCAATAAAGGTAGAGATAAACCCCCCAAAACCCCTACCCAACCTTAAACAGTATCCTCTATGAAAAGAAGCCATAGATGGACATGCCCCTATAATACACGATTATCTGAAATAGGGGCTCATTATTCCCTGCACAAGCCCCTGCAACAACCCTATATTCCCAATTAAAAAAAAAAAAAGTGGGAGAGGATGGAGATTTGTGCAGGACTAGAGGTCAATAAACAATGTCGTATTACCCAGGCACCCAATAGTCTGCAACCACATACCTTCTATCAGTTATACCCACTACCAGCCAGTGTTTCTCAGTGTGGATCGCTGTAGTGCCTTTTTCAGTATTCCTGTAGATCCAGACAGCCAGTATTTGTTGCCTTTACTTGGAAAGACCCAGGGCTCAACACTCATTCAGTAGATGACCTTCTCTTTTGTTCAGACACATTATCTTTCTCCCAGGAAGATAGCCTATATTTACTCAAAGAGTTAGCCACCAAGGAACACAAAGTGCCTGAAGACAAACTTTAGCTATGCTTATCGCAAGTTAAATATTTGGGGCATATAATCTCGGTCAAAGGACTGATTATTAACCTGACAGAGTGAGAGGAATTTTAGTTTTCCCAATGTCCATCACTAAGAAACAGAGGAATTTTCGGCCTGTCAGGCTATTGAAGAAACTGGATACTAAATAGACAATCTAAGGTCACATCTCAAGAAATCAGAGAAACGAGAACAAACCAAACCCAAACTCAACAAAAGAAAGAAAATAACCACGATCAGAGCAGAACTAAATAAAACTGAAACAAAAAAAATTCAAAAGTTAAATGAAGGCCAGGCGCGGTGGCTCATGCCTGTAATCCCGGCACTTTGGAAGGCAGAGGCAGGCAGATCACGAGGTCAGGAGATCGAGACCATCCTGGCTAATACGATGAAACCCTGTCTCTACTAAAAATAAAAAAAAAATAAAAAATAAAAATAGCCCGGCGTGGTGTTGGGCGCCTGTGGCCCCGGCTACTTGGGAGGCTGAGGCAGGAGAATGGCGTGAACCTGGGAGGCGGAGCTTGCGGGAGCAGAGATCGCGCCACTGCACTCCAGCCTAGGTGACAGAGCAAGACTCTGTCTCGAAAAAAAAAAAAAAAAAAAAAACATGAAACAAAAAGCTGGTTCTTTGAAAAGATAAGTAAAATTAATAGGACATTAGCAAGATTAACCAAGAAGAGATAAAAATCCAAATAAGTGCAATCAGAAATGAAAAAGGAGACATTACAACTGACACCACAAAAATGCAAAAGATCATTCAAGGCTACTATGAACACCTTTACATACATAAACTAGAAAATCTAGGGGAAATGGATAAATTCCTGGAAAAATACAACCCTCCTAGATTTAATCAGGAAGAATTAGAAACCCTGAAGAGACCAATAACAAGCAACAAGATTGATGGTAATTAAACAATTACCAACAAAAAAATAGTACAGGAGCAGATGAATTCACAGCTGAATTCTACCAGACATTCAAAGAAGAATTGATATAAATTCTTTTGACAATATTTCAAAAGATAGAGAAAGAGGGAATTTTCTAAGTCATTCTATGAAGCCCATATCACCCCAATACCAAAACCAGAAAAGAACATAACCAAATAAGCAAACTACAGACCAATATTCTTGATGAATGTAGATACAAAAATTCTTAACAAAATATTAGCTAACTTAATTCAACAGCATATCAAAAAGATAATCCACCATAATCATGAAGGTTTTATATCAGAAACGCAGGTATTATTTAACATATGCAAGTCAATAAATGTGATACACCACATCAACAGAATTAAAAACAAAAATCACATAATTAATAGATGCAGAAAAATCATTTGACAAAATTTAGCATCACTTTATAATTAAAACCTTCAGCAAAACTGGCATACATGGGACATACCTCAATGTAATAAAAGCCATTTATGACAACCACACACTCAACATAATACTGAATGAGAAAAAGTTGAAAACATTCTTTGAGAACTGGAACGAGACAAGGATGTCTAATCTCACCATTTCTCTTTAACATAGTACTGGAAGTCCTAGCCAGAGCAGACAGGAAGAAGAAATAAAAGGTATCCAAAGCAGCAAAGAGAAAGTTAAACTGTTGCTGTTTGCTGATGATATGGTCAGATACCTAGAGAACCCTAAAGACTCTTCCAAAAAGTTTCTAGAAGTGATAAATGAATTCAATGAAGTTTCAGGATACAAAATTAATGTACACAAATTAGTAGCTCTGCTATATACCAACAGCGACCAAACTGAGAATCAAATCAAGAATGCGACACTTTTTATAATAGCTGCAAAAAAACAAACAAAAAAAACTTAGAAATATACCTAAACAAAAACATGAAATACCTTACAAGAAAAATTACAAAACCCTGCTGAGAGAAATCATAGATGACACAAACAAATGACAACACATCCCATTCTCATGGATGGGTAGAATCAATATTGTGAAAATGACTATACTGCCAAAAGCAATATAAAAATTCAATGCAGTTCCCATGAAAATATCAACATCATTCTTCACAGAACTAGAACAATCATAAAATTCATATAGAACCAAAAAGGAGCTCACATAGTGAAAGCAAGACTGAACAAAAAGAACAATCTGGAGGCATCATATTGCCTGACAGCAAACTATACTATAAACCCATAGTCACCAAAACAGCACTGTACTGTTATAAAAATAGGCACACAGACCAATAGAACAGAATAGAGAACCCAGAAATAAACCCAAATACTTACAGTAAATTGACAAGGCAAACAAAAACATAAAGTGCGGAAAGGACACCCTATTCAACAAATAATGCTGGGATAATTGGCAAGCCACATGTAGAAGAATAAAACTGAAAACTCATCTCTCACCTTATACAAAAATCAACTCAAGAGGGACAAAAGACATAAATCTAAGACGTGAAACTATAAAAATTCTAGAAGATAACATTGAAAAATTTTTCTAGACATTGGCTTACTCAAAGACTTTATGACCAAGAACCTAAAAGAAAATGCAACAAAAACAAAGATAAATAGATGGGGCTTAATTAAACTGAACACCTTCTGAAAAGCAAAATAAATAATCAGCCGAGTTAACAGATAACCCACAGAGTGAGAGAAAATCTTCACAATCTATACATCTGACAAAAGACTAATATCTATACATCTGACAAAAGACTAATATCCAGAATCTACAGAAAACTCATACGAATCCGCAAAAAAAAAAAAAAAAAATTCCATGAAAAAGTGGGCTAAGAACATAAACAGACAATTCTCAAAAGAAGATATACAAATGGCCAACAGGCATATGGAAACATGCTCAATATACCTAATTATCAGAGAAATGCAAATCAAAACCACAATGTGATACCACCTCACTCCTGCAATAATGATCATAATCAAAAAATTAAAAAATAGGACATGTTGCCAGGGATGTGGCGAAAAAGGAATGATTTTACACTTTTGGTGTGAATGTAAACTAGCCCAACCACTATGAAAAACAGTGTGAAAATTTTTTTGAAGAACTTAAAGTAGATCTTCTCTTTGATCCAGCAATCCCACTACTAGGTATTTATCCAGAGGAAAAGAAGTCATTATATGAAAAAAGATACTTACACACACGTTTATTGTCTATGTGCCTATTTGCATATCCGCACCATGCTGTTTTGGTGACAATAGCCTTATAGTCAATATAGACAATAGCCTTATAGTTTGAAGTAAGGTAACGTGATGCCTCCAGATTTGTTCTTTTTGCTTAGTCTTGCTTTGGCTATGTGGGCTCTAAGAGAATACAATTTTGTTATTTTCAATCACATGGCTAAACCTGGCAGACAGTATATTAGCTGAAATTAGCCAGGCACAGAAGGATAAATATCTCATGATTTCACTTAGACATAGATTCTAAATAACTTAATCTCATTGAAGTAGAGAGTAACATGGTGACAACCAGATGCTAAGATATTTAGAAAAAAGGGGTTGGAAAGTTATCTGTTAAAGAATACATAATTATAGTTTGTTAGGAGGAATGAGTTTAAGAGATTTATTTTGCAGGCTGGTGACTTTAATTCATAATAACGTATTTTTGAAAAATGTGAAGACAAGATTCTCTCACTAGAAAAATGTTAACTATGTGAGGTAAAGCAATTAAGAATTAAGCATTTGACAATGTATACATACTTCAAAACATGTTTGGCCAGGCATGGTGGCTCATCTCTGTAATCCCAGCACTTTGGGAGGCCAAGGCAGGTGGATCACGAGGTCTAGAGACCAAGGCCAGCCTGGCCAACATGGTGAAACCCCATCTCTATTAAAATGACAAAAATTAGCTGGGCGTGGTGGCACACGCCTATAGTCCCAGCTACTTGGGAGGCTGAGGCAGGAGAACTGCTTGAACCCGGGAGGTGGAGGTTGCAGTGAGTCGAGACTGCACCACTGTACTCCAGCCTGGCGACAGAGTGAGACTCTGTCTCAAGAAAAATAAAATAAAATAAAATAAAATAAAATAAAATAAAATAATTATGTTTTACCGAATAAATACACATTTTATGTCATGTTAAAAATATATTTTTAAACATTATAAGAGGATAACAATGTTTCAAATACTGTGTTTTTGTCATAAACTTGGTTGAATGATACCAAAAATATGTAATTTTTGTGCTGTTTTTGTCACTTAATTTGTCAGTCATAAGCATAAGAACTTTGATACTTAACTGCATGTTCTGGACCCAGCACAGTACACAGGAGAAGCCAATGTACTTTAGGGCTTTTACTTAAAGCTTGGGAAACCTGGAATTTCTGGTGCAGATTTTAATAATATGGAAAACACTAAAAGGTCAGGTGTTGCTTATGGTTCCATGACTACCCACACAGTAAACAAGTTCACTTACAAATTAACAGAAAATATTTTAATCCAAAAGCTGCCATGATCCCAAAATTTTTCCAGAGAAAATGACAAGGGAGTTGGCTACAGTTAGGTGACTAAGAATGAACACTGTAGACTGAACTTTACACCCCCTAAAAATTTTACATAGAATAAGAGAAAAATTTCTCCAAATCGTAACATCAACATGGAAAAAAATATTATTCCAAATTTCAGACCCACAGAGTTCCTTTTATTATTTTGCAACACTTCACATTTACACATAAAATTAAAAAAAAACTGCATGGAAACATAAGATGCGCTATAAGTGTATCATAAAAAATTTAATTTAAAATTCTTCACTCACCATTAACTCTTAAGAATTTCTAAGATATATTTTCTAGCAAATTTTATATATGCCACAATATGTGTAAGAAACTAATAAAATTTTCCTTTTACACACATAGGAAAACAATGCTAACTGATTTAATCCTCTCATCTGTCGACAGTGTATGCCTATTATGTTAATTAACTGATCTGAAAGTTATATTAATAAACTCTCCAGTTAAAACCAATTTTTTAGTGCATTAAAAAATACCAACTTTCTCATCAGAACCTACAAAGTACCACGTGAAATGACACGGCATGAAGACAACAGTGAGTAAACTGTAATCACAACACAGAAAAAGGAGACGGGTTGTAATGCATACATAGTTGGAATACAATAAAATGACAAAACTGAAGATAATTAGAATGTAACAGAAGCAGAATTTGTTTAAATTCAGCAAAATTCAGCTTTGCAGCCTGTAATAAATGTTCTCTTCACATGAATAGTTAGTTATTTCTTCACAATTCATATTTTCCATCTCTGACTTGAAGTTACAAACTAACTCCAGCAGAAATATTTATGGCTTATTATGGAGCATCTGTTATACAGCAAGCACTTTCATGTTTTTTGCTACATTTATATTTTAAAAAATCCTCATGACTTATAAAGCCTGTACTTACCTGAACAAATTGGTTCAATAAATAAATTTACTTGTGTCAATTATAAACATGAAAGAAACAATAACTAAAGAATAGTAGGCTTGGCCAGGCGCGGTGGCTCATGCCTGTAATCCTAGCACTTTGGGATGCTAAGGTGGGTGGATTGCCTGAGGTCAAGAGTTTGAGACCAGCCTGTACAACATGGTGAAATCCCATCTCTACTAAAAATATAAAAAGTTAGCCAGGTGTGGTGGCACATGCCTGTGATCCCAGCTACTTGGTAGGCTGAGGCAGGAGAATCACTTGAATCTGGGAGGCGGAGGTTGCAGTGAGCTGAGATCATGCCATTGCACTCCAGCCTGGGCAACAAGAGTGAAACTCCGTCTCACACAAAAAAAGAAAAAGAAAAAAGAAAACAAGAATAGTATGCTTATATAGGGTTCTGCAATTAAATGGAATATTCTAACTGAAAACATAATACACTAATTTTGGAATTACATCTAAAAATTATTTTGTGTGCACTACTAGATTTTATTAAAATCATTCACATAATCCCTTACCAGCTCATATAATGAGTACTTTATATACTATATAACAAAGAAATTATAACATAAAAGATAATTATAAGTCTAGCATGAGTACCAGGCAAGTAAAAAAAAAATTGCATGAGGAGATTCTGAGCCATAAGCGTTAATATTTTACAGTAATGAATTCAACATAAAGCAGAGATCATAGATTTGTTTCCAGCATTTTTGAAGTTTTTAGTTTTCTAGTAAATTAGTCAGCTTATTAAAATAATGCTGTTTCAATATCGCTTTTTACTCTGAAAATAAGTACAAACTCATACTTACACACACACTTACTTCATAATTTACTTTCACCTAACAGTTATCTTTATAGTAATATATGTTTGTGTAAATAAAAATTAAAAGTCTGTGTTTCCAGGAAGAGAGGGCACATGTTCATAGAAAAATATAATAAAACTTGAAAAATATTTAGGACTCAGAAATGTATAAATTTATGTATATGTCTATGTAATTTTTATTATGACCTAAAATGACCTGGTAGTCACTAACAGTTTAACTGTACATTTTAATATAACTAGAAGTGTACAATTGGATTGTTTGTAACACAAAGGATAAATGCTCTAGCCCCTGGATTCCTACTTAAAAAAACAAAAATCTAACTCAAGTGCATTTTTTTGTCAATTACTATATTGGAGAAAGCAAAATTTAGGCAACTATAAACTGCCAATTAACCGCTGATTACATTATCAGGAAATTTTCACCTCGATCATACAAGTTGAGAAACTACGTAACTGTACCTAACCACTGATTTTCTTCATCATGCACCTTAAAATGACTTTTTTTTTTTTTTTTTTGAAATGAAGTCTCGCTCTTGTCTCCCAGGCTGCAGTGCGATGGCGTGATCTCGGCTTACGGCAACCTCCGCCTCCCGGGTTCAAGGGATTCTCCTGCCTCGGCCCCCTGAGTAGCTGGGATTACAGGCGCCTGCCACCACCTCCGTCTAATTTTTGTATTTTTAGTTGAGACAGGGTTTCACCATGTTGATCAGGCTGGTCTCGAACTCTTGACCTCAGGTGATCCACCCGCCTTGGTCTCCCAAAATGCTGGGATTACAGGCATAAGCCACCGCGCCTGGCCTAAAATGACTTTTCTTTAAGTCCACCTGATGGAACATAAACTAGAAACCATAGCTTGGTGCTCTACAATTTTTGAATCACTCTTTGATTAAATTCTTTAATATTTTTCTGGTGACTCCCATAAATACTTAACAGGAGAAAAGAGTGACTGGGAACCCCACGGATCAAAGCTCTTCCCATTCATAAACCCCGCACCCCGAGTCAGGATTCTCCCTGACTACCTTCTCGCGGTCCCTGCACAATCGGGGAGGGATGCGGCGCTGTAGGTGCATAGCTGCCCAGAGAGGACTCCAGGCCAGGGCACAGTCACTGCGCAGGGAGGAGACAGGACGCCCGGGGTCACTGCTGTGAGCCGGGCCGCCATCTTATCATAGCTAAAGGGGGCTGAGGGCCGAGCTGAGCCAAGGAGAACTGAGTGGGGACGGGGGAGGTCCATGGAATTTGGAGCCGACTTCGGGGAGGCCCGAGTCCCGCCACAGCCACTTCCTACCGGTTCCAACCAGCCCCCTCCCTCTCTCTCGGGATGTCGGACCCGTCACTCTCACCACTTCTAGGCTTCCAGGGGGTCCTGGCGTCTTAGCTGTGGATCTCCCAATACCTACAGGTCACAGAGACACAGAGGTTGGGCCTCTAGGAGCAGAGGACACAGAAAAGTGAAGAGAAGACCTGGAGCTCCAAAGGTAGCGAGACAAAGTCCGCGCCAAATCCCGGAAGCCGTCCTGTCCGCTCCAGCTACGTGCCTGATTGGACGGTTCCCAGCCCAGCGATCCTGATTGGATAATGTTTAGGGCCCCACCCACTCAGGCCCTGAGTAGCGGAAGATGTGCTCAGATGCTGGGCTGAATGAAGACAGAGTGAAACCTAAGCTGCCGCCTTTTCAGGCAGGGCTTTTTCCTGAGCTGAGCCAGGCCCGCCCCAGAGGGCATTTGCATTTAACCATGCGTATAAGGTCATATGCATTTATAAATAATATATTATATGGCTATTCACAAATGCAAAGAATATAATAACCATTATTTAACAAATTCAGATTTTATGACCTTCCTGGCTTCTGGTTGTTGAGCAGGCAGCCTGGGATTTTAAAACGGAGGCAATCCTCTGAAATAAAATGTGAGCCACATGTGAATTTTACATTTTCTGGTAGCCAAACTTTAAAAAAAGAAGAAACAGGTGGAATTGATAGTAGCAATTTAATTAACTCACTATATTCAAAATATTATCATTTCAATATGTAAGAAATATGTATTACTAATAAAGTGTGTGTGTATATATATATATATATATATATGGAAATAAATCTTTGAAACTAACTCTGTATTTTACCTTTCTAGAACATCGCAGTTCAGACCTGCCACATACCAGGCACTCAGTAGCCACACTTGGTCAATAGCTGCTACATTAAAGTGTAGCTTCGACGACAGGGGATGAAGATCCTGAAAAAATCTTTTCCGCCAGAGGTGAAGGAAGAGCCTCTCCCTACCAACATCTCTCTTCAGTTCCGAGGGTGGAACAGATACTGTCCATGTAAAAAGCAGAGGGCAGCAGGAATAAAATAATCACAGGTACATCATTGCTGGCCCACCTGTTGGTGTACCTGTGATTATTTTATTCCTAAGTTATAAACTAAAGATCTCTACATTGTAAGCTAAAGACTGTTGAAGTAAGAAACTAAATAATACACAAATACTTGCAAAGATATTTATTTGTAAATTGGCATAATTAATATTGTTAAATGTCTGTATTACACAAAATGATCTGCAGATATAATACAACCTTTATCAAAAACCAATGACTTTCTTCACAGAAACATTTAAAAACAATTCCAAAATTTATACGGTACTAGAAAAGACTCTCACTATGCAATAAAAAAAAATAAAAAAAAAATAAACCCACAGCTGAGAACATTACCCTACCAGACTTCAAAATATCCTGCAAAGGTATAGTAGCCAAAACTGTATGGTACTGGCTTAAAAATTAACTTACAGGTTAATGAAGCAGAATAGAGAGACCAGAAGTAAATCCATGCATTTACAATTAATTGATTTTAGATGAAGGTGACAAGTTATTAAAAAAAGAGAGTCTCTTCAATAAATGATGTTGGGAAAACTTTATATCCACATGAAAACAATAAAATAAGACCCTCATCTCATACCATGTATAGAACTCATCTAAAATGAATTAGAAACTTGAATTTAAGACTTGAAACTCTGAAACTACTACAAGAAAAAATATTGTTAAAGCTTTATAACATGAGTCCGGGCAATGATGTTTTGGATTTAACCTCAAAATCCTAGAGAACAAATGTAAACATAGATAAATCAGATTATTTCCAATTAAAAAGCTATTACACATCAGCATTTGCAATCAAGAGAATAATAAGACAACTAAAATGTGTGAGAAAATATTTCCAAATTTTACATCTGACAAGAGGTTAAATATCAAAAATATATAAGAAACTCAAAGGACTATACAACAAAGAAGACAACTATTAAAAATGAGCAAAAGGCCAAAATAGACATTTTTCAAAAAAGGACATACACATGACAAACATATCTTTAAAAAAAAGGTTTAATGTCAGTTATCTTCAGGGAAAGGCAAGCCAAAACATTGATAAGATATCAATTCACTCTTGCTAGAATGACTCTTATTAAAAAGAAAAAGATAACAAGTATTAGTAAATGGGGAAAGAGAATGCTTAAACGCTGTTAGTGTGAATATAAATCAGTAAAGCCATTATAAAAAACAGAATGAAGATTTCTCAAAAAAATTAACATAGAACTACCATATGATGCTGCAATTGCACTATTGGGTCTAAATCCCAAAACAAATAAAATACGTATGTTGAAGAGAAATCTGCACTACTATATTTATTGCGGAACTCTTCACAGATTCATAGTATAAAATCAATGTAAGTGTCTATCATCCAATAAGTGAATAAAGACAATGTGGTATATATTTTTTGTTTGTATGTATTTTTTGTATAAACATATATATAATATATATGTATATTTCGGGTTATATTTATAGTATATATATTTATATATATTGTGTATATACATATTTTGTGTATATGTATATACACAAAATAAGAAAATCCTGTCATTTGCAATCATATGGATGAACCTAGAGGAAATTATATCTGTTAAAGTAAGTCAAGCACAGAAAGATTAATACCTCATCATTTCACTGTTGTTCACTTATCTAAACAACTTGATGTTATTAAAATAGAGAGTTTTGTGGTGGTTACCAGATTCTAATGTAATTAGAAGAAAGAAATGTATGTGGAGATGTCTGTGAAAAGATATATAATTACAGTTGGCTAGGAAAAATAAGCTCAAAAGGACTATTGTACAGAATAGTGACTATAGTTAGTAATGATGTATTGCATTTTTAAAAAATGCTAGGACAGTCAATTTTATATGCTCTTGTCGCAAAAGTGTCAATGATGTGAGATAAAGCATTTGTTATTTACCTAGAATTAAGCATTGACAATGTATATATACTTTAAAACATCATGTTTCATGGATAAATACAGATTTTATGCATCAATTTAAAAACATATTTTTAAAAACATATTTTTAAAAACATTATAGAAAAGTAAAAGTGTTTCAAATGCTCTCTTTGTCATAAACTTAACTAAATCATATCAAAAGTATATAGTTTTAGTTTAGTTTTTTTTGTTGTTGTTTTTTTGGTTTTTTTTTTTTTGAGATGGAGTCTCATTCTGTCACGCAGGCTGGAGGGCAGTGTGCAATCTCGGCTCACTGCAACCTCCACCTCCCAAGTTCAAGCGATTCTCCTGCCTCAGCCTCCCAAGTAGTTGGGACTACAGGTGTGTGCCACCATGGCTGGCTAATTTTTTGTATTTTTAGTAGAAGCAGGGTTTCACCATGTTAGCCAGGCTGGTCTTGATCTCCTGACCTTGTGATCCACCCACCTCAGCCTCCCAAGGTGCTGGGATTACAGGCGTGAGCCACCGCACCCAGCCAGTTTTGTTTTTTAAATTTAATAACTATAGAAACTCTAATATTTACCAGCATATTCTAGACCCAGCACAGAACATGGGAAGAGCCAATGTACTCTAGGGCTTTTACTTTAAGCTTGAGGCATCTTGGAGTTTCTAGTGCTGATGGTAATGAGGCAGAAATTTAAAAATAAATATGCGTTCATTCACTCTAAGAAAAGTAACAGGCAAGGCAAGGGTTAAAAAGAAAACAATAACTGTTCCTCTGCTTAGCAGCTCACTTCAAGGACAATTATAAGATAATGCTGTCTGGAAAGCCAAGGCCAAAGGAATGGGCTTCAGACACCACCCCCCTACCCGCTACCAGAACAACGTTGAAGGGAAAAAAAGAAGAGAAAGACAAATTCTTTTACTGTTACTCCTTTCCCTGGTTTCTTAAGCATGATTATGTTTTACAAGTGTCTGTATTTAGCCAGTTCTTGTTTTTCTTTTGACGCAGCTACAAGGTCACTAGCTATGCAAGGACACAAGTTATGCTAAGTCAACAGTTATGCTATAGATTACGTGACCTGTCACTGTATGATTAACTGCTTTTGTTTTGCCTCTGTAAGTTTGCTTATAAAAACCCTGCTCTGTATTTGTTCAAGACTCAGCTTTTTGAATGCAAATCCACTGAGCCAGTGCATACCTAAAATAAACAATCCTCCTGTTCTCCATATCGGTCTCACCATTCCTCAGTCTCCCGCAACAGTAATAGTATGAAAGACATTAAAAGGGCAGGTCTCATAATTAACTATTCTGTAAACACATTAAATAAATTTGCACCCAAAATCAGTGAGAAAATGTTTTAATTGAAAAGCTGCCACGATCTCCAATCTTGGCTACAGTTAGGTAACTAAAAACTGTAGGCCATAAGCTGCACCCAGTAAAATAAAAAAAATTGTAAGAGAAATTCTTCAAGATTGTAATCTCAATCTGGAAAGGAAAGATCATTTCAGATTTTAAATCCACAAGGTTATTCTATTATTTTTCCACACTTAACATTCACACTCAAACAGAAGATTTTACATGGAAAAATAAGCTGTGGTATATGTGTGTCACCAAAATCTTAATTTAGAATTACTCACTTACCATTAAGTATCCTGAAAATGTTATTTGTAAGATACATTTTCTCGTAAGAGATTTCAAAATTCTGATTTGTTTCTTTCTATGGTGCTTACAATACGCAACCTACTCACGTTCATGCTTTACCTGTTCTAACTAATGTTATATTTACCACATTTTGTGTTGGAATCTCATAAAAACGAGACAAAGACAAACAATGCTAACAGCCTGATTTATGCCTTTTATCTCAATTAAATGATTTAACCATTGCATTGATAAGCTATAAAGAACCTCAAACCCTTCAGTTAAAAAACAGGTTTTCATCACATTAAATAATTTCAAACTTCTCATCAGGACCTAGAAAGTACATGTGAAATGACATGGCATGGAGAAAACAGTGAGAAAACTGTAGCCATAAAACAGTCCTCTTTTGAACTGTAGTTTTGGCTGTAAAATGACCATGTAAAGCTTTACTTTTGGTTGTATAACTTGCACTATCAAGTAAGCATCTTTTCTTACCTTGAAAAGTCTATGCCTTGAAAAATTGTCATTTTGTTTTCAAAGTCTGAATAAATTTCTTAACACTTTATACTTTGTGCTTTCAGTATTACCAAATATTTGTGAGTTTCTATAATATAAAGGTTTTTCTCAGTACTCCTTTTTTAAAGGATTTTAATTTTTTTTACTACCTCTGTTTTTCATGTTGATAATTTTGTTTTCCATTAAGACATTTGGCTATGAATATCCAGATATTCTCAAATATCAACAGTGTAAAGATTCTTGGGACTATTTTTTTCTATTAACTCCACTTATGTTTGATTCAAAGTTGACAGCTATTTTAAGCACTTTTTATTTCTTTTCTGCATGTTTATATTAATGGGTCAATTCTCACTATGGATTATCCATTGTTTATATACTGTTAGTCTGGGTTTATCAATCTTAAGTCAAAAAGGGCAATACATTTACAACTTTTCTACTTGAAAATAAATAACAAGTTTCCAATTACCAATCACCAGCAGAACTTGAAGACAGTGATGTGATGTGTCTTGGTGCAATGATATTAATCAGAATGAAAAAAAAGATTAAAACTCTGGACAAATTCAAGCATGGGCAAATAGGGCAATAACATTAAACAGAAACCTAATGACTCAACAGTTCTTCCTATGAGAATATACTTACAGAAATTCTATTAAAGAACTCATGAAGTTCTATATCATTCCCTTCACTGAAGAAGGATTTGTAATAGCCTGAAACTAACAATACTTTTAGTGTCTGTGATGGTTTATTCTATGTGTCAACATGGCTAAGCTTTGGTACTAAGTTTTTTTGTTTGTGAAACACCAGTCTAGATGTTGGTGTAAAGGTATCTTTTTGATGAGATTAACATTTAAATACTTAGCATTTTCTTCAGTTGAACAAAGCATGCTACCCTCATAACATGGCAGAAACTCATTTTACCCATTGGAGGCTTTAAGAGGAAATATTGAGTTCTCCCAAGGAAAAATATCCTACTTACATAATAGCTTTAGACTTGAGACTAAAACATCAACACTTCCCTAAGTATCCAGTGCCACTTTATTCTTCAGATTTAGCATTGTCAGCCTCAATAATTGAGTGAGTCAATTTTTAAAAATAATTACCTCCTTTTTTTTCTAAGGAGGTAATGTCAGAAAGACGGCATACTAGGAAGTTTCAGGCCCTCAGTTCCCTGTGGAAATAAGAAATTAACAACAACATATGCACAAAATATCTTTGTGGCAACTCTAGCAATCCATTGAGAAACTGTAGCAACCAACCGAATGCTTAGTTATGAAAAAAACTGCACCTCAAATGCTAGAAAATTCAGCAGCACTTTTCATGTGCTTTTTCTCTATCCTGATCTGGTGCAGTGTACTGTAATCTGAAGGAAGGCAGCCAATTCACAATTTCTACCTCATATAAAATGGAATAACTAGAAATAACTTGGATCATTGTAGCTAACTGCTGTACTAACTGAGGTAGTGGCTCCTGTTTTATTCAACTCGAAACACTGATATAAATGAAGCAAAATTTGGATAACAGAATGGAGGCCGTGAAAATCAGCAGCAGGCACCGTGTTGTGTTAGATTTGCAGAAATTCTACAGTAATCCAGGGACCTGAAGGCAGCAAGTTACAGTCAGAGAAACAAAATGGAAACCCCAGGGTTTTGAGACAAAACTGGCTGAAACTCTTGGGTAAATTGAGACATGAGAAGTATATTTATCAGAAACTGGAATAAAAATATACACTAAAAACCCAGGAAGCTTTTGTGAGTTTCTAGCATCTCTACACCACACTGATTAGTGACAGTTTATTCCTGCAGTAAGCCTGTCTATAAACAGTGAATAAAGTGCCTGGGGTTTTTATTTTTTCTGCAAATTATTAACTCTCATAAAAAGATTATAAGGCATATAAAACAGGGAAACATGGCTCAATCAATAGAACAAAATAAACCTTCAGAAAACAAGCCTAAAGAAACATAGATTTATGTCTTGCTTTATGAATAATTTAAAACAACTGTGTAGTCCCAGGTACTTGGAAGGCTGAGGTGGAAGGATCACTTGGGACCAAGAATTCAGTGCTGCAGTGAGCTATGATCTTGCTGCTGCACTTTATCCTAGATGACAGAGAGACATTCTGTTTCAAAAATAAAAAAAAGAATACTGTACCCCCCCAAAGCTAGCCTTCAAACACAAAAAATAAATAAAGACTTTTCCAGACAAATGAAAGCTGAGGGAATTTCTTGACACCAAATGTGTCTTACAGAAAATGCTAAGGACAATTCTTTAATCTAAAAGAAATAAACATTGACATGTAACAAAGAAACATCTAAAATTATAAAACTCACGGGTAGAAGTCTTAATAGGAATACAGAAAAACTCAGAATAATGCTATAATCGTGGTAGGTAAACTGCTTATATTTTAAGTATGGACATAATACAAAAGTACTAGCCACAAGAATAATTACGACAATTGGCTAAGAGATACGTAATATAAGAAGATGTAATTTAAAATATCAAAAAGCAAGAGTGTGAGGGAGATGGTGTTAAAGTGCAGCGTTTTATATTACTTGTATTTGTAATAAAGTTGTTATTAATTTAAAAGACTATGCTATAACCATAAGGAGTTTTTGTTAAGCATTCATTACGTTATCTACAAAACAAAAATCTATAGATACATTAAAAGAAATAGCATAAAATCATAATACGCTATTAGAGAAAATCACTTAACCACAAAGGAAGACAGTAAGAGACGAAGAAAGAAAAAAAGATTTACAAAACAACCAGAAAAGAAGTAACAAAATGGTAGTAGAAAAAACCCTTTCCTGTAAATAATAACCTTGAATGTAAATGGATTATATTATTCGATTAAAAAATGAAGTGTGGCTGAATGGGTAAAAAAAAGGACCAAATACATGCTTTTTATAAAAATGTCACTTAATCTACAAAGACACATAGACTTAAAGTGATGGGAAAAGGTATACCATGAAATGAAAACTCAGAAAGAGCAAGAGTAGATACACTTATATTAGATAAAATTGACTTTAAGTCAAGAATGGTAAAATGCCATTATAAAATAATAAGAAGGTCAATACTACAAGAGTTTATAACAGTTGTAAATAAATATGTCTTAAACACTGAGGCATCAAAATATATAAAGCAAATATTAATAAGGTTAGAGGGAGAAATTAACTATAATACAATAATAATAGGAAATTTCAACAACACATTTTCAGCAATAAAAAAGTCATCCAGACAGAAAATAAAGAAACAGAAAAATAGAGTTAAACTGCACTCTATGCCAAATATACCTAAGGGACATTTACAGAGCATTTCCTCCAGCATCAGCAAAATATAAAATTTTCTGGACAGGACATGGATATTCTTTAGGATAGATCATATGTTAAGTCACAATAAAGGTCTTAATAAATCTATAAAGATTGACATTATATTAACTATATTTTCTGACCAAAATATAAGAAAACTAAAAATGAATAACAGAAGGAATGGTAAAATCTATACAAATTTATAGAAATTAAATGACATGCCCTGGAAAAATGAGTGGTTAAGTAAAAAAAAATTAAAAATGATAAGTTTCTTGAGACAAATGAAAATGAAAACACCACATATCAAAAAAAAATTGAGATACAGCAAAAGCAATTGTAAGAGAAGAGTTTATAACAATAAACACCTACATGAAAAAGAGATATTTCAAATAAACAACCTAATAATACATCTCAAAGAACCAGAAAAACAAGACAAAACAAATCTCAAAAAAGTAGAAGGGAAGAAATATCAAAAATCAAAGTAAAAATAAACAAAATAGAGAATTAAAAATAGAAAATATGAAAGATGCAGTTGGTTTTTTGAAATAATAAAATCAACACTTCCTAGTAAACTAAGAAAATAACAGAGAAGACTCAAATAAATAAAACTAGAAATAAAAACAGGGAAATCACAACTGCTACCACAGACATACAAAGGATCACAAGACACTACTAAGATCAACTGTATGTCAATAAAATGAAAAACTGAGAAAAAATAGATAAATCTGTGGAGACATACTACTTACCAAGATTAAATCATGAAAAATTAGCAAACATAAAAAGACAAATAATTAGTAACAAGATCAAACTGGAAGTAAAGACTCTCCTCTCAAGGAAAAGCCCAGGGACTAATGGCTTTACTGTCAAAGTCTGACACAGATTTAAAGAAGAATTAATACAAATACTTCTCAAATCCTTACAAAATATGAAAGAGACAAGCTACAGAATGGGAGCAAACATTTGTAAACTATAAAATATCCAGCGTATATAAAGGATTCAAACAACTAACCAGCAAACAAACAACAAAACAAAACAAATAATTCAATTTAAAAATGACAAAAAAACCTTAATAGACAATTTTCCCAAAAAAGTGTACAAATGGCTGGCAGGTTTATAACAAAATGCTCAACATTACTAACTATAAGGGAAATGATTTTTTTTTTTTTTTTTTTGAGATGGAGTCTCCCGCCGGGCACGGTGGCTCATGCCTGTAATCCCAGCACTTTGGGAGGCTGAGGTAGGTGGATCACAAGGTCAGGAGTTCAAAACCAGCCTGGCCAAGATGGTGAAACCCTGTCTCTACTAAAAATACAAAAATTAGCTGGGGGCAGTGGCAGGCACCTGTAATCCCAGCTACTCAGGAGGCTGAGGTAGGAGAATTGCTTGAATTCGGGCTTCAGAGGTTGCAGTGAGCCAAGATCGTGCCACTGCACTGCAGCCTGGGCGACAAAGTGAGACTCCATCCCAAAAAAAAAAAAAAAAAAAAAAAAAAGAGATGGAGTCTCCCTGTATCACCCAGGCTGGAGTGCAGTGGCACAATCTCCGCTCACTGCAACCTCCGCCCCCCGGGTTCAAGCGATTCTCCTGCCTCAGCCTCCTAAGTAGCTGGGACTACAGGCACGCGCCACCACGCTCAGCTAATTTTTGTATTTTTAGTAGACACGGGGTTTCACCACGTTGGGCAGGATGGTCTCGAGCTCTTGACCTTGTGATCTGCCTACCTCGGCCTCCCAAAGTACTGGGATTACAGGCGTGAGCCACAGTGCCCAGCCTGGAAATGAAAATTAAAGCTACAATGAGATACCATCCCACCCTAGTAACAATGGCTAGTATAAAGAAGACAAAATATAACAAATACAAGTGAGGATAGAGTGAGAGGAAAACTCTTTGACACTGTTGGTGGGGATGTAGCTTAGTACAATCATTATAAAAAAAGTATGGTGATTTCTCAAAAAGTTAAAAATAGAGCTAACGTATGGTTCATTATTGAACTACTGGTATATAGCCAAAGTAACTAAAATCAGTATGTCAAAAAGATATTTGCACTATGATGTTTATTCCAGCACCATTCACAGTAGCCAAGAGATGAAATCAAAATGTGCCCATCAATAAATAAATAGATAAATAAAATGTGGTATATATACACAATGGAATACTATTT
Source organism: Gorilla gorilla gorilla (assembly GCF_029281585.2). Classification (NCBI taxonomy): domain Eukaryota; kingdom Metazoa; phylum Chordata; class Mammalia; order Primates; family Hominidae; genus Gorilla; species Gorilla gorilla. Next base: position 73,917,331 of record NC_073230.2, on the reverse strand, counting down.
GCTATGGAAAGAAACAAAATACTGTCATCTGTAGCAATATGTGTGAGCCTAGATAATATAATGTTCAATGAAATAAACCATAGATTGAAAGACAAATATTGCATGAGCTCACTAATAAGTGGAATATACGGAAGTTGATCTTGCAGAAGTTAAGCACAGACTGGTGGTTACCAGAGTCTGGGGACGGGTCTGGGAAGAAAAAGATTAAGGGAGGTCATTCACTGGGTTCAAAGCTACAGTGAGATAGAAAAAATAAGTTCTGGTGTTCTATTACACAGTTGGGTGACTATAACAACTATGGTATAATAACAACATATATATTTTATAATAGCTAGAAAACAGTAACTTGAAAGTTATTACCATGAAGAAATGATAGTGGTTTGAGATGATGAACATGCTAATTACCCGAATTTTATCATAACACAATGTACATATATTTTAAAACATTATGCTATACCCTATAAATATGTGAAATTATGAAATTATGTCAGTTATAGAATAACTTAGTAACCTAAATAAATAAATTTACCAATGCCAAAAATTTCAAGTTCTTGAAGCTGTGTTCTGTGTGTCTCTTGTAGAATACCTTTTCCACTTAACCAGAACGTTTTCAACTTGGCCTTCCCCTTTATTTTCTGCTTGTCCAGAGATTGAAGGTCAAATAGACGTCAGAAATTAGGATCATTCTAGGTCTTTTCTGAGCCTGCAGCTGGCCCTAATCCTATACACTGCCTGCTAGATTCTCTTAACTATGTGGACACTTTTCAAAGATCTTATTCCCAGAGAATTGCACTCTCCATTATCTCCTGTTAGGCATTTCAGTATGACTACTTTTTGTCCCAAAGAAATCCCTTTGCCTAAGGTTATTGATTTGAAATGCCTTTGTTCATGAAGAAATTAACTGCTACAAATACCCTTTGGACACCATGTTTGCTGCATCTTGCATGTTTTGTTGAGTAAACCTTTTTATTCATCTGAAATATTTTCCAATTTTTAAATTTTTTCTTTGACACTTTGGCTATTTAGAATTTCATTGCTTAATTTTCACATACCTGTGACTTACCCAAATTTCCTGATGTAATTAATTTTTAATTTTATTCCATTGCAGTGAGAGAAAATACTTTGCATTTACACAATTCTTTTAATTTTTGTTTGTTTGTTTTTTGAGACAGAGTTTCGCTCTTGCTGCCCAGGCTGGAGTGCAACGGCACGATCTTGGCTCACCGCAACCTCTGCTTCCCTGATTCAAGCTATTCTCCTGCCTCAGCCTCCCGAGTAGCTGGGATTACAGGTGCCTGCCACCACGCGTGGCTAATTTTGTATTTTTAGTAGAGACAGGGCTTCTCCATGTTGCCCAGGCTGGTCTCGAACTCCTGACCTCAGGTGATCTGCCCACCTCATCCTCCCAAAATGGTGGGATTACAGGTGTGGCCACCACGCCCGGCCAATTCTTTTAATTTTATTGTGTATTTAATTATCTATAGTATAGTTTATTCTAAAAAACATTCCATATATACTTGGTAAAAATGCATAGTCTATTCCTGTTATGTGGAAAGAACTATATATATCTGCTAGATCTCAGTGGTTTTGTTTTCTTCAAGTCTGTTTACTCTTTGACCTGTTGACTGTGTTTTAATTCATTATTGAGCATGAAGTATTTAAATCTCTAACTGTTATTTTTGGATTATCTCTTTCTTGCTTTATTTTTGTCAATTTTTTTTTTTTTTTTTTTAGACAGAGTCTCACTCTGTCACCCAGGCTGGAGTGCCTGCTGTGTTCTTGGCTCACTGCAACCTCCGCCTCCTGGGTTCAAGCGATTCTCCTGCCTCAGCCTCCTGAGTAGCAGGGATTCTTATTTTTGTATTCTGTCTAACAATCTTAGTTTTTCTTATTTAATGTTTTTTATATTTAGTATTATTCATATAGTTGGATTTATTTTTTGTGTATTATTTTTGTTTTCTACATATCATGTGTATTTTATTTCTTTTTCTACTATTTTGCCTTATTTTGCATTAAGAAAGCATTTTTATATAACATTGCAATTTTAAAAATAATTTTTAATATATATTTGGAGCTATCTCTTGTTCTTTTAGGGCTTCTGATATACATCTTCATTCCTCAGAATCTGTTTTACATTTATAATAACAATACTGATGAGTTATACAAACGTCACCTCTATGTATTTCTATTTCTGCTTCTCATTTTGTGATATAAATTTTACACTTATTATATCGACACATCCTATAAACTTATTATTTTACACATATTATTTTATATAATTTCAATTTTAAAAATGAGATAAAAAAGAAAAAAGAGCAAAGATATATCTACAAATTGTTTGAAATTAACTTTTTATTTCCCATTTCTGAATTTTCTCATTTGTTCCAGAATATTCAGCTAATTTTTATTGCAAAACATGCTATCACTCACCTGTTTTGTTTAGTTATTGGTAAGTATATTACATGTATTTGTAATTGGTCCAACAATACAATTTTATTTATATTGTTATGCATTCATTTTTTAAAATAATATAAGAAATAAAAAAATATATGCATGATGTCTTTTATAATGACATGATTATCTTTACCGGTGCTTTTGTCATTTCATGTAGATTCAAATTGTTCTCTTTGGTTATTTGATTATCTCTCTCTTTCTTTCTTTTTTTCTCGGAGTCTCCCTCTGTCGCCCAGGCTGGAGTGCAGTGGCATGATCTCGGCTCACTGCAAGCTCCACCTCCCGGGTTCAAGCGATTCTCCTGCCTCAGCCTCCCAAGTAGCTGGGACTAGAGGCACCCGCCACCACACCCAGCTAATTTTTGTATTTTTATCTAGTTGAAATCAACTCAGTTTTTGTTTACCTGGAAAGGCCTTATGGTGCCTTTATTTTTTATTGATAGCTTTCACATTCAGAAGATTATTTCTTGACAGTTTTTCTTCGATGAGTAGACACAAAGATTTAAATGAAATTGAAAGGCTTCCAAAAGGCAACTAAATTATGATCTAAAAAAATGGATTTGAAATTGTTTTTAAATTGAATTGAAAATAAAATTATATTGATGGCAGCTGATGATACGTTAGACTGGGATGCAGAGAGCAGGAAGAATTAAACTTACGGACAATAGAAGTCTGTGAGTTGTTTGGTCCTGACTTAGGCCAAATGGAGGACATGCTTTTTAGAGAATTAAAGATGGATGCATGAGAGCACAGCCATGCTGAAACTAAAAAGGCTGAGTGCCTGCACTGTGCTAAGACCCACAGGTATATTGAAATAAAAGTCACTATTTTAACATACGACAATTTAACATACAATATTAGACTAAGAAAGCAAATAGGCAGTGATAATTATGATTAATGTTAACTTTAGTTTTAATAGAATCGTATTTGATGGGTGTCACAGAAGCAAAAATATGGCCTTTGCTATAAAATGTGTGCTCTACTACTGAGTGTGTAAAGCACTCCTGTGAGTGGAAGCCACAAAGAAACCTGAGGGTCAAGGTGGTAGAATAACCCTTTGATACTTCATATCTAAAAAAAAAAAATGTCTTGGCATGGAGAGTTTATATCCAAACATTCGCTGCTTGAAATAGATGTGCATTTCTGTACTCTATAAATGTACCTGGACAAATTAATGAGAGGTATAAAGCAGCCTACATTTTGCTCCCATGTCTAGTGCCCTGACTCAGAACTGTGTCCTCAGGAAAATGGAGCACTTTACCCATTTAGGTGTGATAGAGGTGGGATTTTTCCAATTCTCACAAAGGTGCTTTTGGTCTACTTCTTACCATGAAAATCAGAGATTGCTGGGGGACATTAATGAGGGCAACCATGAATTACTTGAACCAGTAGTAATGCAGTGGAAAATCTGACATTGTGTGTTACTAATTTTGAAGGTTGGGTAATTGGGAGACTACTCTTTTTTTTTTTTTTATAAGAACAGACACCATACAATCCACTGGGCTGAATATACTTGGGGAAATAAGCTTACACATGGAAAAGTTGGAGCACAGCTGTTTCTAATGTATTTTCTAGGAATCAAAAAGTTTAATTTTCCCTTGGTGGTTCCCTTTCTTAAAATCACAAAACCAGAGCTTGTACTATCTTTATAGTTGACGTGAAAATTATAGGGCTTGAGGGGATGGGCTGATGGCGTTGCTTCCTTATAACCACATATTGTGAGCCTCATCTTACAAACATGAACTCACTCCAAAAACCCAGCTGGGTGACTGTCTGTCTGTCAGCATTATTAACAGTGAGAGCTCAAGACTCAGGTGAGTGGTGGGATGAGGCAGAATTTTTTCAATGAAGAGCTAGGATCATTGTCTTTTCCTAATTTCAGTCATGTCTCAGTGAATCATATCTAAGTACAATGGATGATTCCAAATGAAAAATGCAACTTTGTGAATACTGAGGTCATAACATACTGATCTTATACTTTGTTAATTTTGTAATATTGCATTTGAATTGTAATTGTATTTTATTTCTTACTATGTTAGCTTTTTCTCAGTTTAACTTACTGTATATACCTAGGTAAAATTTTATATTTTGAAACACAAGAAATCTGAACTAATTCTTAAGAATTTAGTCGTACTTCTTTGTTCTTTTAAATTTGAAAACACTTAAGTATATAATAATTTTTAGAGTCATCTCAAAACGTGATTATTATTTAATATTTTACATTAATTAGCTTTCAGTGAATGACCATAACATTATTTTGTTTTATTTTGGTATAGTTATTGCACATACAGGATTTAGTTCTGGTTACTATGAAACTGTAAACAAATACCTCTTTTTGTCATTTATCACATTTTGTAGAGTTAATCACTACATCACATATATAAAAGCTTGTAATATTAAGCATGATTACAAATTTGTAAAACAAATTCAGCTTTAGTGTATTACATTTTATTAATATAAACAGCTAATATAATAAATATTTTATTAATAAGTTAAAACTTATAAAATGTTCTATATGTTAGTTTGGGTAAGATTTTCAATAATGAAGAGAATAATATTCTTCAAAATTTGAGGAAAATAGCATTTCCTTATTACAAAAAATTCTCCAAGTTTTGCACTCTTACAGCTTCCTCGGTAAGTTTCAAACTTGCAATTTATATATTAAAAATATATTCATGAATGTGGTGGCCAGTATATTTCAATTTTGCTGTTAAAATATATAAGTTAATTTTGTCTAACTTTATTAGGAAATACTGTTTTCTAGTTCTGCGATTTTTTAACATGTAAGAGAAAGGAATAAGGAGAAGTCAAAACAGAAAAGAAAAAGATAATAATAATGGTTGTCTAATTGTGGCTCATAAGGGTATCAAACCCTCAGGAAAATATAATAGTACAAAATCACTAGTTCTCTGAACATCAAGAAAAAAATAAAGCATTTCTAAGTGCTTCACATATCTGCATTTTATGTATTTAGGGAGAAAGGACCTCAACTGCTCATAGTAAGTGTACATGATGAATAGAAGATGAGGTTTTCCAAATTGCAATTTTCAACTTGGAAATATTTCTCCAAATTCAATATTTGACACATTTGGTAAGACTCTTATCTATACTGTGATACACAGGGGCATGATTGTACAAGACCTTTCAAATTTTTAGAAAAAAGTTAGTGTTACACTTAGCTGGTATCTCCTCAGTTGAAATAACTGGAAAGAAACACTCTTCCAAAAGGATTTCAGGCTTTTCAAAATTGGTAGCATAGAATTTGTGATCAAGTCCCTCCAGTATTTTTCTTTTTTTTTTTTTTTATTTTTATTTTTATTTTTTATTTTTTATTTTTTATTGATCATTCTTGGGTGTTTCTCGCAGAGGGGGATTTGGCACGGTTACAGGACAATAGTGGACGGAAGGTCAGCAGATAAACAAGTGAACAAAGTTCTGTGGTTTTCCCAGGCAGAGGACCCTGCGGCCTTCCGCAGTGTTTGTGTCCCTGGGTACTTGAGATTAGGGAGTGGTGATGGCTCTTAACGAGCATGCTGCCTTCAAGCATCTGTTTAACAAAGCACATCTTGCACCGCCCTTAATCCATTCAACCCTGAGTGTATACAGCACAGGTTTCAGAGAGCACAGGGTTGGGGGTAGGGTCACAGATCAACAGGATCCCAAGGCAGAAGAATTTTTTCTTAGTACAGAACAAAATGAAGTCTCCCATGTCTACCTCTTTCTACACAGACACGGCAACCATCCGATTTCTCAATCTTTTCCCCACCTTTCCCCCCTTTCCATTCCACAAAACCGCCATTGTCATCATGGCCCGTTCTCAATGAGCTGTTGGGTACACCTCCCAGACGGGGTGGTGGCCGGGCAGAGGGGCTCCTCACTTCCCAGTAGGGGCGGCCGGGCAGAGGCGCCCCTCACCTCCCGGATGGGGCGGCTGGCCAGGTGGGGGGCTGAGCCCCCACCTCCCTCCCGGACGGGGCGGCTGGCCGGCGGGGGGCTGACCCCCCCACCTCCCTCCCGGACGGGGCGGCTGGCCAGGCGGGGGGCTGACCCCCCACCTCCCTCCCGGACAGGGCGGCAGGCCGGGCGGTGGGCTGACCCCCCCACCTCCCTCCCGGACGGGGCGGCTGGCCGGGCTGAGGGGCTCCTCACTTCCCAGTAGGGGCGGCCGGGCAGAGGCGCCCCTCACCTCCCGGACGGGGCGGCTGGCCGGGCGGGGTGTTGACCCCCCCACCTCCCTCCCGGACGGAGCGGCTGGCCGGGCAGAGGGGCTCTTCACTTCCCAGTAGGGGCGGCCGGGCAGAGGCGCCCCTCACCTCCCGGATGGGGCGGCTGGCCAGGCGGGGGGCTAACCCCCCCACCTCCCTCCCGGATGGGGTGGCTGGCCGGGCGGGGGGCTGACCCCCCCACCTCCCTCCCGGACGGAGCGGCTGGCCGGGCAGAGGGGCTCCTCACTTCCCAGTAGGGGCGGCCGGGCAGAGGCGCCCCTCACCTCCCTCCAGTATTTTTCTATTGCACATTTAAAGTAATGATTTTCCTGCTTATTTTTTCCTCCAAGGAAGCTGGGAATTAAATGTCTTGAAATTATAAATATCCCTGTCAGCAAGCATTGTGCTTCTAGCTGCAGTCTACACTAATTTCAGCTTCCGAAGAGTGGCAAATGCATTACGATCATTCAATGGATCTGATACTTACCATATTTATTATTTTAGTCTTGGTGTATTTTATAAAAGTTCTTTTTAACAGGCCTAATCTTGAGGGAAACATTTTTTCTTTTCTAAATTTGCCGGCTGGATTTTTCAGTTTGCCATTTATTGCCACTTAACAACAAACCCCTTCTCCATGGCATCTAAAATTCATAGGGCTAACAAGGCTGCTCAATAAATGTTGTAAATGAATGATAAAAATGAGTCTTTTTATCAATATAATAAAAATGCTTTACATTTATATAGATTATATTTCAAATCTACACAAGAGAGTGCAAACATCACTATTCAAATAACATTATTAATAAAATAACAATACTCAAAAACTATGTTTTATAATAAAGATGAGGAACTATATTTTATCTAACTTCTTTTTCTACAAATAACATATCCATCATACGCAAAACAGCTTTTTCCCTTTATACACCCTTTATCTTTGCTTCAGATGTCTGATCTAAGCTTATGTTTTTTAGATCAGATTTTCATTCATGGTCTGTATAATAGTGTTATTCCCCTATTATACATGATTATTTATACACTTTGGGACTTAAGAATATTGGGAATACACTAAAGTGAAAGACAGTATAATGAGAATACACTTGAGCTGCATTATGTGTTTACTGAGAGTGCTCAGGAGCTTCACTGTCAGCCTCAGCAGCCTTAGGTTATCACTTCTAATGGTGAGAGCTAAGCTGTGCATTCAGATTTTGAAATTTTTAATGGGCCACAAAGAACCAAAATTTTCTTTCCACTCTGAACAACCTAAAAGCAGCATCTATGGATTTTTTCCTATTTTGTTTCACCCAGTTTGGCATCATATTAATGCAAATTTCATAATTCTTCCATGGTGTAGTTGTCAGACTTATCAAATAAAAACATAGAACAGAGCTAAGTTTAATATTTGGATTAAAAATGACTTCTGCAATATGTTAAAGGCAATTATCAATTGTTTAGCTCTGGCAGGTGAGAAAAGTTTTTGAAGAGACAATCAATTCAATCGTACTCTATTTGTGTGCTCTAATTTATGACAACCAAGATTGTGATGACCAAGATTGCTGATCTCGTCTGGGATCAGCATCAATGCTCTCAAGAGCCTCAGTGGAAAAATACACCATTTGATAAGGCAGATTATTCTGTTTCAGTATGTTCAGGTTATTTACAGAGTAAGGAGAATGAATTAGTATAAACTGGATGTTTTATACGGTGAAAAAATAAAATATTAAAATTCTTATCTATGTTATTTAATCTAATTATTTGTCCTATATCTTCTTTTGGTGTGTGGTTCATAATATATGGCTTATGTTAATAAAACTATACAGATATATAGTTAATAACTCATTTGTAAATATATTATTATCTCATGTTCAAATATATTTTTCTAGTACAGAAGTGTGATCCTTAAAATTTGGATACCATTAAGTCTTTAATTTAAAATTTGTGTTTTTTTCCGATTTCAACTTGACAGCAGAACTCAACTGCGCTGATGGTGTAGATGTGTGCTGGTGGAAACCTTTCACTGTTTGTTTCTAAGATAAATGGATTTACTTATTAAAGTTTTGTAGAAAGAGTAATAACCATTTAATCAACTAGATGTTTCCTTTATAAAATCAAACATATCTGGTGGTTTTAGAGCAACATTTTCTCAGTCACTAATTTTTGATTATTGTCCAAGGATACTCAGTGTCAACATTTTTGCATTGTCTCATATATTTTTATTTATGGAATTGTATAATGATAAGTGACCTTGAATCAGACACACTTTTATTTAAAAAAAACTGAGTGAATTTAATGGTGTTTCACTTTTTTAATGTCATGAAGCTAAATTGTTCTTAGCCCTGGATTAAATTAAAATGATAAATGATGTCTGAATCTTGGCCAAATAATATGAAACGGTAACTGCAAAATTATTATGCAAAATTTTACAAAGTGTTATAGTATTGAAGTTATCCCAAGAAAACTTGAGAGGAATTATTTTTCTTATTGAAGACTACGTATTTTTCTAGGCATGGTAGAGTGTCTCTGTATTAAGTGAAGTCTCAGGAAGATGTGACTATGTTGATGCAACTTCATGGTTGAAATAAAGTAATTAAAAGTAGTGGCTGGGCTCAGTGGCCCACGGCTGTAATCTTTGAGACCAGCCTGGCCAACATGGTGAAATCACCTCTACTAAAAATACAAAAATTAGCTAGTATGATGGTGGGCACCACATGGTGGGCGCCACTTGGGAAGCTAAGGCAAGAGAATTGCTTGAACACAGGAGGTGGAGGTTGCACTGAGCAGAGATCATGCCACTGCAATTCAGCCTGGGCGACAGAGTAAGACTCTGTCTCAGAAAAAAAGGGTAGTGTTTATCTTGTTGGTAACTGAGAGGAAAATATTAAAAAATGTGTTCTGAGATAAAGAGAAGTCACATAATAAATCTCTGGGATATGAACTAAACAGAGACAGCCAGAACTATTTCTATATTATACACAGTAAATTAGGGTTTGATTAAGCAGAATAATGTCCCCCAGTCCCTATAAGGATATTGACATCTGAATTCCAAGATATCACATTACACATTACAATTCATGAGAAAGAGAATATAAGGGTGCAGATAGGATAAAAATTGCTAATATGCTGATGAAATATCATGAATTATCATGGTGAGTCCAGTAAAATCACAAGGGTCAAAAACCATGGAAGACTGATGATGAATGAATTTCATCAAAATGATAGACCATGAGAAAGTCTTAACTGAATATATATTTTTAATTGTTTTAGTGAGTCTTTTCTCATTAACATACATTTAATTCAATTCCACTGTACAAATGCTATTCATTTTATATGCCCGATTGAAGTAGTAAATATAAAATGAGAGAACATAAAACAAGGATATGATTACTGAGATGAAGGCCAAGGTACATGAGGAATATAGATAGTGTGCACCTTATACAGGCATAATTGAAAATGTATTTGTTATATATATTCATAATAATTATATATGTATATATTTATCTGGTTTAGAAAATAGTGCAGGAGATACATTATCAAGAATTTATATAAGATGGGGTTAATCAAGAAAATGAGAGTAAAATAAAAATAATCATAATGATAATAATTTTGAACACTGACAAAAGAACATTGATGACACAGATGTATTTTTTTCAGGTCTTCAAAATATGTTTCTTCTACATCATTAGGATGAACACACATTTCATATGTTATCTTTGAAAAAGGCCTTTTATTTTCAAGCTGGCATTGGAATCTCGGCCAACATATTTCTTCTTCTCTGGCACATTTTTATATTCTTTAAGGATCACAAGCCTAAAAACCATGACCTGATCATCTGTCACTTGACCTTTGTTCACATACTGATGCTAGTCATTGCAGCAAAGCTATTGTCTCCAGATGTGTTTGAGTCACAGAATTTTCAGAATAACTTCAGATGTAAGGCTGTGTTCTACACATACAAGGCAATGAGGGGCCTCTCAATCTGCGCCACCTCTCTCCTGAGCATGCTTCAGGCCATCACCATTAGCCCCAGCACCTCCTGGTTGGTGAGATTTAAACATAAAATCACAAAATACAATATCCTGGCTTTATTTTTGGTCCCTCAATTTTTCTTTCAACAGTGACATGATTATCTACATTGTAGGTTTTTCCAGTGTGACCCAGATAATTCTGAATGTCAGTAAATACTGCTCACTTTCCCCAATAAACGTCATCAGAAGGCTGTTTGTTACTCTGTCGTTATCCAGAGATGTCTTCCTTGTAGGAATCATGTCTCTCTCAAGTGCCTACATGGTGATTCTCTTGTCCAGGCATCAGAGGCACTCCCAGCACCTTCATAGCACTAGCTTTTTATTAAGAACCTCCCCAGAGAAAAGGGCCACCAAGACCATCTTGCTGCTGGTGAGTTTCTTTGTGGTTATGTACTCATTGGACTTAATTGTCTCATCCTCCAAAATGCTGTTATGGGTATTCAGTCCTGTCATCTACAGTGTCCACAAGTTTATGGTCAATGCCTATGCCACTGTCAGTCCTATGGTGCTAATCAGATCTGATAAAAGAATCATCAGTATTCTGCCAAAGGTTCATTGGAAGTGCCATCCCTTTTTAACAAGTTAGTGATAAAATTTTCTAAAAATAATTTTGCTGTCATTAATTAAATTATTTAAAAACACAGAATTTGCTATCTGATTTAAATAAAACATCTGGAATTGCAGTTTTGTAATGTCTAATTTTTTTTTGAGATGGATTCTCACTCTGTTGCCCAGACTTGAATGCAGTGGTGCAATCTTGGCTCATCGCAGCCTCTGCCTCCTGGGTTCAAGCAATTCTCCTGCCTCAACTTCTCGAGTAGCTGGGATTACAGGCATGTGTCACCTTGCTCAGCTAATTTTTTTTTTTTTTCGTATTTTTAGTAAAGACAGGGTTTTGCCATGTTCGCCAGGCTGGTCTTGAACTACTGACCTCAAGTGATCGGCCTACCTCGGCCTCTCAAAGTGCTAGAATTACAGGTGTGAGCCACTGCACCCGGCCCGTCTCAATATTTTTTTAATTTCCTGGTGCTAAGAACTATATGTTGTTCTCAGTTCAGTGTCCCCCATGGTTTAATATTCCTAAAGCATGTCTCTCACTACTTAATTTTAATTTTACCTTTATACAGGAAAACATTTTCTCTCTTTTTTTTTAAGATGGAATTTTGCTCTTGTCTCCCAGGCTGGAGTGCAGTGGCACGATCTCGGCTCACTGCAGCCTCTGCTCCCAGGTTCAAGCGATTCTTCTGCCTCAGTCTCCTGAGTAGCTGATACTACAGGTGCCCACCACCACGCCTGGATAATTTTTGTATTTTTAGTAGACAGGGTTTCACCGTGTTGGCCAGGCTGGTCTCGAACTTCTGACCTCAGGTGATCTGCCCACCTTGGCCTCCCAAAGTGCTGGGATTACAGATGTGAGCCATTGTGCCCGGCCAGGAAAATGTTATTTTCCTGAGTGTATGCTTATGTGGCTCCTATTAGCAAGCATATCACTCAGTGTTACTACTTTTGAAAAAAAATGTATATATTTTTGAGATGGAATTTTGCTCTTGGATTTTGGCTCACTGCAACCTCCGCTCCCGGGTTCAAGGGATTTTCCTGCCTCAGCCTCCCCAGTAGCTGGGATTACAGGTACGTGCCACCACACCGGGCTGATTTCGTATTTTATTAGAGATGGGGTTTCTCCATGTTGGTCAGGCTGGTCTCGAACTCCTGACCTCAGGTGATCTGCCCTCCTCGGCCTCCCAAAGTGCTGAGATTACAGGAGTGAGCCACCGCACCCAGCTGAATAATAATTTTTCTAAGCATGCTTTTAAAGTTTATTTTTAATTGAAGATAACATTGTACAAGTTTATTATGCATAACAAAAGGTTTCAAAGTACATATAGATTGTAAAATAATTAAATTTAGCTAATTAATGCATTATCTAAGTTATTATTTTGTGGTGAGAACACTTAACATCCACTATCTGTGCACTTTTCAAGACTGTACAATCTCATAAGTAACTATAGCCACCTTGCTATGTAAAAAATATCATTAAATTTATTTCTCTGATATAATTGTAATTATATTCCTTTTGGCCAGCATCTTTTTATCCTCTTCTCCCCTCTAATCACCTCAGCATTTAGTAACTATTTTATATTTTATAACCATTTTAGTCTCTACTTTTATTAGATCAACTTTTTTAGATTCCACATTGTAGCAAAATCTTCTTGCATTTGTCTTACTGCGCCTGGCTTATTTCACTTAACATAATGTTTTCCAGGTTCATCTATGTTGTTATTTTATTTTATTTTATTTTATTTTATTTTATTTTATTTTAATGAGACGAAGTCTTGCTGTGTCTCCTATGCTGGAGTGCAATGGAGCACAGTAGAGACGTCGTTTCACCATGTTAGCCAGGATGGTCTCGAACTCCTGACCTCAGGTGATCTGCCAGCCTCAGCCTCCCAACGTGTTGAGATTACAGGTGTGCTCAGCCCATCTATGTTGTTTTCAATGGCAGGATTTCATTCTTCATATGAATAAATAGCCTTTCATTTGGGTTTCTATGCCATGATTTCTTTATCTATTTGTCCCTTGATGGATAATATGATTATTCTCTATCTTGGCTATTGTCATTAGTGCTGTGATAAGCATGGGAGTGAAGACATCTCTTTAACGTACTGATTTTATTTCCTTTGGATATATGCCCAATAGTGAGATTGCTGGTTCATATAGTAGTTTTATTTTTAGTTCGAGGAACCTCTACTTTTTTACATAATGGCTGTACTAATCTGCATTCAAACCAACAGTGCATAAGGGTTTCCTTTTCTCCACATATGGCCAACACTTGTTATCTTTTGTCTTCTTGATAATGACCATGCTAATTTAAGTAAGGTAATAACTATATTACTTTTACATTTCCCTGATGACTAGAGAGTTTGAGCATTTTTTCATATACCTGTCAACTATCTATTGTGTATCTATCTATCTATCTATCTATCTATCTATCTATCTATCTATCCATCTATCTTGTTTTGAGAAATACCTATTCAGGTTTTTGCTCATTTTAAAATTGGATGATGATTATTATTATTTCTGCCATTGAGTTATTTGAGCCCCTTATATATTTTGGATGTTAACCCCTTGTCAGATGCACAGTATGCACATTTTCTCCCAGTCTGTAGTTGGTCATTTTGTTTTTGTTTTTGTTTTTGTTTTTGACACAGAGTATTGCTCTTGTTGCCCAGGCTGGAGTGCAAGTGGTGCGATCTCAGCTTGCTGCAACCTCTGCCTCCTGGGCTCAAGCGATTCTCCTGCCTCAGCCTCCCCAGTAGCTGGGACTACAGGCTTGTGCCACCATGCCCAGCTAATTTTCTTGTATTGTTGGTAGAGAGGGGCTTCACCATGTTGGCCAGGCTGGTTGCAAACTCCTGACCTCAAGTGGTCCACTACCTCGGCCTCGCAAAGTGCTGGGATTACAGGCATGAGCCACCATACCTGGCCTGTAGTTTGTCTTTTCACTCTGTTGATTATTTTCTGTGCCATGTAGAAGCTTTTAAAACTTTAACATTTTATCAACTTTTTTTTCTGTTTTCTGGCTTTATACAAAGGTGAGACATTTTGCTCTCACTGATTTTATGAGCTTTTTCTTCATGTTGGTGTTATGAAGTTTGACCTTTTTCAAATTAAGGTTTATTTAATTTAAAATTGACATATAATTATACACATTTATGGGATACAGTGTGATATTTCAGTGCATTTATTCATTGTCTAATAGAACCAGAATAATTAACATAGCCATTGTTTTCAATATTTGTCATTTCTCTGTGCTGATAATATGCAAAATTCTCTCTTCTAGCTAACTTAACCTATATAATAACATATTATTATTAATTAGAGTCACCCTACTTTGTGTAATATAACACAAAAATTTATTCTGTTATTTTTAAATTTAATTTTTTTTTTTTTTTTTTTTGCGACAGAGTCTCGCTCTGTTACCCAGGCTGGAGTGCAGTTGCACAATCTCTGCTCACTATAACCTCCACCTCCAGGGTTCAAGCAATTCTTGTGCCTCAGCCTCCCATGTATCCGGGATTACAGGCACTCGCCACCATGACCAGCTAATTTTTGTATTTTTTGTAGAGACAGGGATTCACCATGTTGGCCAGGCCGGTCTCGAACTCCTGGCCTCAGGTGATCCACCTGCCTCTGTCTCCCAAAGTGCTAGGATTACAGGTGTGAGCCACCACGCCCGGCCTATTCTTTCTTTTAAATGATAATGTTGCAGTCATTGGCAAACCTGTTCTCATCTCTTCCTCCCCACATCCTTTCCAGCCTCTGGCCATTTTACTCTACTTCCATGAGATCAGCTTTAAATTTTACATAAAAATGATATCATGTGGGGTTTGTCTTTTTATGCTTGGCATATTTTAATTAACATAATGTCCTCCAGGTAAATCGATGTTGCTGTAAATGACAGATTATTATTCTGTTTTAGGAAAAACAGTATGTAGATTCTTCCAAAAATTAAAAATAGAACCACCCTATGATTCAGCAATTTCAATACTGGGTATATATCAAAAGGAAATAAAATCAGTATGTCAAAGAGGCAACATTACTACCATGTTTATTGCATCACTAATCGTAATAGCCAAACTATTACTTTACTTAAGAATTTTTAAATCTCTTCTTGATACTACATTACACTTCTAAACTTTTAAAGGACTTAAAGGTTTTCAGTTTTAGAAACTATTTAATCACCAATTCTTTAAATATTTCTTTTTTTATATAGTCTAGTAAAGCAATTAGATGTTCATTTCTTCTCAATCCAATCTTCGTATATGTATATATTTCATTCTCTATTAATTTGCCTTCTGTAAAATATGTAACTACATCAATTTTGGTTAGTGTTCTATTTTATTGGCCTCTCATCAGCTCAGTGTATTTTCATATGTAACCCATATGTTGTACATTACATTGTTTCACCACATTTGTAATAGCTTACTTTCAATTTGCTTTTTTTTCAGATATGACTTGAGAAGCTTCTAGTTTTTTTTCTTTGCCCATTACTTTGGTTTTCTGTTTTTTCATTGTACTGAAAAATATTTAAACATAAGCCAAATATCTGATGTTTATGTACCATATAATTTCTTTTGACTCTTCGTCTTGGTAGTTTATCTAATTGTGTGCAACATAATGTATAACTTAGTTTTCACATATGGAAGATATCATACTTGGAATGTCTCCAGTCTGTATGTTTCTTTGCTGATTCTATTTGCCTTGTTGGAAGTTGAACCCACATGAATCTGACGTTCTTGTGATTAGTCCTGTCTGAATAGAGCACGTGCTTCTTAGGTTGACTACTCCACTGGATTATTCCCTTCATTTACTCCTGGTCCTGGGAATTTCTCATATTTTTCTTCAACTATATTTAGCATAATGTGGATTGTTTTAACTTCTTGACAATTTTAATTATCTGTATTAAATGTTTAGAATATATACATTATTTTCCTGAAAAGCATAAATAGCAACAGTTGCATACATTAGTAAAATATGTCTCATAGATTGTCTATGACATAAAACGTCATCTTGTGTGAAATCTCAAGTTTCTTCATGTAGAAGACCTCCTTCCTAATACACCGTATTGTAATAATTTGTGAAGTGTGATTACTTTTTACTACTATGTATGTATTACATATGTATTATGCACAAATTTCAGAAACACTCCAATGAATATACAGCCAGAATTACTGTTTTATATCATATAAAGCTAATATGGGTTAAATCATTTACCTTAATTCAGATTTTTTCTACAATTACCATTATTTCTCATTAGCACTTCCCTGATATCAAAAACATAATGCGGATTTAGATTTTTTATTTAATCCAGAAGATGTTGAAAATGGTTCTAAATGGAGTTTACATGTGGCTAGATAATACTTGTTAATTACCTTTAACTTTTTAAATACATTAATTGAGGTATAATTGACAAACTAAAGGTGTATATATTTAGGATTTAGAATATGATGTTTTGAGACATGTATACATTTTTTAATTACCTCAGTTAAGCTAGTTAACATATTTATCACTTTACATAGTTACTTTATGTGTCTGTGTGTGAGTGGGTATGTGTGGTGAGATTACTTGAGATTTGATTTTGAAAAAATTTTAAGTATACAGTATTATTAACTATTGTCACCAGTCTATATGTTACATTCCCATCATTTATGTATTTTATAGCTGAAAGTATGTATCTTTTGACTGATACCTTGTCATTTCCTCCCACATCCTAGCCGGTAGTAATTATTATTCTTCTGTTCCTATGACTCTGAGTTATTAAAGATTTCACATAAATACAAAATCACGCGGTACTTGTCTTTTTGTATCTGGCTTATTTTACTTAGCATAATGTCTTCATGGTTCTTCAATGTTGTTGAAAATGGCAGAATTTTCATCTTCATTAAAGATAAATTACATACACATATATTTATCTCAATTTTGTTATATATTCATCTATATATGCTAAGTAGTAACCTCTCTAATTTATCAAATTATCTTTTCCATATTATCATTCAAATATAATATTGTTTTGCATTTATTATTAAAATTAATTTCCTGTCTTTAAAAAATTTTCATAAAATTTATGGGGTCAATTCAATCTGCCCTCTTGATAAAAGCCAAAGTTACATGTCAGTTTTACTAATTTGGATTAGATTGAGATTTTTATTGCCTCAAATAATAAGTATAAGCATTAAGGATAAAAATATGATTACATTCTTCATCTTACAACAAAGAAAACTTTGGATTATTTATTGGACAAAAGACTTATTCTATATTATTATTTCTATTTTTGTGTTACCTAAAAATTTATTACACATAGAATACCACAAAACAGGAATAAATAAATCGGTTGTCACAAATGATGAAAGTAAAATTAAGAAATAAGATATACTTCCCAGAGAATGTTTGTAACAAAAATAAATGAAATATGTTTTAGGTGATGCATATTCTAATTCCCCTGATTTGATTATTACATATTATATGCTTGTATCAAACTATCACATGTACTACGTAAAGATGTACAACTATTATGTGTCTGTAACAATTAAAAATAAGAAAGTATATATGAATAGATATGTATATATAAATAATCATGTAACGAGTAAAGTATTAATTAAAAATATTTCCACAAAGAAAAGTTTAGGGCCTGATATCTTATAGGTCAAATTCAATGAATATTTAATAAATACTATCAATTGTTTAAAAAAACTTTCAAAAACTGAAAAGAAATTCATACTTTCTAACCCACAACACTAGAGTTATTATACAATAAAATAAAGTATATAATAAAAATTAAAAAAATTCTCCAGATTGAAAAATAACAAAGGTCTTTTTTTGCAGATGATATAATTTTCTATATAAAAATATATAAGGAGTTCAATAAAATAGCCCTAGAACTATAAACAAGTTAATTAATGTCACTAAATGACAGATCAGAAAACAAAATTAAATTGCTGTTATAGACAAAATAAATCAACAATGAAAATGAAATAAAGAAAAAATATATTTATAACACCAATAAGCAGAAATATTAAAGTTTTAAAAGGAAGTACAAACATATTACACTATTTCTTAATTCAGAAAAATCATAGAACTGAATAAATTAACATACGTTAGATAATCAAGTTTTAAATTATCATTTTTAAGATTAGAATATCTCACAGATTGATCTACAGATTCAATAAAGTCTCTCCAAATTTTTAACTGTTTCTAATGGAAATTGACAAGTTCTTCCCAAAAACAAATATAGATAAGCTGGGCTTGGTGGCTCATGCCTGTAAACCCAGTGCTTTGGGAGGCTGAGGTTGGAGGACTGCTTGAGGTTGGAGGACTACTTGAGGCCTGGAGTTGAAAAACAGCCTGGGCAACATAGGAAGGTACTGCGTCTAGAAAGATAAAAAAAATAAAATTAGCTGGATATGGCAGCGCATGCCTGTAGTCCCACCTACTTGGGAGGCTGAGGTGGTGGAATTGCTTGAGCACAGGAGTTTGAGGTAACAGTGAGCTTTGATTGATCCACCTCACTCCAGTCTGAGTGGCAGAGTGAGACTCTCTCTCTAAAAAAAGATTTAAAAAACAATATAAATGTGCACAGAATACCAAATACACAAAACAGTCTTTAAAAAGAAAAATAAAACAATTTATACTTTTTGATATGAATTCTTATTACCAAGGATAGATTCATGTAATTAATAGAATATATTTGAAGATCCAGCCGGGTGCGGTGGCTCATGTCTGTAATCCCAGCACTTTGGGAGGGTGAGGTGGGTGGATCACTTGAGGTCAGGAGTTCGAGACCAACCTGGCCAACATGGTGAAATTCCATCTCACCTACAAATACAAAAAAATTAGCCAGGCATGGTGATGCATATCTGTAATCCCAGCTACTTGGGAGGCTGAGGCAGGAGAATCGCTTGAACCTGGGAGGCGGAAGTTGCAGTGAGCCTAGATCCTGCCACTGCACTCCAGCCTGGGCAACAGAGCAAACGTCTCAAAAAAAAGGAAGATCCATTTAAAAACACATTCATTTATGGCAAATTAACATTCACAAAAGTTCCAAAAAATTTCAATGTGGAAGAAACATCTTTTCCAAGAATTTTTCTAAGAAAATTGGCTATAAACGTTTAAAATAAGAAGTCAGACCCCATCTCAAATCAAATACATACTGAAATACTTAATATGAGCTGTAAAGCTAAATGTAAGAGCTAAAATGACAAACTCCTTACAAGAAACGCAGAAGTAAATTTTTATAATCTTTTATTCAATAACGATTTATTTATTTATTTTTTACATTTAGGTTTATTTAAGTTTAATGTTAATTCCATACTGTGTTTCAGTAGGAAGAATACAGATTCTGTATCTGTGGCTCCAGTCAGGTATCCAGTAGAACAAATTAGCTTCAAGTTACACATACTGAACAAAAGTGATTGAGCTAGAAGAGGGGAGGAGTGAGGGGAAGCAGGTAGGGGGATGGAGAAGGAGTGGGAACAAATAATTGAACACGCATGCAGGCCCTTTTCCATACCACCTGCAACGCTAACCCGCTTCAGTGGGAGAGTAAAAGTAGGCAAGAATGAGCAGCCACGATTGTTGAACTGTTACCAGCACCATGCTTTTCAGCAACATTTCAGTAGAGTTTGAAAAACTTTTTACAGCAAAACCATTTCAAAACCCTCTCCCCAAACAAACTTTAACCATCTCAAGCTAACACCGAGTTACTTTCAAACATTGGTATAAAATACGGTTTAAACAATTAGAAAAACTGAAAAATGATACCACTTTTGCCTCTATAGTGTGATTAATATCTCCCTTAGACGCTTGCATCACCTAGAAGCATCACCTAATGGCTTTCAAAGGTAATTTCCATTTCTAATGGTAATCTTGCCACATCTGGCACGGAGACAATACAGTAATGCTGAAAAAGCCTCTATGCGGTCCTGTTAGTGTCTTAAAGAACCTAAAAGCTGGGACCAGTAAAATCCACAGAAATTCACTCTTGCCTTTAAGAACTTTTGAAAACTGTTTAAAAAACAAACAAACAAACAAACAAACAAACAAAAAACAGGGCAGGAACCTAAATTCTGAGGCCAAATGTAAAAGTCAGATTTGGTGGTTCTCAGTGACAATGGGGAGTTGCCAAGGGGTGGGATAGGGAAGAGTAGGGTGGTCAGAGATGGTTTTTCTTGTTGGCTTTCATGTCTCACTGATTTTCATCTTCCACGTCCTGCAGCGCTTCTTTATTCTGTTCTTCACCATCACCCTGCATGCCTGAAGTCCATAGTGTCCTTATAGCTTTCTTCACTCAGCGTATCCAGTTCTGCAATTGTATCATCAAAAGCTGCTTTTGCCAACCTGCAGGCATGGTCAGGGGAATTAAGAATTTCGTAGTAGAATACTGAAAAATTTGAGAGCAAGACCTAAGCGAATAGGATGCGCAGGTGGAAGTTCTGTCATTGCAATATCACTAGCAGCTTTATAAGCCACTAGGCTGTTCTCCACAGCCTCCTTCCTGTCATTTCCTGCGGCAAATTCTGCCAGATACCTGTGGTAGTCCCCTTTCATTTTATAATAGAAAACATTGGACTCGCCAGTGTTAGCTGCTGGAATGAGGTTTTTGTCCAGCACATCCAGAATGTCACAACAGAGTGACTTTAGCTCAGTCTCAATCATTTGCTGATATTCCCAAATCATTTTTAGCTTGTCTTCTCCTTCCTTGTTTTCTTCTTTCTGTTCAATACTGCTGATTATTCTCCAGGAGGCTCTTCTAGCTCCAATTACATTCTTATATGCAACAGATGGGAAGTTTATTTCTTCAACTATCAGTTCCACATCCATCCCTGCTACTTTCTTCATTGACTACACCATTTCTTGGAAGATACTGCCAGTTCAGTTCCAGAGCACATTGTATTGCTCAGCCTGCTCGGCCAGCTTTGCCTGGTACCAGATCCTCTCGATCATCCACAGCGGCAGCCGCTCCCACAGGGTCTGCGCGACCGATGGAAGCGGATAGTGTCTCTGCCTCTCGCTCCGCTTCTGGGCAGCAAAAATGGCGACACCACAATCCGGGACTTTCCCCTGCCCACGCGGAAAACTGCTCAGCTCTGTGGCAACCGCTTCCTGGCAACTAATGATTTCTTAAATAACACAACAAAAAAGCATAATCAAGAAGAAACTGATAAACTTCATCAAATTGAAAAACGTTTTTTTCCAAACACCAAGAAGAATATATAATCTAAGCTGCATAATGAGAGACAATATTTCCAATTACATATCTTCTCGGGCTCTAGTATCCGGAATACAAACAAAACCAAAACAAACTCTTGTATGTCAATAATAAAAGGACAAATTACCAATTAAAAATGGTCAAGGGACTTGAATATATGTTTTACCAAAGAAGATATACAAATTGCTAATATGAACATAAAAATATGCTCAATATATTTTGCTATTAGGAAAATAAAAATCAAATCACAATGAGATAATAATGAACACACTATATTGGCTATAATAAAGAGACAATAACAAGTGTCGGCAAATGTGGAAAGTATGGAATTTCTATGCATTGCAGCTGGAAAGGTAAAATAATGTAGTCATTTTATAAAACAATTTGGCAATTCTTCAAAATTTTAAACACAGAATTGCCACATGGCTCAGAAATTTTTCTCCACATATGTATGCAAAGGAAATGAAAACCTAAGTCACACAAAGACTTGTATGTGAATGTTCATAGCAGCAATGTTTATAAGAGCCAAAGGGGAATACCATCCAAATATCCATCAGCTAGTGAAAAAATATGTGTCATATTTATGCAATAAAATCCTCAGCAGTCAAAGGGAATTAAGCAATAATCCATGCTACATTGGAAATAAACCTCAAAAATAGTAAACTAAGTGAAACAAACTAGGTTTCAAAAAGATTACATAATTTATAATTCCACATATAAGAAGAGTCCATAAAAAGCTCATTGATAGACAGAAAATAAACTAATGGATGTCTAAGGCCTGGGTGATGGTGGAGGGTGAATGAAAACAAGACAGATTTTACTCTGAGATGATGAACATATTTTAAAGTTAGTTGTGATTATCAATATGTAACTCTGTTATAATATTAAAAACAGGCTGGGCGCGATGGCTCATGTCTGTAATCCCAGCACTTTGGGAGACCGAGACAGGCGGATCATTTGGGGCCAGGATTTTGAGGCCAGCCTGACCAACGTGGTGAAACCCCATCTTTACTAAAAGTACAAACAAATTAGCCGGGCGTAGTGACGCATGCCTGTAGTCCCAGCTACTCAGGAGGCTGAGGCAGGAGAATCGCTTGAACCGGGAGGCAGAAGTTACAGTGAGCCGAGATCCCGCCACTGCACTCCAGACTGTGCGACAGAGCAAGACTCCGTCTCAAAAAAAAATCAAAAATAAAAAAATTTGACATTTACAATGAAAATGTCATTGTATTATGTAAATTATATCCCATTAAAGCCTATCAAAAATTAACATGCCAAAAGTATTAAAATAGCTTCTGACTTTAAGAAATCCAAGTAACAGACTTTTAACACCAAAGTTATTTCTGCTGATTTAATAAATATTAAAGAAGAAGAAGATACTTTAAATATCACAAGAGGACACAAGTGCGACCAAAAACATTATAGAGGTTACGTAAGCAAAAAGAAAAGTTTGTAAGGAGTATTTATGGATAGGAACCATCTGGTTTTACTAGACTAGAAAACTGAAGTCATTTACAGAAGACTACTGTAACTCAATTGTTACAAATAAGTAATGATGTCATCATAGAATGAGGAAAAATTAAAAATTAATTAATTAAAAATATTTGGAGAAGCAATCTAACATAAAGTTGGTTGATGGCACCCGTCTCTACAGTTAGAGTAGCCTATTGCTAATGCAAAAGCTGCACATTCATCGCTTCTTCAAAACCAATCTCAATACCCAAATCTGATACTAATCTCTAAATTTATTACTGTAATTTATGAGAAGATATCTGCCTATTTTTTATTACATAACATGGCTAATGTTCAGTATTTGAAGGTTTTATTAAAAATAACTTAAATTTTTTATTTAAAACTTATTATGGCAGTTAAAAATGTAAACAAAAATATGGAAATTATACAAAAATTCCTGATTACCCATCACAAGGCTCCAGCCATTATTTTCTTTCATTTTCAATTATTAACTCCATTTTCTGTAAAGTGTTAAATATAAAAATCTGTATTGTTAAATTTGGAGAAATTGTGTACCTCTAACAAAAAAAATGAAAATATTATTATGATTCCTCATAAATTTTTTTTTTGGAGACAGAATCTTGCTCTGTTGCCCAGGCTGGAGTGCAGTGGTGCGATCTCAGCTCACTGCAACCTTCACCTCCCAGGTTCAGGGGATTCTCCTGCCTCAGCTTCCCGAGTAGCTGGGACTACAGGCGCCCACCACCACGCCCAGCTAATTTTTTGTATTTTTAGTAGAGATGGGGTTTCACCGTGTTAGCCAGGATGGTGTTGAACTCCTGACCTCGTGATCTGCCCCTGCCTCAGCCTCCCACAGTGCTGGGATTATAAATATCCATAATATATACACAAAAATCCATAAATATATACACAAATATATATTTAAAAATATTTTTGGCCAGGCGGTGTGAGCCACCGCGCCCGGCCAAAAATATTTTTAAATATATATTTGTGTATATATTTATGCAATACATGAGATATGTTGATATAGACATGCAATATATAATAATTACATTATGGAGAATGAAGTATCCATCCTCTCCAGCATTTATTCTTTGTGTTACAAATAATCCAATTATACGCTTAGATATATTAAAATGTACAATTAAATTATTATTGACTATGGTCACCCTGTTGTGTTATATCAGGTCTTTTTCATTTCTTCTAACTACTTTTTGTATCATAAACTATCCCCACTTCTTCCCAACCCCCCCCCCACTACCCTCCCCAGCCTGTAATAACCATCCTTCTACTCTCTATCTCCATGAGTTTAATTGTTTTAATTATTAGCTTCCACAAATAATTGAGAACATGTAATGTTTGCATTTCCTTTCCTGGCTTATTTCACTTATCATAATGACCTGCAACTCATGTTGTTGCAAATTACTGGATCTCATTCTTCTTTATGGATATGTAGTATTCCATGGTGTATGTACCACATTTTCTTTATCTGGTCTTCTGTTGATGCACATTTAGGTTGATTCCATGATATTGCTATTGCGAATAATGTTGCAATGAACATGTGTGTACGTGTGTCTTTATGATAAAATAATTTACATTTATTTGGTTCTGTACCCAATAATGAAATTGCTGGGTCAAATGGTGCTTCTGTTTGTAGTTCTTTGAGAAATCACCACAGTGCTTTCCACAATGTCTGGACTAATTTACATTCCCATCAGCAGTGTACAAGCATTCCATTTCCACCACAACTTTTGCAGCATGTTACTTTTTGTTTGTTTGTTTGTTTTTGTTTCTGAGATGGAGTCTCGCTCTGTTGCCAGGCTGGAGTGCAGTGGCACGATCTTGGCTCACTGCAACCTCTGGCTCCCAGGTTCAAGTGATTCTCCTGCCTCAGCCTTCAGAGTAGCTGGGACTACAGGCGTGTGCTACCATGCCCAGCTAATTTTTGTATTTTTAGTAGAGATGGGGTTCACCATGTTGGCCAGGATGGTCTCGAATTCCTGACCTCGTAATCAACCCACCTCGGCCTCCCAAAGTGCTGGGATTACAGGTGTGAGCCACCGTGCCCGGCAGCAGCATCTGTTACCTTTTAACTTTTTAATAATAACCTTTATAACTTGTGTGAGATGGTATCTTATCCACTATCTAATATTTTAAATAATGTGCAAAAAAGGAAACAAAATCAGGTTATTCAGTATCAACAGTAACAAAAATTATGCACATCTGTACAACTTGACATCGTTACATTGCATGGTAGTTGTGAAAACATACATGTAGATAAAATATTTAAAAAAGGAAAGGGGCTCAAGATGGTAAACTAGTGACATTGGATGCCAGTTCTCCTTAGAAAGAACAATAAGTATTGTGAACTGGTAATTATACCTCAAACAGAATATCAAGGAAAGAACACTAGAACCTAATTGAGAACTCACAGAGAAAACCTGAGGAACCGAAGGAAAAGGAAGCAAGAGGCCAACTCAGCAGATACCTGCTAGGAACCTGGAGGGGCTCAGCATTGCTGAGGACAGGTAAGTAGGAAATGTTTCCACAGCCTACATTTCTCCTGTGGACTGCCACAGTCTGAACTGTGGGAGAGCTCCTTTGTTCTCATGAACCCTGACACTAACATGGCTGTTGACTTCGAGAACCCTTGAGAGCATAGCACCACACTGGGGACTCATACTGTGCTACTCACTTTCCACCAACATATAAGTGGTTGTGTCAGGATGCCACTGGGAAAATGCAGGTATTAGGGGACTGACTCCAGCCCTGTGAACCTCAGTTCCCCTATCTGCATCTCAGGAGCTACCGCTGACATTGGCCAGTGCCAGCTTGAAGGGCTGCAGTGGCACAGAGCTGGCTGGACCCAGGAATGACACAGTTCCCCAGAATTTTGGCCCTTACAGAGTGCTGCTCCTGGGAAAGTGGAGAGTTCAGTGAACCAAGAAGGCGAAACTGGGACAAAAGACAATCAAAACATTCTACTTTCAGAGTCCAATAGCTGCCTGCTTGGGGACTGTGAAAAGCAACTTTGCTCTCAACAGGTGCGAAAACTGTCCTCACACTGCAAATGAAGAGTGAAATGCTCTCCCACCAACTGCACAGCCTCTGGGCAGTGGCTCAAGCACGGAGAATGAGACCCCTCTTTTCCCTTCGCACACCACTGCAGGCACAGCCTCTACTACTGCCACAGGAAGTTGGGGTAGGTGAGCATCTTGAGCTGTGAGTGGTGACTGCAACCCGACTGGCAGCATGGACTTCAAGCCTAGGCTTAAAGAAAGGGCAATGGGCCGGACACGGTGGCTCATGCCTGTAATTCCAGCATTTTGGGAGGCCGAGGCGGGCGGATCACTTGAGGTCAGGAGTTCGAGACCAGCCTGGCCAATGTGGTGAAACTCCGTCAATACTAAAAATACAAAAATTAGCTGGGCGTGGTGGCGGGCACCTGTTATCCCAGCTACTCAGGAGACTAAGGCAAGATAATCGCTTGAACCCTGGAGGCGGAGGTTGCAGTGAACTGAGATCATGTCACTGCACTCCAGCCTGCGCATCACAGTGAGACTCTGTCTCAAAAAAAAAAATAAAAAAATAAGTTAACTAATGAGCTCCCTTCCAAACCAACAGAATTGCATTTTCTTACAGTGAGTGAGATCTGGAATACCAAATAATTTATATGCACATGAAAGCTTGAAAGGCAATGCTTAGCTAAGTGGCTCTCACCCTAAACTTCCATTTAAGAGCGTCTGGCCAGTTTGAAGAAATGCCATCCCCTGTGCCCTCGCCACTGCTTCTACCTATTGTTCTGGGTGGAATCATTCATGTGGTTCTAATTAATTGCCCCATGTGATTCCCAGGTGAGGCCAGGGTAAAGCACAAGGGCTCCCAAATCCTTTCAGGAGAGTTGAAAAGCTTTAAGCTTTTTCCCTGAAGGGAGATCACAGAGGCTCTCTGCTTGTATTTGGTAGGGGGCTAGTGAGTTTGGCCCATATTCCCATTGCTGTAACAGAAATCACTGGAGTCTGTGGCAAGGGAGAGTACTAGAGGGCAGAAAAATGAGAAAGTCTTTATATAGCAGTTCATTGTTTCTGAATTCTACAACAGAGGCCAGAAGGAGAGAACATTTTCTGCACTTTAAGGTCCTTCTGCCTGTGGGTGTGGTGGTACCAGGTAAAAAGTTTGTCCTGATGCCTTCAAGGACACATTGTCAAGATGAAGGTGAGATTTGTTCAGTTAATCTCTCCTGAGAAGGAATCCGAGAAGAGAGAAAAAATGGCTGATTCTCAGATAAGTGTGTCCCAGGTCAAAAACTGTGTCCACTTTTTCTTCTAGAATGTCATGTATCTAGAATTGCAATCATTCATTTCTACTTCTGATGTTTCTGCCTAACAAGATTATTTTAACTACCTTTTTCCTTTTCTTCTCATGACAGTGAAAGGACCTCTTCTAAATAATTCTCCCCTCTATACCAGAGCCTTATCTTCATTCTCTCCATCCAGGCTTCTTACATATCACAAATAATTCTCATCTTGAATTTATACTCTGAAATATTGACAGTATTCCCTGTGTTGACAGATCAGTCTGGTCAGGTGGGGATATAAAACATTCTTTTGGGGGATGGTGCTGGGTCCTCAGATATCAATGAGTGAGAAAAGTACACTGTTTATGTTCCATCTGGATGCTCCATCAGCTCTATGAAGAACATAACTTTTAAATGCACACTTAAAAAGGATGGAATTAATTGCCTGGGATAATTCAGAAGATAAGAAAAGGAATTAATTTTTTTAAATGTGCCTTCTAGGATGCTAAAGAGGGAGTATTTAAATACACTATTAGAAATTACAAAACATGGGAAACATATGTGGCTTGAATTTTACATCAAACTGATTTTTTATGATTAGATTCTGACTATGGTTTATGTTTTTTGGCCAGTAATCTTCCAGAAGTCATGTTGAATCTTCCCATATGTATCAGCACCTGATACCGATTTGTCTAATTAATTTTATTCACATGGTTAAGATGCTCTCTAAAGGATTCCTCCACCATAAAGTTACTTTTTCTTTGAACTCTATCATTAGCAGGTATCTTGGAGAGACTTTCTGATCAATGTGCATAAACAATCACATTTAATCTGAAAGTACCCCTTTCTTATCTGTTTCTCTTTGTTTATACCTTGCTTCAGAAAATGAAGGTTGTCATCATTGTTTACTGGTCTTATACACTGGGATAAAACCCAGGTTCTGTCACTTACTAGATGTTTTACAAAATATTTTTCTTAGCTAGAATCATTGGCATCATTGATGAGTTGTTAGCAATGCAGAAACTCAAGTCTCATCCCAAGTCTCTTGAATTAGAATACGCATTTTAACAAAATCTCCAGTTTATTGATGTACACATTAACATATGAGAGGTACCTTCTAACTTATTGTGACTTCTCCATATGAGAACTATACACAACTTACTCTGTAGGATGTAAATATAGCACTCAAAACTGTATATGCTTGTGTTTATGCCATGAATTGTATGCTGCATCATTCAGAAAACTATAGTACCTACACTGGTTTTGTGGATCTTATTTCATTCTCTTTCCTCAGAATGAGGGAATACATTAGAGAATCTTTCTGTATTAAATAGTATCTTATTGGATAATTCAAGTCTCTCGTGTAAAACAGAGCCAACTCTCTTAACTCTCATACACCTAGAGTCAAATTAAGAATTCTGCCCATGGCCACTTGCTAAATATGTGTGTGTGTTTGTTTTTTTTTTAGAAACTGCTAACATTGAAGGATGCAGCCATAGAATTATCTTAGAAGGAGTGGGAATGTCTGAATCCTGCTCAGTGGAATTTGTATAGGGATGTGATGTTAGAAAACTCAGAAAGCTTGTTTCCCTAGGTGAGAATGACATTTCCCCGGAATTCCTAATACACCCTAAGGTTTCTATTTGCTCCCTTTGTAGAATGATTTTGGGAGTTTTTGCTTGCTTAAATTATTTTTAGATCAATACTTTTAAGGGAAACTTGAAGGTTTTTTGGAATAAAGAAAGAAAATCTTCAAGATGTTTTATCTTAACAGAAACCTTCCCCTTTCTTGAGCTAATCTGTATCCTTCACTCTAGATTAGTAGAAATCTAGAAATTCAGTGGCATAAAATATTGTTGCCCAAATATTGAAATCCAATATTCATCACCAATTTTAAATTCAATAGTGTTGGATAGTAGAGCTAAGGGCCCAGAAATGTAAAATATGTTTTAAATATTCTAAAGGTTCTGTCAGAAAACAGTACTTTGAAATTAATTTTTTAGAATGTTTTATAATATTCTCTCCTCTCTACTGAACATAATACTAGGTCGGTAATTGGAGAATCCCAGCAAGTCATGTTACTTTTTTCTAACAGGTCTTGCTGTCTGTAACCCTCATCTGATCTCCTGCCTTGAGCAAATAAAAGAGCCCTGGAATGTGAAGAGACATGAGACAGTAGTCAAATACTAAGATAGGTAAGCATGAATGAAGGAAATAACACAGACCAGAGGTACAAAGGTCAAAAAGAATGCCAGACGTTAAAATGTGATATGGGACACTCTGCTTCAATGGAAATGTTTCCTAAAAAGCCACTTTTTCCTCTTGCTCTCAAATAGGAGCATCTTCTTTCCCATACCCTTAAATTCTCTAAAGACTCTACTTCCCATTCTGTGATTTTCCTTTGAGATTACTATCAGAACCAGAGTCTTCTTTATGGCTTATAAGGTACTGCATGATATGCCTGTTCTTCCATTGCTTTGGGGGGATACAAGAATATCTTTATTTTTGAGGAACTGCATGTTAGATCATTTTTAAAGTTTTCTTTTTCCATCATGTCTGAAATGTGTGAGAGCAGTGCTGATATTAAGATTTGTTTCAGGAATCTCAGGAACATCAATGACAAACGTGGCTTGTTATTTCTCTATTTTTTCTTTCTGATTTTCGCAATCCTAACAGATTTGAAGTGGTAGCTCATTATTGGTTTCATTTGCAACTGCCTGATGGTAGGTGATATTGAGCACTCTTTCACATACCTGTTGGTCATTTGTTGTATATATTCGTTGACAAAATATTTTGTAGTCTTCTGTCTATTTTTCAGTTGGATTATCATCATTATTATTATATTTACCTTTGCTTTGAATTTCTCATATATTTTGAATATTAAACTCTTATCATATATATGGTTTGCTATTGTGAGTATGATGCAATAAACTTGCAAATGTATCTATCATTTTAATATAATAAATTCTTTTTTGGGGTAGATTCCCAATGATAAGATTTCTGAATCAAATGGTAGTTCTATTCTTAGTTATTTGAAAAATTTCCATATTGTTTTTTTACAGAGGTTACATTAATTTATATGTTTTTGCTGACAGTGTATAGAGTGTTCCCCTTTTTCCACATCTTTGCCAATGTTTATTATGTTTTTTTCTTTTTAATAGTAGCCATTATTGCTAATGCAATATCTCACTGTGGTATTACTTTCTGTTTCTCTGCTAATTAGTGATATTGATCATTTTAAAAATATGCATGCTGGCTATTTGTATGTCTTTTTTGAAAAATGCCTAGTTATTTGCCCATTTTCAGTGGGATTCTTTGTTTTTATTACTATGATGATTTGAGTTTGAATTATTTGTAAATTCTGAATATTAGTTCCATGTTGGCACATAGTTTGCAAATATGTTTTTTTATTCTGTAGGTTGCCTGTTTACCCTGTTGATTTTTTTTTTGCTGTGCCAAAATTTTTTAGTGTGAGTCCCATTTGTCTATTTTCCTTTACTTTTGTTTATTGCATGTTTGAGGTTTTAGTCATGAATACTTTGCATAAACCAATGCCCAGAAGAGTTTTTCTCACATCTTCTTTTAGCACTTTTATAGCTTCAGGTCTTACTTTAATTCTTTAATTCATCTCGATTTGATTTTTGTATATGGTGAGTGATAGGGATCTGTTTCTATTCTTCTATATATGGTAATCCAATTTTCTTAGCACTATTACTGAACAGGGTATTCTTCCTCTAGTGTATCTTGTGATCAGTTTAGTCAAATATCAATTGACTGAAGATATGTGACTTTATTTCTGGGTTTTCTTTTCTTTTCTTTACTTTTTTTTTTTGAGATGGAGTCTCACTCTGTCACCAGGCTGGAGTGCAGTGGCACCATCTCGGCTCACTGCAACCTCTGCTTCCTGGGTTCAAGCGATTCTTCTGCCTCAGCCTCCCAAGTAGCTGGGACTACATGAGCAAGCCACCACACCCAGCTAATTTTTGTATTTTTTGTAGAGACAGGGTTTCACCATGTTGGCCAGGATGGTCTTGATCTCTTGACTTTGTGATCCACCCGCCTTGGCCTCCCAAAGTGCTGGGGTTACATATTTCTGGGTTTTCTATTCTGTTTCCTTAATCTACATGTCTGTTTTTATACCAGTACCATGCTGCTTTGGTTACTATTGTGTTGCAGTATAATTTGAAGTCAGGTAAGTGATGCCTCCAGCTTTGTTCTTTTTGCTTAGGATTGCTTTGGCTCTTTTGGCCCCTTTCTTATGAATCTTATGATAGTTTTTATCTAATTCTGTAAAAAATAATGCGGGTATTTTGATAGAGATTGCAGTAAATCTGTAGATTGCTTTGGGCAGTATGGTTATTTTACCAATATTAATTCTTTCGATCCATGAGCATGAGCCATTTTTCTTTTTGTGGCATTTACATTTTGTCTAATCAATGTTTTGTAGTTTACCTGTAGAGATCTCTCATTTACTTGATTAAATATGTTCCTGTGTATTTTATCTTTTTTGGTAGCTATTGTAAATGAAATTGCCTTCTTGATTTGGTTCCCAGTTGGATCATTGTTTGTGTATAGAAATACTACTAATTTTTGCATATTGATTTTGTATCTTGACACTTCACTTAATTCGTTTATCATATTTTAAAGACTTTGGTAGAGTTTTTAGGTCTTTCTAAATATAATATCACATCATCAGTGAACAGGAATAATTTAATTTAATTTTTCTAGTTTAGGTGCCTTTCTTTCTTTCTTTCTTTTGACTGATTGCTCTAAGACTTCCAATACTATATTAAATAGGAGTGGTAAAAATGGCATCCTTTTCTTGTTTTGGTTCTTAAAAATAATTTTTCTCATTCATTATAATTATAATGTTACTTCTATGTTTAATTTATTGAGGGTTTTCATCATGAAGAAATGGTGAGTTTTATTAAATTCTATTTCTGCATTTGTTGAGATAACCGTATGGTTTCTGTCTTTAATTTTGTTCATGTAGCTTATTATGTATACTGCTTTGTGTACTTTGAACCATTATTGCATCCTTGGTATAGAACCCACTAGATCATGTATATATTTTTTTATTTTATGTTGGATTCAGTTTAGTAGTATTGTGTTGAAAATTCTTGCATTTATGTTCACAAAGATATTGGCTTATAGTTTGTTGTTGTTGTTGTTGTTGTGTGTCCTTGGCTAGTTTTGGTATCAGGGTGATAATGACCTCAGAATTACTTAGAAAGAATTTCATGGCCAGGTGCGGTGGCTCATCCCTGTAATCCCAGCACTTTGGGAGGCCGAGGCGGGCAGATCATGAGATCAGGAGATCGAGACCATCCTGGCTAACACAGTGAAAGGCCATCTCTACTAAAAATACAAAAAATTAGCCGGGCGTGGTGGCGGGCACCTATAGTCCCAGCTACTTGGGAGGCTGAGGCAGGAGAATGGCATGAACGTGGGAGGCGGAGCTTGCAGTGAGCCGAAGATCGCACCAGTGTACTCCAGCCACCAGTGTACTCCAGCCTGGGAGACAGAGCGAGACTCCGTCTCAAAAAAAAAAAAAAAAGAATTTCATTATTCTCAATTTTGGGGAAGAGTTTCAGGAGGATTATTATTAATTCTTTGTACATTTGGTAGAATTTGTACATTCATCTGGTCCTGAGATTTTCTTTTTCAAGACTTTTTTTATTACTGATTCAATCATGCTACTTATTATTGGTCTTTTCAGGCACTCTGTTTCTGCCTGGTTGTATCTTGGGAGGTTGTATATTTCCAGGAATTTATTCTTTTTTTTTCTAGGTTTTCAGGTTTGTGAGTGTCTAGTTGTTTTTAATAGTTTTTAGTGATCTTTTTTATTACTGTTGTATCCATTGTATGTCTATTCTTTTACTTCTGATTTTGTTTATTTAGACCTCTCTTATTTTTGCAGTTAGTCTAGCTAGCAATTTATCAATTTTGTCTTTTTGAGGAACTAACTCTTTATTCTGTTGATCATTTGTATTGTTTTTGGTCTTTATTTCATTTGATTCTGTTCTTGTTTTTGTTATTTTTTTCTTCTTCTAACTTGGAATTTGGTTTGTTATTAATTTTCTAGTTTCTTGAAGTGTGATGTTAGGTCCTTAATATGTAAGCTTTCTATTTTTTTGATGCAGGCATTTAGTGCTATAAACTGCTGTCTTAGTACTATTTTTGTGGTGTCTCACAGGTTTTATTATATTGTGTCTCTATTTCCAATTTGTTCCCACAAATTTTTACTTTTCATCTTAATTTTTTACTTGAGATGGGGTCTCACTCTGTCACCCAGGCTGGAGTGTAATGGCATGATCTTGGCTCACTGCAATCTCCACCTCCTAGGCTCAAGTGAGCCTCCAACCTCAGCCTCCTGAGTAGCTGGGACCACAGGTGCACATCACCACACCCAGATTTTTTTTTTTTTTTTTGTATTTTTGGTAGACACAGGGTTTTGCCATGTTTCCCAGGCTAGTCTCAAACTCCTGACTTCAGGTGATCCACCTGCCTCAGACTCTCAAAGTGCTGGGGTTACAGGTGTGAGCCACCACCCCCGGCTGACCATCTTAATTTCTTAATTGACACGGTGACTGTTTAAGAGCATGTTGTTTAATTTCTTCATAATTTTAGTTTCTGAAATTCCTCTTCATATTGATTTGTAGTTTTATTCTACTGTGGTTTAAAAAGGTAGTTGATATAATTTTGATTTTGGGGGGTACTTTGTTGAGACTTGTTTTATTGCCTACCACATGGTCTATGTTGCAGAATGTTCTATGTTTTGATGACAGGAGTGTATATTCTACGATTGAGTGGGAAACATGTTCTGCAGATGTCTTTTAGGTCCATTAGATCTAAAGTCCAATTTAAGTCAAATAATTATTTTTCAGCTTTTCTATTTCAATGATCTCTCTAATGCTGTGAGTAGAATATTAAATTTCTCCACTATTATTGTATTGCTGTCTATCTTTTTCTATAGGTTTAGTAATTTTTAAAAAAATCTGGGTGCTTTGATGTTGGGTGCATATATATTCAGAATTGTTATATCCTCTTGCTGAATTGAATCTTTATTATTGGATGATTACCTTCTTTATCCTTTTTGTTACTGATTTTTATTTAAAGTCTGTTTTATTTGATGTAAGTATAGATACTCCTGTTTGCTTTTGGTTTCTATTTGTGTTGCTATATTCCTCCCTTTACTTTTAGTCTGTATGTGTCTTACAAGTAAGGTGATATTCTTGTAGGCAACACAGTATTGAATCAACTTTTCTTATCCATTTCCTAAATCTGTACCACATGATGTGGAATTTAATTGATTTGTATTCAAGGTTAATATTGACATGTAAGGTTTTGTTTTTGTCATAATATTGTTTCTAGTTTTTTTAAATCTATTTATATTTGTGGTTTGATAAAATTATGTCGTGTTGTGATTTGATATTTATTCTTTTTCTCTTTTTCTTTAAGACCTATTTTATACTTCTACATGTCTTAATGATGGTGAATATCAATCTTTTGTTTTTATATTAGAAATCCTTTGAACATCTCTTGTAGGCCCAGCCTAGTGGTAATTACTTTCCCCAGCATTTATTTGTCAGGGTAAGACTTTATTTCTTCTTCATTTGTGAAGGTTAATCTAGCTTAATGTAAAATTTTTGGCTGGCAGTTTCTTTTCCTTTCATCTTTAAAAGTGCCATCCCATTCTCTTCCGGCCAGTAAAGTTTCTTTTGAGAAGTCTGCTGTTAGTCTGATGTGGTTTCCTGTATAAATGACTAGATGCTATTCTTTTGCTGGTTTTAGAATTATTTCTTTCATTTTTACTTTAGATATTCTGATTATCATATGCCATGACGAACCCCTTTTGCAATGTATTTTGCTGTGATTGCTGGGCTTCCTGTATATGGATTTCTAACTCTGTTGTGAGGTTTGGGAAGTTTTCTTAAACTTTGTTTTCAATTATTTTCTTAAATAGGTTTTCTAAAATGTTGATGTTTTTTACCCCTCAAAAACACTGATAATTTGTAAGTTTAGTCACTATATTTAGTCCCAAACATCTCAAAGTCTTTGTTCATTCTCTTTTATTCTTTTTTCCTTATTTTTATCTGAGTAGATTATTTTGAAAGACCTGTTTTCAAGTTCTGAAAATTCGTTTTACTCCTGTTCTCATCTATTATTGAGTCTTTAAATGTATTTTCTTTTTCCTTCAATAAACCTCCATAATTTTTGTTTGGATTTCTTTTAAAAGATATCTACCTCCTTGATACATTTCTCATTCATTCTCTGAATTTATTTATTTATTTATTTTTGTACTGGTTTTCAGATTTCTCTTGCATCTCTTTGAGCTTCTTTAAAACCTATTTTTTTAAAGTCTTTTAAAGTCTGACATTTCGATGAATTTTTTTGTTAGAATACTGGAAAATTATTGTGTTCTTTTGAACGTGTCATAAACTTTGCTTTTCCATGCTTCCTGTGTCTTTATATTGATTTCTGCACATCTGGAGCAACAGTTTCTTCTTTTTATTTTGAATTTACATTCATTGGAGGAAGCTTATTTTTTGAAGTTATTACCATGATGTTTATTGCATAGGGCCATTTGGCTTTACTTTTAGGTTTGTGCAGTGGGAAAGACTCTGCATACATTTCTTGAGTATAAACAAATATATATATATATACACACACACACATATATGTGCGTGTGTGTGTACAACAAATACAATGTTTTATTGGCTTAGGAGTCATCTTTTATCTGAGATTGATTTTTAAAACTGAGTCTCAGAAAACAATTAATGTATCTTTGTTGTGTTGGTCATTGAGGTTCAG
Source organism: Gorilla gorilla gorilla (assembly GCF_029281585.2). Lineage (NCBI taxonomy): Eukaryota > Metazoa > Chordata > Mammalia > Primates > Hominidae > Gorilla > Gorilla gorilla. The sequence continues at coordinate 73,881,302 of NC_073230.2, read as the reverse complement.
CACAGTATGACACCTGACTTAATAGGGTGAGGGGTTAGGATGGGGTAGAAGATGAGAAATTACTTAATGGCTATAATCTACATTATTTGAGTGATGCATGCCCTACAAGCTCTGACCTCACCACTGTGGAATATATGCATGTAATTGAATTATACTTGTACCCCATACATTTGTATAAATAACTTAAAAAGAACCACAAGAGTTTACTATCTTGTTTGTTTATAAATACAAATACATTATGAATGTTTCCCATGACATTAACTATTATTGATGCAGGAGCTAAAAAGAAATTTTAATTTTAATAAAAAGCAGCCCCCAAATTATTTCTTTTCTAACATAGAGCAGTGTGTAAAATTGAGCTGCAGACATAGATAAGCAAGATGGAAGCTTGCACAGATAAACGCCGGCAGCTGTGTCAATAAGAAAAGGTGCTACCTGGGGACTAGGCATGTTCAGAATGGTGGCTCTATCTTCCCTTTCCTTTGTAAACCATGTGTACGGTAAGAAGCAGGCAACATGGTGGCAGGCAACATGGCATCAGCCAGGCAAAGACCCCATCTGCATTATAGAAGATTAGGTGGGGGCAGTCAGCTTCCCTGTGCACTGTGTAAACATCACACCTGGCTCAACCAATATTTGGGCCATATGTAAATCAGACACTGCCTCCTCAAGCTGGTCTATAAAATCTGGTGCACTTTGCTGCAGGCCGGAAGTCCACTCAGGTAACCCTCTCCCTCACAGGAGAGAGAGCTATTTTCCTTTCTCTTTCTTCTGCCTATTAAACCTCCACTTCTAAACCTACTTCTTGTGTGTCCACATACTCAATTTCCTTGGCATGAGACGACAAAACCCAAGTATTTACCCCAGACAGACGACACTGCTTCATTATGTTATAAGTGATAAATTTATTAGTTAAAATTGCTATATTAAGAAATATAGCACATTTTAAGGCTGCTGATGCACAGTGCAATAACTGCCATATACAAATAGGACACCAATTATACTTAGAGTCCAGGCACAGAGACTCACACCTGTAATCCCAGCATTTTAGGCTCCCAGGGCAGGTGGATCACTTGAAGTCAGGAGTTTGAGATCAGCCTGACCAAAATGGTGAAACCCCATCTCTACTAAAAATATAAACTTTTTTTTTTAGTAGAAAAAAACTTTTTTCTATTAGTGGGCATGGTGGCGCACTCCTGTAACCCTACAAGGGTGAGTTAAGAGAATCGCTTGAACCCAGGAGGCAGAGGATGCAGTGAGTTGAGATCACATCACTCCAGCCTGTGTGACAGAGTGAGACCCCGTCTCAAAAAAAAAAAAAAAAAGTATTACAAAGCTCTTGTTTCCCTGCACTTACCATTTATGACTAGTTTAATGAAATATGTTATTTTTAAAAACATTTTCCATTTTGGTATGTAAAAAACTGGCATCTCATTATTTTAATATGCATTTTAGTAACTAGGTAACTTGGTTTTATGCATTACTTTTTGAATTGCCTAGTCATGTCTTCTGCTTATTTTGCTATTCAATTATTTAACATTTTAGTGATTCATATGAGCTCTCCATTATAGTAACCATTTGTCCAAAATTATTATATATATATATCTCCATTCAGATTCCAGTGTTCATTCTCAATGTTTTTGAGAGAAAAGGACTTCCTCCCTTCTAAAGATTTCCACTCTCTAAAGAGCTTAAACAAGTACCAATTACTCAAACACAATTAGGGAAGTTTAAACATTATCTAATTGAACTTTATTTGTGGAAAATAAATGTTCTTACCTTTCCATTATTATTTAACCATGTATATAGAAAGGAGCCCATACATTCTAGGCTGATAAATCTCTTTTTAAAAAGAGAAAATGTATTCTGTCAAAGAGGGGACCAAATTCCAAGTTCACACTGCACTTTGCTAAACACATTGCCTTTGTGTTGGCTGTGTTCTCTCTGAAACACAGAGCTGCTCACATCACAGCCCTGTTCCAAAACATTTGATGGCTCATAGCAGCCAACACAACCGACCCCCCATTCATTTTTCCAAGGTCAACACCTCTTATTATCACAGCCCTACACAACACTTCCAAACTCTATTCTCTACTCACACTCCACTTCTTGTCCTACTCGGTCCTCAAGTAAGCCTCATATTTTTATACTCCAAGGCCTATACTTAAACTGTTTTTTTCCTAAATGTACATTTTCCCATTCCCACATCTTTCTCCTCCACATGGCAAACCCTGCACATTTGAGAGCATTACTTTCTCTTTCCACTTGAATGTTCTCCACTTGTTCTTGCTGGTTGTGAGGCACTGGTGAGTTTTAGAACTGGAATCATATTTTATCCATCTTTGCAGTTTTGGAGCCTTGCGCTGGGGTAATTGTCAAAAAATGGTTCCCAATGCAAATTTGCTGATGGTGATATTCAACAGATGAGAAAATGAGCCAGAATGCCTGTCTACTAATCCAGATGGCTTTTCACTATTATTTTGCTAAAACTCCCCCATTGTCATTAGGAAAATAACAATGATAATAATGATACTAGTACTAAATACACAAGATAAGTCAGTTATAATTGAGCTGGTAGCATGCATGACTTAAATTCTCTATTTATTGCTAGTTTCAAGATAGTCCTCATCCACAGATGGGAAAAAACAGGAAACAGACCCTCAAGTGCTTATCACAGTGCAAAATCTTCCAATTCCATAACTTGCTCAGGTACCCTCATAAAATAAACGAGGCACACTGGTGACCCCCATCTCAGACACACTCTAAGAGAGATAGAAGGTCTTCCTCTTACTGTCCTCCAGTACACTTGACTCCTCCTGCTTCAAAAACAACAATAACAAAATAATATCTCTCAGAGGCTATCATACTTGAACTTGGAAAAATTTTTAGATTTGATTAGTAATTAGGTCAATACAGTTGTTGCCCTTACTTGACTCATATCACATGTTATAAACCTCTTGGGATCACCCCAATACAAATTCCGAGGCAAAACCTTGAGTTTCTATATTATGTAAAATAACAATAACCTCTTATAACATAAAACAATGGACCTGTTCTCAAGGCATTGGCCCTACCCAAAGAAAACTAAATTTCCCAAACACTTATGAAGTTTACAGCTTCAAGTCTCTTCAAAAGTAAGCTACATATGAGTCTTTGAACAGGGCTCAGCACTTTCAGTGAGGTTAAAAGTCAGTGTCCACAAGGAAGGTTTTAAAAGGCAGAAGAGTCCCCCACTATCCACCACACAGAAGACATCAGAATGTTAGAGTCCACGCCCACTTCTCCACTTCTAGGACATCTCCCACCATGTGAAAGACCATCTCCATTCCACACTCTAGCCTTTCCAATAAGAACATGGTAACAATTCAGTCTTTGGCAGGATTTGTCCAAAGTTTCACTCTAGTTTGCCACTGGATCTCACTCTGTCAACCTTCTGCTTTAGTGTCTTGTTGACCTCCCCTTTTCTAAGGGCACACAAATCCCAGTCAGTTCTTTCATGTACTACCACCACCTCTGCAAGCCCCTCCCTCCACAAAACATCCCTCTCACTTCCTGACCATCACAGAAGTGAAGGTCTAACTTATATTGTCAAATACTAGCTAGAATGTGCTGTAATCTATTTCTGGAAGCCAGAACCCTGTGCTGGCACACTTCTTTTTCTCTCTTGGTGTGCCCATCTTTTCCCTCGATGTGCCTCACAGGGAGGACTCTGCACACAGGAGGTTTTCAGTTAGTATTTGTTTGGTGAATGGATCATGACTCTATGGCAGGTAGTCTGGAAGGGGTCAGAAGTACAGCCCTAAAGACACACTTAACAGTTTGAGTTCTAATAGCTGGCCGCCTCCCTGGGTCTCTATTTCCTCATTTGAATCCTGAGGATAATAATTACATCTACATCTCTGTGTAAAAGAGTTGTTGTGATGAATGAATGAGATGTCGCAAGAAAAAAATTAGGATGCTGGTAGCTAGTGCTCAATAATTGTTAGATCTTATGACTTCTGCTCCTACTGCTATCATGCTGAGTGTGTTTCTACATAAACTAACAACCAACAAAGGGTAAAAATTAAAGTATAACTTTAGATTCTTGACTTGTCAAACTGGAGACCTATTGGGGTAATAAGTCTAGCACAGGCAGAAGAGAAAATGAAATACTTAATTTCTGGTTTTATCTGATTTAAAGCAAATACAGGCAGGTCTGGCTAAGAAATGATTTTCACCAAAATTTGTCTGTAACTTGGATGCTGTAGGTTAAACTTATTTAAAAATAGTCTAGACAGATTCATTTGTAATATAAGCATGTTGTAGTTTCTGATGTTTCAGACTGGATTTCTGTTTGTTTGTTTGTTTGTCTATTTATTTATTTTTGAGATGGAGTTTCACTCTGTCCCCCAGGCTGGAGTACAGTAGTGTAATCTTGGCTCACTGCAACCTCCGTCTCCCAGGTTCAAGCAAGTCTCCTGCCTCAGCCTCCCAAGTAGCTGGGATTACAGGCACCTGCCACCAGGCTCAGCTGATTTTTGTATTTTTAGTAGAGATGAGGTTTTGGCATGTTGGCCAGGCTGATCTCAAACTCCTGACCTCAGGTGATCTACCTGCCTCAGCCTCCCAAAGTGCTGGGATTACAGGCGTGAGCCACTGCGCCCAGCCAGGATTTCTGTGTTTTTAGTTTTTTTGAAGAGACACAAGAGACAGCAGTAGCTACTATCAGACTTCTTAGAGACAAGCTGGTCCAATGAGATTTTACAAAATTTCATTTACTGCCAGGCGTGGTGGCTCATGCCTGTAATCCCAGCACTTTGGGAGGCCGAGGTGGGCAGATCACCTGAAGTTAAGAGCTTGAAACCAGCCTGGCCAACATGGTGAAACCCTGTCTCTACTGAAAATACACAAGTTAGCTAGGCATGGTGGCAGGTGCCTGTAATCCCAGCTACTTGGGAGGGTGAGGCAGGAGAATCGCTTGAACATGGGAGGCAGAGGTTGCCCTGAGCCGAGATCACCCCACTGCACTCCAGCCTGGGTGACAGAAGGAGACTCGTCTCAAAAAAAAAAAAAATCACTTACTATAAAGGTAATAATGAAATAAATCAGAATCTATAAATATAAGAATTTGATCAGTGCTAACCACTCCACTTTCCCAATATACATATACTTCTCCCTTTTTCTTGAGCATAACACAAAACAAACACGTGGCCACCCACCATCTACTCTCCAGTGCAGAACAGATAAATAAAGGTACAAAGCAAGCTTCAGAACACACAGACCACCATGCCCACCCCATCTAAATCTAGAGCTGCTTTAAAAAAGAGGCAAAATCAATGAGAAACTGAGAAAGTGAGTGGCTATTCTGTTCTCAGCACTTACTGTCACAAGAAGATGAAACATGCACACACACTCTCTCATTCTAAGGCAGAACATCCACTTTTCCGAGGAAAAGGTGATTTTACAGCATGTAACCCAATGCCACATTCTTAGCAAGATGACAGTGGTAGTTTTGTTTTGTTTTTTTTTTTTGGAACGGAGTCTCGGTCTGTCACCCAGGCTGGAGTGCAATGATGTGATCTCCACTCACTGCAACCTCCGCTTCCCAGGTTCAATTGATTCTCCTGCCTCAGCCTCCCGAGTAGCCAGGATTACAGGTGCACACCACCATGGCTGGCTAATTTTTTGTATTTTTAGTAGAGATGGGGTTTTGCCATGTTAGTCAGGCTTGTCACGAACTCCTGACCTCAAGTGATTCACCTGCCTTGGCCTCCCAAAGTGCTGGGATTACAGGTGTGAGCCACCGCACCTAACCAACAGTGGTTTTGAGTGTGCAAAGAATGAGCATATCACAGACACCCTTAAGACACATTACATGGCCTGGCTTACCTGATACAATTTTTAATTTCTCTGAAGTAAACTCACTAAAATTCGAAAACATGTATTTCTTTATTCACTTATTTCATTAATTTTCTCAGGGACTTACAGAAAATATATTCAACTTTCATTCACTTAATCTTACCACAATAGATGGTCTAACATTTAGAAGACAGCTGTATGTAACGCATGCCCATACCCCAAAGCATAGCAAATTCAACACACCAGGGCCTTGAGGAAGCCAACACTATAATAGTGCAAATACACAAATATTTTTTAAAAATTCATCACCCAACAGACAGCACGTGTGGTCACCACTATCCTGCATTCTTTAAAATAAGTAGCTATGCATGGCTTATCCAAAAGTTAGCTTATATATGCTCATCACCAAAAATTGGTTCTAAACATACTAGTGATTTCAATCTTGGATATTCACAACAAGGCAATTATCTGGTAAGTTATATTTATAAATAACATATAATTAGGCTTCTAAACCCACACATATGGTTGGGTCACAGTGAGGCAAAGGACTCTGAGTTATTTGTAGAGTACCTTAAAATTTAAATTTTCAAAAATCACAATTAAGCTTAGTTTTAGAAGTATTCTCTTTAGCATCTCTTCACCAAGCTATTCCAATTTTAAAAAATGAGGAGTAGGGAGGGCTTTTTAAAGTTTGATTCCTTCCTATTCAGTTTATCTTATCTAATAGAGAGATGAAATAAAGTGTGGTGTCTCTCTTAATAGAATTTATGGTTGTGGTTATTCAGAAATATCCATGCTCCCAAGCAAGAGATGAAAAATCACATTCTCCCCAAAATGGAGAGACCAGTGCTCCCTGGGGCCCAAAGGGATGTTCAGGTTGCATCTGTCAGGATTGACACCACAAAAGAGAACCTTCTTTGGAGCACAGTGGGGGTTACCTGAGGTTTTGTTAAGTCATTTAGATGACATCAGAGACAAGCATTGCCCAAAATGAGAGTCCCAATAAGACTTCCATGTGAGATTGTCTTAAGAGGATTGTGGCCCAGTTCACACATAAGAGGATGGCTGTGCAGCCCAGGGAGACAGATATCTTCTCTCAGGAGCAGAAATCTTCATGTAAAAGATGTCCACTTGCTGAGTAGTTGAAGCATGCCCCGATAGAATTCTCTGGGGATCAGATTGCACACTGTCTCCTAAGTTGCATAAAGCACAGAACAACATGTCTGCACAACAGCTTCTAGCATGTACCAACTTAGCAGAAAACACATCACAATCTATCTTGTTCCAAAAAGATTTTATTTGCCATGGGAAAGAAAATGAATTAGCCTGGGTGTGGTGGCTTACATCTGTAATCCCAGCATTTTGGGAGGCCGAGACGGGTGGTTCACAAGGTCAGAAGTTCCAGACCAGCCTGGCCAAAATGGTGAAACCCTGTCTCTACTAAAAATACAAAAATTAGCTGGGCATGGTGGCAGGTGCCTGTAATCCCAGCTACTTGGGAGGCTGAGGAAGGAGAATCGCTTGAACCTGGGAGGTGGAGGTTGCAGTGAGCCGAGATTGTGCCACTGCACTCCAGCCTGGGCGACAGAGCGAGACTCTGTCTCAAAAAAAAAAAAAAAAAAAAAAAAAAAGAAGTGAATGAATATAGTAGGAACCCAAGGGCTGTCGAGGTGTAGGTAGTAAGTCTGCCATCACCAAATGTATTTAAATGCTAGTTAGACAATCACTCTGTGGGAATAAGTTTCACTCTTTGCAAAAGGGGTAAAATAGATCTTTTTCTTTGGCACCCACAGATCTAGTGAAGATCCTAGCATACAGTAGATACACAGCAACTTTCGTTTACTAAATAAACTTTATTTTCACACAGATTACTGGTAAGCAAAATATTGATATAATGCTAAGACATTAAGGGTATCAGAAGACCACTCATGTTCTTTATGGGGTTCCAATTAAGAAATAAGTTGAAAAATCAGGCAATGAAAGGAGTTCTGATGCTCTTAAGTAGCATAAGATCTACTCTGATGGACTTAAGCCATTGTAAAAGTCCCAGCTTGGTTCCTACCAAAAGCCTCTTTCCATGAATGTTATGCTTACAAGTCAAACAGATAAAGCATCACTAAAGCAAACATAAACTACAAAGCTCTTAAAATTTAGGTGTACATTTCATTTGAAAATTATTCAAAAGCTCAAGCCATCTATAAGAAATGTCTTCTTTGCCTTTTAGTATCAAGAAATTAAAAAGAAAGAAGAAAAAGGAGAAGTGGGCAGTAGGAAACCATTTAATTATTTTAATAGGTGAGAAAATGACATTGACTTTTCACTGTTACATGAGTACTTCTCATGCTTCATCCATGCCAGGTACATAACTTTTAACCAACTAAAACACATTACAAGTAGAGAAAAAGCTAAAAACATGAAAAACATGTACATAACTCTATAAAGGGTAGAAAACATGCTGTGTTCATAAACATTGCTTAATCCAACATTCCAGTATCAGTGAGGCATCAGCATCCACCCAGCTATAAAAGCCAAGATCGGAAAGTCATCCATCCCTTCCCAACACCATTCTATTAGCAAGCTTTCCCTATCTCTTAAACCTCTATCAAATCCATCTTAGCTCCCATCTTTACTGCCACAATGCTCCAGGCCACCACTAGTTTTCAAAATTTTCATAAACTAGCCTTCTAACTGATCTCCTTCCAAAGAGAAGGCCAATTATTATGTCCTCTTACCAGGGGAAAAATAGTCCTTAACATGCAAATATCATTATGCTGCTTTTTTTTTTTTTTTTTTTTGTGATGGAGTTTCACTCTTGTTGCCCAGGCTGGAGTGCAATGGCGCGATCTCGGCTCACCACAACCTCCGCCTCCCAGATTCAAGTGATTTTCCTGCCTCAGCCTCCCGAGTAGCTAGGATTACAGGTATGTGCCACCACACCCGGCTAATTGTGTATTTTTAGTAGAGATGGGGTTTCTCTGTGTTGGTCTGGCTGGTCTCGAACTCCTGACCTCAGGTGATGTGCCTGCCTTGGCCTCCCAAAGTGCTGTGATTACAGGCCTGAGCCACATGCCCAGCTAATCATCATGCTGCTTTTTGGGCCAACACTTTTCACAGCTTTCCACAGTTCTTACAAACCTGGTCAACTCCCTACCTTCTTCACCATTCCTGTCATTTACTTCATTCAGTATTTTTTCTTCTTCCAAACACACCGTACTTCTCTCACTACCCTGGACTGTTCTCGGAAGCATTCTTTCCCTCCTGTCACCTATCCCTCAGATATTAGTTAAAATGTCACTTCCACGGGATGCCTTCCTTGACCTGCATCCCAGCATCCTCCATTTCTCCCCCCAACACAAAGGCCAAACTTTACTTCATAGGTTCTTGTCATACTTAACTTTTAGCAGTTAACACAGATATAAATAACCTCTTCATGGCTGGATGAGTTTCTTTCAATGTGACATATCATCTATGAGACTAGCAACGGTCTCTCTTTATACCAGTCTGTGGCCCAGGGGTTGGCGACCCCTGATGTAGGGCAGTTGCATTTATTACTAGCACACCTATGTTGTGTAGTGCCTGGCATAAACCAGGTAGCCAATAAAAAGCTATTGATCAAATGCAGGACTTACAAGGTAAGGTTTATTTTTTCTCTTAAAGGAGAAAAAAATGCTTTAGGTAAAGGTAACATGCTGTACCTGTGTCAGATGCAAATAAGACCTCAGGAATCTGCCTGAAGAAACTTAAAATAAAAGATCCCTTCATCAAAAGGTCACTTGTTGGATGGTTGTAACAAGTTAGGAATGGGTGCACCACCTGTACCAGCTCAGTGAGATACATGTTCCCCATCACATAACAAACACGTGTCTGCCCACTTCTCCTTTTTCTTCTTTCTTTTTAATTTCTTGATACTAAAAGGCAAAGAAGACATTTCTTATAGATGGCTTGAGCTTTTGAATAATTTTCAAATGAAATGTACACCTAAATTTTAAGAGCTTTGTAGTTTATGTTTGCTTTAGTGATGCTTTATCTGTTTGACTTGTAAGCATAACATTCATGGAAAGAGGCTTTTGATAGGAACCAAGCTGGGACTTTTACAATGGCTTAAGTCCATCAGAGTAGATCTTATGCTACTTAAGAGCATCAGAACTCCTTTCATTGCCTGATTTTTCAACTTAGAGTCTGAATTTCTGATGAGAAATAAAATGGTATCTAGAAAACCCCAGAGAATGATATTCCATATATCAGTGAGCATCTGTGGCATTTTTAAAAGTATCACACATCCAGCAAATCCCTTGAAAAACAAGACACCCTAATATGCTACCAGTTTAGCCATATTTTTTTTTTTTTTTGAGACGGAGTTTCACTCTTGTTGCCCAGGCTGGCGTGCAATGGCGCAATCTTGGCTCACCACAACCTCCGCCTCCAGGGTTCAAGCGATTCTCCTGCCTCAGCCTCCCGAGTAGCTGGGATTACAGGCGTGCACCACCACGCCCAGCTAATTTTGTATTTTTAGTAGAGACAGGGTTTCTCCATATTGGTCAGGCTGGTCTCAAACTCCTGACCTCAGGTGATCCACCCGCCTAGGCCTCCCAAAGTGCTGGGATTACAGGCATGAGCCAACATGCCCGGCCAGCTGTATTTTCAAGAATGATAAGACAGTGTAACTTTATTTACCTGAAATGGAGCACAGGATCCTTTAGAAGGAATTCATACCCATTCCTGCAAAAGTTCTGTGGCAATTGAATGTAGCACTGAACTAAGCATTTTTTTGTTTTTTCAAAGAGGTTTTAGCCAAGACTTTGGCCTCTAATTTCAGATTCCCTAATTAAAATATGGCTTCAAAACTATACCTGCCTACTTGAAAAAAAACAAAATCTAGAGGATGCTTTTCATGAGTGTGAAAAAATGAAAACAAAATCACATCCTTCTCTTGGCAGTTCTCTTTCCCTCACCTTCCTCTTCTATTAAACTTCCTTCAGAATAATCGTGCACAGATTCAGAGACAACTACATATGTAAGGAAAAATAAACCCTTTCACGCACCTGTAGCCTCAGCTACCCGGGAGGCTGAGGCAGGAGAATCGCTTGAACCCGGGAGGCGGAGGTTGCAGTGAGCCGAGATCGTGCCACTGCACTCCAGCCTGGGCGACAGAGTGAGACTCCGTTTCAGAAACAAACAAACAACAAAACAAAACAAACCCTCTCAAATATATGTGGGTGCACTGGAAACTCTGTCTTTGCAGAAATCATTTTAAGGTTTTTAAAGACAGAAATGTCTTACTATTTCAGCATTCTTATCCAACAGGCACTTTGTTTCCATTGACTTAGAAAGGGCTAAGCTGAAACTCTTAAGAACGAAGGTTTAATTTTCCGTTAATAAAAATCCCAGACAGGTGCTCTGACTTACCAAATCGTTATATTTTTTATTCACCCTTCTATGTCTCTCTGCTACCACGATCATGACCACCCACAAAAGAAGAAGAAAATCCCTCCGATGTTCCCCAAATGTGTGCTGGTGCTAGCCCGGAAGCTGTGTAGAGTTTTGTAATGGAATGTGAATTGCTACCCGGATCTGGGCTCTCCTTCTATCTCCTAACCAGTAAGCAGAGAGGGAGGACAAATCGGCTAAGCAGGGAAAATTTCTTTCCTCTTCTACATAACCTCTCACTAATGCAGAGCTGACGAGGGTCGCCAGCGGCCCATGGCGCTTGCCAAGCGGCCCGCTGGCCAGTGCGTTCTGCGCTGGGTGGGATCCCGGTGCCCTCCAGGGCTCCTCTCTGCCTGGAAAGGAAAGTGCCCCGCCGAGCAGTGGGATCAGCCGCCACGCCCCGGCCTCACACTTGGCCAGGGAGTGGGTCACATCCTTGATGCGCCCTTGGCTCAGAAAATATGCCGCTTCCTAGGGAGGGGGTCGGTGAGGGGAAGAACCTCTCCTGTGTCTCAGCAAACATCAGGGTAGCAGTTTTCTTTCTTTTCTTTTTTTTTATCTTTACTTATTTATTTTTTATTATTATTATACTTTAAGTTTTAGGGTACATGTGCACAACGTGCAGGTTTGTTACATATGTATACATGTGCCATGTTGGTGTGCTGTACCCATTAACTCGTCATTTACATTAGGTATATCTCCTAATGCTATCCCTCCTCCCTTCCCCCCCCCACAACAGTCCCTGGTGTGTGATGTTCCCCTTCCTGTGTCCATGTGTTCTCATTGTTCGATTCCCACTATGAGTGAGAACATGCGGTGTTTGGTTTTTTGTCCTTGTGATAGTTTGCTGACAATGATGGTTTCCAGCTTCATCCATGTCCCTACAAAGGACATGAACTCATCATTTTTTATGGCTGCATAGTATTCCATGGTGTATATGTGCCACATTTTCTTAATCCAGTCTATCATTGTTGGACATTTGGGTTGGTTCCAAGTCTTTGCTATTATGAATAGTGCCGCAATAAACATACGTGTGCATGTGTCTTTATAGCAGCATGATTTATAATCCTTTGGGCATATACCCAGTAATGGGATGGCTGGGTTAAATGGTATTTCTACTTCTAGATCCCTGAGGAATCGCCACACTGACTTCCACAATAGTTGAACTAGTTTACAGTCCCACCAACAGTGTAAAAGTGTTCCTATTTCTCCACATCCTCTCCAGCAAGTCAATCCTAAGCCAAAAGAACAAAGCTAGAGGCATCACGCTACCTGACTTCAAACTATACTGCAAGGCTACAGTAATCAAAACAGCATGGTACTGATACCAAAACAGAGATATAGGCCAATGGAACAGAACAGAGCCCTCAGAAATAATGCCGCATATCTACAACTATCTGATCTTTGACAAACCTGACAAAAAGAAGAAATGGGGAAAGGATTCCCTATTTAATAAATGGTGCTGGGAAAACTGGCTAGTCATATGTAGAAAGCTGAAACTGGATCCCTTCCTTACACCTTATACAAAAATTAATTCAAGATGGATTAAAGACTTACATGTTAGACCTAAAACCATAAAAACCCTAGAAGAAAATCTAGGCAATACCATTCAGGACATAGGCATGGGCAAGAACTTCATGTCTAAAACACCAAAAGCAATGGCAACAAAAGTCAAAATTGACAAATGGGATTAATTAAACTAAAGAGCCTCTGCATAGCAAAGGAAACCACCATCAGAGTGAACAGGCAACCTACAGAATGGGAGAAAATTTTTGCAACCTACTCATCTGGCAAAGGGCTAATATCCAGAGTCTACAATGAACTCAAACAAATTTACAAGAAAAAAACAAACAACCCCATGAAAAAGTGGGCGAAGGATATGAACAGACACTCCTCAAAAGAAGACATTTATGCAGCCAAAAAACACATGAAAAAATGCTCATCATCACTGGCCATCAGAGAAATGCAAATCAAAACCACAGTGAGATACCATCTCACACCAGTTAGAATGGCGATCATTAAAAAGTCAGGAAACAACAGGGTAGCAGTTTTCTAAGAGAAGCGAGTGGGGAGGGGGTGAGGGGGCCCCGGCAGAGGCTGTTGCTAGGGGCAGAGGTAGCAACACTAGACTGTGGGCCAGTATGAGAGGAGGAAGGGAAGCCCCAGAACTAGCGACAAATTGTTCCAGCAGGGCCGGGGGCAGTGGCTCAAACCTCTAATCCCAGGACTTTGGGAGGCCGAGGCGGGCGGATCACTTGAGGTCAGGAGTTTGAGCCTGGCCAACATGGTGAAACCCCGTCTCTATTAAAAATACAAGAATTAGCCGGGCGTGGTGGGTGCCTGTAGTCCCAGCTACAGGAGCCTGAGGCAGAAGAATCTCTTGAACCTGGGAGGCAGAGGTTGCAGCGAGCCAAGATCGTGCCACTGCACTCCAGTCTGGGTGACAGAGCGAGACTCCATCTCAAAAAAAAAAAAAAAAAAAAAAATTGTTCCAGTGGGAGAAGGACCCCTGCCTTTTTTTCTGGGTTCACAATCGCACCGGGCACCAAGCCCCCCACCTTGTGCAAGGATGGTGCACTCCACACCGACGGTTTTCAGTAAAACATGTACCCCGCCAATGGAATTTCGAGGAACAATAGGTGCCCCCATGACCAGGCCCTGGCCCCCTTCTTTCCTGGGCACCTTAGATGGTAGTAGGACACACCACAGCTGCCAGCTAGGAAAGGGCCAGGGTGCAGGGCTGCTTGCTGCCCCCTTCATGCCAGTGTCCTCTGCCCAGGAGGATCAAAGTCCACAGAGCAGAGCACAGCAGATGCTCCTACCAAGCACCCTCGGGAGGGCACCCCAGGAAACCACCTCCTAGCTGGCACCCCCATACTTTGTGGCTGCAGTGGAAAGCAGGCACCCTAGTCTCCAGGCTTCCCTGTTAGGGAGGGACTGGAAAGAACATAAGAGAAAAGTTCCTCCTTCTGCAAGGGGGAGGATGCCAGGAAAGAGAGGGCACAAGATGGGGAGCAGCGTCAGGAAGATGTCTCTGGACTACAAGACTTGCACCATCGAATCCTGGCGGTGTTACAAAAAAATAAATTCGGCCGGGCGCGGTGGCTCAGGCCTGTAATCCTAGCACTCTGGGAGGCCGAGGCGGGCGGATCACGAGGTCAGGAGATCCAGACCATCCTGGCTAACACAGTGAAACCCCGTCTCTACTAAAAAACACAAAAATCAGCCGGGTGTAGTGGCAGGCACCTGTAGTCCCAGCTACTCGGGAGGCTGAGGCAGGAGAATGGCTTGAACCCGGGAGGCGGAGCTTGCAGTAAGCCGAGATCGCGCCACTGCACTCCAGCACTCCAGCCTGGGCGACAGAGCAAGACTCTGTCTCAATAAATAAATAAATTAAATAAATAAATAAATAAATAAATAATATAAATTCACCCTAGTATTCTGGGAAGCCAGAAAGCCCCTACTTCAACTGAGGGACACAATGACGTTTTGGGTCCCCTGGAATTAACGTCAGCTCAGAGCCAGTGTCCAGTAGTCCCCAAAATGTCTGATCATTTTCCTTTCCCCACTACACAATTACCCTGGTAAAAGGACGGAGGTCTGCTTGGGGAAGGATGGGTAAAAGATTCACTATGTAAATTGTCAGTAATGTAGTGGGGTCCTTCCTCAAGACAATCTGGCCTCCCCTTCCTTCATCCAAGGGGTTCTGGGTCTGTAAAATGGCTCAAGATTGGAAATTGATTGAGGCGCCATGATTCTCTGTTTTTATAATTTAAATTAGTCTTTTGTCCATTCGACCTAGAAGTTTTCTCCTTATATAAATTAAGTGGGAATGCAGTAGGCATCCTATCAGTTTCATCTCTAGGAACACCGTGATTAATTAGCCAATGCCAGAGCTCTGCACAAGTCAGACTATTCTGACTGCCACTTTGCCTCTGCTGTCCATTATGGTAACTACATCCACCTTGCCTTTGATGGCTGAGTGCCACCACTTGGCCCCTGCCACCTTGGGATCCAATGATTCCCATTGAATTTAAATTTTGTAGCTGAGTGACCGCATTTCCCACCATTAGATCTGACATACAGAGAAGAGCAATTACAGGGCTCTTCAAAGATACAGGTGCTGCCCCCACACACCTATCACAAACAATATCAGAAGGCATTGGTCAGGTATATCTTCTGGACCTTCCCAGCTGGGATGAGTAGGTCTAAAGTGACTAATCCACTCCACCATCCCAATCTCTCTAGGCCTTTCAATACCTTCCTCTACATTAAACCAAGGGAGATCAGGCATTTTCAGCTCACTCACAGAAGGCCATCTTTTAATCCATATTTCAGCTAACCAAGCAAATAAACTATCAGAAACTTTTTCAACTCCCCAAGCTGCAACATTAAAAGCAGAGTCCCTACTTAGTAGGCCCAAATCAGTAAATTCAGCCTTATCCAGCTCTATGTTCCTTCCACCATTATCCCTTACCCTTAATATCCATTCCCATGCCCATTCTCCAGATTTCTGTTTATATAAATTAGAGAGCTCAAACAGTTCTTTTTGAGTGTAGCATACCTTCTCAGGGTCATACTCTGAACCCCACCTCTAGGGCCCACGGGGACTTTAGTCTAGTTATAGGTCTAGAAGCAAATGGGATGTTGGGGGTGGCTCCTGTGGAGAATCAACGTTATCTTGCCTGGCAACTGCCTCTGGGGAGGCCATCTAGAGGAACAGAATATTCTCAGGCAACCCAGGGTTTATCTCCTCAGACAAAGGTGGAAAGGCTGATGGCATGGGTTGGGAAGGGGATGTTGCCACTCCTGGGGATGGGGAAGCTGTTCCTTCTGGCAAAACAGGTTCATCAGAGTTTAAAAATTCAGTGTCCGCAGCTTCATCAGGGTACTCCCACACATCCCTATTCCAAGTTTCAGGATCTCATTCTTCTCCAATCAATGCCCTCACTTTAATAGTAGACACCTGGAGAGGCTGTGCATGCATCTTCCATTGCAGGTCAGCCACTTGCATAGTAAAAGCTTGTGTCTGTTTTTCCACAATTTCAGCTCTTTCTCTACATCAGATAAGACTCTCATTCAGGGCAATCTTAGCAGATTTGAGGCTCAGCATTTGCTTCTGAAACCAGGAGATGGCATCCCTGATGTCATCATTTTCTTTCATCACTTTGTCTGCTGAACTTAGGAGCAACCAACAAGCTTCACTATGTTCCATGGTTCTCCACATATGGTCAAAGGTATTATGTGTAGAGTCACTAAACTTCTTGCCCCTCACAAGCAGTAAATCAGGAGCATCAAATGCATTTATTTTGCATAACTCTCTAAACAGTTCATGCCAAGGACTATCAGTGTTCTTCATACTATTAGAAGTAGACTCCTTAGCATTTTGGGGTCTAATCATATTAAGCAGCCAACTCCAGAAACCCCAAAACCAATGAAAGAACTCCATCCTTAATATTCTGTTAGAACCAATACTGGTACCAAAATCTGTATTAGAGTTCTCTAGGGGGGCAGAACTAACAGACTATAATACAGATTTTGGTACCACACACACACACACATATATAAATTAATATAAAATATTATATATATAAAATAAACTCCCATATATATGGGAGTTAGTTTATTAAGTATTAACTTACATGATCACAAGGTCCAACAACAGGCTGTCAGCAAGCTGAGGAGCAAGGAGAGCCAGTCTGAGTCCCAAAACTGAAGAACTTGGAATCCGATGTTTGAGGGCAGGAAGCATCTAGCACAAGAGAAAGATGTCAGCTGGAAGGCTAGGCCAGTCTCGCCTTTTCACATTTTTCTACCTGCTTTATATTCACTGGCAGCTGATTAGATGGTGCCCGCCAGATTAAGGGTGGGTCTGCCTTTTCCAGCCTACTGACTCAAATGTTAATCTCCTTTGGCAACACCCTCACAGACACACCCAGAATCAATACTTTGCATTCTTCAGTATAATCAAGTTGACATGCAGTATTAACCATCACACCAGGCAAAAGAGTAACATCACCTAGGTGCAGGTTCCACCCTTATTTCACAATGTTCCATGTGGGCAAGGCCCAAGCAGAAAGTCACATCACCTAGGTGATAGGCCCAGAGATATGTCACAACGTCCTCCTTGAAACATGGCCCTGGCAAAAGAGTACCAACACTTGTGTGCTTGATCTAGCAGTATGTCACAATGCCCTCTCCAGGCAGGCCCTAGGAAGGAGGGTCACATAAACTGGGTGCTGGGCCCAGCAATGTGACAGACTAATACATGTGGAATAAACACAGATGAGGCATGAGAGCCAAAACACCTAAAGGATGGGTCTATGACAGGCCAAAATACCTTCTGTGGCTCCGGAACAGGCAGGAGAGTCACATCATCAGGGTGCTGGGCCCGGCAATATGCCATAATTCCATCTTAATTCAGGACTTAGGCAGAAGAGTAACATCATTTGGGTTCTGGGCCCTGCAATAGATCAAAATTTCCCTTTGTGTGAATGATTCAGAAAAATGAGGATAGTCATATTACCTAAGGGCTGGGCTCAGAAATATGTCACAATCCCCCCATTGTAAAGATCCAGGCAAGAGAAGAAAGTCATATCAGTTATGTCATGGGCTCAGAGATGTGTTCCAATTTCCCCAGTATGCAGGCTTGAGGTAGAAAAAAAGAATCTTATCACCTAGGTGCTTCCCTGTGTATTTGTCACAGTCTAACATGGGGGCAGAAACTGGGCAGAAGAACCACATAAACTGAGTGCTGGGTCCTGAGATATGTCATAAGGCTCCCTTAAAACAAAACCCAGGCAAGAGGGTTACATCACCTAGGTGCAGGTTCCACCCGTATGTCACAGTGCTCCATGTGGTCAGGACCCAAGAAGAAAGTCACATCACCTAGGTGATAGGCCCAGAGATGTGTCACAATGCCCTACGTGAAGCATGGCCCTGGCGAAAAAGTACCATCACCTGTGAGCATGGCCTAGCAATATGTCAGTATCCCCACCCATATGCAGGGCCCATTCCAGAGAGGAGAGTCATGTCAACTAAGTGGTGGACACAGTGACATATCACAGTAATTTCTGTGGTCATGGTGCATGCAAGAATGTAACATCACCGGGGTGCTTGATCCAGATATATGTCACAATCCTTACTGAGAGCAGGCCCCAGGCAGAGTAGTCACATCACAAGAGGTTAGCCCAGGTAGATATCACAGTCCCATATATGGGCTGGAAACAATCTGGAGAGTCAAATCACACAGGTCCTTGGCAAAGATATATATCACAATCACACTGGCAGAGAATTCCAGGGATGAGATTTGCAACGCCACATATGTCCTGTTTTCATGTGTGAGAGTTGGCTTCATATATGTGAGACAGTGACAGTTCTTACTGTCAGCTGGGTGTGCATACGAGACTCAGAATTTTACTTGTGTGCTGGGCCATGTTATGACACTCTCTGTACAACACAGGTCTTTATATAACATGTGTGAGTATTGTAATCTTCTGTGACCTTTATACTAGAAGGAGATTGAGACATTACTCGTGTCCCTAAACCTAGTCATGAGAGTAAAAATTTCTCTTATTGGCTGGGTCCACATAAGAGAGTCATTATCATGCCTGTGAGCTGTACCTAGTTATATGTCACAATCCCCTCTGTGTTTTTGACAGGCAGCCCAGCCACATCACCTAAATGCTTTTCCAGAAATATTCCAATATTCTCCTTGTAGGCAGTGTCCTGAGAGAAAAGTCACAAAACTTGGGGACTAGGCCCAGCTCTATGGCACAATGCCCCTTTTGGGCACACCCAGGCAGGAGAGTAGAGTCATATCACATAAATGATGGGCCTAGAGATATTTCACAATGTCTCCTGTAAACACCACCCAAGCAAAAGAGTCGTATTGTTTGGTTGCAGTGCTGAGAAATGCTACAATGCTGACTGAAGGCAGGGTCCAGGCAAAAGGGGGGGGCATGTAACCTAGATAATGGGTCCAGAGATGTATCACAATCCCTTCTGAGGACATTGTTAAGACAGGAGAGTCAAACTATCAAAGTGCTTGGCCCAGGTATATGTAAAAATCTGTCAAACTTATGCTTTGATTCAGCAAATTCGAAACACTTTTTTTTTGTAGAAATTATGAAGTTATGTATTGTGAAAACACTTTGTGATGTCCTGTTTTACATCACAGAATTGAACTTCATTTTAATGAAACGTGTTCTAAATGCTCTTTCTGTAGAAACTATGATGTGACCTTTCTGAACTTATTGAGCTTTTATAGGAATATACCAATATCTAGCCCTTAATAATAGAAACAAACTATCTGTGAAAATGCTTTGTAATGTGCAGTTTTACATCACAAAAGGGAAACTCTGTTTTGATTCAACAAGTTCTAAACACACTTTTCCTGGAATCTAAAAAGTAAAGTTTCCAAAGCTATTGAGCCTTTATTAGAAAATATAAATATTCAGCCCTAAAAATTAAAAAAAACTATCTGTAAAAACGCTTTCTGATGTGCGGTTTTCTATCACAGAATTTAAACTGTGTTTTGATGAAAAAGGTTCCAAACACTCTTTTTGTAGAATCTAAAGTGGCATTCCAAATTTGAGTCCTTAAAAGAAAATATGAATATCCAGTCCTAAAACTTAGAAACAAGCTATCTGTAAAAATGCTTTGTGATGTGCTGTTTTATTTTACATGATTAAACCCGCATTTTGAAGAAACAAGTGCAAAACAATCTTTTTGTAGAATCTTAGTAGTGACATTTCCAAACTTATTTAGGCTTTATGAGAAAATTCAAATATTCAGCCCTAAAAACTATGAACAACGTATCTGTGAAAATGCTTAGGGATTTGCTGTTGTATATCACAGAACTGATCCTGCATTTTTATAAAACAGTGTTCAAAACATTCTTTTTGTAGAGTCTAAAAAGTTACATTTCTGAGCCTACTGGGCCCTTATAAGAATATGCAAATATTCAGTCCCAAGAACTACAAAAAAGCCATCTGTGAAAATGCTTTGTCGTGTGCTGTTTTATATCACAATATGGTACATGCGTTCTGATTCAACAAGTTACAAACATTCTTCTTGTAAAATCTGAGAAGTGACATTTCTTACCCCATTGAGCCCTTATGGGAAAATATGAATATCTAGCCATAAAAACTAGAAACGAGCTATCTGTGAAAATGCTTTGTGATGTGCTGTTTTATATCACAGAATACAACCTGTGTTTTGATTCAACAAGTTCAAAACACTCTTTTGTAGACTCTAGGAAGTGTTATTTCTGAAGCCATTGAACCCCTATGAGAAAATACAAAAATCATGCCTTAAAAACTAGAAACAGGCCGGGTGCAGTGGCTCACGCCTGTAATCCCAGCACTTTGGGAGGCTGAGGTGGGTGGATCACGAGGTCAGGAGATCGAGATCATGCTGGCTAACATGGTGAAACTAAAAAATACAAAAAATTCGCTGGACATGGTGGCGGGCACCTGTAATGCCAGCTACTTGGGAGGCTGAGGCAAGAGAATGGCATGAACCCAGGAGGCGGAGCTTGCAGTGAGCTGAGATCATGCCACTGCACTCCAGCCTGGGTGACAGAGTGAGACTCCATCTCAAAAAAAAAACAACTATCTGTGAAAATGATTTGTGATATGCTGTTTTATATCATTGAATTGAATCAGTGTTTCTATGAATAGGTTTCAAATGCTCTTTTTTTTAAATGTAAGAAGTGACATTACTGAACCTATTGAACTCTTATAGGAACATAAGAATACCCAGTCCTAAAAACTAAAACTAGAAACAAGCTTCTGTAAAAACGCTTTGTGATGAGCTGTTTTATGTCACAGAATGGAAGCTTTGTTTTGATTCAACAAGTTCAAAACACTCTGTGTGGAATCTAAGTAGTGCTGTTTGTGAATCTATTAAGACCTAACAAGAAAGTACAAATATCCACCCAAAATCCTAGAAACAAGTTATTTGTGAAAACGCTTTGTGATGTGCTGTTTTATATGACAGAATGGAGCCTGTATTTTGGTTCAACAAGTTTGAAACACTCTTTTTGTAGAATCTAAGTGGTACCATTTCCAAACTTAATAAGACCTTATTAAAAAGTACATATATACACATGAAAAACTAGAAACAAGCTATATGTGA
This sequence comes from Gorilla gorilla gorilla, assembly GCF_029281585.2. NCBI lineage: Eukaryota > Metazoa > Chordata > Mammalia > Primates > Hominidae > Gorilla > Gorilla gorilla. The sequence continues at coordinate 73,859,897 of NC_073230.2, read as the reverse complement.
AAACGTTTTGTGATCTGCTGTTCTGTCTTACAGATTGAACATGCATTTTGATGAAACATGTTTGAAACACTCTTTTTGGGGATTCTAGGAATTGACATATCTGAATCTATTGAGCACTTATAGGAACATAAAAATACCCAACCCTGAAAACTAGAAACAAGCTATCTGTGAAACCACTTTATAATGTGCTGTTCTATATCACAAAATGAAATCTGTGTTTTTATTCAACAAGGATGAAACACCCTTTTTTATAGAATCTAAAAGTGATGTTTCCAAACTATTGAGTCCTTATAAGAAAATATGAATTTCCAGTCCTAAAAACTAGAAACAATCTATCTGTAAAAATACTTTGTAATGTGCTGTTCTGCATCACAGAATTGAACCTGCATTTTCGTGAAACAGATTACAAACACTCTTTGTGTAGATGCCAATGAGTGACATTTCCAAGCGTATTGAGCCCTTATAGAAACACATGAATACCCAGCCCTAAAAACTTGAAACAACCTACTTGGGAAAATACTTTGTGATGTGCTGTTTTATATCATGAAATTGAAACTGCATCTTGATTAAATAGGTTTCAAACACTCTTTTTGTGGAATCTAAGCAGTGACATTTCCAAGACTAATGAGCACTTCTAGGACCACAAAAATATCCAGTTTTATAAACTAGAAACAAGACATCTGTGAAAATGCTTTGTGATGTGCTATTTTATATCCAAGAATTCAACCTGCATTTTGATGAAACAGGTTCCAAATAATCTTTTTGTAGAATCTAAGAAGTGACGTTTCCCTGCCTAGTGAGCCCTTATAAAAACATACAAATATCGTCTTAAAAATTAGAAACAAGCTATCTGTGAAAACTCTTTGTGATGTGCTGTTTTATATCACAGAATTGAACCTGTGTTTTAGTGAAACAGGTTCCAAGCAAAAATTACATAGAATCTAAAAGTGACATTTCCTTGCCTATTGAGTTTTTATGAGAACATACGAATATCCAGCTCTACAAACTAGAAACAAGCCCTCTATGAAAACATTTTGTGATGTGCTCTTTTTAAACACAGAATTGAACGTGCATTTTGATAAAACAGGTTCCAAACACTTTTCGTAGATGCTAAAAAGTGACATTTCCAAGCCCAATGAGCCCTTATAGGAACACATGAATATTCAGTCCTAAAATCTAGAAACAACCTATTTGTGAAAACCTTTTGTGTTTTGCTGTTTTATATCACCAAATGGATCCTCCATTTTGATAAACATGTTCCAAACACTCTCTTTGCACGATCAAAGAAGTGGCATTTCCAAACCTATTAAGCCCTTATAGGAACAAGTGAATATTCAGTCCTAAAAACTAGAAAAAAGCTATTTGTGAAAATGCTTTGTGATGTGCTGTTTTATATTTCAGAAGCGAACCTGCATTTTGATGAAACAGGTTCCAAACACTCTTTTGGTAGAAATTAAAAATGGCATTTCTGAGCCTATTGAGCCCTTATAGGAACATAAAAATATCCAGTCCTAAAAACTAGAAACAATCTATCTGTGAAAACAATTTCTGATGTGCTATTTTATAGCACAGCATCGAACTTGTGTTTTGACAAATCAGGTTCCAAACAGCCTTTCTGTAGAATCTTAGAAGTGACATTACTGAGCCTATTGAGCCCCTGTAGTAATATATTAATATCCAGTTCTATAAACTAGAAACAAGCTATATGTAAAAATGCTTTGTGATGTGGTATTTATATCACAGAATGGAACCTGTGTTTTGATTCAACAAGTTCAAAACACTCTTTTTGTGAAATCTAAGAAGTGACGGTTCCAAACCTATTGAGTGTTTGGAAGAAAATAGGTATATCCAGCTTTAAAATCCAGAAACAAGCTATCTGTGAGAACACTGTGTGATGTGCTGTATGATGTCACAGAATGGAACCCGTGTTTTGATTCAACAAGTTTGAAAGTCTTTTTGTAGAATCTAATATGTGATGTTACTAAATCTATTGAGACCTTATAAGAAAATACAAATATCCAGCCCTAAAAAGTAGAAACAAGCTATCTGTGAAAACGCTTGTGTTCTGCTGTTTTGTTTCAACGAATGTAACCTTTTTTTATTCAACAAGTTTGAAATACTTTTTTGTAGAATCTATGAAGTGATGATTAGGAACATATTGAGCTCATATAATAAAATACAAATATCCAGCCCTAAAAACTGGAATCAAGCTATCCCTGAATATGCTTTGCGATGTGCTGTTTTATATCACAGAATTCAATCCACATTTTGATAAAACAGATTTTAAACCCTTTTTTGTAGAATTTAAAAACTGACAGTTCTGAGCCTATTGAGCTTTTATAAGAAAATATGAGTATCTAGCAATATAAACCAGAAACAATCTATCTGTGAAATATTTTTGTGATGTGCTATTTTTTTTTTTTTCACAGAATGGGACCTGTGTTTTGATACAAGTTAGAAACACTATATTTGTAGAACCTAAGAATTAATTTTCTGAGCCTATTCAGGTTTTATAAGAAAGTAGGAATATCCAGCACTAAATATTAGAGACAAGCTATCTGTAAAAATGTTTTGTTATTTGGTATTTTACACCACAGAATTGAACTTGCATTTTGATGAAACGGGTTCCAAACGTTCTTTTTGTAGAATTCAAAAAGTAACAATTTTGAGCCTATTGAGCCTTTATAGGAACATATGAATACCCAATCCTAAAAACTAGAAACAAGCTATCTGTGAAGACGCTTTGTGATGTGCTGTTTTATATCACAGAATGGAATCTATGTTTTGATTCAACAAGTTCAGAACTCTCTTTTTGTAGAATCTAAAAAGTGACATTTCTGAACCTATTGAACCCTTATAAGAAAATACTAATATCTAGCAGTAAAAACTAGAAACTAGTTATCTGTGAAAATACTTTGGGATGTGCTGTTTTTTATTACTAAATTAAGCGTGTATTTTGATGAAACATGTTCCAAACATTCTTTTTGTAGAAACTGAGAAGTGACTTTTTTAAGCTAATTTAGCCCTTATAGTAACATATGAATATCTTGCCCTTAAAATGAGAAACAAGCTCTGTATGAAAACACATTGTGATGTGCTGTTTTGTACTACAGAATGGAACCTGTGATTTGATTCCACAAGTTCAAAACACTCTTTTTGTAGAATCTAAGAAGAGACATAGATGAGCTTATTGAGCTTTTATACGAACATGCAAACATCCAGTCCAAAAAACTAGAAACAAGCTGTGAGAATGCTTTGTGATGTGCTGTTTTATATCACAGAATGGAAACTATGTTTTGATTAAATAAGTCTGAAACAGTTTTTTGTAGAATCTAGGATGTGACATTTCTGAATCTATTGAGCCCTTACAAGAAAATACAAATAACCAGCCCTAAAAACTAGAAAATAGCTATCTGTGAAAATGCTTTGTGTTTTGCTGTTTTTTCTTTTTTATCACAGAATGGAACCTGTGTTTTGATTCAACAAGATTGAAACACTCTTTTTATAGAATCTAAAAAGTGACATTTCTAAACCTATTGAGCCCTTATAAGAAAATACAAATATACAGTCCTAAAAACTAGAAATAAGCTATCTGTGAAAACTCTTTGTGATGTGCTGTTTTATATGACAGAATTGAACCTGAATTTTGATAAAGCAGGTCCCAAACACTCTTCTTGTAGAATCTAAGAAGGAACATTTCCTATTAATTTATTATAGGAACTTATGAATATCCAGTCCTAAAAACTAGAAACAAGCTATCTGTGAAAATGCTTTGTAATGTTCTATTTTATATCACAGAATAGAACCTGTGTTTTGATTCAATAAGGTCAAAATATGATTTTTGTAGAATCTAAGAAGTGACATTTCTGACCTATTGAGCCCTGATAAGAAAATATGAATATCCAGGCCTAAAAACTAGTAACAAGCTATCTGTTAAAGTGTTTTGTGATATGTTGTATTACATCACAGGATTGAACCTGCATTTTGACAAAACAGGTTCCAAATGCTTTTTTTGTAGAATCTAAAAAGTGACATATTTAAGTGTATTGAGTCCTTATAGCAACATACAAAAATCCAGCCCTGAAAACTAGAAACAAGCTATGTGTGAAAACACTTTGTTATTTCCTATTTTATATAACACAATTGTACCTGTTTTGATTCAACAAGTTCAAAACACTCTTTTTATAGATTCTAAAAAGTTATGTTTCTGAACCTATTGAGCCCTTATAAAAAATATGAATATCTAGCCCTAAAACCCAAACATTCTATCTGTAAAAACGTTTTGTGATGTGCTGTTTTATATCACAGAATTAAACTTGCATTTTGATGAAACGAGTTTCAAATACTTCTTTTGTAGAATCTAAGTGACATTTCAAAGCCTATTGAACCTTTACAGAGACATATGAATATCCAGTTCTAAGAGTGAGTAATAATCTATTCGTGAAAATGCTTTGGGATATGCTATTTTATATTACAGAATGGAACCTGTTTTGATTCAACAAGTTTGTAACAGGCTTATTGTAGAATCTAAGAAGTGATGTTTCTGAACCTATCGAGCTTTTGCATGAAAATAGAAATATCCAGCCCTAAAAACTAGAAATAAGCTATTTGTGAAAACACTTTGTGATGTATTGTTTATATCACACAATTGAACATGCGTTTTGATAAAACAAGTTCCAAATACTCTTTTTGTAGAATTTAAGAAGTGTTATGTCTGAGCCCATTGAGCTTTCATGGGTACATACAAATATCCAGTCCTAAAAGCTAGAAACAACTATCTGAGTAAAGGCTTTGTGATGTGCTACCTTATATCAAAGAAAAAACCCATGTTTTGATTCAACAAGTTCAGAACACTTTTTTGTAGTATTTTACAAGTTCACAACTAACTCAGTCAAAATGGAGCATCTGGGAGGCAGGGGATCGCTCTTGTCTGACTCTTCTTGATCCCTGTCTGACTCCTCCCTTGGGAGACAGGATTCTTCGAGAGCCTTTCTTGCAGAAGGCATGACATGAAAAAGCCAACACATGAAAAATTGTATGTTGAGAGAGTCCAAGTGTCGTGGAATCATCTGCATCAGCACTGAAAGATTCCGTAACTGTGGGGAGGAAGGCTTCTTAACTCGCATCTATAGTAGTCCTCTACCTGCTGCCACAGCTCTTGCATGTCTTAAATCATTTTCCTATGATTTAGAATCACTTTCATCAGATAAAGCACCATTTTCAGTATGATTTTAAATAATCTGTAATGTTCCTGTTATCCCCATAACCGTACCCTATGTAAATCTATACATAGAAAACATTTTTCACATGGTTATAAAAGTACAGTATGATCAAAAGTGTTGCTATAATGATTCCTCCTGCTTTACTTAATGCCTGATGGTTTCTGAGTTGACAATTTTCTTACCTATTCACAGTATGTCCCTAATTCATCCTTCACTTGTCATCTTTTGTCATAAAGCTCTATTCTCCTTGTATTAATATCTTTGCCATATTTCACAGGGCAGAAAAAGCTGGGCTTCTCAACAGGCACAGTCATTTTGAAGAATGTGGCTGATCCTACAACAACGTGCTTTTCTAAGGATGACAAAAACTCACACAATCCCTAGAAAGGCTGGTATGAACCTAGATTCCACACAGTCTGACCTGCATTGGGGTCAGGAGATGTTTTGCTACTTCACATGTTTTGGTCACTGTTAAATCTTAAGGTACTTTGTTCTCCCTTGTGTGAATTCTCTCTTTAGATACGTCTTCTGACCATTTGTTTCTATTTCTGTGTTAACTGGGTCTAAACATTGTACAAAAGTTGAAAACAAAACACTCCAATGGAAGTTTCCCAAGAGGCTGGTGTCCAATTTCTGAACTCACATGTAGATGTGTATTTTTTCCATAATCAATTTTACATTTTCCTCTGCCTCTGACAGCTGTCTCTTCTTTTCTGCTCACTCACGTTCTTTCATTCTCAGCTTCCTGAGGTGAGAAGGGAAATACATGCACACGATTCACTATCCCATGTGGGATTCTCTCTTCCCTTCTGATGTCTGAAGGCCATGATTCAAAGGTCCTCTGCCAACCTTCCCATAAGTGAAGCAACTGATCCTCACAACTGGAGGAAGAATTGACACCTCCCATTGAGAGACAAAGAAAAATCACACTCTGGCCTGCTAGCAAGTAACCTGTTATTTCCAGCTCATCTTAATAGGTCTATAGTCCTATTCTTTAGTAAGTAAGTAAAGACTATTACAAGCTTCTATGAGATGCACTATGTCTGCTTCTGGGGTCAGCCTTGTGCTTGACACGGCAAAAGCTCATTTTAGTTTAGTGTGGAAAACCAGACCTCACCAACTCATCAAAACTAACTCCATCAGGATGGAGTAGGAATCGCTACTCATCTTTCTCCTCCCGTGGCAGATCTGATTCTCTATCAGAGGCTAATGTCAGAATCCTGACAATCAGTCTTAGACAGATCCTTCCAGAACATGGTGTCATTAACCCTGCAGTTCACCACTGTACATTTCCATAATTGAGGAATGGAACTCTTATCATCGACTTTAAAGCTCCTTATTGAGAGATAAGGCTAATTTGAGTGCTGGGCATATATACTGAATTAGAAATGATCTAAATGGCTCCTTAGTCAGGGTGTTATGTCCTGAAAATTCGTGACAACTGCATATCTTCCACCCTGCTGTTGAGCAACTTTAACAAGGTTCAGTTCATAGAGAGTGAGTGCAGAAAAAGAAAATGGCCTAAAAAGGTAGGTTTGCTGTGTTGCCTTCACACTACTTGATTCATGGTTCTGACTCCAAGGATCTCACTTGATACTTGATTTCATATGAAGGACATGTAAAATTCCAATAACTCTAGGAAACAGGAACAAAAACTCTTCAAAGAGAAAGTTAATGCACTTGTTTCTGACCACCCAGGCCATCCTTCAACACATGCTGCCTGGAGTGATCTCAAGCAAGGAGTGTGTTGTGAGGTGCTAAAGCTGAAATGGGAGCAGGTTCCTGTCCTCACCCTAAATGAGGTGACAGTTTAGTGCAAGTGAAAAGCTAGTGAGGACATCACTACTCCTGCTGTGCCCTTGGAAACTAAAAAACACAAAACCTGAGTCTGGAAGGAATCTAAGGAAGGATTCTGCTCTTGAGTAGACACGAGTGCATCTGAAGTTTCTGATCTCCTATGAGAACAATGGGAAACACCAGACAGTATATAAAACCCATAATTTAATTCATCAAATTGCTAACACAGAAGTAAATGGACATGAGGCTGAGATGGAGAAGAAGAAAACTCAGGAAGAAGGTCAGTCTCACATTTGGAGCCCATTTCCCTGAGTTTCATCATTGGATTCTGAAAGGGACTACTGAGATGCAAAGAAGCAGAGCAGCTTTTGCACACATGCATGGGATTAGATGGAAAAGAAGTGAATTGAGGGTCTGCCAATGAAGGTGACCCCTACTGAAGTCCACTGGCTTTGGCTGGAACCCAGAAGAATCACACACCAGCAATAGAGGTGGACAGGAAATACCCTGGCCTTTGTAGGGGCTGAGCCTGCACTGATGACCTCAATTGCTGAGTATATAGAGGGCTGACTATATAAAGGGCATCCAGGTGTGCTAGGAACCCTGACCATAACCCAGAAGTAGACTCCCATCTTTTCTGCAGCAAGATAAAATGCTAGTAGGCTTCGTTTCATTGCTAAAGATTATTAATCAGCATCTCACAATTAATTTAAATAGAGTATTCATATGGCAGAAAAATACAATGTAATATGACCAAAAGCTAAGACTGTGATAATGAATCCAGAGGTGACCCAAGCATTAAACTGAACGATGCCAGTACCAGTACCTCCTCTTCCCTCTAAAAAATTACAAACAAGAATGTAGGAAGGAAAAGAAAATATGAAGATTGAACTAACAAAGCATGAAGAAAAAACTCAATTTTATGCCCACTGAATTTGCCACATATATTGCAGAAAATATTCTCAAGGACATTACAGTTGTCTACTTTCATTGGGACATGGTTCATACAACAGCATTTGTGTCAATGAATACCTTACTCTTCCTTGGCAGTCTTTCTTTATCTATAGATTTTGTAATTGCCGAGCTTCATCGTCACATTTTGGACTTCAGCTTCTACAGATCTCCATGAAGTAAAGACGTCTGGCAGGTCAATTTTAATTCCTGGAAAAGATAAACCCCTTTTCTTTGTATGCATACAAGTGGACCTGAATCATTGGTTCAGGTGGGAAAAGAAGAAGGTGAGAAAGCTGAGGGCAAAAAGCTGTTTTTTCCCTTTCCAGGGCGAACTCATTTTCATGCTATGGGGACTCTGACAGATAGCATATGTTCCTGGCTAAGGCTATTGGACCTCCAGGCTTTCCACTGTTAATCCATGGATTCATCATTTACATTTTATGACTTTAAGAAAGACTTGAGAGAAGACATTTAGCAAATAATAATTGAGCAATGACACGAATATACTTCAAATAACTGAACTGTAGACTTCAACGTGGTTAGATGGTAATTATCATGTTATGAATATTTTACCACAGGTTAAAATGTTTCACAATTTGAAAAGAAAGTAATTACCTTCAGTTCTCTGAGTTCTAGAATTTGTAACATTTCACCCCCTGCTTTTTCCTGACCTGCAGCAGAGCATCTTTCTTCTGTTTCTGCTCTGTTCAAAGTCCACTTTCCCTTCCCTGACACCAGCTTCACTGAGGCTGGTTTAAACCTAACAAAACATTCTCACCAACTAATGAATTATCACAAGGAATTCCATATAGAGATTGTATGATCTTAATCTCCTAAGACATGAAATATTTGTTTTCATCATAGCCAAGATGCAATATAAATCCCATGACAGATATGGGTTATATACCTCTGAAATTTCTGAGGTATTTATTGAAATAGCATCTTTCAAGTTCTTTGTAGAAATTTTTTTTCTGATTTTTCCACCTAGAATAGAAACAAAAACTGTAGTAGGATTTTGATAGAAACAATAGGTGATCTAAAAAGATGAAAGAGCAACCACATTTATCCCACAGCCACTGCTTGGTTTCATGGGAAAAGTAGCTGGCACAGTTCAGAGCTAGGAGAAATGTCAAACACATGAAGAAATGAGAAGTGAAGAAACATTGTGAGCCACCCACAACCTCCCTGCTTAGGAGATGATGCAGAAGTGTGCATCATGAGATGCAGGAGAAGGTGCAAAGATGTCCAAGTCAAACAGCTCGACTGAACTTTTCTTAATGGAATATTTAAAAAGTGGTTCAATAAAAAACTTTCTCCAATTTACATTGAAAATTCTAAGCGGGGTAGGGACTGTTTAATGTGCCTAGATATCTTCATAACTTATATATTTTCTGTTTTCTACATATCTTGAAGGGCAGTGCTGAATGATGTGTAATTATCTGGGTTGTAAAAATAAAACATACTTTCTCTTTCCTTGAATATAAAAAATTATTGTGGTATTAGCATTTTTTATAGATCATTGTTCAGAAGAAGTTTCAGCCCCTAGACACCCAGACACTTTTACTATAATGAATAGCAAGTGAAAATGTAGAGCTCAGTTTACCCAATAAATAAAAAGGCTTAAAAGCTAAATTACGGCACAACTTAGCAGCCAAATTCTTATCAAGTACAGACTTTTGACATACTGATCTCTCTCCAATTGCAACCGGGAACATGCACTTTGAATAATGTCATTTGAAATGATAACTTATTACCCTGTCCAGACACACTTCTTATTTGTTATTTGGAGGGTTTTCTCTTCCTCATGAGATGCAGTGCAGTTCTTTTTTTCACCTTCCTGCAGTTTGTCGCCTCTTCCCTACAATCTCAGAGGAATTTTGTGTCAGGACAATTGTTTGTTCCTTGAGCTCTTTCATTTCCCCTAAAAATCATGTGGTGCCCCTCTAAATTACCTGTATCTCCATCTCCCTCTCCCCTGAGAAGAGAGTGCTCTTTAAGCATCAAGAATCTGGCTCTTCTTGCAGTCTCATTTTTTGGCTGGCTCCCATGTTTATGTCTGTTAATAAGGTTGTATGTTTTTCTTCTTCTGTTAAGCTGTCTGTTGTCAGATTATTTCTGCAGTGAACCTTTAGAGAGGAGAGTAGAAGCTTTCCTTCCACCCATACTATAGAACTATAAGGCAGAAAAGTGTAGAAATAATTTTCTATTTAAGTGGTGAAACTTCATACTTTATTTCTGATAAAGAACACAAAGGAAAAAAAAACTTATTTTTGACTGAAAGCTCTGTTGACATTCTATTAAATGAACATCAAACTATTTAATTTTCATAATGTTAATGGCAGATTTTTTGTAATTCTTATGCTAATAAATCTTTTCCCTGAATTTTTTTTGTAAAACACAATATCCATAATGATAATGGCTTCTGATAAGATTCTTACATAGATTGTTCAGGATTTAGCTGTATGTTCTTGAAAACATCTTAATTTTAAATATTTCTTTCAAGATGGTGAATTAAACAGAGACAGCCATTCAACAGGTAGGACTACACATATGCTGAGTCCTAAATGGAAAGAATTGAATTAGAAATCCATGCAACAATGGGAATATTTCAGAAACATTGTGTTGAGCAGAATAAGGCAGACACAAAAGAGTACCTATGGCATGGCCTGCATCTATATACATGAAATTCTAGATTAAGCAAAATTAACCTATGATGAGAAAGGGATTGGCTGGGAAGAGAGACAGTTTCCTTTCTGGGGTGACATAATATTGTAGATCTTGAAAGGGGGTGGGAGTGTGCTGGTTTCAAAGTTAGTAAACTCACACTTAGGATTTGTATATTTTCTTCTATATCACTGTTCCTTAGAAGAAAATTTTATTAAAAAATACTGAATTTCAGTTAACGTTAGTCTTGCTAAACCATTCAGTGTGAAGTATGTTGATATCTCCAATTTAGTTGCAAATACATCTAAAATAAGATGAGGTGATGAGTGGATGGAGGAATGGAAAGATGGGTAGATATGCATTAAGTCATGTTCATTAAAATGTTAACAACTCAATGCTGTATGTATGAACACTTTTATAATAAAATGTTGATGGTAATTGCAAAAATCACTTGTCTCATGTCAGTGATTTTTCCTTTCAAGAAGAGTTCCAAAATAATTATTATTTATGTTCTATATGTTTGAACAATTTTAAACACAATATCAGTTGGACGTTTTCCCTGTCAATTGATCATGGAATTGCAAAATGCAAGGATACACAGAGAAATCTTGCAAAGGGGCTGCTTTCTGGGTTTTGGTTTTCAGGACAAAGACCAAATGGAAAAATTAAGCCTCATGTCTCTTTCTAAGGTAGAGGATAGACACACTGTCACATGACTATACAAAGGAATTTTACTTAGTAACGAAAAAGAACAAACCATTAACATTTAAAATGATATGGATCAATGTGAAAATGATTCTTCTGACTTTACAGAATTCAGAACAACAAAAATACCTGTCCTGTACGATTCCATTACATGAAGTGGCAGCTCAGGGGAAGAATAATAGAATGGAGGGAGAAGGACAGATGAATTAGAAAGAGGGAGGAGAAAAGCTTGGAGAGGGAGGAATGTGTTTATTATCTTGAATCTGGAATGTGGTGATGCTTTCATTGCTGTATCCTTGTGTAAAAGTCAGCAAATTGTATTCTTTAGAAAGATGCTATTTACTATACAGGACATTACAAAACTTAAACTGTAGGAAGGAAATCTGATACCCAAACTATTAGTTTTTATTTATCTGACAAAAACACTGCAAATATTTTTGAAAAAATAGTTACAGAACTTTACACAGAAATTTATAATTCAGTTTAAAATAGAGATAAAAAATACAAATTTACACTGGTCAGGAAGCCAAGGTCTTTTAAATATTTAGAATTTTGTCATACATTTTGTGTAATATATCCAAAAATATGCCAGCACTGTTTGGAAAAATAAGAAAAATATAAGAAAAAATCTAAGTTATAGATAAAATTATTACATAAAGATATGTTTATATATACACAAAACTGACAGTGGGCAGCTGCTATAATAATACCTGGGTTATATTCCAACAACAATAATCAGATTGTTGTTTAGCAGAAGTTTCTAAAAACACTAACCTATAAAAATTAATGTTTACTTGCTGCTGAAACAGGGGACTTTATGTCAGATTTTCAAAGTCCATAAATATTATCATAAAATAGTCTTCTTGGAATTATGATTAATACTGTGAGAATTGAAGTTAGTTAAAAACACAATACCAGGTCACCAATCACAAAAGTTCACCTTCATATGTTAGAGCATTGCACCCAAAGCAATCAGTAGCAACTTGAAAATCCATATGGAAAGCAATACAAACTTTCTGGAATGAATGGCCAGCACCAAAAAAGGCACAGATATTATTTTACAAACACCAGATTTACAACTATTGGGAGAGAAAATAAATTCAAAATGTAATTTACACCAATCCACACACCAAGACTCAGTTTTGTGCATATAAAACCTCTGTATAAAGCAGCCTCTGAGCTCTGCAGCACTTTTGTCTTTAGCTTCACAGAGGAGGTGAGTAAAGCCTGGGCTCCTGGGAGAAATGCACTTTCTGTACCCTCTGTCTGAAAGGAAGCAGGGGCTCTGAACACAATTGTTAAAGATGTGAATCAGATGCACATGAAAGACAAGCGCCATCATAAGAGGTGGTGAAAGTCACAAGCTTAACGTTTAGCTGGTCCCTGTTATGAAACTCTCTGTACCACCCCAAAAGTTCATACAATACACATTCATGTTTTAAACTATGTGAGCTTTGTACAAATATGCAACTCAGAACCTTACCTATTGCCCTAAGCCTAGCTATGACAGGCAAATATCTCTTATTGTTTGAATCTCAGTATAAGCTTAATTGTCAAGTCTGAGAATGGAAGCACAGTATATGTCATAATCCCATTTGTGGGCAAAAAACTAGGCAGGGGGGTAATATCCTTTAGGTGCTGTGCCAAGCAACATGTTACAATGCCCTCTCTAGGCAGGCCCTAGGAAGGAGGGTAACATTAACTTGGTGCTGGACCTAGCAATAGGACACAATTCCACATGTGGAAAAAACCCAGCCAAGAGATAAAAGACAAAACACCTATAGAACGGGCCCAAGATATGTCAAAATACCTTCTGTGGCTCCAGCACATGCAGGAGAGTCACATCATCAGGGTGCTGGGACCAGCAATGTGTCATAATTCCCTCTTTATGCAGGACCCAGGCAGAAGAGTGACATCATCTGGGTGCTGGACCCAGCAATATGTTAAAATTCCCTTTTTGTGGGCATGGTTCAGAAAAGAGGAGAGTCACATTACCTAAGTGCTGGACTCAGCAATATGTCACAATTCCCCCATTGTAAAGGCCCAGGCAGAAGAAGAAAGTCACATCACTTAGGTCATGGGCTCAGAGATATGTCCCAATGTCCCCAATAGGCAGGGCTCAGGCAGAAAAGGAAAATCATATCACCTAGGTGCTTCTCGAGGTATATATCACAATGTGACATGTGGGCAGAAACCAGGCAGAAGAGCCACATCACCTGGGTGCTGGGTCTTCGATATGTCACAAGCTACCTTAGGACAAGACCCAGGCAAGAGAGTTACATCACCTAAGTGCAGGTTCCACCCTTATGTCACAATGCTCCATGTGGACAGGGCCCAAGCAGGGTGTCACATCACCTAGGTAATATGCTCAGAGATATGTCACAATACCCTCCTTGGGGAATGGCCCAGGCAAAAGAGTACCATTATCTCTCTGCCTGGACTACACATATGTCATTATTCTCCCTGTGTGCAGGGCTTATTCAAGAGAGGAGAGTTACATCACCTAAGTGGTGAACACAGTGATATGTCACAATGATTTCTGTCACGATGGTGCAGGCAAAAATGTAACATCACCTGGGTGCTAGATCCAGTGATATGTCACAATCTTTACTGAGAGAAGGGGCCAGCAAAAAAAGTTACATCACGTAGACGTTGGCCCAGGTAAATAATATCACAATCCCATATGTGGGCTGGAACTAGTCTGGAGAGTCAAATTACACAAGCACTTGGCAAAAACTTATATGACAATCACACTGGCAGAAAATTTCAGGAATGAGATTTACTATACCATACATGTCCTGTTTTTATGTATGACAGTTGGCTTCATTCATGTGAGACAGTGACAGTCTTTACTGTCAGCTGGGTGTGCATATGAGACTCAAAATTTCACCTGTGTGTTGGGCTTTGTTATGACACTCTCTGTACAATCCAAAAGGTTTGTAAAATATGTGTGGGTGTTGTAGGCTTCTGTGAACTTTTTAGCAGAAAAAGATCCAGGACATCACTCCTGTCCCTAAACCTAGTTACGAGAGTCAAAATTTCCCTACTGGCTGGGTTCACATATGAGAGTCGTTATCATGCCTGTGAGCTGTGCCTAGGTATATGTCACAATCCCCTCTGTGGTTTTGAGACAGACAGAACAGCCACATCACCTAAATGCTGGGCCAGAAAAATTTCACTATTACCCTTGTAGGCAAGGCTCTGGCAGAAAATTCACATAACTTGAGTGCTAGGCCCAGCTCTGTGGCACAATGCCTCTTGTGGGCAGTGTCTAGGCAAGGGAGGGGATTCATATCACCTAAATGATGGGCCCTGAGGTATGTCACAATGCTTTGTGTGGACAGGGTTCAGGCAAGAGTCATATCATTTGAAAGCAGTGCTTGAAAATGCTACAATCTCCCCAGGAAGCAGGGTTCAGGCAGGAGAGGAGAATCATGTAACCTAGATGCTGGGTATAAAGGTATGCTATAATCCCCCCTGAGGACACTGTTAAGACAGGAGAGTCAAATCATTACGGAGTGTGGCCCTGGTATATATCAAAATCTCATGTGTGAGCTAGACCTAGGAAGGGTTATTAAATCACTCATGAGCTGGGCAAAGGTATATGTCACAAAAACACCTGTGGAAAGGTCCAGAGATGAGAGTCACCATTCTGCACATGCCCTGGCTTCAGGTATAAGAGGACTGGTCTCAGGTATATGGCACAATATCACCTGTGGGCAGGGAGAAGTTAGAAAAACCACATTGCCTGGGTGGGTGTGGGTCCAGTGAGATGTCACAATCCTCTTTATCGGGGATCCTGCCCCGATAGTCACGTAGGTTCTTTTCTATTTTCCCTACGTGTCGGCCAGTTTGAGAAATAAAGGGACAGCGTACAAAAGAGAGAAATTTTAAAGCTGGGCATCCGGGGGAGACATCACATGTTGGTAGGTTCCATGATGCCCCACAAGCCGCAAAACCAGCAAGTTTTTATTAGGGACTTTCAAAAGGGGAGGGAGTATACAAATAGGGTGTGGGTCACAGACATCAAGTACTTCACAAGGTAATAGAATATCACAAGGCAAATGGAGGCAGGGCGAGATCACTGGACCACAGGACCTGGGCAAAATTAAAATTGCTAATGAAGTTTTGGGTACCATTGTCATTGATAACATCTTATCAGGAGACAGGGTTTTGAGAGCAACTGGTCTGACCAAAATTTATTAGGCAGGAATTTCCTCTTCCTAGTAAGCCTGGGAGCACTATGGGAGACTGGGGTCTATTTCACCCCTACAGTCTACAGACCATAAAAGACGGCCACGCCCTGGGGGCCATCTATAGACCTACCCCCAGGCGTGTATTCTCTTTCCCAGGGATGTTCCTTGCTGAGAAAAAGAATTCAGCGATATTTCTCCCATTAGCTTTTGAAAGAAGAGAAATATGGCTCTGTTCCACCCAGCTCATTGGTGGTCAGAGTTTAAGGTTGTCTCTCTTATTCCCTGAACAATTGCTGTTATCCTGTCCTTTTTTCAAGGTGCCCAGATGTCATATTGTTCAAACACACATGCTCTACAATTTGTGCAGTTAATGCAATTATCACAGGGTCCTGAGGCAACATATATCCTCCTCAGCTGACAGGATTAAGAGATTAAAGTAAAGACAGGCCTAGGAAATCACAAGGGTATTGATTGGGAAGTGATAAGTGTCCATGAAATCTTTACAATTTAGAGATTGCAGTAAAGACAGGCATAAGAAATTATAAAAGTATCAATTTGGGGAACTAATAAATGTCCATGAAATCTTCACAATCCATGTTCTTCTGCCATGGCTTCAGCCAGTCCCTCTGTTTGGGGTCCCTGACTTCCCTCAACACCTCTTTATGGGCAGGAACCTGCCCATAGTTTTAAATTGCTTAGATGCTTGTTCCACGTGTCACACAATTTCATCTGTGGTCTGGGTTTAGGAAGGAGAGTCAAATCACTCAGGGGCTGGGCAAAGTTATATGTCCCAGTCACACACTTGGAAAGGTTAAGAAGTAAGTTCCTGCCCATGAGGAGTCACATCACCTGGATGCTGGTTTCAGTGATATATCTAAGTCTCCCCTTTGCACAGGGCTTAGGCAAGAAGGGGGACTCACTTCACCTAGGCAATTGGCCTAGATATATGTCACAATGGCTCTTATGTGCAGTACCAAGGCAGAAGAGTGCCCTCTCATTGGTGCTGGGCTGAGCAATATGTCAAAATCTCCCCTGTGGTCAAGGCCCAGGCAAGAGAGGAGAAACATCACCTAGGTGCTGAGCCAAGTGATATGCTACAAAGTTTCCTGTTGGCAGAGCTCAAAAAGGAGAGTCATGTCACCTGGGTGCAGTACCCAGTTATGTGTCATACTGCACCACAAGTGCAGGGACAAGGCAGTAGAAGGGAGTCACATCACTTACATGATGGATCTATATAAAAGCCACAATGCTCTTTGAAGGCAGGGTTCAGGCACAAAATTCACATCACCTGGGTGCTGGTCCCAGTGATTTGTAAAATTTCTCTTTGTAGGTAGAACCTAAGAAGGAGTTTTATATTGCTTAGGTGCTTGTTCCACGTATCACACAATTTCACCTGTGGTCTGGGTTTAGGAAGGAGAGTCAAATCACTCAGGTGCTGGGCAAGGTTATATGTCCCAGTCACACACTTGAAAAGGTTAAGAAATAAGTTTCACACTCCCACACAGGTCTTGGCTTCGGGTATGAGAGTCAACACCTCCTGTGAGTTTGGTAGAAGTACAGGAGTCACAGTCTCAACAATGGGAAAGATCCATGTGTAACAGCCTCAATCCTAGTTGAAGATTGTGTTCCAGTAGAAGAGTCACAGCCTCACAGGTGTGCTAAATCATAGTTCAAACATCATGAAACCTACTGTGGATCAGATCCATGTATGAGAGTAACAATTTCAACCTTCAACTGCTTTTGGTGTGTGAGATTTAGTACCTCACTCATAGGCTCTGTTTATGTGTGAGAATGACAACCGTGTCAGCCGGATGTGCATCCGAGAGTCACAATCTCACTTTGTTGCTGGTCCCTGTTATGACACTCTTTGTACCACTCAGGCTTTATATAATATGCCTGTGTCATAATCTTCTGTGAACTTTATACAAGTGGAAGAACCAGGATTTTACCCTTGGCCGTAAGATTGGCTATGAGAGTCAAAATATCTCTACTGGCTGGGTCCAGGTATAAGAGTTATTATTGTGCATGTGAGCTGAACCCAGGCATATGGCACAATTTCTCCTGTGGGCAGGGACAAGGCAGAAGAGTCACATCACCTGGGTAAAGTCTCAAGTAGTATGTCACCAATCCTATTATAGAAAGGGTTTAAGAAAAAGAGAAGAGTCACACTACCTAGTTGCTGGGCTCATAAATATGTAATAATCCCCTCTCTTGGCAGAGTCCAGAATAGAAAGGAGACACATACAACCCAGGGCACAAGCTGGAGAGACACATCATCTAGCTCATAGGCCCAGAGATATGTGATAATATCCCCTGTTGACAGGGCCCAGGCAGAAGAGTCACATTCCTATGATTCTGACGCAGTGATATGTAACGATGCGCCCATGGAAAGGAATTTGAGGAATAAAGTCTCAACACCTGGGTACTAGGCCCAGTGATATGACACAATCTCATCATCTTTGAGGGTGACACCTTTAACTTTTAGCTGAGTGTGTATATTAGAGTCACAATCTCACATGTGTGCTGGGCCAACGTATAACCCTCTCTATGACATCTGAGGGCTTTATAAAACCTGCATGAGAGTTGCAAACCTCTCTGAGGCCCACATGCTCGTATGGACTCACAATCTTACATATTGCCCTAAACCCAGGTTTGATAGTCAACATCTCTCCTTTAGGCAGGGTTAAGGGAGAAGACCTATTATTATGCCTGTGGGCCGGGTCCAGAAATGCATCACCATCCCACCTGTGGCCAGATCCACGTATAAAAGTCACAATTCCAACTTTGTGCTGTATTCCCTTGTTAGACTCAGGACCTCAAGAGTAGGCACTGTAAACGTGGGATGGTGACAACTTTTAATTTCAACTGGGTGTGTAATTGACAGTCCCAATCTGAACTTTTTGCTGGACCCTGTTAAGAAACTCTCTACCACCAAAGAGTTTATACAATATAAGTTAGTGTTGTAAGCTTCTGTGACCTTGGTACAAATATGCAACTCAGGACCTTACCTATTGCCCTAAGCGTAATGATGAGAGGCAAAATATCTCCTATTTGCTGAATCCCAATATAAGTTTAATCATCATGCCTGTGAACTGAAGTAAGGTGTATGTCATAATCCCATTTGTGGGCAAAAACTAGGCAGGAGAGTAACATCACTTAGGTGCTGGGCCAAGCAACATGTCACAATGCTTTCTCTAGGCAGGGTATAGGAAATTGGGCCACATTAACTGGGTGCTGGACCCAGCAATATGACACCATCTCACATGTGGAAAAACCCAGCCAAGTTATAAGAGCCAAAACACCTACATAATGGGCTCAAGATATGTCAAAATACATTTGGTGGCTCCAGCACAGGCAGGAGAGTCACATCATAAGAATGCTGGGCCAAGAAATATGCAATATGCCACAATTTCCTCTTTTTGCAGAACCCAGGCAGAAGAGTAACATCATCTCGATGCTGGGCCCTGCAATAAGTCCAAATTCCTTTTTTGTGGGCATGGTTCAGGAAAAAGAAGAGAGTAACGTATTCTGAGTGCTGGGCTCAGCATTGTGTCAAAATCCTCCTATTGTGAAGGCTGAGGCAGAAAAAGAGGGTCACATCATCTAGGTCATGGGCTCAGAGATATGTCCCAATGTCCCCAGCAGGCAGGGCTCAGGCAGACAAGGAGAGTTATATCACATAGGTGCTTCCCTAGGAATATGTCACAATGTAACATGTGGGCAGAGACCAGGCAGAAGAGCCACATCATTTGGGTGCTGGGTCCTGAGACAGGTCACAAGGCTCTCTTAGGACAGCACCCAGCCAAGAGAGTTACATCACCTGGGTACAGGTTCTCTGCTCATGCTACAATGCTCCATGTGGGTAGGGTCCAAGGAGGGAATCACTTCACCTAGGTGATAGGCCCAACAATATGTCACAATGTCCTCCATGAAGCATAGCCCTGGTAAAAGAGTACCATCACCTGTGTGCCTGGCCTAGAAATATGTCACTCTCCAGATTGGCAGGGCCCAAGCAGGAGAGTCGTATAACCTAGGTGATACGCCCAGAGATATGTCACAATGCCCTGCTTTGGGCATGGCTCTGGCAAAAGAGTACTCTCACCTGTGTGCCTGGCCTTGCAATATGTCACTATCCTTCCTTTGTGCAGGGCCCATTCCAGAGAGGAGAGTTACATAACCTAAGAGGTGGACACATACCCTAAACCCAGGTATGACAGTCAACAACTCTCCTTTGGGTTGGCTTCAGGGATGAGAACATTATTATGCCTATGAGCTGGGTCCAGAAATGAGTCACCATCCCAACTGTGACCAGAATCACTTAAGAAAGTCACAATTCCAACTTTGTGCTGTCTTCACTTGTTAGACTCAGGACCTCAACAATGGGCTTTGTAAATGTAGGATGGTAACAACTTTTACTTTCACCTGAGTGTGTAGTTGAGAGTCACAATCTTAACTTTTTGCTGGGCCCTGTTATGAAACTCTCTGTACCACCCAAAAAGTTTTTATGATATGAGTTAATGTTGTAAATTTCTGTGAGCTTTGTACAAATATGCAATGAAGGACCTTACCTACTGACATAAACCTAGTGGTGGGGGGCAAAATATCTCCTATTGGCTGAATCCCAATATAAGCTTGATAATCATGCTGTTGAACTCAAGCAAGGTATATGTCATAATCCCATCTGTGGGCAAAAAAAAACTAGGCAGAATGTTAACATCACTTAGGTGCTTTGCCAAGGTATATGTCACAATGCTCTCTCTAGGCAGGGCCTAGGAAAGAGGCTCACATTAACTGATGGCTGGAGCCAGCAATATGATACAACCACACGTGGAAGAAACCCAGCAAACTGATGAGAGCCAAAACACCTACAAAATGGGCCAAAGATATGCCAAAATACCTTCTGTGGCTCTGGCACAGGCAGGAGAGTCACATCATTAGGGGGCTGGGCCAAGCAATATGCCATAATTCCCTCTTTATGCATGACCTGTTTATGCAGAAGAGTAACATCAACTGGGTGCTGGGCTCTGAAATAGGGCAAAAGTCCTGTTGATGGGCATTGTTCAGCAACAAGACGAGAGTCACAATACCGAAGTGCTGGGCTCATCGACATGTCACAATCTTCCCATTGTAAAGGCCCAGACAGAAGAGAGTCCCATCACTTAGGTCAGGGGCTCAGAGATATGGTCCAGTGTCACCAGTAGGCAGGGCTCAGGCAGAAGAAGACAGTCATATCATATAGGTGCTTCTTTAAGTATATGTCACAATTTAATATGTGGGCAGAACCCAGGCTGCAGAGCCACATCACCTGGTCCTGGGTCCAGAGATATTCACCAGTCCCCCTTAGAAAAGGATCCAAGCAAGAGAGTTCCATCACCTAGGTGCAGGTTCCACCCTTATGTCACAATGCTCGATGTGGGCAGGGCCAAGCAGGAAGTCACATCACCTAGGTGATAGGCCCAGAGATATGTCACAAAGCCTTCCTTAAAGCATGGCCCTGGCAAAAGAGTACCATCACCTTTTTGCATAGCCTAGCAATATGTCACTATTCAAGTGGTAGTTCCCAAGAAGAAGAGCCATATCACCTACATGATAGGCCCTCTGATATGTCAAAATGTTCTCTTTTGGGCATGGCCCTGGCAAAAAAGTATCATCACCTGTGTGCCTGGCCTAGGAATATGTCACTATCCTGCCCTGTGTGCAGGGCCTGTTCCAGACAGGAGAGTTACATCTTCTAAGTGATGGACACAGAGATATGTCATGATGATGTCTGTGGGCATGGTGCAGCTGGGTGCTGGATCCAGTGATGTCACAATTCTTACTGAGAGTAGGGCCCAGACAGAAGAGTTCTTTAACACTTCAAGGTTGGCCCAGGTAGATATCAAAATCCCATATGTAGGCTGGAACCAGTCTGAAGAGTGAAATCTCACAGGTGCTTGGCAAAGATTTATATCACATGAAATTTATATCACATGACTATCACGATGAAATAAAATTTTGGGGATTAGATTTACAATACCACACATGTTCTGTTTTCATGTAGGACAGGTGCCTTCATCCGTCTGTGATGGTGAAAGTCCTTACTGTCAGGTGGGTGTGCATATGAGACTCACAATTTTCTCCATGTGCTAGGACCTGTTCTGACACTCTCTATACAACCCAAGGGTGTTATAAAATATGTGTGTGTTATAATCTTCCATGACCTTTTTACCAGAAGGAGACCCTTTACATCACTCATGTCCCTAAACCTAGTTATGAGTCAAAATTTCTCCTGTTGGCTGGGTCCACATATGAGTCATTATCATGCCCGTTAGCTGTGCCTAGGTATGTGTCACCATCCCCTTTGTAGTTATTAAACAGGCAGGACAACCACATCACCTAAATCCTAAGCCAGAAATATTCCAATATTCTCTTTGTAGGCAGGGACCTAACAGAAAAGTCACAAAACTTGGGTGCTAGGCTCAGCTCTATGGCATAATGCCTCTTGTGGAGAACATCCAGGCAGGAAAGGAGAGTCGCATCACCTAAGTGATGGGCCTAGAGATATGTCACAATAACTCCTGTTAAAAAGGCCCAGGCAAGAGAGTCATGTCATTTGGATGCAGTGCTTAGAAATGCTACACTCTTCACTGGAAGCAGGGTTCAGGTAGGAGAGGAGAGTCACATAACCTAGATGATGGGTCCAGAGATATGTGACGGTCCCTTCTGAGGACACTGTTAAGATATGAGAGTCAAATCACCAAGGTTCTTGGCCCAGGTATACGTCAATATGTCATCTGTGGGCTATAACTAGGCAGGATTATTAAATCACTCAGGAGGTGGGCACAGGTATATGTCACAATAACACCCGTGGAAATGTTCAGGGATGAGAGTCACCATCCTGCACAAGTCCTGGCTCCAGGTACAAGAGTCGTTATTAGGCCTTTGATCTGGTCTCTGGTATATGGCACAATATTACCTGTAGGCAGAGAGAAGAAAGGAAAGTCACGTCAGCTGAGTGGGTGCTGTTCCAGTGAAATGCCACAATCCTCCTTGTAGGCAGGACTCTGGAAGAAGAGTCACATCACCTGTATGCTGGTTTCACTGATATATCTAAATCCCCCTCTGTGGGCAGGGCTTAGGCAGGAGAGGAGTCAAACTTCACCTTGGCAATTGGCCTGGATATATGTCACAATGGCCCTTACGTGCAGAACAAAGGCAGGAGAGTGACCTCACCTTGGTGCTGGGTTCAGCAATATGTCACAATCTCTCTGGTGGTCAGGGCCAAGGCAAGAGAGAAGAAACTTCACCTACGTGCTGAGCCTAGTGATATGTTACAAAGCTTTCTATTGACAGAACCCCCCCCCCCCCCCACCAAAAAAGACTCACATCACCTGGGTGCAGTACCCAGTTACGTGTCACAATGCACCATAAGTGCAGGGCCAAGGCAATAGAAGGAAGTCACATCACTTACATGATGAATCTAGATAAAAGCCGCAATGCTCTGTAGGCAGAGTTCAGGCCAAGATTTCACATCAGCTGGGTGCTGGTCCCAGTGATATGTAAAAGTGCCCTTTGTCGCACTGCCAAAGAAGGTGTTATACATTGCTTAGGTGCTTGGTCCCCGTATGTCACAATTTCAACTGTGCTCTAGGCCTAGAAAGGAGAGTCCAAACACTCAGATGCTGGGCAAAGTCATACTTCCCAATCACACACTTGAAAATGTTCAGAAATAAGTTTCCCAGTGCCACACAAGTCCTGGCTTCGGGTATGAAAGTCAACACCTCCTATGAGTTGGGTCGAAGCACAGGAGTCACAGTCTCAACAATGGGCAAGATCCATGCATAAGAGTCCCAATCCCACTTGAAGACTGTGTTCCAGTAGGAGAGTCAAAGCACCACAGGTCTGCTAAATCATTGTTCAAACATCACCAAACCCCCTGTGGATCAGATTCATGTATGAGAGTAACAATTTCAAGCTTCGACTGCTTATGTGTGTGAGATTTAGTACCTCATTTGTAGGCTGTCTTCATGTGTGAGAATGATAATCATGTCAGCTGGGTATGCATCCAAGAGTCACAATAGCACCTGGTTGCTGGTGCCTGTTATGACACTCTTTGTACCACTCAGGCTTTATATGATATGCTTGAGCAGCATACTTTCCTGCAAATTCTTACAGGTGGGAGATCTAGGACTTTACCCATGGCTGTAAGACTGGCTATGAGAGTCGAAATATCACCCCTGGCTGGGTCTAGGTATGGGAGTTATGATTGTGCATATGAGCTGAATCCAGGTATATGTCACAATTTCACCTTTGGACAGAGACAAGACAGAAGAGTTACATCATCTGGGTGCTGAGCCAGGGATACAGTATAATCTCCTTTATAGACAGGACCCAGTCAGAAGAGTCATATCAGTTGGGTACAGTCTCAAATAATATGTCATCATGCCCACTGTATGCAGGATTGAAAAAATAGTGGATAGTCACATTCCCTAGATGCTGGGCTCAGCAATGTTATAATTCCCTCTCCTGGCAGAGTCCAGGATAAAGAGGAGAGTCACATCACCTACGTTTTGTGCTCAGAGGTATGTCACAATTTCTTCAGTGGGCAGGATCCAGGCAGAAGCAGATAGTCACATTAGCTACATGCCATATCTAGTGATATGTGTCCCCTGTGAGCAGGGCACTGGCAAGAGAGACACATTGCCCAGCTGATAGGCCCAGAGATATGTGATAGTATCCCCTGTTGGCTGGGTCCAAGCAGAAGAGTAACATTATTATGATTCTGACCCAGCAATATTTCCCAATGCACCTATGGGAAAGAGTTTAAGCCAAAAAGTCTCAACACAGGGGTACTAGGCCTAGTGATATGACACAATCTACTCATCTCTTAGGGTGACATCTTTAACTGTTAGCTTGGTGTGTATATAAGAGTTACAATCTCATGTGTTTTCTGGGTCATTGTATGACACACTCTACAACATCTGAAAGCTTTATACAACATGCATAAGAGTTGCAAACCACTCTGAGGCCTGCATGGTCATATTGACTCGCAAACTTACATATTGCCCTAAACCCCGTTATGATAGTCAACATCTCTCTTATAGGCTGGGTTCAGACAGGAGACCCATTACTATGCCTGTGATCTGGGTCCAGAAATAAGTCACCATCTCACCTGTAGTAAGATCCACATATGAAAGTCACAATTTTATCTTTGTACTTTATTTACTTGTTAGATTCAGGACTTCAACAGTGGGCTTTGTAAATGTGGGATGGTGACTTTTGCTCTCACCTGCATGTGTAATCAAAAGTCATGATCTTAACCTTTTGCTGGACCCTCTTATGAAACTCTGTGTACCACCCAAGGAGTTTTCAGAATATGAGTTAGTGTTGTAACCTTCTGTGAGCTTTCTACAATATGCAACTCATAACCTTACCTATTGCCCTAAGCATAGCGATGAGAGGCAAAATATCTACTCTTGGTGGAATTCCAATTTAACTTTGATCATCATGCCTGTGAACTGATAAAATTAAATTTTAAAATCCCATTTGTAGAAAAAAAAAGTGGCAGGAGGGTAGCACAACTTAGGTGCTGTGGCAAGCAATATGTCACAATGCCCTCTCTAAGCAGGGTCTACATTAACTGGGTGCTGGACCCAGCAATATGACACAATCCCAAATGTGGAAAAAAACCCCAGACAAATGATGAGAGCAAAAACACCTACAGAATGAGCCCAAGATATGTAAAAATACTTTCTCCTTCTCTGGCACAGGCAGGAGAGTTACATCATCAGGTGGGGGCCCAACAATATGCTATAATTCTCTCTTATGCAGGACCCAGGCAGAAGAGGAACAGCATCTGGGTGCTGGGCCCTGCAATACATCAAAATTCCTTTTCACGGGCATGGTTTGAGACAAAAAGAAGAGTCATATTACCTAAGTATTGGGCTTAGCAATATGTCATATCACCCCATTGTAAAGGCTCAGGCAGAAGAAAAGAGTCACATCACTTAGGACCCAGGCTCAGCTATATGGCCCAATGTCCCACCTAGGCAGGGCTCGGGCAGAAGAGAAGAGTCATATCGCCTACGTGCTTCCCTAGGTATATAACACAATCTAACATGAGAGGTGAAAGCAAGCAGAAGAGCCACATCATCTTGATGCTGGGTCCTGAGATGTGTCACAAGGCTCCCTTAGGATAGGCCCCAGGCAAGAGAATTATAACAAATAGGTGCAGGTTCTACCCTTATGTCACAATGCTCCAGGTGGGCAGGGCTTGAACAGGGAGTCACATCACCTAGGTGACAGGCCCAGAGATATGTCACAATGTCCTCCTTGAGGCATGGCCCTGGCAAAAGAGTACCAACATCTGTGTGCCTGGTCTAGCAATATGTCACTATCCAGGTAAGCAGGACCCAAGCAGGAGAGCAACATCACCTAGGTGATAGGTTCAGAGATTTGTCACAATGCCCTCTTTAGGACATGGCCCTAGCAAACGTGTACCTGTGCACCTGGCCCAGCCATATGTTACTATCCCCCACTGGGTGCAGGGGCCATTCTAATGAGGAGTATTACATCACCTAAGTGGTTGACACAGTGACATGTCACAATGATTTCTGTGGGCATGGCTCAGGAGAAAATGTAACATGACCTGGGTGCTGGATCTAGTGATATGTCACAATTCTTACTGAAAGCAGGGCCCAGGCAAGAGAGTCACATCACCTAGAGGTTGGCCCAGGTAGAGATCACAACAACATATGTGGGCTGGACCCAGTCTGGAGAGTCAAATCACACAAGTGCTTGGCAAAGATTTATATGACAATCACAATGGCAGAACATTTCCAGGATAAGATTTACAATACCACATGTCTTGTTTTCATGAGTGACAGTTGGCTTCATATATGTGAGACGGTGACAGTCCTTACTGTCAGCTGGATGTGCATATGAGACTCACAATTGGCCGGGTGTGGTGGCTCATGCCTGTAATCCCAGCACTACGGGAGGCCGAGGTGGGCAGATCATGAGGTCAGGAGATCGAGACCATCCTGGCTAACGTGGTGAAACCCCATCTCTACTAAAAAATACAAAAAATTAGCCGGGCATGGTGGCGGGCATCTGTAGTCCCAGCTACTTGGGAGGCTGAGGCAGGAGAATGGCGTGAACCCAGGAGGCGGAACTTGCAGTGAGCCGAGATCATGCCACTGCACTCCAGCCTGGGCGACAGAGCAATACTCCGTCTCAAAAAAAAAAAAAAAAAAAAAGGGACTCACTATTTCACCTTTCTGCCGGGTTCTGTTAAGACATGCTCTGTACAAGCTAAGAGCTTTATAAAATATCTGAGGCTGTTATAATCTTCTTTGTCCTTTTCCTTTTTTTTTTAACAGAAAGAGATTTAATCACTTGTGTTTCTAAAGAAAGTTAGGTCAAAATTACTCCTATTTGTGGGATCCACATGAGAGTCATTATCATGCCTATGAGCTGTGTCTAGGTGTATGTCACAATTTACTCTATGGTAATGAAACAGGCATGACAGCTAAGTAACATAAATGCTGAGCCTGAAATTTTCCAATATTCTCCATATAGGCCTGTTCCTGGCAGAAAAGTTGCATAACTTGGGGGTTACCTCCAGATGTATGGCACAATGCCCCTTGTGGGCAGTGTCCAGACAGGAGACTCATATCACCTAAATCATAGGCCCAGAGATATGTCACAATGTTTCCTATTGAAAGGACCAGGCAAGAGAGTCATATCATTTGGATGCAGTGCCTAGAAATGCTACAATCCCTAGTGCAAGCAGGGTCCAGGCAGGAGAGGAGAGTCAGGTAACCTAGATGGTTAAGTCCAGAGACACGTTACAATTCTTCCTGAGGATATTGTTAACACAGGAGAGTCAAATCACCAAGATGCTCAGCTGAGGTAATTTTCCAAATCTCATTTGTGGGCTACTCTTAGGCAGGATTATTAAATCACTCAGGAGCTAGGCAAAGGTATATGTCACAATAACACTGGTAGAAAGTTCCAGGAATGGGAGTCACCATTTTGCATATGACCTGGCTCCACATTTAAGAGTCAGGATTAGTTCTCTTATCTGGCCTCAGGTATATGGCACAATATCACCTGTGAACAGAGAACAAGCAGGAAGGTCACATCATCTGTGTGGGTGCTGGTCCAGTGAGATGTCACAATCTTTCTGTGAGCAGGACCCTGGAAGAAGAGTCACATCACCTGGATGCTGGTTTTAGTGATATATCAAAATTCCCCCTGTGGGCAGGTCTTAGTAAGGTGAGGACACTGACTTCACCTAGGCAATTGGCCTAGATCTGTGTCACAATGGCCGCTATGTGCAAAACCAAGATATGAAAGTGACCTCACCTTGGCACTGGGTTTAGCAATATGTCACAATCTCCTCTGTGGTCAGGGCAAGGCAACAGAGGAGAAAAATCACCTTGGTGCTGAACAAAGCTTCCTGTTGGCACAACCCAAAGCACAGAGTCATATCACCTGGGTGCAGTACCCAGTTATGTGTCACAATGCACCATAAGTGCAGGGCCAAGGCAGTAGAAGGGAGTAACTTCACTTACATGATGGACCTAGATATAAGCCACAATGCTTTTTTTTTTTTTTTTCGAGATGGAGTTTCGCTCTTGTTGCCAGGCTGGAGTGCAATGGTGCAATCTCGGCTCACCGCAAACCTCCGCCTCCTGGGTTCAAATGATTCTCCTGCCTCAGCCTCTGGAGTAGCTGGGATTACAGGTGCCCACCACCATGCCTGGCTAATTTTTTGGGTTTTTAGTAGAGACAGGGTTTCACCATGTTGTCCAGGATGGTCCCGCACTCCTGACCTCAGGTGATCCACCCGCCTTGCCTCCCAAAGTGCTCGGATTACAGGCATAAGCCACTGCGCCCGGCCAGCCACAATGCTTTTTATAGGCAGGGATCAGGTAAAGAATTCTCATCACTTGGGTGCTGGTCCCAGTGATTCGTAAAATTGCCCTTGGTAGGCAGGCCCAGGCACCTTTGCTTAGGTGTATGGTCCACATATGTCACAGTTTCATCTGTGGTCATGGCCTGAAGAGTCAAATTATTCAGGAGCTGGGCTTTTATGGTCTAATTACACACTACGAAATATTCAGAAATAAGTTTCACAGTCCCACTCAAGTCCTGGCTCTGTGTATGTGAGTCAACACCTCCTGTGAGTTTGGTCGAAGCAGAGGACTCGCAATCTCAACGACGGGCAAGATCCATGTATAAGATGCCCAATCCCACCTGAAGATTGTGTTCCAGTAGGGGAGTCCCAGCCTCACAGGCGTGCCAAATCATGCATCACCAAACCACAAGACAATGATGTCTACTTTTACCACTTTTATTCAACAGAGTACTGGAAGTCCCAGTCAGATCATTTATGCAAGAGAAATAAATAAAACACATCCAAATAAAAAAGGTGAAAGTCAAATTGTCTGTTCGCAGATCACATAATTGTCTATACAGCAAAAGTTAAATACTATACTAAAAATCATTAGAATTAATAAAGAAATTCAGTAAAGTGGCAGAATACCAAATTAACATACAAAAATTAGTAGGAACATTTTTACATGACAAGAATAAGCCATCTGAAAAAAAATTCAAGAAAAAATCACTTACTACAGCTATAAAAAATAAGTCCTACTTCATTCTAAGTTCATGCTTGTGGTAAGGTTCACCTTTATTTTTTGTCATTTGGATATTCAGTATTCTCCAACCCATTTGTTTAAAAGACTGCTCCTTTCTCATTTTGAGTGATAGAGACAGTAGATAGCCAAGGGACCTTTTCCCATTTTGAGTCAGAGACAGGAGACAGTCAAAGGTCTTGGGCAAAACTCCGCCTTCAAGCCTACAACAGCCTGAAGGCTGAAAAACTGGACTGCTGGTTTCAGATGAAGCCCGCCCTTTCCTGACTGTTTCTCTCTGAATAATGCCCACCTGTGCACTGGGAAAAGAAGTTGGAGCCATAAATTCACACCTTTTGGCAGGGGAGGAGACTGGACTCTTCAGTTGCTATGTGGTGACCTGGTGTTCATCAATATGTGAGGTGGGGGCCCGTTAACAGGAGTCCCTCTCACTTTGCTGACAGTTTTTTTTCTTTTTCCTTTTTGCCCAATAAACTTTACTCCTCACCCTTCAGTATGCCTGTTAGCCTATTTGTTCCTGTTCATGTGATAAGATCCTAGTTTTAGACAAACTACGGAAAAAGTTCTACATTTCGGTGTCTAGATGTGGGGCTTGAGGAAGGGTAAGATGTAAACCAAAATATCTTTTTCTACTTTGCTTGTAAGCCTTTTTATCCTTGGACTTCTCCGAGGGTAGAGGAAACTGTGCACCACCCCAACAGCCCCAGGCATATGCGGGATGGACAGGTGAATGGCGGCTCCTCACCCCCATCTCCTCTGGGCTGGAAAATGCCAGGCATTCATGGTGTCTTCCCCTTCACTGGCCAAGGGATCCAGCCTCATCCAATAACAATTAAGTTTTTCCCTCTGTTGAAGGAATCATTTGCATAAGAGTGAAAATGTTCTTCCCTGCCCTACACTTAAGCCTTTTTCCCCCCTTTTATTCACCCTGTCAGCAGTGTACTTTTAAGCAACAGGCTTTCTTCTTCTTCTTTCTTCTTTTCTTCTTCTCCTTCTCCTTCTTCTTCTTCTCCTTTTCCTCCTCCTCCTCTCCTCCTCCTCCTTCTCCTTCTCTTCTCCTTCTTCTCCTCCTCCTTCTCCTCCTCCTCTTCTCCTCCTCCTCCTCTTCTTCTTCTTCTTCCTCTTTTTCTTCTTCTTCTTCTTCCTCCTCTACTTTCTTCTTCTTAGAAACTGGTTTGCTGGTCTAGGACCTCAATGGTCACTGCTTATATTTTTTGTAGAGTTTTAATAGTGAAAGGGTATTTGTGAAGTTGGTCTTGAGCTGTGGCCAATCTGGTGTGCTTTGTATGTCATTCTCTATGGTTGTCAGGAAATTTTGCTGTAGGCCTCTTATCTTGTTTTATGTTTTCAGGAGCATGACCTGTAACCACGTGGCAATGTTCTGTTTTGGTCTCTGCCATTTTACAATGGTAGCCCAGGTTTAATCCTGGCTTAGGGAATAAGTCCCTTCTGGTTTCCTATCAGCATGTAAATTTTGCCATTTGCAGATTCTCTTCCCCTTCACAAACTGCCTTAATTTTTTGTTTTTCCACTGAGCACCTGGTAAGTTACCTTTGATAAAGTTTGAAAGCCAGAAATACTGGCTACTTGGCACTGCTAGAGTCAGGTAATAAGGAATTTAAAAGGATTTTCTTAAAGAGTGCTCAACTTAATTAAAAGTGGATATCCAAATTATAGGTATATTTAAAAAACCTTTATGTTTTTCTCTTCTGGGATCTTGTTTTGCTGGGGAAAGGTTTTTTTCTCAGCCAATTGAATTTTTTATTTTGTCTTGCCACTGTAATGCATGCATGAGAGGCCAGTAATTCAATCAGGAAATTGGCAAATAAAAAAACCTTATGGCTACTGGGTTTTCTTCTGCCTGTCTGTGTAGTTATGTATGTGTTGTGTGTGTGATGTCTATAAAAAAGAGCTCTAATAAATTTACTTAAAGAATGATAAGCACTTGGATCAAATATTTTTTGAAGGGAAGAAAAAAGCTGTGTACCTTTTAGTTCACATGACTGTTACTCTTTGAGAAATGAAAACAGCCTTAAAGATTATTGGCAAAACACAAATGTCATCAATATATGAGTAGGTGAACTAAATTATGCAGGTCAGATACTAAGTTTGCTATATGTTTTAAGGTTATAAACTACTTTTTTGGTTTTTTGGAACAGTTCAACTTTGCTTCACAATTGTAAGACTGGAAGACAAATGGAATTAACCACACCCTTAATTATGCTGAAAGCAGCCAAACCCTTGGCTGCACCTAGCACATAATGAAAACAATCTACCTGGTTTTACATTAAAGTAGAAATTGCTAGAAGTTACCATTGTAACATGTAATTGAAACCACTGGAAGTAGATTTACATACAAGGTGTGTAAGAACAGTCAAATGTGTTTTAAATAAAAGATTGTAAGAAGGCATGGAAATATAAATTATTGCCTAGAGTCAAACAATTGTTTTGAATTACACAAGATAAAGCTAAAAGTTCAAACAAGTTGTAGAAGGATTGTAAAAATAAATCTTGCCAAAAAAATTCTGTGTGAATATTAATTAAATTCAAAAAGGTATTATATGGGTTTTTTATAAATTGAGCATTGACATAAAAGCACAACAAGGTACACTTAAGGCACTAATCTGCTCTTTAGCAACATTTGTAAAGAATTTAAAATTAAAAGTTTTTGCTTTTTACATTTCTAAGTCATCATTTTGGTTAAATAAGTAATTTATGGTAATCTGAAATTTTATTTCATAACATCAAGTGTTTTAAACCCCTAACATGTAACATCCTTCTCAAAATCAAACTCTAGTTACAAAATTGTCTTTCCTAATTCCTGGCTTTTTGATGCTAAAAAGGGCTCCTGGAGTATCCACAAGAGAGGTAAATAGGATTATATGACAGGTTTAGTTACATAGAATCACCAAAATGGTGTTCAATATTCTGTAGATGATACTGTGGTGAACAATACTAATACGTGTTCCAAAATTGTATGGGATTTCTAAAATTCTAATGTCTGAAGTATATGCTATCAACCACAATTAAGTTATTGTAAACCACAGAAATAACCGAAATTTTTTGTCAATCATGTTTCTGACTGTAACTACCCTGGACATTTTGTTATACACAGACAACTGTTGTCTTGTTTTGATTTTTTTCAAAAAAATCGTTTTTAATCAGCTATAGAACTTTGACAGGTGCTCTCAAATGCATGCTTCTGATAACTTTGGAGCTTGTGACATTGGCATATAGGAAAAACATACAGGACTCATGAAGAGCTAAAATGTTCATGAATATCAAACACAACAAGAGTTAACTGAATGGACTGGACTAATAGAAAACTGAAGTAATCTTTCTGACTTTTGCTTGTAACATTATTGATCCTTGTATTGTTTACCAGCATCAAAGAAACTTATTTTGAGCTACTTACAGCATTTAATATTTGACTAAGGTGTACTCCTGTGAACAAAATTTGGAGCATGTTTGTCTCTCTCTGCCTGGCTTCTCCAGAATTTGAAAAATAGTGTGAGTATTCTTAACCTATGGCAATATAGCTGTTTGCATTGGGTATGCTTCCCTTTATGGAGTCAAGCTCAACTTGCAGAGCCAATAAAAGCCCCTTGGAAAAACTGGCCTCATACCTCATCTACACAGTCCTTGTGCAGGGTTCCGTTCCTGATCTGTGGTAAGTAAAGAATGACATTTTCTGATAGGCCCAGGAGCCCCAAGTTTATCTTGGGACCACAAGAGGAGAGGATCACCCAACTCATAAGTATTTGATAGTAGAAACCCATGGCTGGGCTTGACTTCAGAAAGTCCTATGTAAAATTTCTTGTGGAACAGAGTTCCATCGAAGCCAGTGTAAAAGACCTATGTAAAAATAATTATTCTTGCTGCACTTTATGCAAATAATCAGGCCAAGTATAAGACTAACGTTTATTTCACAAATAACTCAGTCCTGTCATGATTTGTTTTTTAACAGAAAAGAGGACTGGATAAAGATTATGTTTCAAAACTTATTATACAATTGTCATTAAATTCTAAACTCATTAGTTTTGAGTTTTTGCCTACATTTTAGACCAATCCTGCTTATTCCTGTGAACCACCTGGCGATCTTCAACTGCAGCTCAGAAGAAACAAAAAGGGATGGGTAATGTAAAAATCTGGATTAATATTCTACTTCTGGGCAATTATTCTGCAAATCCTGCAGAGGAATGGGAATAAATAGGGTGCCCATCGCAATCTCAGCAACCATAACTATAGCCACTAGTTATCTGGGTGTGTCAAAAGACATTCTTTTCTCTCCCTTGTGGAAAGAGGACTTAATTCCACAGCTTCATCTTAGCATTCAGCTCATGGTAAGGAGTCTATGCAATCCCCTGAGACATATTTTTGTCCCAACCTCAATTCCAAGCTTCAAGTTGAAGCCTTAGGAAAGAATACTGGATCTGAGAAATCTACAGGCAGATAATGGAGGTTAAAAGGCACAGTGCAGGTGAGCATGACTAATTCCAGCCGATTAAGCCAAGCCTCCCATTTCATAGACAAATATCATCCTAGGATCTGTGGAATAAGTGAGGTCTAGTGAACTCCAGAACCACTGACAGAAGGGGAGATAGGATAACAGCAAATATTTCCACCCCCCTAGGCCTCCCTGTTAACCAGGGTGGAAGCTGCTTGGACACCAGTGGGTGGCACCCTGTCACAATCACTGGGACTTGGGGATACAAGGATGGAAGGGGAAAAGAGAACATTTTTTCTTCTGTCAACATACCTGGGTATTTGCTAGGATGAAAAAGGAACCAGGGACACCTGCTCCTCTCTTTCTAGATGAGTAACCATTCATTCATCTTCAGTCTATATCCTTTTCGAATGCATCCTGAACCCTTGGGACTCCTTTGAAAACATGCTTTTTTCCTTTTATCCCCTCTGTCTTCTCTTTACAGATAGGTAATCATGTC
The DNA here is from genome assembly GCF_029281585.2 of Gorilla gorilla gorilla. Lineage (NCBI taxonomy): Eukaryota > Metazoa > Chordata > Mammalia > Primates > Hominidae > Gorilla > Gorilla gorilla. Next base: position 73,825,770 of record NC_073230.2, on the reverse strand, counting down.
TTCATACTATGGGACGGTCCCCTCAGATGCATCCTCCAAGCTTGGAAGAATTAATTTTCCAAACCTTAGACTGGGTGGCTTAGGATTGGACTCAAGACAAAAGAACCCAGAAGCCTGACATGCTGGCAAAAGGGTAAAAGGTGTTTTTTTTTTCTTTCTTTCCCCCGTTGGGCTTTTGGTCTCCCTTTCACTATGCAAACTGGTAAAAGACCTTGGGATTTTTTAGCTTTCCTTGCCACCTTCCCCTTGTTTCGTTTTAATACATGTTTTTAAGTAACCCAGTTTGATTCTTCCCACCTTCAGGCTATCAAACTTCAAAGAGTCACACAACCAGAGCCTTGGACAATGGCCCCTTTCACAGGGAACACTTAGATAGGCCTCTTAGGGAGATCTGACTGCCATTTTTCCAAAACAGTGTCCCCTGTCATCAGGAAGCAGTTAAAAATGGTTTTTGTCCTTATCTTTATTTTGATTCTAATAGCAGTTAGATGTGCTTCTTTAGAGAGGGAAATAACAGAGTTAGAAAACAGCCAAGGGTCCTGGGTGAAACCCCGTCTTCAAGCCTAAAACAGCCTGAAGACTAAAAAATCAGACTGCTGGTCCCAGATGAAGCCTGCCTTTTTCTAACTGATTATGAATAATTTTCTAACTGAATAATGTCCTCCTGCACACTGGGGGGAAAGAAGTGGAGCCATGGAAAGTTTACCCCTTGTGCAGGGAGGAGGAGCCTGGCCTCTTCAGTTTCTGTGTGATGGTCTGGTGTTGACCAATCCAGGAGGTGGGGGCCTTTAAACAGGACTCCGACTCACTTTTTTTTTTTCTGGTTTTTAACCCAATCAACTCTACTCCTCACCCTTCAGAGTGTCTCTGAGCCTAATCTTTCCTAGTCATGTGACAAGAACCCAATTTTGCTGAAGGAAAGTTCTGCAACATGAAGATTTGGAACCCTCATTTAAGATAAGCTTAGTATACGCATGTGGGTCTCTTTCTGGCTTCTATCTGTTTCAACATTTTTCTGTCTTTATGCCAACACCACAGTATTCTGATTACTGTAAATTTGCAATATATTTTTAAACAAAAAAAGAATTATGACTCTGAGTTTATTATTTATTTCCAGGTTGTTTGGCTACTTGTGGTTTTTTTTGAGTGTTTATAGAAATTATAGGGCAATATTTTGGTGGCTTACTCCTGTGATCTCAGAACTTTGGGAAGCCAAGGCAGGTGGATTGCTTGAGCCCAGGAGTTTGAGAGCAGCTTGGGCAATATGGTGAAACTCTGTCTCTACAAAAAATACAAAAACTTGCTGAGCCTGGTGGCATGCACCTGCAGTCCCAGTTACCTGTAAGGCTGAGGTGAGAAAATCAATTGAGCTTGAGAGGTCAAGGCTACACTGAGCCATGATTATGACACTGCACTGCAGCCTGGGTGACACAGCTAAATATTGACTCAAACATTTTAGAATATTTTAGTACTTCTGCAAAAAGTACCATTGGTTTTTTTGAAAGAGATCTCATTGATTTGTAGATCATTTCGAATACCATTAACATCTAAAGAAACTTGCATGTTCTAACTCTTGAAAAATAGTATGCTAAAGAATTTGTCGAGTTTTCATATATATGCAGGTATGCTAGTTTTCTTTTGGCTTTTAACTTCCAGTTATATTTCATTGTAGTCAGAAATAATATTTTTATGATTACCATTTGTTTACGCTAAAACTTGCATTCCAGCTTAGAAGTTTGCCTATCTTACAATACGTGCCATATGCAATTAGAAATATTATGTATTATGCTATTGTCAGGTGAAATGTTTTGTAGATTATTCCCAGGTCTTATTTTTCTTTTTAACCTTTTATTTCTCTCTGCATTTGCCTTTATCTTTATTTTCTTTTTTATTTACTTTCTTTCTATTAATTTTATTTCTATTTTTCTTTTTTCTCATTACATTCTCTTAATTTCAAATTTTCCAGAATTTTTGTCATGTTTTAATTTCTTGTTTTTTCCATTCATATCCCCTATTATTCTCCATGTTTCTTTTTCCATTTCTCATTTCTTAAAATTTTCTTATTTTATTGCAAATTATTGCATTTGTTTACTTCTGTTTTTATTGTAATTAGTATCTTCATCTTCATTTTATTTTCACTGATCTTAATTATGTTTGTTTTTCTTTATTTCAGTTTGTCCTTACTATTTTTCAATTACTTTAAATTTATTTTTAAATTTTATTTTCTTTCTCTTGATTTCATTTGTTTCACTTTATTTTTCTGTATTTTGCTTTGTAAAACAGAAGGGATGAGCTATTTTACATTGGCCCAGCCATAGTGGTCAAGACTCATTTGCTGAGGCTCTCTGGCAGCCACTCTACCCCAGGAGTCTCCAACCCAGGGTATAGTCAGGGCCTCCTAGGAAGATTGCTAAGATCCCTCGGCAGATCTTTCATTGTTACAGGCCCATCTGGCACTCAGTGTCATGGGCCATTTCTGCTGCTTTCTGAAGCCCCCTGGAAGTCTTAGTGTTGCCAGGCCAAGACCCTGACTGCCTCTTTGTGTCCCAATGGATCCCCCACACATAATCCAGTGCACTGACTTCTTTCCCAGGAGAGGGCCACACCCACTCCACTGCACCAGGGCATGTCTGGACAATATGTGTGTCTTTTCTTTGTTATAAAAGAATTTTTTTGTCTTTTGAGATGTAGTCTTGCTCTGTCACCCAGGGGGGAGTGCAGTGACGTGATCTCAGCTCACTGCAACCTGCAACCTGCACCTCCCAGGTTCGAGTGATTTTCCTGCCTCAGCCTCCCAAGCAGCTGGTATTACAGGTGTGTGCCACCACACCCAGCTAACTTTTTTTTTTTTGTATTTTTAGTAGAGACAAGGTTTCACCATGTTGGCCAGGCTGGTTTCGAACTCCCGACCTCAGGTGATCCACCCGCCTCAGCCTCCAAAAGTGCTGGGATTACATGTGTGAGCCACTGTGCCCAGTTGAGAAAAAAAAAAAATTTAACTTGACATATAACTGACTTATTATGAAAATGTCAGCTTTATGGGTAGATACACATGCAAATATGTACAAAAATGCTAATCATGTGAGAAGATGAACATTTCTACATTGTATTTAATGATTTCATAGGGTTGCTATTTTACCCTTTCCTGTCTTTATATGTTCAATGGGAAAATCCTCAGTGAAGACTCCTCAGTATGACAGACAAAATGTTGTGCAATCTAATCACTGATAGATGCAGTGAAGTAACTTCTGGTTTTCATTCGGAGCTCTCACAGCTAGGATTAACAACTCTTAGTTGCAAACTCACATGATGAGGAGTTGTAGTATGCTGTCCTCTTCTGCACATTTGTCTGCCATCATAATTTTTTCAACTTGCCAAGGGAAAAAGTGGGAAATTGTTTCCCTCAGACCTACTCATCTCCCTTCCATAGGTTTTCAGGTTGTGTATTGTCCAGATTGCTTAGAAGCTCATGATCACAGAGGTCATATTTGTCAAGAGAAAGCTTTGTTGCAGGATTAAGTGAAGGTGTTTACCACTCAGGGCCTACGGTTCCTCCAGAGGCAGGATGAAATTAAAAATCATTCCTGAATCCAGAAAGTAATGACAGAAGTCAGGGACTACCCACAGCAGAAACAAAAATGCTCCCTTTTGCTTTCCAAGTGGTCACTGCTTATTCTGGCATTAATCATGCTTCTGACCATGATGTGTTTCTTAGTCATCTTTCTCGGTATTCCACTGATTGTGCATCTAAGGAAAAGAGGCCTGGATGAGAGTGGTAAGAGAACAACTGCATCCTTCCATAGCTCATGCCTTGGTGAGCTTTGAAGCACACTGAGCAGAGTCTGAAACTCTTCCTCACTATGGGGTAAGTTGTGTCAAATAGACTCAGAGCCAGTGAATGAGATGGAGTTTTACTGGGGACTTACACAGAGGTCCAGTGTCAGTGGGATTAGCAGGATAACCATGCCCACTTGCAAAAATTATGCAGTTTGTATAGCATTTTTATTTAGCACTTTTTTCTGAACAACCTTTCATCTGTCAGACTTCATTTAACAAAAAAGGAATGGCCTCAATCCCCTGTGTGGCCTGTGTTCCACGCCACAGGATGGGACAGACCAGGGCTAAGATGTTCCTCATAAATAAAAAATAATCACCAGATTGGCCCCTACTAGACTTTTTAGCTTAAAACTGAAAATTCAGAAGCATTTTTTTTATACATGGTCAGTCTCCAGGTATGCCCAAGTCAAGTTAATACTGTCAGTTGCATCCATCATTACAGGCTGGTTCAGGCACTAGAGGTTCTTCTTCCTGAGACGCTAGATTCAAAAAGTTTTTGCTTTTTCTTCAATCATGGGGTTGACAGTTTACTAAAAGGCCTGATGTGTGTGCACATTGCTGGTACAGTTGTCTAAGTTAATGAGATGGCTTCACAGTTGGTAGGGCCTGTTCCTGTTACAGGTGTGACTGGGTGTGTACAGGCTGCTGACGTGCCTCTTCTCTAGACTTTCACTGGACCATAACACTCTGGGGCCCCAGTTCCACTATTTTCCAAGGTGAGACATGCTGAGCCAGACCCTGGAATTGTGGTTCAAGGTGACCAGGCTGAGGCTGCTCTTTAAAAGGCAGAACTGCCAGGTCTGTGTCTTATTTTCCTCATCATTCTAATGTATCTTTTGGTATGCAGACCAGAGTAGAGTCTGCGACAGCCCTCCTGCTAGGGTTGGTACTATTTATACATGACTCTTAAGTGTCAAGGTAGGTTGAGAGATCTCTTCCTGGCACAGCCTGAGTAGGCTAGAGCACTGTGACCCTTAAAGCTTGGTTCATACAGTCTTCAGAGGAATTTCAAAAACCATAGGATGTGGGGGGCAGAGAAAGAGCTGGTACAAATGACAAGTTGCAGGTGAAATAATTGGAGGCAGGAAGAGAATGGGACCTGCTTGGGACAGTACACACACTGCCTGGGTGCAGCTGAACAGTCAAGCCAGTTCTCTGATTTGGGCCTTGTGCAGTGGGATTAACAGGCCCACTTCGGCTCTGGCCTGGGTGCTGAACACTTTGGTTCTAGAACCAAATGTGAATTCTGGACTCAGGAATTCCATTGGGTTTCACAGGCCAGTGGAGTGAGGAGGCCCAGGTGGGCCCACAAAAGTGGCTGTGGGTAGGCTTACCACACGACTGGTTGCTTCTATGCCTACACTCACAAGAGAGATCTTCCTCTCTAAAGGCAAGCCCAGGGAGATCTGAGGCTCATGGGAGCAAGTGAAGAAAAAAGATGATGCCTTAGCTCAGTGTTTTTGCCCCTCCTGGCTTGTGGCTTTGGGGGCTCACATTGCTCATCAGAAAAATGGGCAATGAAAGCCTCTCAGTGACTGGCTGCTCATCCCTTTTACCAGGTCACTGCACAGTGCTCACTCTGCAGCTCCAGGTACCACCTGTGCTTCAAAAAGCTGGGGGATCTCTGGGCTGAGTTCAGGGCCCTGAAAGGGTTCTCCCCTTCAGGGACTCCTCCTGTCTACCCCTCTGTGCCCACCTGACAGCTCACCATGTATGCTGTATGCTACCCTTATTGCATGCTCTTTCCAAGCCCATGTCTCTCTGGGTTGGCTTGGGGCACATGCTCACTGAAGCCCAGGTGGCCTGATCATCTTTCCTCCAGTGTACAGCCTCAGGCAGGTGCCACCCAGGTATTCTCCTAGCATGTGATCTCAGGGGATTGCAGTAGCACATTCCGCTCTAACGTATTGACTAGTTAACCAATGGGTCACTTAATGTGCCAAGATGGGTGTGGGCCTTGACACTCTTGATCTCCTTCCTCTAGTGGGGCTGCATTGGTGGTTGCCATCCTGATTTCTTGGTGGAAAAAGCTAGCAGGTGAGGCAGGACTCAGGGGCCAGGGACAGGACAGAGCACCTTGGCTGGCCTCACCCAGGGCCCTCTGAGGCTCCTGCAGGCAGGAGGACTCCATGGAGCCCCAGATCCCTTTTCTAGGATGGTGCCCACAGCCCCTTCCTGGACCTTCAAGAAGGGCCTACTCTTTCTGCAACCTGTACCTACTGGTCTCTAGAAGATGAGCATTCGTTTCTCTTTGTGGACATGGCCTTCTGCTTCATTTCCATAAGAAATGCCTAGGGAATCCTGGGCCTGTGCTGGAGGTTCTCTAAGTGCCAAAGTCAGTAAGAGTCTCAAGAATATAATTAATAGTATTTTCTGCACATTACTATCTCAGGGTTACTTTTGCCCAAAAATGTGTAAAAACAAATATTAAGATTTTTATCCTTTACATTACCTTAATTAGGTCATCATACAAACCTTTTATTTTCCTCCCAATCATTGAATTTTTGTTTTCTTCTTTGTTCAAATTGTTACCTGCTTTAGAGGCAAAAACTTAAAAAAAAATGCTACACAAATACTAACAGGTAACAGCAATTTATTTAAAATGTAATTAGATTTCTTAAATAAGTAAATAATTTAAGTAAACTTAGTTTATATTACTTGTATAAATTATTTTACATATTATCCTCAATCTTAAAAAAAATTTAGCTAGGTATGCAATTCAAAATTGATAGATTTTTTTAAAATAGGCAACTTAAAAACATTTTATTGGACAAGTTGGGTAATATTAATTCTCAAATATTTCATCTTAGAAATCAACACACTTGACAATTGATATTCATAGTATCTATGAAAGTGACATTCTGAATGTGCTTTTATACTTGCCGAAAATTTAAGAGAAAAAAATCTATTCTGGCCTTCAGTAGTAAAACTTAAAGATTTAAGAAATAAGATTAAATTTACTGGCTAAATTACCCACAAAAACTGAAATAGATTCATTTACTTGTTCTTTATCTTTCAGCATCTGATAATGAACAGATTTTAAGACGTTCAGAATCTGCTTCAGTATAGAAATAAGGCCAAACAGCTCTTGTGAAAGATCATTAAAATATACAGAACAAACCTATTATTTATATTACTTTAAAAAATCACCCAATTCATAGTCCAAAAGAATACCAATCTTACTGGATTTTACTACTGGCAGAAGGTGGGTTTTCTTAGGACCTGATGCAGCATAACCACTCTATATATCATCCAATTGCCCCCAAATCAACCCAGAACTGAAGGCTGATCCTGCCAGGTCCTAAGAAGACAATCTTGACACACACCTAATTTTCATTTAGGCTTGTTTCTCACCTCTACCTTCCAGTAATGTCTGTCAGAACTACACTTCTGAGAGCCCAGGAAAGCAGGGCAGAAATAAAATCTCCTTGGGTTATAACATATGTTTGGTTTTGTTCTTCCATCACACAGCTTTTCTATCCTCGGAGACAATAAGTTGAGGATGTGCTGTGTCAAGATCTAAAATCAAGGACAGGCACGGTGGCTCACATGTGCATTCCCAGCACTTTGGAAGGCTGAGGTGGGTGGATCATGAGGTCAGGAGATCAAGACCATCCTGGCTAACATGGTGAAACCCCATCCCTACTAAAAATACAAAAAATTAGCTGGGCCTGGTGGCGGGTGCCTGTAGTCTCAGCTATTTGGGAGGGTGAGGCAGGAGAATTGCTTGAACCTGGGAGGTGGAGGCTACAGCGAGCCGAGATCACACCACTGCACACCAGCTTGGGTGACAGAGCAAGACTCCATCTCAAAAAACGAAAAAAAAAAAAAGATCTAGAATTAAATCTACTTGAAATGGCTTGATAGTTCTGTCTAAGCCAGAATATAGAGGAGGAAGACTAAAACCATATTTTATATTTTGTTAATCTATATGAAAAGAGTTCAGGGCATTTTAGGTTTCGATACCTGTGGTGCATACTCTTAACCTGTGTCAGCAATTCCAGGTTTGACTGCATACAATTGGCCTCTGCCTCCCCCAGTAGATGTTTAAATGTAGAAACATAATCTGAAAATTTTACAAGGTTTTCACTTAGTTTTGCTAAAATGTCCATCTCTTCATCTTGTTTCAATTGTGAGTCAATTGTGCGGCACGGGTACAATTATGCTCTCTTCATATGCAGAATTAATGTCATTTTTTTTACTATAGATATTTTCCATTTTTCACCTGAGACCACAGGCCAATTTCAAAAAGAATATTTACTTCTAATTATGTAGCTTCTATTACATAGTTAGTATTGTCTTTGTTTACTTCATGTATATGCCAAAAAGACCTCACGACTTATGAAACATTCAACTGTTTACTTAAATTGGCCCAATAAATTTAATAAACTCAATTATGTCAATTTTATAAAGTAAAATGAACAGTAACTAAACAAAAACTGGATTCAATAGCATTCTCTAATTGAAACAAAATATAAAATACACTAAATAACATACAATACACGCACTATGAAATTACTCACGTGAAAATTATTTTGTGAACACCATTAAATTTTATCAAAGTCACTTTCATAATCTCTGAGGTGATTATACAAAGAATGTTTTATGAAAAGAAAATTATGTATTATGTCTACGGTGAGCAACAGGCAAACAGACAAACAACAAAAAAAGAGAATTTGCACAAGATGATTCTAAGCCAGGAGCAATAACATTTTAGATAAATGAATTTAATACACAGCAGAGAAAATAGATTTGCTTTCAAAATCTTTGAAGTTTCTGGTTTGCCGGTAAGTGATCAACACTTGTAAAATTATCTGTTCATTCTAATATTTTTCTTTTCTTCTCAAAGTAGGTACACAACCATAAACAAATATGATTACTTTCTCTATAAATCTGTTACACCTGAAGTTTATTTTACAGTGATATATCTATATATTTAAATCCATGTAAACCAAAACTAAAGGTCTGTATGTGTTTAGCAGACCAGAGAAGTCATATGTTCAACAGAAAAAAGTAAGATAAAATTTTATAAATAGTTGTTCAGAATTCAGAAACATATAGCTCCAATTATACTCATAATCTTCGTTACAACCATCATAATAACCTGTAGTTACAAGAAAACAAAAATGTAAGTTGTAGAAACCATATTCTCTAAATTATTTTAAGTTAAAGACCACTGACAAAGGGATCACTAGAGATGTTAGTCCACTGTCACCCAATAGTATATTGTTACCTACAACCTTGGGTAAGATAGGATAAGTTAACATCAGTGGCAAGATACACATTCAATGTAAAATAGCCTTAACACAATAACAACAATTTTGGTTTATTAAAACAAATTAAGTTCACACATTGTCATTAAAAAGGCATTTTGAAATTCACTGTATTTTAATTACCTTAATTTGCAAATGGTAAGGCAATTTCCTTCTAAAATTCAAATTGTTTCTCTTACTAAGCAGATTATTATCCTGATCACTTACCACACTCCTATCATCCCGTCACTTACGATACTGCTGTAAACTAACTAATAAGTGGCCTTTCCACTTAGAATTTCTTCGTGTATCTTAGGTTTCAGTTTACTTAATCTTCCATGGAAAAGTATATAAATCTGTTCATCTAATGTAGAAGAACCTCTCATAACTCTGGTGCAGCAACCACTGACCATGTTCTTTCACATAAATTCTAGAAATGAAGACATAGCATCAAATGTAAGAGTTAAATTACATCGAAATTTGCTTTTGAAAAATATTGAATCCTTTTAATATAAAAAAGTAGGTTCCCTTTAGAGAAAAGTGATTGAGATTGCTGACTAGAAGCAGCTAGACTGTGCAGTTCTCATAGACAGGAATGCAAGGTATACATAAATACAGCACCTGCAACTGAAACATCCAGGTACTTGCATTGGGAATAATCAAAGAAACAATCTATGGAGAATGGAGTAAAGCAAGGCAGGACAATGGGCCACCTGGGAACAACATGGAGCCAAGGGAACCTCCCCACCCAGCAAAGCAGTGAGTGCATGTGTGACCCTAGAAACCCATGTTTCTCCCCCAGATCTCTCCAACCTTCAGGTGAGGAGATACCCTCATGAACCCACTTCACCAAGGCCTTCAGTTTAACACACAGAGCTACATGGAGTCTCAGCAGAGCAGCCACTTAGGCCTGCACAGATTCAAGAGCCTTAGATACTGGCTTTCCAGGCTTCCCAGAAAAAGTAGCTGCAACTCGAGCAAAGCAGGTTACACCCCTGAACATACCCATAGGAAAGAGGCAGAATCCAGGGGGCTGATAGTGATGGCCTGTAGGACCCACTTCAACAATGCCTCACGTGGTAAGACCTACTGGCTTAGATTCCAGCCAACCATTGGTAGCAGCACTGCACCTCCCTGGGATGGAGCTACCAGAAAGAGGAGTGGAGCTACCAGAAAGAGGAGTGGGCCACCATCTTTGCTGCTTGAGCAACTTAAGCCATTCCAGCCTTCAGGCTTTGAAGAGCCCAAGCTGACCGGGGGGCGGAAAGGATCTCCTAGCACAGTACAGGTGCTCTAAAAAGACATGGCCAGACTGCCTGTTAAAGCAGGTCCCCCGTTTCATTCCTTCTCACTGGAAAGTACTTCCCAATGAGGGTCTCCAGCTACCACCACCAGCGCTCTTTGGTTGATGGAGTTTTGAAACCTCTTTGGGATACAGTTCCTAGAGGGAGGAGTGAGCTGCCATTTTTGCTGTTTGTGTGAGTTAGCTGTTCCAGCCTTCTGGCTTTGGAGAATCCAAATAAACTGGGGGTGGAAGTGGTACCTCTGAATAGCAGAGCTGTCCTGCAAAAATATGGCTAGACTGCTTTCTTAAGTGGGTCCCCAATCATGTTTTCCTCACTGGGTAGGACCTTCAACAGGGGCTTCCAGCTACCTCCTACAGGTGCTTTTGGGCTGGCAACAGGTCTATACCTCCCTGGGATGGCGCTCCCAGAGAAAAGGGCACGCTGCCATTGTTGCTGTTTTGCAGCATTCAGTGGTGATAACTTCCAGTACTGGAAAATCTGAGGTGACTAGAAACTGCAGTGGACACCCAGCATACTGCAGCAGCCCTTCAGAAGTGGTCAGACTGTTACCTGAGTGCCTGTTCTCATATATTCTCACGAGGCAGGTTCTCCAGGCCCGGGCCACTAGCCAATCATTGCCAGAGCTATTGAGCCAGTAGCAACTTAACAACTCCCTGGACAGAGCCTCCAGGGGCCTCTGCAGTACAACTGTCCTTGCTACCCTCAGACTAATAAAAAATCCCAAACCCTAAGTGCCTTATTCACACCTCAAACTGCAGTTTACCCAAGGAGAGGAAGCCAGCCCATCCTCCATGGGTCCCGCAAACTACCCACTGCTCCTCAGCAGACAGTAAACCCCTAACTTGGCCAAAAGTAAAGATCTTCCATCCTGGGCTGGCTGCACTGAGTAATTGCTGACCTACATCTCTCTGAGATGCAGCCCCCAGAAGACAAGCAGAGATAATGCAGCAAGCCAGCTCATGTGGTGGCCAGAGGGTTTGGTGCAAGAGCATCTGTAGTAAAGTGTGGCCAGTGATGGCCATTTCTCTAGGCTCAACTTTCTCCCATAAGAGACTTTAGCCCTAGGGGAACTGTTGGGCCTAATTTCTGCAGGATGGTCTTGCAAATCAGAAGCAGCTGGTCCAACTGAGCAATCCTTGGTCTGCTGGCCTCTCCCAGGGACCCAGTCTGGCCACAGCTGCTTACAGGGCAGTCTCAGGTACCCTGGAAGCTCATACCAGAGCATCTGCACTGGAGGGACATGCCTGACTCATGAAGAGCTCCAGCAAGGCAGCCCCTATGACTGCACCAGCCCACATTTCTTCCCTATACTGCAGCTTCCCGTGACACCATGGCAACTCCTGATATTTCTTTGCTGGCACATGTCTGCAAAGGCAGGTTTGGCTTTGCTTGCCCCATCAGCAAATGGGAATGCAATATGCCCCGCCACCCCCAGCAACTGCCATTGTAGATGAAACTTTGGTGGGCAGAGAGCCAGAAAACTCCACCCCTGCCTTTGTGCTAACACTGTGCAGAGAACAGGGTATCCTCCCACACTCTGAACAATCACTCTTTCTTGGGGGGCAGAGAAGGCATCAAAACCTTTACTGGCCAGTATCCTGCCCCAAGCCAACACCACCTTTAGTGCAACAGCACACAGCCTCCAGCAGGTATCCCCCACTCCCCTCCCAGCTGCTTTGCTCCTGCCACTGAGGTGAATACCCAAAGACAGGCAGAAACCCCATATCCACTAGCACTCTGCTCCAGCTATGGCACCTTCGTCCCACAAAATCGCAAACTCCAAATCTCAAGGAGCCAGAGAACGCAGCTGGGGCTCAAAACAAGTCCCCCGGAGTTAGAGTATGCAGCCTCTGAGTTGTGAGCTGAGCACTGCCCACCCACCACCACCACCAAGTAAAACAAAACAAAACAAAACAAAAAAAACCTCCCAGGAACAAAGCCTGTTGGCTGCATCCATCTTATACCACAATCAAATACTCAAGACCATCAAATAGGATTAAAAAAAAAAAGCCCATTCAAAGGTCAGCAACCTCAAAGATATGCCCACAAAGATAAGACACAATCAGTGCAAAGATAAAAACACAAAAAGCCAGAGTGACTTCTTTCATCCAAATGACCAAATTACATTTCCAGCAAGGCCTAAGATGACAGAAGTAGAATTCAGAATATGTGTAGAAACAAACTTCACTGAGTTACAAAAGTAATTTGCAACCCAATGCAAGGAAGGAAAAAAAATTGCAGGAACTGATGGAAAAAGCAGCCAGTCTGGAGAAAAAATGTGGCCAACCTGATAGAACTGAAAAACACAATACAAAACCTTTATAATGTAATCACAAATATTAACAGCAGAATAGGCCAAGCAGAGGAAAGAATCTCAGGGCTTCAAGACTGGCTTTCTGAAATCAGACAGACAAGAACAGTGAAAAAAGAATAAAGAGGAATGAACAAAACCTCTAAAAAATATGGGATTATGTAAAGAAACCAAATCTATGATGCAAGAGATTGCCTGAAAGTGATGGGGAGAATGAAAACAACTTGAAATACGTATTTCAGGATAACATCCATGAGAACTTCCCCAACCTAGAGAGGCCAACATTCAAATGCAGGAAATGTGAAGAACCCCAGTAAGATACCCCAGGAGAAGGTCATCCTCAAGACACATAATCATGAGATTCTCCAGGGTCAAAATGAAAGAAAAAATATGTTAAAGGCAGCTAGAGAGAAAGGCCAGGTCACCTCTAAAAAGAAGCTCATCAGGAAAACAACAAATCTTTCAGCTGAAATCCTACAAGTCAAAAGAGATTATAGGGGCCAATATTCAACATTCTTAAAAAAAGAATTCCAACACAGAATTTCATATCTGACCAAGGTAAGCTTCAGAAGTAAAAAATATATATGATCCTATTCAGACAAGCAAATGCTGAGAAAATGTTACCACAGGATCTGTCTTAAAAGAGCTTCTGAAGAAAGCATTAAATAAGAAAAAGACTATTACCAGTCACTACAAAAGCACACTAAAGTATACAAACTGCGGACACTATAAAGCAACCACAGAAACAAATGTGCAAAACAGCCAGCTAAGATCCTAATAACATAATCCAATCCACACATATGAATACTAACCTTAAATGTAAATGGGCTAAATACGCAAATTAAAACACAGATGGCAAGCTGAAAAAAGAATCAAGATCTAATGGTATGCTTTAATCAAGACACCCATCTCAAATAAGCTCAAAATAAAGGGAAAAAGAAAAGCCTACCAAGCAAATAGAAAACAGGAAAAGAAGCAGGGGTTGCAATCCTAGTTTCTGACAAAACAGACTTGAAATTAACATAGATTTTTAAAAAAAGGGCATTACATAATAGCAAAGGGCTATATATGCACCCAACATATAAGCAACCAGATTATAAAGTAAGTTCTTAGAGACCCTCTAAGATGATAAATGTTCTTCCACTGTCATTACATTTATACTGCATTTGTTCAGTATTAAATTTCAGATGTTGAACACAGTATGAGGACTTGGTAAAGGCTTTTCCACATTTTTAACACTTGTGGAGCTTCTCTCTCGTATGAATTCTCTTATGTCTGATGAGGTGTGAGAACCAGCTCGATGCTTTGCCACATTCTTCACATTTGTAGGGCTTCTCTCCAGTGTGAATTCTCTTATGATTAGTCAGGTCTGAGAAGCACTTAAAGGTTTTGCCGCATTCTTCACATTTGTAAGGTCTCTCTTCCATATGAATTCTCTTGTGGTTAAAAAGGGTTGAGGAGCGGGTAAAGGCTTTGCCACATTCTTCACAGATGTAGGGTTTCTCTCCAGTATGAATTCTCTTATGTTTACTAAGGGCCGAGAACCACTTAAAAGCTTTTCCACATTCATTACATTTGTAGGGTTTGTCTCCAGTATGAATTATCTTATGTTTAGCAAGGTCTGAGAACCACCTATAGGCTTTGTTACATTCTTCACATTTGTAGGGTTTCTCTCCAGTATGAATTCTCTTATGATTAGTAAGGTCTGAGAAGCACTTAAAGGCTTTGCCACATTCTTCACATTTGTAGGGTCTGTCTCCAGTATGATTTCTCTTGTGTTTAACAAGGGTTGAGGAGCAGGTAAAAGTTTTGCCACATCCTTCACATTTGTAAGGTTTCTCTCCAGTATGAACTCTCTTATGTTCAGTAAGGTTTGAAAACTTTTTAAATGCTTTGCCACATTCTTCACATTTGTAGCATCTCTCTACAGTATGAATTTTCTTATGTCTAGTAAAATCTGAGAACAACCTACAGTCTTTGCCACATTCTTCACATTTGTGGCATTTCTCTCTGCTAAAAATGTCTTTATGTTCAGTGAAGATTGAGCACAACTGAAAAGCTCTGCCACATTTATTACATTGACAGGTTTTGCTATGGGTAGCTGACAAACATTGATGAAGGCCATTATAACTGCTTTTCTGCCCCTTGCAATTACCCACACTTTGGTAGTCTTTCTTTAAATGTAAATTATTAAGGTCACAGCTTCCATATTTTCTCAGAATCACTTTTTGAAATGAATCTTTTATGTCATGATCCGGCAATATCTCTGCAGTAAAATGAAAAGAGCCAGCTGGAGAAAAAAAATAAAATTCTCCCTCATTAGACTCAGGTGAATATACTTCACAAATATATAATTATACAAAGCAATTAACAAAATGACAATAAAATACCACAGGCTCTATATTCTTATAGACATATAAACCTAACAGAAATATACTGACCAAAATGCCTTTGTGAGAAGTCTAAGAACCAGTTAAGCATTTGCGGCACACCAAGTGAGCAAAATGCCAAGAACCACATAGAAGTGTAATAAAAGTATTTCATATTTACGCACCACAGCCATTCTTCATCCTATGATGACTCTAACTATAGACTCCAAACTCCTGTCTTCCCCTTCCAAAAATAAATAAAACAGTGGCACATGTGTCCATGCTTCTGGCTTATTGAGACCTTACCAAAGACTAATTTCTATATTCCATGACAGTGTTGAAAGGAAAGGTGGTATACACTGACAGTTTCGGACAGCTGAGACCAAAGGTAAATGACTGTTACAAGAGAAGAAAGACTTCAGTATCATAGACAGACAATGGGTATAGCAAGTGACTAAGGGATCTCAATAAGAAACATAGGGAATGGCCAGGAGTGGTGGCTCACACCTGTAATCCCAGCACTTTGGGAGGCTGAGGCAGGCGGACCACCTGAGGTCAGATGTTCAAGACCAGACAGGCCAACATGGTGAAACCTTGTCTCAACTAAAAATACAAAAATTAGCAGGGTGTGGTGGCAGGTGCCTGTAATCCCAGCTACTTGGGAGGCTGAGGCAGAAGAAAGGAGAATCGCTTGAACTCAGGAGGTGGAGGTTGCAATGAGCCAAGCTTGTAACATTGCACTCCAGTCTGGGCAACAAGAGCAATACTCAAAAAAAAAAAAAAAAAAGGCAAATATTTTTTAACTAAAAAACACACAAGCTCAGAGAAAACATCCATAGAACAGGCTTGAGAGACTCCAAGACTCTCTAGCCTAAAAAATTGGTATCATATTCCCTCAGACAAAAGTCACTTAATACAGATTTTGACATGTGGCTTTTTATTATACAAATTGCAACATTACAACATATACAAAACATCAAGATAATATGGCTCAAAGATAAAAAAGAATATCCAGAAATCAATTATTAAAAAAAGGAGATGTAAAAATTACATGAGACAATTTGAATTAAAGTCTTGATCTATTTTTTAAAAGAAAAAAAAATAAATTACCCTAGAAAATCAAAATTACATCTCAATGATGCTCAATGAGTAAAATGGAAATTAAAAAAACAAAATGAAATAACAAAAATGAAACCAACAAAAAGATAAAAAGCACAGAAATAAAAATTGTGTAGTAGAACTACAAAAAAAGACTAATATGCACTTCAACATTAGTAAAAAATATAAGAAAATCAAGAAGCTCAGCAAATTTCAACTAAGATAACACAAAGAGATTTCTAACAAGACATAACACAAGCAATGTTTTACAAGTCGCAGACAAGAAGAGAATCTGGAATTCAGGAAGAAGAGACGTGTTATTTATATGCATGCTTCTGCAAGATTACGAGTAAATTTAAGAACATAAATCTTTCAGGCAAGAAGGGAGTAGGATGACATAGTTAAAGCACTGGAAAAAAAAAAGTCTAAGCAAGAATACTATATCCAGCAAAAGTATCCTTCAAAATGGAAAAAAAAAAATCTAACTATATCATGACATATATCAAGATCTACATCAAGATCTAACTATATCATGTCTTCAAGAGATTCACTTTAGATCTAATAAAAAAAAAGACTGAAAATGGCAGGGTGAAAAATACATTTTACGCAAGTGTTAACCAAATGAGAGGAGAAGAGGCAACAATTTATTAAGTTGAAAACGGTCATATTTCATATAATTTACTTTAAGTCAAAATTCACAAGAGACAAAGTAGGACATTCAATTATAATAAGAGGGTTCATTCACTGAGAACCTATAAATACAAGACAGTTTTCCCAAACATATAAAGCAAACATTGACGGAACTGAAGCAAAAATAGACAGCAATATAATAATGGAAGGATACATCAACATCCCACTTTCATTAATACATAAAGCAAGACAGAATATCAATGAGGGAACAAAAAACATGAATGCACTATAAAATAATTACACCTAACAAATGTATACAGACAGCAGAATACACATTCTTTTCAATAGCTCATGAAACATTTTCCTAGATGGATGACCTGTGACACCACAAAACAAGTCTTAACAATTTTTTTAATTGAAATTTTACGGACAATTATTTATGGTCCAAATGGAATGAAACTAGAAATCGGTAACAGAAGAAAAGCTGAAAAATTCAAAAAACATAAAAATTAAACAACACACCTTTTTTTTTTTTTTTTTTTTTTTTTAAGATGGAGTATTGCTCTGTCACCAGGCTGGAGTGCAGTGGCACGATCTCAGCTCACTGCAACCTCCACCTCCTGGGTTCATGTGATTCCCCTGCCTCAGCCTCCTCTCCCGAGTAGCTGGGACTACAGACATGCACCACCACGCCCAGCTAATGTTTTGTATTTTAGTAGAGACAAGGTTTCACCATGTTGGCCAGGATGGTCTCGATCTCCTTACCTTATGATGTGCCCACCTCGGCCTCCCAAAGTGCTGGGATGACAGGCATGAGCCACCACACCCAACCAACAACACACTTTTGAGCATGCTCTTTTTCAAGGGTTGGAAGACATAACATTGTGAATCTTCACAATGCTGCTTAAAGTGACCCACACATTCAACACACCCCTTTTTCAATTTTCAATTTTACTTTTCCTGGCCGGGCGCAGTGGTTCACACCTGTAATCCCAGCACTTTGGGAGGCCGAGGCGGGCAGATCATGAGATCAGGAGATCGAGACCATCCTGGCTAACATGGTGAAACCCCGTCTCTACTAGAAAAAAAAAAATTAGCCAGGCGCGGTGGCGAGCAACTATAGCCCCAGCTACTCCGGAGGCGTCGGCAGAAGAATGGTGTGAACCCGGGAGGCAGAGCTTGCAGTGAGCCGAGATCGCGCCACTGCACTCCAGCCTGGGTGACAGAGCGAGACTCCATCTCAAAAAAATAAATACATAAATAAAAAATAAAATAAATTTTACTTTTCCAAAAAGAAAAAAAAAACCCACAAAATTACGTAAGATCTCAAGGTAACATGAAAAGCCTGACAATCTTTAAAAAGAAGAAAAATATTAGAAGCATTATGCTTAACAATTTCCAAACACAAAACAAAACTACATCAATCAAAGCACTTTGGTACTGGTATAAAGGTAGAACACCAAAGTAATGAAACACAATGCAGCACAGATATAAACTCTTGAATATATGGTCAAGTGAGTTATTTGTACACCATATTGAAGCATTATCCACAAAAGCCAATAGGTAAAAGCAATTTAAACTTTCCTTACCAAATGAATCGATAAATATAATTTAAAATACAAAAAAGGGAATATTAATCAGCTTTTTAAAAGCAGGAAATCTTCTCATATCTATTATAAAGACAAATTTTGAAGACAACATGCTAAATTAGTAAGCCAGCCACACACACAAAAATACTGTATGAATCTACTTACATGGAATATGTAAAAGAGTTACATCCTTAAAAACAGAAAATAGAATGATGTTTGTAAAGGGCCAGACAATGGGAAAAATGAGTAGTGGATTCATGTGTATAGCATATTTCTTTTACAAAAATAAAATGTTCTAAAGATATGTTGCTAAAAATGTCAATATACTTAACAAAGCTGAACTATATAACTGAAAATATTAAAGAGTATACATTTTTAAATTTTTTTAATTTTTATTTTTTAGACAGAGTTTTGCTCTTGAAGCCCAGGCTGGAGTGCAGTGGTGCCGTCTTGGCTCACTGCAACCTCTGCCTCCCAGGTTCAAGTGATTCTTCTGCCTCAGCCTCTGCAGGAGCTGGGATTATAGGCACGCACCACCACACCTGGCTAATTTTATATTTTTACTAGAGACAGGGTTTTGCCATGTTGGCCAGGCTGGTCTTGAACTTCTGACCTCAGGTGATCTGCCCGCCTTCGCTTCCCAAAGTGCAGGGATTACAGGTGTGAGCCACCATGCTCGGCCCTTGTATTTCTTACACTTAAGAATAAAACAATCATTGACTACTAACAAAAAAATAAAAAAAAATAAAAGCAAATATACAAGTCATAAAATAGGGGTAATATTTACACAGGCAAACAAACACAGAAATAATTATATTGGCAACATATGTATGACTGATCAATATCTGACTTTTGTCCAAACATTGTTTTAATGTGTACAGAGTTGAATTATTGTCATATAAAATTATGATACATAAAAACTAAAAACACAATTAATGTGACATAGCCTACTGTAAAACATAAGCCACTAAAATATAAAATGGTGGAACAAAATTTAACAAAAAGAATTAACCAAAAGATATTGAATCAACATAGTGTACTACCAAACAATAATTATTCTAGATAGCCAAGCATTTTAACTGTGACTGCACATTTATAAAGAGCACATATTTTGGTATTTTTGTTTAATTTCAACTTTTCCTATAGGTTCAGAGGCCACATGTCTAGGTTTGTTACATGGGTATATTATGTATTGCTAAGGTTTGGGATAACTGCTACTACTACTCAGATAGATAGCATAGTACCCCATAGGTAGCTTTTCAGGCCTTGTCTCTTTCTTCCCTTCCTCCTCTAGTGGTCCCCAGTGTCTATTGTTTTCATTTTTATATCCATGTATACTCAATATTTAGCTGTCACTTATAAGTAAGAACATGCAGTATTTGCCTTTCTGGTTTTTTTCCATTAATTTACTTAAGATAAGGGCTTTCAGCTGCATCAGTGTTGCTACAAAGAACACAATTTTTTTTGGCTGTGTAGTATTTCAATGTGTATATAGGTACCACATATTCTTTATCCAATCCACCACTGATGGGCAACTAGAGTGATTTCATGTCATTGCTGTTGAAGACAATAAAGTTTGAATCACTAGTATACAGTGAAAGCAATAACATTTTATAGAAAATGCATTATAATCATTCATAAAAAGCTTTGATGAGAAAATATGAATAGGCACTTAAATAATACTAGACATATTTATTATGTCATTAATGTATAGCTGCTATTTTTGCACAAAATGTAAAGGCAAGGCGACCTTTGGAAGCAAAGCATTACATTACTAAAATAATATAAACAATATAAATACAGTACAATATGGAATAAGATAAAATAATTAGAAATAAATTTATACAATCACATAGACAAAGTTTGAGAAAAGTTGATGAAAATGCTAGTATCTTTTTGTATGCAGTAAACCTAAACATATAAATCAAAGATTATAATATATGGTGTGCCTATTAATTATCTAGTTCACCTTTTATACAACATATACATTTGAGCACATTACTTCAGAGCTTGTGAAATTACAGGCATAGTTGTTACACACAATTCAGAAAGAAAAACATATATATAAGACACAGCCCTAGTAGTCTTCATAGTAAAGAAGATAAAATTATAAAATAATAGTTATTAAGAAATAGGTAACAATTTGGAATTTATTATGTTTATTATGTGCTGGACAGTGTTCTAAGTAACCTATGGTATTAGTGTTTTTAGGAATTCTGTGAGGTGAGTAGATAAAATCAACTATTCCACAGTAGAGGCAATTGTCATATAGAATTTAAATTTCTAAGTTTAGTTCCTACTAAGAAAAATATACTTTTGAAGTGAAATAGATGTTTAGATTTTCTTGTACTTAATCAGATGCTTTGTGCTCTGATAAAAGTTCTCACTTTCATTTTCTGTATGATCAACTGATTGGAAATTATAAAGCAGAAACATATGACATCTGTTCTGGGTCTCTCTCAAATCTCTTAACCAAATCTCCCTACTCCTCTCTAACATACTGCACAGATTTTTAAAAACACCTCCAAAAATTTGGACACATTTTCCAGATCCCTCAAAGCAATAGAAGAGCAGTTAGATTATTTAGATCCTTACAGCATAAAAAGGAGTTGTCTCTCTCTGTCAATGCACCAGCAGATTAAATGGATAGAAGACTTAAAGAATTCAAAAGCTTAATAAGCATACATCAAAAAATTGTCCTCCATGACAGTAAGAGGCTTTTCAAGAACCAATTCCATTGGAGAATAGCCTCCCAATCCACATTTTAAACTCTTGTTTTCTCCTTCACGTTTGGACCTATCACATGTGTTATCTGCTAAATCATTCATACCTATCTGAGTGTATGGCTATTCTTTCCACTCGTTTCACATTCCAGTAATACTTTCTATGCTGCAGAAGGTAACCAGGTCTAGCTTAAAGACTTTCCAACACAACCTTTCTTTCCTTCAACAGCAATTGGTCTAAGTAAAACACAATCAACTCCCAGTATTATCCTCAAGAGAAATCTAAAACAACAGGTCTGTTTAAAGTTCTGATTAATAGAGTCTGTCTCCCTTAACGTGAAAATGATGGAGTAATGAGAATTACAGTTTGTATCTGCTAGAAGGTGAATGTTGTTATAATACTAGAGGAACTGCCATGCCACAGTCATCTAAGGAAGCAAAAGATTATAGAATCTGACAAGAAAATGAGGAAAAATCTCTTTAACTTAGAAATTACACACAAAAGTTCAAAGACATAACTGAGAACATGTTTGTGAAGCACTAAAAAATCTATAGCCTGGCTCATTGCTACAGCCATTCTTTAAGCAAGTCTTTAAATATTAGATTAGATGGCTGTTTTTAAGTTTTCAAATTTCATAAAAGGATCACGTAACATAAAAAAAAAAAAAACAGAAAACATACCCCACTTGAAGAAATAAATTTCCAAAACTCAATCCTTAAGAAAAGAAGATCTTTGCATTATCTGACAAAGATGTCAAAATAATGATACTAAGTATGCTCAATAACAAAAATAGAACAAAGATTTAAAAAAAAGAACCCAGTAGAAATTGTGGCAGAAAAATAATTGTTGAAAAATTTTGTAAGTCACAACAGAATTAATGATCAGAAAACAAAAATCAGAAAACTAAAGACATATTATTTATAAACATTGAGTCATGAAAAAATAAAACAAAAAAAGTTGAAAAACATCAACATGGAATATGTAACTAATTTATTAGATATGATTAAGGAGACCAATGTATTCATGAAAGGAGTCTTTGAAGAAGAATGCAGGAGAAAAGTCATAAAGAGGTTATTTGAAGAAAAAAGGACTCACTAAGAACTTCCTAAATTTCAAAGTGATGAAAAAAAATGCTACCAACCAAGGATACGTAATCTGGGAGAAATTTACTTTAAAAATAAGACAAAAATAAAGACTTTCTAACATGAACCAAAGGTAAGGGTGTTCATTACCCCTAGAAAAGTCTTATAAGAACTACTACATGGAGTCCATTATGTTGACAGACATGGTGGTTCACACCTGTAATCCTAGCAACTTTGTAGGCTGAGGCAGAAAAAGAATCATTTTAGGCTGGGAGTTTGAGACCAGCCTGGGTGATATAGTGAGACTCCTTCTCAAAGAAGAGACCTTTATAATAATTTTGTTTTTCAGGGAGAGGGTTTTAAAACCTGCTAGAACTAAAGATTGATTGAAGTCATTTTGAAAAGGCAGGTCCTCATATAGGTGGCAAACTTGAAAACCCTTGCTCTTTGGCTACAGGTCAAGAAATGGTTCAACTATTTTGACTTGACTTAAAATTCTGTAGTGACTCCATAACCATCTCCAGCTCCTTCCAGCCATAGCCTAGGAGTGGTTCTGCATATCCAGAGACCCAGAGAAAGATGCCTGTTTGTGGTTACAGCAGTAGGTCTGCAGACCTTGGCCTTTACTGTGCTCTCTGAAACAGTTCAGTGACTCAGTTTCAGCACCGATAGTCACAGTTTGTGGCAAGTTCTGCCAACCTAAGTACTCAAAGAGTTACCTGGGGAAATCTTGCCACATACTCAGTAAGAAACACACATCAGGCACACCATATACCAGCCGTACTGCAGAACACTGCCCTAGTGCTGGCCCTACAGATCAAAGTCCTAAAGGCAATTCGGTCTGCCAAGAAATAAGACAGGATTAACCACTACCCAGGCTCCTGGTAACAAACCCACTAAAAGCAAACTCCACAACAGACCAAGAAACAGCCATGTAACCCACATATAACCCCTCTCCACTGCATACCCAAGAAGATTCTATCAGCTAATTGACCCAAGAGAAGATTTGTACCTACTGAGAGCAGTTTATAAAATTGGAAAATTTAGATTCAATAAATGCCCTATTAAAATTTTAGTAAAATTTTTCAAAGTAATAGAAAATTCAATCTTAAAATTTATATGGAATTACAAGAAACACTGAATATCCAAAGCAGTTTTGAGGATTAAAAACAAAGCTAGGGGCATTATACTTTCTGATTTTAAACTACATATGAAGACTACTGTTAAAAACAGGATGATGTGTGCATAAAAATGCACACCGATATCAGTGGAGCAGGATGGAGAGCCCGGAAACAAATCCATCCTTGTAAGATCAACTCATCTTTGACACTGAGCCACTGAGAATGCATAATGCAGAAAATATAGTCTCTTCCACACTTGGGGCTGGGAAAACTGAATATCCACAAGTAAAAGAATAAAATTAGACCACTTTTCTTACAATATTTAAAAATTAACTGAATATAAAATAAGGACTCTAATGAATGACATAAATTCTTAATAATCTTAAAAGAAAACATATGAAGAAACCTTAATATTGGTCTTGAAGTGAATTTTTGGATACGACAGCAAAAGTACAGCAATAAAAGCAAATATAAACAAATGAAACTGCATCAAACTAAAACACTTCTGTAGAACCAAGAAAAAATAGAATAAGAAAACCATATCTGATAAGTGGTTAGTATAAAAAATATATAAGAAACCCATGCAAATAAAAGGCAACAACTATAATAGTAGTAACAAAATTTAAAAATCAGCCAAGGACTAAATAAATGTTTACAAATGAAAACATACAGTTGGGCAACAGGTATATAGAAAGGTGCTCAATGTCACCAATCTGGCAGATGCAAATTAAATTCATTGTGAGATATTACTTTATACCTGTTAGGACTGCTAATATCAAGAAGAAGATTTATAACAAGTGTTGACAATATATTAAAGAAAAGATGCTGTACAATTTTAGTGATGTGCAATTTTTTAGAGACATTATGAAATCTAGAATGTAGGTTCTTTTAAAAATTTTTTAGTAGTACTACTATACAATTCAGCTATCTTATTTCTGCATATACAATAAATTTACTATCTCAAAGAAATACCTGCACCTCCATGTTCATTGAAACATTTTTCACAATTGTCAAGATATGAAAGCAATCTAAAGTGTTTGTGGAAACTGACTGCACAAAAAAAAAAACCATGGTATATATACAAAATAGAATATTATTCAGCCATAAAAAATAATAAAGCCCTGCCATTTCTACAACATGGATGGACCTAGATGACGTTATGCCAAGTGAAACATCACAGAAACAGACAAATACTGTATGATCTCACTTCTATGGAGAATATAATAAGGTTGGACTCCTAGAAGAAGAGAGTATAGAGGTGAGTGCTAGGCCCTGGAGGTGGAGAAAGTGGAGTATGTTGTTCAAATGGTACAAATTTTCAGTTAAAAGACAAACAAGTTATGGTAACCTAAGGTACAGCTTTATGACTACTGAAAGTAATATTGTTATGTATGCTGAAAATTTGCTGAGAGATCTTAATTGTTTTCACTACAAAAAAGGTAATTTGTAAGGTCATAAATGTGTTTGTTCATTAATTTGATTGTATTAATCATTTATGTATACACATACAAAATCAATACATTGTATACAATACATAGGTATTCAATTATTTGTGAAAAAATTTGCGTTACTGGGATTATATGTGTGTCATACACATGCGTATATAAATGTGTTTATATATATACATATGAATGATACAATCACAGTAAGCTTCATACTAAATAAAACCACAAAACGATGTCGTTTAAAATAAAGTTAAAATTGAGAGTTTAATATGTACTCAGCAGGCTAGGCACAGTGGCTCATACCTATAATCCTAGCACTTTGGGAGGCCAAGGCAGGCAGATCACCTGAGGTTGGGAGTTCGAGACCAGCCTGACCAATATGGAGAAACCCTGTCTCTACTAAAAATACAAAATTAGCCAGGTGTGGTGGCACATGCCTGTAATCCCAGCTACTAGGGAGGCTGAGGCAGAAGAATCGCTTGAACCTGGGAGGCGGAGGTTGCAGGGAGCCGAGATCGTGCCATTGCACTCCAGCTTGGGCAACAAGAGCAAAACTCTGTCTCAAAAAAACAAAAAAACAAAAAAACCAAAAAAAAAATACTCAGCAATGTTTTAAGCTCCCCAATGACATAGTATATTTAATAAACGTATGAAGTAGATACACTGAACTATATTACATACAGTTGAGGAATTTGGCCATATTTACCAACATTTGTTTATATGAAAAGAATAACATTTGAAGTAACACAATTTTAGAGTTTGTTTCATTTAGGGAGATGCTTAGTGTTTTGATATAATTACTGAGTATAAATTTCTGTAAAATCACGTTTGAAGGTTCCATAGAATAGAAAATTATAAAGCAGGAAGCACACATCTTTTTGTGGTGTTCCTGGGATTTCTGATCCAAATTGTAATATCACCAAAACTTAAATATTTAGACATTATCCAAAAACAGAACTTAAAAAAATGGTTTAATACAGAGTTTCTCAAAAATACAGATATTGCTGTTTCCCCAAAGCAATGGAAAAGCAGTCAAATCACACATTTTCTGTCAAGCCATGAAAGACTTTCATTATTGCTGTAAACTAAAAACAAAAAACAAAACAAAACACACACACAACACACACACACACACATATTACTGAAGGGGAAGTACAGTGCTTGGAAAATTCAGAAGAATGGGACAAAAAATGTCCCTATGTTAAAGCAAGAGAAAGAAATGAAGGTTTCTCAGAAACCATTTCCACTGGAGCAGAGCTTCTGGAAGCATGTTTAAAGGTTTGGCTTCCTCCTTGACATTGGGATCCGTCATTTGTGTCATCTGCTTCATTCACTCCCACCTACCTGGGTGTTTGGCTACTGCCTCCTGTCTCTTCACTTTCCAAGGCTCTTTTCTTTGCTCCAGACAGGTCATCAAGTCTGGCTTAAAGATAGCAAGACCTGTTTTATTAGAAAAAAATAACATGACTCTTGCTAGGATAATCTGATTACTAATCTAGTACTATGCTCAGTAGAGAAGAGAGAACATTATAGAAGACTCTAGAAAATTAATTTCAATATACTGTTTCCTAACAGAAACTTTAGAATATTTAGAAAGTATTTTAAATCTGTGGTTCTTAGCTCTATTACCCAGTAATACTGAATCAAAAATCAGCTGTGAAAATTGCATTTTTAGGTGTGGGTAACAATATTTTATGCTACTAAATTTCTGATATTACCACTAATTTAGACTGAAGTATACAGATGAGCTCAAAAAAGGGAAAGATTAATGTTAAGATGAAACATCTTGAAGATTATATTTTCTACCTCAACAGATACCCAATTTTTTCTTTTTGAAGCAGGATTCTGAAACTCATTTATGCAAAGCAGAACCTCCAAAAAAACCAGAAGAAAATAAAATATTTAATGTAGAATATGAGTTGTATATTGAAGTTATTCTCACCCAAGGAGACCAGGTTTCCATAGTTCTCTAACATCACATCCCTATACAAACGCTGCTGAGCAGAGTCCAGGCATTCCCACTCTTCTGGGGAGAATTCTACAGCCACATCCCTGAATGTCAGCACTCCCTGGAAAACAAAACATATTTACCAAGTGACCATAGAAAGAATTCTTGATTTGACATCAGGTAAAATGAGAATAAAGAGAGCTGGTTCTGACTTATATGAGTTACTGGAGTTATCCAGTAGGATACTTTCTAGCACAGAAATATTCTCTAGTGTATTTTTAACTCTGAGAAAAGATGGCATAAGATCATGAAACCAGTGGATGTGCAATACTTTTCTTGATGATACAGTATAAAATAAAGGACATTAACACAGGCATGTACATTTCTTAATGCTACATTTACATAATACAAGAAAAGTTGTCTATAGTTCCCATATGGAAACTTCATGGTGAGTTAAAAGCATACTTCTCAAATCTTACTGTGTATAGCAATGAACAGGAGATCTTGTTAAAACCTAGATTTTGACTCTGAAGATCTAGCGTAAAGCTTGAGTTTCCAAATTTGTAAGAAGTTTGCCAGTGGTATCGTTGCTTCTGGCCCAAGGAGAATATTTTGTCAAAAATTCAGTAAGTGGCACAGCCTAGGTTTTTAGTTTATTTGACCAGTAAAGAAAGACGAGAGCCTTCATTTTCCATAGCAAGCGATATGCAAAGAGAAGGTAGGAAGAAAGAAGAGCTATCAGATTAAACATGGCTTAATCTTGTTTTTGCACATCACTTGATAAACTCCCCAAGGTATCTATTAATAGAGAAAAATAATTAACTGTAGAGTGAAAAATATCTGTCAGAAAGCGTATTTACCAAGTAAATAAATTAAGATCAACTATATTAAAAGAAATTTGTTATCAGGTGCTGATTAACAAAGAAGGATACAAGACTACTGTGCTATTATTAACATTAACACAAAAAAGGGTCAACAATCTGAGTCTAGTCACGAAGAAACATCAGTTTTAGGAAAAATGTAAGCTACAAATATCTCCCATGTTCTGTAATCTCTAATTTTTGGCTAAACTTTTTTTTTTTTTAAACTTTAAGTTCTGGGATACATGTGCAGAATGTGCAGGTTTGTTACATAGGTATACATGTGTCATGGTGGATTGCTGCACCTATCAACCCGTCATCTAGGTTTTAAGCCCCACATGCATTAGGTATTTGTCCTATTGCTCTCCTTCCCCTTGCCCCCATCTGCTGACAGGCCCTGGAGTGTGATGTTTCCCTCCCTGTGTCCATGTGTTCTCACTGTTCAAATCCTACTTATGAGTGAGAACATGCGGTGTTTGGTTTTCTGTTCCTGTGTTAGTTTGTTAGTTTGCAGAGAATGATGGTTCCAGCTTCATCCATGTCCCAGCAAAGGATGTGAACTCATTCTTTTTTATGGCTGCATAGTATTCCATGGTGTACATGTGCCACATTTTCTTTATCCAGTCTATCATTGATGGGCATTTGGGTTTGCTGCAAGTCTTTGCTATTGTAAATAGTGCTGCAATAAACATATGTGTGCATGTGTCTTTATAGCAGAATGATTTAAAATCCTTTGGGCATATACCCAGTAATGAGATTGCTGGGTCAAATGGTATTTCTGGTTCTAGATCCTTGAGGAATCACCACACTGTCTTCCACAATGGTTGAACTAATTTACACTCCCACCAACAGTGTAAAAGCGTTCCTATTTCTCCACATCCTTGCCAGTATCTGTTTCCTGACTTTTTAATGCTCGCCATTCTAACTGGTGTGAGATAGTGTCTCATTGTGGTTTTGATTTGCATTCCTCTAATGACCAGTGATGATGAACTTTTTTTTATGTTTGTTGGCTGCATAAATATCTTCTTTTGAGAAGTGTCTGTTTACATCCTTCACCCACTTTTTGATGGGATTGCTTTTTTCTTGTAAATTTATTTAAGTTCCTTGTAGATTCTGGGTATTTGCCCTTTGTCGGATGCATATATTGCAAAAATTTTCTCCCATTCTGTAGGCTGCCTGTTCACTGATGACAGTTTCTTTTGCTATGCAGAAGCTCTTTAGTTTAATTAGATTCCATTTGTCAATTTTGGCTTTTGTTGCCATTGCCTTTGGTGTTTTAGTCATGAAGTCTTTGCCCATGCCTATGTCCTAAACGGTATTACCTAGGTTTTCTTCTAGAGTTTTCATGGTTTTAGGTTTTACATTTAAGTCTTTAATCCATCTTGAGTTAATTTTTGTATAAGGTGTAAGGAAGGGTGGTCCAGTTTCTGTTTTCTGCATATGGCTAGCCAGTTTTCCAAGCACCATTTATTAAATAGGGAATCCATTCCCCATTGCTTATTTTTGTCAGGTTTGTCAAAGATAAGATGGTTGTATATGTGTGGTGTTATTTCTGAGGCCTCTGTTCTGTTACATTGGTCTATATATCTGTTTTGGTACCAGTACCATGCTGTTTTGGTTACTGTAGCCTTGTAGTATAGTTTCAAGTCAGATAGCGTGATGCCTCCAGCTTTGTTCTTTTTGCTTAGGACTGTGTTGACTATATGGGCTCTTTTTTGGTTCCATATAAAATTTAAAGTATTTTTTCTAATTCTGCGAAGAAAATCAATGGTAGCCTGATGGGAATAGCATCGAATCTATAAATTACTTTGGGTAGTATTGCCATTTTCATGATATTGATTCTTCCTATCCATGAGCACGGATTTTTTTTTTCCATTTGTGTCCTCTTTTATTTCCTTGCTTTAGCATCCTAGAGAGGAAGTCTCTTCTATTTTTTATTCAGAACTTTCTGAGTTATCCTGGGCAATAAAGACCATTCTCATTAAATGTGCATTTTTATAAGCAGTTTTGCATATATTTAATGGAAGCTAAACAGTACACGGTCTCCTTCTTCACTGATAACCAAAGACCTGATCCCATCTCAAACAGGAATCTTGGGCCTCCACACCTTTCCATGTTTGACAGCCACAAGAAACATTTGTAATGTTGCAGGTATAAATTCATGGTGACAATTTTTTCACGGCTTATTAAAAGCTGGGATGTAGGGAATAAGGAGAAGGCTCTGGTATATAAGGAAAAAGTATTTCTCAGAGCCCTTTGACTATCATGAGAATAAAAAGTGAAAAAGGAGTTAAACTGATAACGCAAAACATCACAAGTAGCGTGTTGCGGGAAGTCAGGGACCCTGAATGGAGGGAGCAGCTGGAGCCACGGCAGAGGAACATGAATTGTGAAAATTTCATGGACATTTATCAGTTCCCAAATAATGCTTTTGTAATTTCTTATGCCTGTCTTTACTTTAATCTCTTAATCTGTTATCTTTGTAAGCTGAGGATGTATGTCACCTCAGGACCACTGTAATAATTGTGTTAACTGTACAAACTGATTGTAAAACGTGTGTTTAAACAATATGAAATCATTGCACCTTGAAGAAGAACAGAATAACAGTGATTTTTAGGGAACAAGGGAAGACAACCATAAGGTGTGAGTACCTGCGGGGTCGGGCAAAAAGAGCCATATTTTTCTTCTTGCAGAGAGCCTATAAACGGGCATGCAAGTAGGAGAGATATTGCTAAATTCTTTTCCTAGCAAGGAATATTAATATTAATATCCTGGGAAAGGAATGCACTCCTGGGGGGAGGTCTATAAACGGCAGCTCTGGGAGTGTCCATCTTGTGTGGTTGAGATAAGGACTGAGATACACCCTGGTCTCCTGCAGTACCCTCAGGCTTACTAGGGTGGGGAAAAACTCCGCCCTGGTAAATTTGTGGTCAGACGGGTTCTCTGCTCTTGAAACCTGTTTTCTGTTGTTTAAGATGTTTATCAAGACAATACGTGCACAGCTGAACCCAGACCCATATCAGTTCTGCTTTGCCTTTTGTCCTGTTCCCTCAGAAGCATGTGATCTTCGTTCTGCTTTTTGCCCTTTGAAGCATGTGATCTTTGTACCTACTCCCTGTTTTACACCCCCTCCCCTTTTGAAACCCTTAATAAAAACTTGCTAGTCTGAGACTCAGGTGGGTATCACAGTCCTACCAATATGTGATGTCACCCCTGGTGGCCCAGTAAAATTC
This sequence comes from Gorilla gorilla gorilla, assembly GCF_029281585.2. Lineage (NCBI taxonomy): Eukaryota > Metazoa > Chordata > Mammalia > Primates > Hominidae > Gorilla > Gorilla gorilla. The sequence continues at coordinate 73,794,964 of NC_073230.2, read as the reverse complement.
TTCTTTTTATACCCTTTCTCTTTATTTCTCAGCTGGCTGACACTTATGGAAAACAGAAAGACTGGGGGCAGGTTCCCCTGATAGTAGAGAAGTAAACATTTGCAAGTTCTACACACATGATATTTCAGAAGAAAAAGTGGACACAGTCTCTGACCTGAGACACATTCACCTCAGAATAAGCCATTTCTTTCTTTTTCTCCTTCTCTGTGATCCCTTCCCAGGTGTGATTATCTGCACAAATTAAACCTGTTTCTTGAGAATATGCCTTTGAAGCATGAGCAAAACTCCCTCCCCTGAAACCACCACACCCACAGGCAGAAGGACCTAGAATTGCAGATAAAGTCTGCCTTTGTTCTTTATCACAAGAGAGGTTCAGAACCAGTAAAATCCTACATAAAAACCAAAATGTGAGTCTCCCCTTTCCAACACTCAGTTGCCTTTCTCTGCCACAGATGCCAGAAATTTCTACTGCAGCAATGGGAATATGGGCCACACTGACCTGCCTCTACCAAATCCAAGCAGAGCAGTCTCTATGATCTTCATTTGGAACTAAAGCTAAACTCACCTCTCGTGAATGTATCTGAAAGCGCTCGTGATTGACCCCGGGTTCACCTTAGCCTCATATGTGGCACTTAATTCAAACAACATGGCTGCAAGGGAAGTGGAGCAAGATGACTAAATAGCACCCTCCAGCAATCATCCCCCAGATAAAACACCAAATAGAATGACTATCCAAATAAGAAGCATCTTCATAAGAGCAAAAAACTCTGGGGAGTGATCACAGGACCTAGTTTTAGCATCAAATCAAAGAGGCAGTGAAGAGGGTAAAAAAGAAAGCTGTTAATTGCCAACAGCAGCCCTCCTCCATTCCCTGGGAGTGCAGCTCGGCAGAGAGAGAAAATCCATGTGCTTAGAGAAGGGAGAGTGCGGTGATTGTGAGACTGTGCAGTAAAACTCAGTGCTGCCTGTCATAGCAGAAAGCAGCATGGGGCAGAATTCAGCCAGAGCCTACAGAGGGAGCACTCAGACTAGCCCTAGTCAGAGAGGAATTGTCCATTTCAGTAATCAAAACCCGAGTTTCAGGTAGCCCCACCACCATGGGCTAAAGCACTCTGGGGTTCTAAATAAACTTGAAAGGCAGTCTAAGCCACTGGGACTGCAACTCCTGGGCAAATCCTGGTGCTTTGCTAGGCTCAGAGCCAGAAAACTTGAAGTGCATGTGACCTTGTGAGATGCCAACTGGGATGGCCAAGAAAGTGCCTGCATTACCCTTACCCTAGGCACAGGCAGTGCAGTTCACAGCTCCAGGAGAAAATCTTTCTTTCTACTTGAGGAAAGGGGAGAGAAGAGTTAATAAAAACTTTGTCCTGCAACTGGGACATCATCTCAGCCACAGTAGAATACGGCATCAGAAAAAGCCCTGAGGCTCCTATTCTAGGACTTAGTTCCTGAGTGACAGTTCTAGACATACCCTGGGCCAGAAGAGAACACACTGCCTTGAAGGGAAGGTACCGGTTCTGGCAGCATTCATCACCTGCTGAGTAAAGAGCCCTCGGGCCTTGAATAAACATCAGCAGTAACCAGTAAGCAGTAACTCGCTGCAGCCCTTCGGCGGGTGAGACCCAGTACAGTGCAATCCAAGCTGCTGCAGCCATGTGGAGAGACTCCTGCTTGAGGAAAAGAGAGGGAAGAAGGGACTTTGTCTTGAAGCTTGATTAGCAGCTCAGCCATAGTGGGGTAGCCGTAACAAGGTAGCTCCTGAGGTCTCTGATTTCAGGCCTTGGCTCCTGGATGACATTTCTGGAACCACCCTAGGTCAGAAAAAAAACCCACTTCCCAGCCGGGCGCGGTGGCTCAGGCCTGTAATCCCAGCACTTTGGGAGGCCGAGGCGGGCGGATCACGAGGTCAGGAGATGGAGACCATCCTGGCTAACACAGTGAAACCCCATCTCTACTAAAAAATACAAAAAAATTAGCCGGCGCGGTGGTGGGCACCTGTAGTCTCAGCTACTTGGGAGGCTGAGGCAGGAGAATGGCGGGAACCCGGGAGGCGGAGCTTGCAGTGAGCCAAGATCACTCCACTGCACTCCAGCCTGGGCTACAGAGCGAGACTCCGTCTCAAAAACAAAACAAAACAAAAAAAAACCCCACCTCCCTGAAGCAAAAGAAGCAGGCCTGGCAGAGTTCACCACAAGCTGACCGAAGACCCCTTAGGTCTTCAGTGGATATCAGCAGTAGCCTAGCAGTACTTGTTGTGGACTCTGGGTGGTGGCGGCCATGGGGAGTGGCTTCTTATGCTTGATAAAAGAGAAAAAAGAGTAGGAAGGATGTTGTCTCATGGCCTTGGTGCCAGCTAAGCCACAACAGAATAGGGCACCAAGTAGATTCCTAAGGTTTCTGACTCCATGTTCTTGCTACCAAAGGCATTTTGCTACCCCCAGCCCAGAGCTCACTGCCCTGAAGGAAAGACATGAGCCTGGCTGGATTCACCACCTACTGAAGAGAACTTGGGTCTTGAGTGAACATCAGTAGTAGCTAGGTAGTGGTCACTGTGGGCCTTATGTGAGAGCCAGTCCTGTGCTGGCTTTGGGTCTGACTTAGTGTAGTCCTAGTGATGGTGGCCACAGGGGTGCCTGTGTTACACCCACCCCAGCTCCAAGTAGCTCAGCATGCAGAGAGAGAGAGATTCCATTTATTTGGCAGAATGTAAAAAAATAGAAAAAGAGTCTGCCTGGTAACCCAGAGACTCTCTTGGATCTTACCTATGACCACCAAAGTGGTACCTCTACAAGTCTGCAAGTATCACAGTGTTATTCAAATTGGGGTGCCCCCTAATGCAGATATGACTGCAATGATCAGACTTAGATTACAATACTCAATTTCCTTTGAATACTTGGAAAGCCTTTCTAAGAAAGACAGGTATTAAAAAGGCCAGAATGCAAAAACTAAAATAAATACCTAACTCATTAATGCCCAGACTTCAATGAACATTCACAAAAATTAAGACTATTCAGGAAAACACAACCTCATTAAATGAGCCAAGTAAGGCACTAGTGTGCAAATCCTGAGACAGAGATATGTAACCTTTCAGACAGGAAATTCAAAAAAGCTCAGCAAAATTCAAAATAACAAAAAAAAAAAAAAAAGAAAAAGAAATTCAGAATCTGGATCCAATAAAATTGATAAATTGATTAAAATCATTTTGAAGAATCTAGCAAAAATTCTGGTGCTGAAAATTCAAAAGACATTGAAGAATTCATTAGAGTCTCTCAACAGCAGAACTGATCAAGCATAAGAATTAGTGAGTTTGAACACAGGTTATTTGAACAGATACAGTCAGATGAGACCAAAAAAAAAAATAACCTCAAGAGGGCAACTCTAAGAAATATGGCCTTAAAGAGGAGGTAGAGAAAAAGTTCTGGGTAGAAAGTTTATTCAAAGGGATAACTAGAACTTCCCATACCTAAAAAAAAAGTATTAATATTCAAGTACAAGAAGGTTATAGAATACCAAGCACAATTCACTTAAATATGACTACCTGAAGTTTTTTTTTCAGACAGAGTCTCGCTCTGTCGCCCAGGCTGGAGTGCAGTGGCACAATCTCAGCTCACTGCAAGCTCCACCTCCTGGGTTCACGCCATTCTCCTGCCTCAGCCTCCCAAGTAGCTGGGACTACAGGCGCCCGCCACCACACCTGGCTAATTTTTTGTATTTTTTAAGTAGAGACGGGGTTTCACCATGTTAGCCAGGACGGTTTCAATCTCCTGACCTTGTGATCCGCCCACCTCAGACTCCCAAAGTGCTGGGATTACAGGCGTGAGCCACCGCGCCCGGCCGACTACCTGAAGATCTTCAATAAAACTCTCAAAGTTCAAAGATAAAGGATTCTAAAAGCAGCAGAGAAAAGAAACAAATAACATTCAAACAAGCACCAATATGTTTGACAGTGGACTCATCAGTGGAAATCGTACAGACCAGGAGATGGAAATCTTACAGGCCAGAACTTTTATCCTAGAATAATACATCCAGCAAAAATATCCTTCTACCATAAAAAAAAAAAAAAAAAAACTGACAAACAAGCTGAGAGATTTTATTAACACCCCCAGACCTGTCCCACAAAAAATGCTAAAGGCAGTTCTTCAATCTAAATGAATAGGACATTAATGAGCAATAAGAAAACATGTGGTACAAAACTCACTGGTAATATGAAGGACACAGACAAAGACAGAATTTTTAGTACTATAAATGTGGTGTGTAAACTATTCATATTTTGAGAAGATTAAAAGATTAGTCTATATATAACTACTTGTAATTATGAAAAGTAATAACTCTTTCTCTACCTCCTTAAGGCCATAACTCATATTTCTACTTTTGAGGCAGTTATAGTTATTAAAAATACTAACCACAACAAGTTTAAGACATAGACAGTATAAGATATAAATACAAACAATAAAATGTTAAAAAGTTGGGAGATAAACTGTAGTTTTTATTAGTTTTCTCTTTGCTTTCTTGTTTGTTCATTTTTACAATATGTGTTAAGTTGCCATCCGTTTAAAATAATGGGTTATAAGATGTTATTTGCAAGCCTCATGGTAACCTCAAATAAAAAACCTGTAATAGACACACATACATAAAATCTAAAAATTAAAACGTACCACTAGAAAAAATCATCTTTACTAAAAGAAAGGATGAATGGGAGAGCGAAAAGGAGAGAGAAAAGACCACAAAACAGCAAGAAAGCAGATAACAGAATGGCAGGTGTAAGTCTTTATTTATTAATAACAACACTGAATATAAATTAACTCCCCAATCAAAAGACACAAATTGGCCAATTGAGTTAAAACAAACAAACAAACAAACAAAAACCCAAGACCCGGCAATTTGTTTCTTACAAGACACACACTTCACCTATGAAGACACAGAAAGACTGAAAATAAAGGGATAGAAAAAGATATTTCATGCAAATGGAAACCAAAAAAGAGGAGGAATAGCTACGTTAAACAAAACAGACTTTAAGACAAAAACTATAAAAAGAGACAACAAAAGTTATTATAATAAAGTGGCCAATTCAGCAAGAAAATACAACAACTGCAAATTTATATGCACCTAACATTGGAGAACTCAGATATATGAAGCAAATATTAAAGCTAAAGAGAGAGAGATCAACTCCAGTACAACAGAGACTTTCAACAGTAGACAGATCATCCAGATAGTAAAATCAACAAATAAACATTGAACTTAATCTGCACTATGAACCAAATAGACCTAATAGAAATTTACAAAGCATTTCATCAAAAAGCTACAGAAATACAAATGCTACACTTCAGCCCCTGGATTATTCTCAAGGATGGACCATAAGCTAGGTCACAAAATAACTCTTAAAATAATCTCCCCCCAAATAAGATTATATCAAGTAATTTCTCTGATGATAATAGAATAAAACTAGTAATCACTAACAGAAAAAACTTTTGAAACTATACAAACACAGAGAAATTAAAATATGCTCCTGAATGACTAGTAGGCCAATAAGGAATTTAAGAAAAAAATTTAAAATGTTCTTGAAACAAATGAAAATGAAAACATAACAAAACTATGAATACAATGAAAGAAGTACTAAGAAGGTTTATAGCAGTAAGTGCCTACATCAAAAAAAGTTAAAAAAAAATCTCCAAATAAACTACTGATATATCATACAGAACTAGAAAAGAGCAAACCAAATCCAAAATTAGAAGGAAAAAATAAAAACTATAGCAGAAATAAATGAATATAAAAACAAAAATTCAGAAGAAACATAATGAAAAGTTAGTTTTTTGAAAAGATAAAATTTACAAAACATTAGCCCATTGGCTAAAGATTTGGGATTCAGGGTCCCATGGTGTTTGAATTACTTTCAGGTCTGAAGGTGCCAAGTGCATTGAAAGATGGGGCTGGAATGGCTGATTGCTCTGCTGTGAAGCTATTTTTCTACAAATCTGGCTGAAGTGCTCTGGAAGGGACTGTGTATTAAAAATAGGCAGATAAATATTCTGCCTGCAGATTTTGGGGCAAGCCAGAGAGAGAAAAGCCTCTCTGAACTAAAGCCTTGTGTGTACCTCCTGTGTTTATATCCTGTCTGGTAATTCTGTACAGTGTTTGGAAAACATAATTAAAAACAAAATTATCTCCAACTTCAGAGACACTCTAAAATGGTACAAGAGAAAGAAAAATTTTTTTTTTTACATAATTAAACCACAATGTGATATCCATCATAGGCAATCTGCTGAGATTACAAAAGCAGAAATAAAAATCACCATATTTAGTCTTTAAGTAGAAGACTTAACAGCATAATTTGTCATATATAGTTCATCTTAAATTAACCAGGTAATTGAGAAGCCTATATGTATATTGGGTATATTCAATGAAAATTTAAATTGGCTATATTCAAAAGCAAAATAAGATTTCCTTGGCTTCATAATATTTTATGAAGTTACCTACTGTAGGACAGAAAGGTAATCCATTTACATTTCAATGCAATGGTTTCCAGGTCCTAGAGAAAGACATTTCTAAGTTAAAAAGGCTGACAAAGTCCTATTTACCTATTTAAATGATGTACATACATTTAATAGAGACACAAAATAAATTTACATATAAAAGTTTTCTTAAATTATTTTTTAAAAGGAGAGTAAAATGTCTTTTTTTATCTTCAAGTTTCATAATTTAAGTCTGGTATTTCTAATTTGTATTTGCCCTTACAACAGCCAAGTCTAAGGCCATGACCTTGAACTCATGGACATCTGATTTCCAGTAGGCATTTTAATCAGGCACCCAACGAGTGGCATTGGGTACAATTTGTTCACATGAAAGAGGGTTTAATCAGGAAGTAAAGGCAGAAGAAAGATGCCATGAAGGACTGTTAATCTGAAATAATCTGAATAATCAATAAAGCCTCAAAATCCAATTTTAGAGTTTATTCAAGTGAAAAGCTAGAAATAGTCATCCAGGAGACAAAAGCTCTAGTGAAAGGAGATGAGTGCTTCATAGGTGAAAGTTAAGTTCTTATTTCTACAGGCAAAAAACAAATTTAACAAGACTACAACAGTTTCTATACAAGGCTGGCTTAAGATTTACAAAAAATTAATTGGTTACAATGTATTTTTCCAACTTTTTTTTTTTTTACAACTGGTTTTTCTTTCCTTTTCAACCTAAGCGTGTATTTAACATTTCATCTTAAGACAATGCAATAGCCATAGGTAAGAGGGAGGTTAATCTATAACGAAAGTCAATAGTGAAGGGGAAAGAGGTCTTCCATGGGGCACTTCGGCCACTGACAACACCTGACAAAAGAATGCAGATGTAGAAGTAGGTGTAATCCATAAACAGAAAAACAAAGGTTACAGCTGCCTTGTTACTGCTGCCTGTCATATTACCCAGATTTTGTACTTACATTCCTTTAAGACCCAGAATAATTTAGAGTATCAAACAGCTTAAATTTTGAATTATTTAGTTTCATAGGACCTATGGGCAGGGGAAAGTCCAGAGTTAGTGGAAAGACTAATTTGTGCTACAGATAGTGGCTCAGAAAGGGTTAGGCTCTGGCTTATTTCTGTGTCTATGCAGGTAGATGAGACTATGATCAGGTGACTCAGAAGCCCAGTTGACTGGATGGAGCAGGTTGTTGCCACAGATTTGCGTCTGAGGACAGGGATAAGTCTAAAGTCCTCTAGGCACCTGTATCTGGCTGAAATGTGAGCATGGAGATTTGTCCTAAGAGGGTTGTGAGCACATTATTATATAGTGTGCATGTGTCCGGGGGGGCAAAATCACATACTGGTAGCTAAATGGGAGAGGGAGTCTGCCCTCTTAACTCACTTCCTATGTGTCCTCAGTTCCTGTTGACCTTGGGAGAAACATGGCATCACAGAACAATTTACAGTGTGACAGTCTGTGTGCACTAGAGCAGAACCTCCCTTTTCTGAGACACCTGGAGTCTCCCTTCAGCCCAGGGCCTGCCTGACACTTGCTGAGTGTCATGCACGCACATGTCCTTGGCTCCTCTTATGCTATTTGTTGATGATTGACTCAAGTGTCAAAAACATGAGAAAAACAACTCCATTTTCTTTTGAGTAACCCAGGGCGTATTGTGAGAAGTTATTATAGCATGAGCATGAAGATGTTTTTATTCCAGCTTTGTTGGAAAACGAACAAATCAAAAACAGAAAATGAACAAAATCAGCAAACATGGATATGTGGTAGGAATAGATGGAAGCCTTTGACAATTATGCCATGAATCCATATTTTATAATATGTAAGTAATAAAGCAGAATATAACTGCATTAAGAGATAAGATTGTTTTCAAATAGTTTGTATGTGTTTACTATGAATTTTTGTACCACAAATACCCCCTGCTTTTAGGTATTTATTTTTTTACTTTTTTAAAAAAATCAACTTTTAAGTTCCGGGGTACATATGCAGGATGTGCAGGTTTGTTACACAGGTAAATGTGTGTCATGGTACTTTGCTGCACAGATCAACCCATCACCCAGGTATTAGGCTCAGCACCCATTAGCTGTTCTTCCTGATGCTTTCTCCGCCCCCTGACAGGCCTCAGGGTGTGTTGTTCCCCCAAGGTGTCCATATATCTCATCATTCAGCTTCCACTTATTAGTATGAGAGCATGCAGCGTTTGGTTTTCTGTTCCTGTGTTAAGTTTGCTGAGAATAGCGGCTTCCAGCTCCATCCATGTCCCTGTCAAGGACATGATCTTTTTCCTTCTTATGCCTGCATAGTATTCCATGGTATATATCTACCACATTTTCTTTATCCAGTCTACTGTTGAAAGCAATGTGGGTTAATTCCATGTCTTTGCTATTGTGAATAGTATTTTTTTTTGTTTTACTTTTAAAAACAATATACTGCTTAAGTTTAATTGAAAAAAATAAATTTTTAAAACATACTTTGAGAGCACAGAACCTATTGAAATGTAATCACAAGTGTTTCATGCTCAATAAGCAACTGTAGTTTAATATTTGTTATGAATATTTGTTGACTGTGTTTCAAAATTTCTTATCCGGTATTTTAAAAAAATGTTTATTACTTCAAATGAGTGCCCATAATATGGTAAAGATACAAGAGATTTCAAATAAAAAAGAACTCACAGAATTTACATGTTTCGAGGAAAATGTCACAGCTGTAATTGGTTAGAATTTACATAAAGGCAGATGTCTTTATACAAACACATAAGACAGAAAAGCAGAGCAAAACTGTGGTTTGCACCAGGCAAGATAAGGAAAAAAAGAAGGCGCTAAAGAAGGGAATCCTGATAAACAGTGTGGTTAAAGACTGTAAGTTTAGGTGGCCCTAGAAAGGCCTTACTAAGAATTACGAGGTTTTAGTAATTAAGTAATAGAGAGTGACTAAGTAGTTTTGTAAAGAGTAAACAGAAAGACATACATTTTTTATAGAATTAAAATGTTGATGGTCCTATTAAACTATTATCTAATCTATTCCAATAATTGACATATTCTTACTACTGTTATCTCAGTTAATTACACTAATAAATATTTTAATTTTCAAGTCAGGATATTACTTCTGTCTCTTAATATACTCAACAATAAATAATCTGTTATTATTATTTGTTTCACAAATAAGAGCTGTGAGACACAAAGAGGCTGTGTAACTTATAAAAGTTGACTTTTTAATTGTGAGAATAAGTTTCAGGTCCTTTTTAAAGCGAACTTTCTTCTCTATTAGATGTCTTTTGTCATATTCTCAGCCGTAATTTTAGAAATGTCTGTATCTTCACTCCTGCTCACACTGTATTTTGATGTTACTATCTTAACACTTCTTAGAACAGTGCTTGGCATATTGTACATAGCATTATCAAACATGATTCCCAAAGGAAAAAAATAAAAACATAATTTCTATTTGTAGATGATATACTATACCTAGAAACTCAAGAGATTTGACAAATACCAAGATTTAGCATAGTGGCAGCATAAAAAATAAAACTTTATAAAATAAATATAAAAACTGATGTTCTATCATATTGAGATACCACTTCACACACATGAGAATGGCTATTATACGAAAAACAACAGCATAATCCCTAAAAGAACAAGCGGTAAAAAGAAGAGGGAGAAATTAGAATGATTTTTGACTCCTGGTGCAAATGTAAAATGGTGTAGCCACTATAAAAAACAATGTGGACATTTCTTGAAAAAAAAAAACCATAAAATGTACCTTCTTCTATGTTTAGAACATAGAATTATATGATCCAGCTATTTCATTGCTAAATTCATAGACTGTAGTTCAACAACATACAGCTTATCACTAATCAATGTTATTTCTGCAAACTAACGAGAATTCCTGACAATGGCTGACTACTTATTCTGCTTCTTACTTTATAAACCGTATTAAAAAGGCCAAAGTTCATATCTTAGGTAACATGCATCTGAGTCTTCCAGGCAGCTGTCCTCACCTTGGCTGAAGTAAATTCTTCAAAATTTTATTTTTTTGCCCCTGCTTCTTCCTTTGGATTGATATTTCTGGTGCTGTGAGCAGGATTCAGAGGGACACCCCCAACCATCCAACATCCCTCTTGAACTCAGAAACTAGCCAATGAGAACCCCTTGTATTCTTCCAGCTCCCAGTACATTGTTGAGTGTAAGGGGTGAGTCCTCCTGAATTCAGATCTCCCTACTATTTCATGAGGTCAAGACTTTGCTTGAGCTGTTCTTTTCAACCCTCACTTTCTAGAAAAAATATTTCCATTTTTGGCTAAAGTCAGGAGATTTTAATTTCAATATTTTTAACTGCTTTCTCTGCTTCTGTCTCAAGACAGAAAATCTGGGTCATAATACTGGCAGTCTAGCCCTGGTGGTTTTACTTCTTTTGTTCTAAAATTAGGTAACATGCTTTAAAAAACACAGCTGTTTTCTATTGCTTCTAATTTGAACTTGACTTTTTGGGACCTTCAAATCAAAAGGTGCATGGGAGTGAATTCTCTCATCCCAAAGAGAAAAGGCAATTTCTTTAACTGACTCATTTGGGTGCTCTAAGCAACTAGAGACTTCGTAGAGGTGTTAGGATGATTTTCAATGCTTTGTACCAGTCTCACAGGGTCCTCCCAAAAGAAAAATACCTGCAGAGACTTTTAACTAAGCTGGAAGGTAAACATAAGCATTGCTCACCCAGCACTATAATCAGCAACTCTTGGGTGACACCTTGAGGAGTGATGCTCATACACAGCACACTTAGACCTGGTACACTGCTCTGGCCATGATCACCTTTGAAAAGTTTCTAAATTATGGAAAACTGATCATCAAAACCATTCTTTTCCTTCTAGGTAACATGCCTTAGAAACATAAGCTGAACTTATGTATAATACCTATGGAGCTTCATCTTGCAAATGCCTGGGTAAATGGACCGACATGACTTCAGATGACCCCAAAATGCAATGACAAAAATGAAGGTCTTATGACAGTTCTAAATTAATATATTTCCATGCACAATTGGAAACGGCAGGTTTTAGAATGAAATTTAATGAAAGGCCTTTCTGTTTTGCCTGGCTACATTCTAATAAGAGATTTCAAAGTACATTTTAAGAAGGCTCTTTCACTTCCTCAAAAAAAAACCTTTTAAATGTTCAAACTGCCTGTTTGATTGCTGCAGGATTTACAATACATATTTTAACTTTTTCCAGTCTTTTCTCAGTCTCTCGGAGATGTAAATCTTACCATGTATTTGAAATGTTAACATCCAGAGAATTAGCAAAACAGCATTCTAGCTGAGATCAAATTGGAGAAAAAAAAATTGAAGTTTTTTTAGACCAAACCTCAAAACTTTATTTCTCAATGAATTATCTCTAACTTAGGCAAAAAACGTTACATACATAATAATTAATTACTAATGTATTTGTTTTTATTATTTGATTTTTGCTCTTGACCTTCTGGAGTCCACATTTGTAAACTTGTCTACTCCCATAGACAGCTTTCATTCTCCTGTTTTACCAACCATTTCTTAAAATCTTGTGTCTGGCCTTTGTGGGTAGATGGTAAACTGAGAAGCTGAGATACTAAAAAATGTGGCCTGAAAATATAGATTGCAACCCACTTGCAGTAAGCTGTTCTTAGGAGAAGTTTTGATTACAGAAGAGCTACAATTTTTTCGTTATTTCTCTGAAGTTTTAAAGTCATACAGGATTTCTTGGATTTGGCCTCATGAATGTTTGTGTTGGTTTTTAGTCACTAGTTCAGGTATCCCTTTAATTTAAAAGTTCAGTTTACATTTAGAGTGTAATAGAAACTTTTGTTGTTTTGTTTGTTTAGTCTTCTCTCTGGAACTAAATAAAACCATATACTGTGGTTTGGAAAAAAGAAAACTATTTACTGAAAAATTTCAAAGAGAAACAGCTTTGAATAGTGATTACCCTAGGCCTCCAGTAAACAAAAATGCCCCATCTCCAAAATTCCTTCTTGATGTAAATTTTAGAAAGAAAAAGACAAGTAAAGAAATGTTTTTGTCTGAGCATAGTGGCTCACATCTGCAATCCCAGCACTTGGGAGGCCGAGGCAGGCAGATCACGAGGTCAGGAGTTCGAGACCAGCCTGGCCAACATGGTGAAACCCCGTCTCTACTAAAAATACAAAAAATTAGCCAGGCATGGTGGCAGGCACCTATAATCCCAGCTACTTGGGAGGCTGAGGCAGGAAAATTGCTTGAACCCAGGAGGCAGAGGTTGCAGTGAGCCGAGACCACTCGACTGCACTCCAGTCTGGGCAACAGAGCAAGACTCTGTCTCAAAAAAAAAAAAAAAAAAAGGAAGAAGTGTTTTCTATTTACCTGGGTAAAATCTAATTTTAAAAAATTTAAAAGCTCTACAGTCAAAAGTCCATTTATTTAGAATTGACAGTCAGGCTTAGGCATATATATATATATATATATATATATATATATATATATATATATACACACACACACGCATACGTATACACACACACACATACATACATACACATATTTTATATATACACACACACACGTACATATACATACGTATTTGAGGCCTATGGTTTTCCCATATAAGGTCTTTAGTTAACTGAATTTCTCTCTCCCTAGACTAGCATCTCTATGTGCCCGTTTCTTCTCTTGCCGACATGATTTTTGCAAGGATAATGTAAAACTTTACTGGCTTTTTGGAAAACAAAGTCTTCTCAAACTGTCTCCTCTGGAATTAATTCTTCCATTTACTTCTATCTGTCTCATGTTCCACTTAAAACCTTTTGTCACTATAGAGGACAACTAAAGGAAACTTCTAGCAGCCTGAGACCCCTTGAAGAGCACAGATAAAGTGCCACAGGCTTCTCCTTTTTGGCAGGGTACCTCTGTTTTTCCTCATGAAGCCCCCAGAGTTGTGGGTAAACAGTTTCTTTTGAGGTCTGAAGCTCTACTCCCTTTTACAATGAACTCCCTCTCTAGGGCTTTTAGATACAAACATGAGTAAGTTATATGTTGTGTCTACATGTATATATATGTCTATAAATGTCTTTGTGTATTATCTACATGGTACTGAATTAACTTAAAGATAACTGCTCATGAATTAAAAAAATAAGCCCAATATTTTTAAGAATATGTGAATTGAGTAAATCTTTTGGTAAACATGACTAGTTTAATATTGTTAGTTTAATTTAAAAAAAGTCTTTTGACTTCTCAGCAAAATATGTATATATTTAACTTTATTGCTTTTATGATACTTGCCCAACATGGTAATATAAAAATGGATAATAGGAAGTTTAACTTTAGATGAGTATATTAGTCTGTTTCATGAGATTTTACAAAAATAATTGTTAAGAATAAATAAATAAAGCATGTAAATGGGACAAAAGTTTATAAACTTACAATACTGATTGTTTTGTAATGTGTTTAATTTAAATAGTTTCTCAAATCTTTATGGAAACTATACTCGTAGACTGTTGCTAAGCTATATTAAATGATGGCTATTCATTAAACATCTAAATTATCTCCAAGTAAGACAAAATGCTAAGATATTAATTTTTAAATATAAGTTTAAGCTAAATATTTTTGGTTTCTTCACAGAAACCAAAGATATTTAGATCTGTTAGTATGTCCTATTCCACATTAAAAATGTTTCCATTTAAAATCCTATGTTTCTAAAAATCATAAAATATATCTTTATAAAATTTTAGTTCATGACTAATAGTTAAAATTGCTTACTTCTCAGGCTTTCACTATAAGTTAAGATTATTAAAAATTAAAATTCTGCCCAAGATTCATAACTAAAACTATCGTTAAGGAGAGAAACAACTTTACATACACAGTACAAAGAAAATGTGTTTCTTGATGAAAAAAAAAACATTTTAGAAACAGATGTGAGAATGTGGTTTTTCTTAAAGAAAAGGCAATTTTGCTGAGTTTAGAGGTTATTTAAAAAATACATAAAATTGAGAGAAAAAAGATAAAGAAAATGAGGTAAACTTAATGGATATAGAAAGCTGGAGAAAGAAAGAAAAATAAAATGTTAAGGGGTTATAAAAGGTTTATAGAAATCTTGTATGGTCAAAGCTGATTGAGATTGAATACATCTGTTTATAATGCTTTCCTAAAGTTAGCTTTAATATTAATAATATAAAAATAAAATTTGATTTTCTATTTTTATGAAGATTTACTCCAAATTTGTTGGAAGGAACCATATTAGATTTTCTTGGCCAGTACCTGTGCCACTAAATTGAAGGGTAATGTCTTTTAAAATATCTGGTCACTGCTCTCTACATAGCTCTGAAAAAACCCAGTACTGGACAAATTCTCTCTAACTTTTCCACAGGCATGGCCACCAATCTGTTTTAGATTAAGATTCTATTTGAAAAAAATCTGCTAATTATCTGCCTGGCTTTCAAAAAACAACTTCATTCATTTTATTGGAAAAAAAATGTTTTTGCCTTGGTGAGGTGTCACCTCCCATGAACACATGATTAAAAATATTTTTATAAGCTTAGAAAAAATTACTGATAAAACTGTTACATCCATTGCAGCTCAAAAAAAAGCTACTGATTCACTGGCTACGATTATACTAGACAATCATATTGCTTTAGGTTATATACATTACCTGAGCAAAGATATGTATGTATGGTGGGAAATATCTTTTTATTGTGTACACATAAATACTTCCTACGAAGTAGAAATTTTTTTAAAAAATGAGTTGGCCACTATCACAAATTCTCCACCCTGCACAAGAGAGAAACTGATGTTTTCATGAATGTTTTGTAATTTACGTGTTAATCTACCACACTTTCTTGTAGAAATGTATTTATTTTTCTTCAGGCATCATGAGAGAGACATTTCCTCTGTCTTTTCCCAGGTAGCATTCCCAAAGCTAAGCCCTGGGATTCTGTTTGAAATCATGCTAAATAGAACAGACTCAGAATCTTACTACACTCACTGTGGGAAATATAAAAGGTAAATGAGAATTTTCAACCAATGGAATATAAACTATTTTTTTCTAAAATCTACCTCTTTTCTCTTAGAAAACTTTTTTTTAATCTTTCAAGCTCTAATGATAAAATCCATTATACAATTAATGAAAAACTGAAGTTGAAATAACTGAACACATATATTGAAGGTGACAAACACAGGGAGAAGTAGTGCTGACTGGAACACAGATGTTTTAGACTCATGTGTCAATCACTTGAGAGATTCTCCCACCCCCATTCTGCTCACTAAAGTACTTGATCATCACTGTCCCAAAAGATACTGCACTTGCCCCCTGTGTGGCAGATGTGTATTTTGCTTTGCAAATTTATACACTCCCTCACTAGAGTGGATCTTTCCTGTACTTTGGGACAGTTATTCTCCTTCACAAGCCTGAGAGAAGCCAGAGGGCAAGATGCATTTGTGCCTTTTCCCCTCAATACCAGCACCTGATTGGTTGAGCACCAATGTGTCTGCAAGAAATGAAAACTAGGATTGAGGGGAAAAAAATCTTAATGTTAAAGCAGTTAGCTTTTTAGAGGAAGGGTGTATCAGGAAACTGCTCTCAGCACGAGGGTATCCAGCTGCTCCCCTGAGAGGCTCCACCCAATGCCTCAGGCTCTTCTCTGAAAGGAGATGACCCAGGGGCTAATGTTTGCTAGACACTCCAAGAGACATGGTCCTTGTGGGTATCTTGGATCATCCCCAGAAAGCTGTAATACTTGGACCAGGAAAACACAGGAGAGTGACTGAGGACACATCACCCTGCAAAGGATCCAAAGACATTCTGGGAAGGCGCGCGTGCCTAGAGAAGATGAGAGGAGATGCGCAGTGTCAGGTGACTACTCTTTGCTTTTCTGTCCTGTGAAATATGCACAAACGGACTAATATATTAAAAAGAGCCACCCACGGCTCTGTTAAACAAAAATAAACAAAATGCCACATCCGTTTTAAAATTAAATAAAGAACTGATAGTTCATAATGTGATTTGGAGAGGGATAGTTGGCATTTGGGAATGTGGGAAAGAAATTGGAAATTTAGAATTTTATATAGTCCCTAGAAGAGTTAGGCTGGGAGAACAGTTTTAGATTTGAGACCCTGCTTGCCAAACATTTGAAAAATGCAGAGAAAACCAACGACCCTGTGGAGCATTAAAATAATTAAATAGCTAGCAATTAGGCTGAAGTGGCCATGGTGCCCTGGGATTCTGCCTAAAGAAACCTAACTACGTCGAAGGCATTTCTGGTAAATTATTAACTTTGAGAAACAACAACAACAACAAAACAACTTAGGCTTAACCAACCACAAGCTGCCAATAAAAAGCTCTAATTACATAACCAGGACATTTCCACCGGAGGGCTGCAAATGCAATACGTAACTGTAACCAATCAAATATTGAATCTGGTTTGCTTCCTCATACCTCTTAAAAAAAAAAACAACCTTTTGTTCCAAGACCCTCCTTTGAGCCCCCAAACAACAAATCATAGCTGGGTGTTCTCTGATTGATAAATTGCTGTTTGTGCAAATAATCTATTTGTATTAATCGCTTCTGGCATTATTATAAATACCTCAGACTGGGTAATTTATAAAAGGATTAATTGGCTCATGGTTCCACAGGCTGCATAGAAAGCATAACACCAGCGTCTGCTTCTGGGGAGGCCCCGCCCAGAAAGCTTAAAATCATGGATGAAGGTGAAGCAAGAGCTTGAAAAAGAGGCAAGGTGGGGTGCTGTACACTTTTAAATGATGAACTTCAGGGAACTCACTCACTATTCAGAGGACAATACCAAGAGGAATGGTGCTAAACTATTCGCGAGAAATCCGGGCCCACAATCCTTCCACCAGGCCCCACCTCCAACATGGGGGATTACATTTAAATAGGAGATTTGGGCTGGAAAACACATCCAAACTATATCCTAAAGTTGCCTCAATTTAGGCTAGGGTGGTGGGTCATGCACGTAATCCCGGCACTTTAGGAGGCCCGAGGCGGGCGGATCACCTGAGACCTGAGCTCGGGGAGTTCGAGACTAGCCTGAGCAACATGGCAAAAGCCTGTCTCTACAAAAACAAACAAAACAAAATAGGCGTGGTGGCGCACCCCTCTAGTCCTAGCTACTTGGGGGGCTGGGGTGAGAGGATCATCTGAGCCCAGTAGGTGGAGGCTGCAGTGAACCGAAATGCACTTTAGCCTGGGCAACAGAGTGAGACACTGTCTCAAAAATAAATAAATAAAAAAAAGGGCCACGATTTTATTTTTAAAAGGAGAAAGGAGGGACTAGGGACCCCACGGCCCACTGCTTCTTCCACGGAGGAACTCCAGACCCTAAATGAGAATTCCCGTCTTATGACACTCCCATCACCCCCACACAATCTGGAGGAGGGAGACTCGAGGTTGCGGCACAGAGCTGCCCAGAAAGGGATCTGAGCTGGGGAGAAATTCGAGTTTAGGGACAAAACAAGACGTAGGGTTTTGGCTGCTGGCTCAGCCCCTAATCTGCGATGGAGGGAAATGAGGATTGAGCTGTGCCCGCGGGGACTCGGGGATGCAGACTCCAGAGCAGACCGCGAGAAGGCCCAGATACCACCGCAGCCGGTTCCGGCCGGATTCAAACAGCCTCTTCCCCATTCTCGGGACACCCACTCCACGCACTCACCATTTCCCAGCCTCCAGATGTTCCGCCGTCCTCCTATGGATCTCCCAGTACCTGCAGGTCACAGGATAACAGAAGCTATAGTAGAGTCACCGAGGAACTCCAGGAACGGAGGAGATGGAACAGTGGAGACGCGAAATAGGACCAGAGCCCGGAAGCTAGGAGACAAAGGCCCCGCCATATTGAAGAGGCCGCCTCTTCCTCTGTAGCTGCGCACTTGATTGGACAGTTTCACGCTGGCGCCACTGATTGGCTAGGGCTCCAGGCCCCACCCGTTTCAATCCTAAGTGACAGAAGATGTAATCAGACACTGGGCTGAATGAGGCAAGAGTGACAGGTTTTTGCCTGCAGCATGTTCAGGCAGCGATTTCTCCTTGTGTTGGGGGCCTGGCCCTGCCTGAGAGACATTTGTATTTAACCTTGCATATAAGATTATATCACTTTCTGATTATATTTTCGTGTGTGTGTATATATTACATTCTGAATTATAGTTATGTGTATGCTGCAGGCCCTGTCTCAGCATCCTGTCTTTCCCTTTAGCTGCAGGAGATCAAAGTCCTCCAGGAGATGCAGCTGCACCAGCTGGTTGCAGACAATTATCACCTTCAGTCTGTGAAGCAATTTTGGGTCTGCTTCCAATTAATGGAGTGTCTCAGTGAGGCTGAGAGGTGAGGGCCTAGCAGATTGGTTAGAGGTGCCACTCGCCCAGGCCTCCCAAAACACCCTGTTTCTTTCCCACCAAAGCTGAGCCTGCCTGAGGACCTAAACAAGCATGGAGAACGAAGATGGGACCCTAGTCAGGGATAGTGCTGGGCTGCGGGGTAAAGTCAGCTGGGTCAGGGCCTCCAGGTGTGGGGAGGAGCCGGCCTCTTCTGTAGAGCCCTGGGCAAGTCACTGCCCTCTTTGGGCCTCTGTTTTCTTATCTAAAAAATGTAGGGATGATGAGCCTCACAGGGTAATGAGGAGCTTCAAAGGAGAAAAATTTGAGAGTGTTTGTGCCTGGCTCTTCCTGAGAGAGATGATGATGAGAACAATGGTGACGGCTACATATAACTGAGTCCTCACGAGGCCCAGTGAGGTAGGTGTGGTTCCCATCACACTTTCAAGTTGAGAAACAGTCTCAGGGAGGCCTGGCTGCATGCCCAAGGTTCCACACACAGTGAGTGTTGCAGCAGGGAGTGAATCTAGAATCAGAGCTTACTGGAGGTGGCAGGAGCACTGGACCAGCTTGACTCACACCAGTTATCCAGGGTACCAGGTCAATGTAACTGGGCATAACTGGGTGAAGGGAGCATAATATCACTGACCTTGTTCTTGACCCTGGCAGATGAAGACACCCAAGTTGGCCACCCTAGAGAAGAAACCACAGAAAGCCCAGATGAGGCTAAAGCAGCAAAAAGGCAGGTCCCTGTGATGGGGAAGAGCTCCAGGGATTCAGAGGGAAGAGCTCCTCCCTCCCAGCTGGAGGCCTCCACATCAAAAGAGCAAGGGGCCTTTCTCCCTCAGCCCTTCCCTCCTGTGGCAACAGTCCCTGAAATGCCTCTATAAGAGAAATCAGAGTAAAGGCCTGGAAGAGCTGGGCTGAGTGGATTTGGGAAACGGTGGAGCTAGGGACCACATAACATTGTGACTTGTTAAAATCTCACCACAGAGTTAATAAGGGAGTGCTTCATGTTTTTGGAGACCAGCTAGGAAGAGGGGAGAGAGTTGGAGAGACGCAGCTGCGTGTCTTTGGCTTTTTCAAGTAAAAGATGTGGATAGGAGAGTCCAGGAGATGGGGGCTTATGAGATTTCAGGCACAGGCCTTGAATGGACACCCAAAAGTGGACACTCATCCCCATCACCACCTGATAGCACAGGGTGTTGCTGACTTTCACCTCCCCACTCTCTCCCAATGTTGCCCCAGCTGCTCACCTTCCTTTTCTTTCTGGGTGTTACATTTCCCTAGAAGTCAGCCAATGGTCATCAGAAAGGCCCCTTGGACCCTGACTAGGTCCCCTCCCCACACTCTTCATACTGCATTACTGCCAGGGCCACCAGGGTCAGGGGATGTGCACAAAGCAGGACTTGGGTCTGCATCAGGTTCTGGGGTTCAAAGGGGACAATGGGAGCTGAGGCTCAGGGACCTCCCACCCCAACTCTCTTTGATGACAGACATAAAAACTGAGGGCTCCCATTTAAAAAAGTGCTCAGCCAGGCCAGGCACGGTGGCTCACACCTGTAATCCCAGCACTTTGGGAGGCTGAGGATGGTGGCTCACCAGGTCAGGAGTTCAAGACCAGCCTGGCCAAGATGGCAAAACCCCGTCTCTACTAAAAATACAAAAATTAGCTGGGCGTGGTTGTGGGCACCTGTAATCCCAGCTACTAAGGAGGCTGAGGCAGAGAATTGCTTGAACCTGGGAGGCGGAGTTTGCAGTGAGCCAAGATCATGCCACTGCACTCCAGCCTGGGCGACAGAGGAGGCTCCATCTCAAAAAAAAAAAAAACCAAAAAACAAAAAACAAAAGTGCTCAGCCACATACGAGCTGCCTGCCCTTGGAGAGGCCTAAGTTTACTATCCTTCCATTGGCACCATCTGAGGGAGAGTCTGAGTCCAGCTCAGGCAAAACCTCACTGGGCTTTGCAAGCAGGCAGCTCTGCAACTTCATCACTCAGGGAACAGGGACTGGTGGCTGGTGTGGAATCTTCAACATTCATAGGGAAGAGGGGCCTGATACCTCAGCTCACAGAGGCAGCCGTGACGCTCTCATGAGAGGAAGTTTGCCAAGTGCTGAGATCTAAGGGTGTAGTCCTGGATTCTCTTCTCCCAAGCCTCAGGATTCTGGTTCCAGCCCTGCCCATCCCAGGCTCACTCCCATCCATATAATCCTTTCTGGCAGGGTTTCCCATCACCAGATAACTGGAAAATGTGCCCAGGATGGAGGCAACACCCTGTGCCGTCGGGTGGTGATGGGGATGACTACTCACTTTTGGGTGTCCCTTCGAGGCCTGTCCCCTGAAATCTCATAATCCCCTGTCTCCTGGACCCTCCTATCTGCATCTTCCACTTGTCCCTCCCTTTAGCTGCAGGAGATCAAAGTTCTCCAGGAGATGCAGCTGCTTCAGCTGGCTGTAGACAATTATCACCTTCAGCCTGTGGAGCAATTTTGGGTCTGCCTCCAGTTAACGGAGTGGCTCAGTGAGACTGAGAGGTGAGGGTCCAGCAGATCGGCAGAGGTTATGGAGAATATTTATTTTGGGCCAGCTGCCAAGAGCCTGTGGCCATGGCTCCCTGGTCAGTGTCAGGCCCTGCTGCATGGTGACCCCGGGGGCCCAGCACTCCAGCTGGGCAGGCACTGGGAAGGAGACTAGGGGTGTGGCTCCTACATAGAGACCTCACATCTGCCTCTATGACTTGTAGCTACAACCTGTCCTGCTAGCTGGATCGCTTATCCCAGTAGGCCAGCAACTCCTTAAGGCCATGGAGAACATGCCATGATGAATCTTAGGGGACACTGCCTGGACCAGCAGGAGTGAAGTGCCTTAGGGCTCAGTGACATTTGGGTTAGGCATGGGATCCGGGTGTCAGACAGCTACACTGGGCTTCCAGCTCCACCACTGACCAGTGGGGCAGAGGACTCACTGCTATGGTACTTGAGGCCCCATTGTCATAAATACAATGCACACTGCCTATTCCTTTTTCTCATTTATCTGTTTATTTATAATCAACAGGTACTACTGATCTCTGTTGGTGTTTTTATTGAAAATTAATAAGCATGTGATACATTTTTTATCATTCTTCCTCATGATTTCTTTACTATATGATTCTTCTCATATGTGGTACTTAAGAGTAGTTAAATTCATAGAAAACACAAAGTAGGAGAGTGTTTCCCAGGGGCTACAGGGAGAATAAGGAGTTGTTTAATGGGTACAGTTTCAGTTTCAAAAAATGGAATATGCTTTTTATATATGGAAATGATGGTAGCAAAATAATGAGTGTACTTAATTCATCTCAATGGAAACCTTTAAAATGGTTAAAATAGTTAATTTTATGTGTATTTTAACATAATGTATAAAATTATTTTAAATTTTTATATTATTTTTTAAGAGACAGAGTCTTGCTCTGTTACCCAGACGGGAGTGCAGGAGTGCAATCATTGCTTCCTGTAGCCTTGAACTCATGGGCTCAACTCATCTTTCTGCCTCAGTCTTCTGAGTAGCTGGAATAGCAGGCACATGCCACCGTGCCTGGCTAATTTTTAATTTTTTTGTAGAGAGAGGGTCTCACTCTATTGCCCAGGCTGGTCTAAAATTCCCAGCCACAAGTGATCCTCCCACCTTAACCTCCTAAAATATTTTAGGCTGAGCACATTGGCTCATGCCTGTAATCTCAGTACTTACATATCTACAGCAGGATTGATGAATATTACAAATATGACATACAAAAGAAAGTATATGTAAAAGTATACATACTATATAATGTCATTTATGTAAAATCCAAAAAGAATATAAAATTGAGGTTTTGGCGTTCAGTAATAGTGGAGTAGCTTGTTGAACACTACTCTTACAAATAATGGTAAAATCTGGATACAATGTCATATATTATATAGAAACACACATCTATATATCATACATATGATATATGTGGGGATAAGAAGCGAATGATAATTTTAGCTGTGCCCACTGAAAGGGAGACAGGCATTTGAATTTGAATCCAGCCAAATTAACTCCCTCTTCAAAAACTAACAACACTCTTCAAAGGAATACAACAGGATCCAGAGTCTCTGTAAGTATTATTTACAGTTTTTAAAATACAATTTTAAAATTTAAGAGACATGAGAAGAAACACAAAAATGTTATCCATACACAAGACAAAACACAGGCATTAGAAGCTATCCCCAAAATGTCCAAGATGTTGTTATCAGCAGTCAAGTATTTGAGAGCAGCTATTAAAACTATAGTCATGGGATGAAGAAAAAAAATTTTCATAATGAATGAATACATGTGGAATCTCAGCAGAGAAATGCACATTATTAAAAAGAACCAAATAGAAAGATAATGAAATTTTAAATAGTACTTCTAGGTTGATTCATAGATTAGAAAAAGACAGAACAATAGAAATTATTCAATCTGAAAAAAAGAGTAAAAAAAGTTTGAAGAAAATGAACAGAGTCTTACAATCTGTGGGCAGATTGTGTCCTAGAAAGAGTGAAGGGACAGAAAAATTAAATGGGGTGCAAAAGTAACAACTAATAGCTGAAAACTCGCAAAAATTTATCAAAACCCCACATTTTGTATCCAAGCAGTCAACAAATTCCAAAAAGAAAATCCAAGTAAAATCGTACAAAGGCCACATTATGATTTAAGAAACTGGCAGGACAGGGCTTCCAACTGACTTTCTAAAATTTCTAATTTTTACTAATTATAATGATGGAAAATAGGTTATCCTTGAGAGATTTATCTTGGAGAAAGTCTCACATATCAGGCACAGATGACTAAGGGTTATTAAAGGCAGATGACTTTCTAGCCTTGTTTTAGAGTTTTAATTTCTTACCTTGGAAATAAATTTGTTTCTTACAAATCTTGTAGTAAAAGTGATTCTCCAGAAAGATGTGCCCAGGATATTCTCTCCTGTTGCATCCTCCCTGCACAGAATTGAAGCTGTGTGTACTTCAATTTCAGAAATATACAGTATGAATTACTTAGTTAATCTGAAAAACAAAAAGAAAAACATGAATTAAGATAATTACTGTTATGTTCCTTCAGCAAATTACTAAAAGTGGTTCCACAGAGATATTTAAAAATGATTATTAAAAGAGTTTTTAAGGGAGCCCTATTCAGGGCAAAAAGACATTGTACATTACCTCAGTACACAAACTTTCCTAATGTTTTGGGAAGGACCTAGGGTCCTGTTTTGTCCTTTTGGCCCGTGTTAACACGAGGACACCTGATACCTGGGAACCAGCCTGTGTGGGAGTCACATAGTGGTGGATGTGGCTCCCAAAGTGGCTTAAAGGGGTCCCTTCTCTGTGCAGTTGAGTATTCTGATTGTACGAAGGAGTCAGGCCTTTCCCGTGTGACGTTTTCTCCTCTTTATTACAGTGGCAGGCGCATCCCTGCGAGAGGCCTGACCCAGGTGTGTAGGCCAAGCAGCCAGCCTGGAAATCCAATGGGGTGTTCTTGGGGTACAGAGGAGGATCTGTGACAGTCCAGAGAGAGAGAAAGGAAAAGGTGGCTTTGAAGAGGCAAGTGCAAAGATATCAGAGATGGGGTATTGTCATTTTAGGCAGTTAATTGACGGTTTCACTTACTAGGGAGCTCCCATCACGGGCTCCCAAAAGACCTGACAACTGCTAGGCCCACGGGCCATTAGCTGCACCTTTACGGAGGGGCTGCACTATGCATGTCTGAAAGCCGCGTGGGACAGAGGAAGGGGCAGGGATGAGGGAAAGGACGGGGTGAGGGAAGGAAGGGAGGGTAAACCTAACTACGGCAACCTTGAGCAGGCTGGAAGAGGCTTCCTCAGGTAGGGGTGATGTCACAATCACAGGTTGAGATCAGCTGCCCGGGCCACGCTGGCTCCTCGCAGGCAGGCGAGATTTGGGAACAGCCAGGATCCCCTCCGCATGGGAAAACAGCTCTAGACGCGCAGAGGGGCGGAGTCCAAACGGGTGCCATCACCGTACATCCTGGGAGCTGTAGTCTCTTAACCGCTCGTAGCCCGTTGGTGGCAAGGCGACAGTATTACAATCCCAGCATGCGCAAGTCTGGGGGCGGTGCGAAGCCCTGGGTACACAGCGATGCGCGCCTAGCTAGACATGCTGAGAGATGTAGTCTCTTAACCGCTCGCAGTCCCTAGGTTGCAGGACTGCAGGACTACAGTCCCGGCATGCTCCGGGCTCGGGGTTTGGGCATAGCCTTAGAAAGAGAGGCAGGGCGGCAGGGCGCGGTGGTTTTCGCCTATAATCCCAGCTCTTTGGGAAGCCGAGACGGGCGGATCACGAGGTCAGGAGATCGAGACTATCCTGGCTAACACGGTGAAACCCCGTCTCTACTAAAAATACAAAAAATTAGCCGCGCGTGGTGGCGGGCGCCTGTAGTCCCAACTACTCGGGAGGCTGAGGCAGGAGGCTCTCTTGAACCCCGGAGGCGGAGGTTGCAGTGAGCCGAGATCGCGCCACTACACTCCAG
Source organism: Gorilla gorilla gorilla (assembly GCF_029281585.2). Classification (NCBI taxonomy): domain Eukaryota; kingdom Metazoa; phylum Chordata; class Mammalia; order Primates; family Hominidae; genus Gorilla; species Gorilla gorilla. Next base: position 73,769,679 of record NC_073230.2, on the reverse strand, counting down.
CCTGGGCGACAGAGGGAGACTCCGTCTCAAAAAAAAAAAAAAAAAAAAAGAAGAAGAAGAAGAAAGAAGAAAGAAGAAGAAAGAGAGGCAGGGCGCTGCGCACCTCGCCGGGCGTGCGGGGACGTTGTAGTCTCTTAACGGCTCCCGGCTCTCTGGTCGCCTGGCTGCAGGACTACAATTCCAGCAGGCACCGGGCTCAGTGGGAGGGGCAGGGTGGTGTGGACCTGGCAAAGCAGTGCTGCCCGCTCACCCCCTGCTGCCCTCTCTCCATGGCGAGTGAGTTTGGAGAGAGATATAAGGGATAAATCTGGGCTTTTGCCCAAATCTGGCAGGTCCTACCTCCGGCTGAGCAGCTCTTCCTCTCTTTATCCTTATCCGCTGGTCTTTCCATGGCATCGCGCCTCCTTCAGCCCATGGAGCCGCCTGCTTTTCTAAACTACTACAGAAACTGGCCTGATGTCTGTCTGAGATATTGTACATTGTGCCACCGGCCTCTGCTTACTCCAGGCAGAGCGCCAGTTCAGCAGCATTTGGGAGAAATTTGCTGCCTGGGCCGCCCGTAAACAACTTGAGCTTTGCAGTGGGTAACATGGGCTGTGGTTTGGTGAAAATGTCAACCTCACTGACCCCTTTTTCGTGGAAGTAGAAGTCGAGACATGAGGGACAGTAATTATTGGCTTACCTGGGATCTGCTAAAAGCAGAGGAGAAAGCCCCAGTGTTTCCAGGCATGTGTCTGGGTGGGCCATTTTTACCAACCCATTTAAGGGGCTAGGCCTCCAAAAATCAACCTAAGGGTAATGATTGTTGTGATATTTTACACATGTGATCATGGCTTCATCTCACCTTAGACCTGACTGGCCAGTGTCTCAAAGACATAGATGGTGACCAGCTCTCTCTGGAACAGATGGCACTCCAGCTTTGCGGGAGCAACTTTCAAGGTTAGATCATTTGGAAGGCATTTGAACCTGTGAGGTTTAACATCTCTGCTTTGGATGGAAAGCTCATGACCTTCTGCAGTCAGGGATGTAACTGAACTTGCTGGGACTGATCTGTTGAAATGTTCTGTCTAGATAGTGGAAACATCCAGGAGCACTTCTGCTTCCATGTAGCCTCTTAATAATTGATGTCCCTAAAATACTAAGTACTCAGAAACAGTTACTTTTGGCGGGGCACAGTGGCTCACACCTGTAATCCCAGCACTTTGGGAGGCCAAGGCGGGTGGATCACCTGAGGCCAGGAGTTTGAGACCAGCCTGGCCAACATGGTGAAACCCCATCTCTACTAAAAATACAAAAATTAGCTGGGCATGGTGGTGTGTGCCTGTAATCTCAGCTACATGGGAGGCTGAGGCAGGAGGTGGAGGTTGCAGTGATCTGAGGTTGCACCACTGCACTCCAGCCTGGGCGACAGAACAAGACTCTATCTCAGAAAAAAAAAAAAAAAAAAAAGAAAGTTACTTTCAGAAAGCTGGTATCAGCGTTCTTGTTTTTATATCTAATCTGTAATAACCCGGGTGTTAATCTACAGGAAAGTGATAGTTCATTCATGTCACACATTCCAATAGTTTTTCATTTGTGATTTCTGAATGTGGTACACTATCAAAAAAAATGGGAAAACATGATTGTGACCATGGAAATCTATTACTGTACTTGTGAAACTTGTGAAGAATTCACCACTTCAGGATTAATTACACCTGGATTCATCACTGCCTTTGTAAAGAAAGGAAGAGAAACCATGTGTCATCTATGCAGGTGGCAAGATGAGGAAGTATAGGGAGATGACAGCACAATACTAGGGCTCTAGTCTTTTTTTTTTTTCTTTGAGACGGAGTCTCATTCTGTCACCCAGGCTGGAGTGAAGTGGTGCAATCTCGGCTCACTGCAAACTCCGCCTCCCGGATTCACGCAATTTTCCTGCCTCAGCCTCCCAAGTAGCTTGCTTTACAGGCATTTGCCATCACGCCCGGCTAATTTTTGTATACTTAGTAGAGACAAGGCTTCATGATGTTGGCCAGCTGGTCTCAAACTCCTGACCTCAGGTGATCCACCCTCCTTGGCCTCCCAACCTGCTGGGGTTACAGGCGTGAGCCATCACGCCAGCCGGGTGCTGCTCTTTTTAAAAGTAAGGCCCTTAGTGACAGTCTGTGTGGTGAAGTGCTTGCATCCCTCCCCTATCCCTCAGTATTCTCACCCTACTCCCTGTTCCCTCTTTAGGTAAGGGTATCTGATTACACTTGCTCACAAGTGTTGAAAGGGAATGTTGTAATGTGAACCTATACATCATTTTAAAATGAGGATTAACGGAGAGGAGTCTTGGGACCTGTGTTTAGATGCACTGCTGTTTGGTGTGTGGCTGCAAAGACACTGTGCTGTCAGCCATCTCATGGCAGCTGTCTGAGAAGATTGGTCCTGATGCAGCCACAGCTGCTGTGCATGGAGCAGGAGCTCCTTGCAATTTGGTGTCTTCTGGTTAGATTTTGTGGCTCTGACCCTCCTCTGCTCTCCCATTCCTGGTAGTATCTGCTGGGTCGTGTGGTTTGTTCCACTTTTTTTCCTGTTAGCCTGTTGTTTAACTGTATTTCACAGGGTCTTTAGGGATTCTACCCTTACTAGACTAGTCACTGGACATTGGTCAGGTACTTATCTTGCTGGAGCCCCCATGCTCATTCTCTCCAGCGGAGCTGTGAAGAATTCAACTTACTTGTCAGTCTTCTCGTTCGGATATTGCTGGACTCTATGAATCTGGGAATTGTGTCTTTGGTCTCATCAATATTATCTCTTTTATATATTTTGAAGTCTGATACCTTTTTGTTTTGTTTTGTTTGACACAGAGTCTTGCTCTGTCGCCCAGGCTGGAGTGCAGTGGCAGGATCTTGGCTCACTGCAACCTCTGCCTCCTGGGTTCAAGTGATTCTCCTACCTCAGCCTCCTGGAGTACCTAAGACCATAGGTGCCCACCACTACCATGCCCAGCTAATTTTTGTATTTTTAGTAGAGACAGGGTTTCCTCATTTTGGCCAGGCTGCTCTCGAACTCCTGACCTCAGATGATCCGTCTGCCTCGGCCTCCCAAAGCGCTGGGATTACAGGCATGAGCCACTGCACCCAGCCACTGATACTATTTTATTAATAATGTGGACACTTGCAGTAACCACCATTTTTAAATATTAGTGAATTTAGGCTGGGTGCGATGGCTCACGCCTGTGCCACTTTACTCCAGCCTGCGCGACAGAGCGAGATTCTGTCTCAAAAAAAAGAATTTAACTCTGGCAACAATTTGATGAAGTAGGCATAGATCCGCATTTTACAGGTTAGGAAACTGACACCCAGAGGTTGAGTCATTTCATTAACACCACACAAGTTTTTAGAGCATTTCAAATCTTAACCTAGAAATCTTTCTCTAGGATTTTTAAGCATATCTCATATTCTACTTTGTTTCTCACTGCCAGAGTCCCAGAGGGTACAGATCTCATTCTCACTCCATTTTCTTCTTGTCGATACAAAACTGGCAAAAAAATAGCCTCATGGGGAGGGAGGAAACTAGCTGGAGCTGGGCCTTCCGTTTTCTATTTCTTACCCTTGATAATTGTTAGTTTTTTTGAGTGAGCTGGAGAGTGACGGAGCCTGGCCAGTCCTCACCTTTAAAGTTTGTTATGTAAAGCTAATCCACTTACTTTTCGCAGGTGTGATTATTCTATTCTTTTTTTTTTTTTTTTTTTTTTTTGAGACAGATGGAGTCCTGCTCTTTTCACCCATGCTGGAGTGCAATGGTGTAATCTTGACTTATTGCAACCTCTGCCTCCTGGGTTCAGGAGATTCTCCTACTTCAGCGACCTGAGTAGCTGGGATTACAGGCGCCTGTCATCATGCCCAGCCAACTTTTTGTATTTTTAATAGAGACAGAGTTTCACCATGTTGGCCAGACTGGTCTCAAACCCCTGACCTCAGGTGATCCCCCCGCCTAGGCCTCCCAAAGTGCTGGGATTACAGGCGTGAGCCACAGCGCCCAGACTTACCCTAATTATTTTTCTGGGTTTTCTCTTGTAAATTCCTTCTGTGCATTAAAATACAATGCAAATATGGATGAAAATAAAACTTTTGCCCTCCTAATAAATGGTAAAACACTCTTATTTATTTATTTTTTTTTTGACAGAGTATCCCTCTTGTTGCACAGGCTGGAGTGCAATGGCGCGACCTCGGCTCACTGCAACCTCCATCTCCCGGGTTTAAGCAATTCTCCTGCCTCAATCTCTTGAGTAGCTGGGACTACAGGAACGTACCACCATGCCCGGCTAATTTTTGTATTTTTTCTAGAGACAGGGTTTTGCCATGTTGGCCAGGCTGGTCTTCAGCTCCTGATCTCAGGTGATCCACCCACTTCAGCCTCCCAAATTGCTGGGATTACAGGCTTGTTTGGACTGAGTTCCAGATCTGGGCTGTCATGGAACATAACAGGGACCCTTCATGCGGACAGCAAGAAGGTTCACTGACCCAATTCAGAGGAAGGAGGAGCCTGGCCTTCAAAATTACTATGACCATCAGAATGCCCTAGGAGATCAAAGAAATAACGGAGTGGGTGTGAGACCTTTTACAAATGTGTGCACTCAAGCAGTGCAAAGGCAAACCTCCTGGTGGGTAATCAGAATTCAGACCCCACTTTTACCCTCACTGAAGTCTCATTTGGATTTTTGGCTGCTGTCAAAGACCTGCCAGTTAGGATTCCAAGCCTCTTTTTTGAGTCCTAGCTCTTGTAGTAGACAGAATTTCTAAAATTCCCCAAAGATGTCCAAATCTCGGGAACTTCTGAATATGATGGGATTTCAGTCCTGTGATTGTGTTATGTTTCAAGATAGGAAGATTATCCAGGTCGGCCTGGCCTAACTATGCAGGCCTTTGAGAGCATAGAGCTTTCTCTAAGTCAGAGATTCAAAGTAGGAGGGAAATGCAATGTGCTTTTGCTGACTTGGAAGATGGAGGGGCAATTTGAGAAAAATGTGGGGAAACATCTACTTACAGAGAGTGGGTCCTAGCTAGCAGCGAGCAAGGGAACAAGGATCCCAGTCCTACAACCATGAGGAATTGGAAATTGGTAACAACCAGAATGGGTTTAGAAATGGGTTCTTCCCAGCACCTCTAGATGAGAGCCCAGACTGTTTGATACTCTGACTTCAGAGTTTTGAAAACTAAAACAGAGAGCCCAGTGGAGCCTGCCGGACTCTGAACCATAAGTTCTACAGAACCATGAGCTAATAAATGGGTGTGTTCTTAGCCACTAATTTTCTGGTGACCTGTTACAGAGCAATGGAAGACTAATATGCCTCTCATGCCCTGTGCAGTGTTAACCTCAGCAGCACCTTCTAGGTCTAGGGGACTCATGTAATATATTCTTTTTTTTTTTTTTTTTTCCCGAGACAGTCTTGCTCTGTCACCCAGGCTAGAGTTCAGTGGCATGACCTTAGCTCACTGCAACCTCTGCCTCCCGGGTTCAAGCGATTCTCCTGCCTCAGCCTCTCGAGTAGCTGGGATTACAGGTGCACACCACCATGCCTGGCTAATTTTTGTATTTTTAGTAGAGACAGGGTTTTACCATATTGGTCAGGCTGGTCTCGAACTCCTGACCTTAAGCGATCTGCCCATCTCAGCCTCCCAAAGTACTGGGATTACAGGCGTGAGCCACCACACCCAGTCTTTGACTCTATTTCTTGGGTCCTGCCTTTAAGAGGTATTGTGACATACCTTTGGGTTAATCACTTAGGAATGTGACTGACTTCTGTTCCCTAGGACCTGTCTACAAGCAACATTGTAACATATTTCTGAGCCCATCACATGGATAATGTGACCCTTTTCTTTTTGTCCTGCCCCAAGTGAAGATTGTGACATGTCACCAGGCCCTTTGTCTAGGCATTATGACTCTTCTCTCCTGTCTGGGCCCTGATTACAAGGGAGATTGTGACAATCACTGGGCCCATCATGTAGATAATAAGACTTTCTCTTCCTGCCTGGGCCTTTTCTACAGAAAAGATTAAGGCATCACTGGGCCAAGCACCCACATGATGTCACTCGCCTGCCTGCATTCTGCCTACAGTGGGTATTGTGACATATCCCTGGCACAGAACCAAGGTAATGTGACTCACCTACCTGGTTCCTGCCCACTGATGGGATTGTGACATATACCTAGGTCCAGCTCACAGGCATGATGATAACTGTCATACGTGGACACAGCCAATAAGAGATTTTTGCTCTTAGGCTTATTACAACAGGTATGCTTCTGGGTATTCTACATATAGAGAGGTCACAGACTATTAGGACGCTCATGCATATTTTATAAAGACCTTGGGTGGTACAAAGATGTTGTCACAGGCCAGTGCACATGTGAAATTGTGACTCCCCTAGGCATACCCAGCCAATCATTAAGATTTTCACCCTCAATGCATGCATACAGCCCACTCTTGAGGTTCTCAATCTCACACCTGGTAGCAGTCAAAATTTGGAATTGTGACTCTCATATGGGGATTTGATTGACAGGTAAAATTATAACTCTTTTTTTTTTTTTTTTTGAGACAGAGTCTCGCTCTGTCGCTCAGGCTGGAGTGCAGTGGCACGATCTCAGCACACTGCAACCTTCGCCTCCCAGGTTCAAGCAATTCTCCTGCCTCAGCTCTTGGACAAAACTTCAGCACTCCTGCTAGGGTGTGTCTGCCCTACTAAGACACTGTGCGCAGGTGGAGTTGAGGCTCTTATGTATGGATCCTGTCCACTGTTGAGATTGTGAATTGCATGTGTAGACTCAACTCACAGGAGGTGTTGACTCACAAACCTCCAGCTGGGACATGTGCAGGATTAGAAATTTTATTTCTGGATCTTTCTTCAGGTATGATTGTGACATATACCTTTGCCTAGCACCTGATTGCTTTTACATTTTTGCCTGGGCCCAGTCTACAGTTGAAATTGTGACATATACTTGGGCTACATAGGTGATGTGATGTTCCTGCCTGGGCTCTGCCTTCAGGAGAAATTGTTACATATCTCTGGGCCAATCACCTAGTGATGTGACTCTCCCTATCTTTCTAGGCCCAGCTTACAGAAGGCATTGTGACAGATCTCTGGGCTCATTACCTAGGAGATGTGACTCTACACTGCCAGTTGGGCCGAGCCCCACTGAAGATTGTGACATATTACTGAGCCCATAAACTAGGTGACATGACTCTGCTCCCCAGCCTAAGCCATAATTAAAGGGGACATTGAGACATATTGCTGTGCCCAGTACCTATGTGATGTGACTCTCCTTTCCTGCCCAGGCTATGCCTAAAAGAAATTGTTACATATCATGGAGCCAAGATCCCAGTTGATTTAACTCTCCTCCTGGGCCCTGCTCACATGGGAAATATTGGCATATTCCTTGCCTAGCACTCAGGTGATGTGAACTTCTGCCTGGTCCCTGCCCATATATGTGAGATTGTGACATATACATAAGCCCAACTCACAGGCATAATGATGATTCTCTTACCTGGACCAAGACAGTAGAAAATATTTTGACTCTTCTAAATAGACTATGGAAATAGGCAATTTACTGGGTCTTTTACTTGTGGAAAGATCAGAGATTACAACACTCATGCATATTTTATAAAGTTCCTGCGTGGCACAGAGAGTGTCATAACAGGGCTCAGCACACAGGTGGGATGGTGACTCTCATAGGCACAGCCAACAGTCAGGATTGTCACTTTGCCACATGGACACAGCCCAGTCACTGCTGAGCTTCTGAATCTTATGCTGAGAGACAGTCAAAAGTTGGAACTGTGACTCTCATATGTGAATCTGTTCTACAAAAAAAGATGATGACTCTCAAATATTCAGCACATGTGTGAGGCTGTTACTATTCTACCAGGAAAAAGTCTGCAGGGGTCTTGGGGCTCTCATGCAGGAATCCAGGTCACCACTGAGATTCTGACTTGCAAACTTGTACCCAACTCACAAGTGTTTACTCCCATACCTGGTGTTGGGACCAATGTGAGATTGTGAATCTAATCTCTGGACATTCCTACAGGTGTGACTGTGACATATACCTTTGCCCAGCTTGTGAGATTTGATTATTTTGCCTGGATAAAACCAACAAATGAGACAGTGACATATATTTGGGCCATACACCTTGGCAATATTACTCTCCTGTTCTTGGCCCTTTACTTAGGGGAAATTTGGACATATCTCCAGACCTATCACCTAGGTTATGTTACCATCTTTTTCTGCCTGAACCTTGACCACAGGGTAAATTGTGATACATTTTTAGAGCCATCCCCTAGGTGACATGATTCTTCCCTTCTGCCTGGGTCCTGCTTCCAGTAAGGATTGTAACATATCGCTGGATCCTGCACCCAAATGATGTGACTCTTCTGCCTGGGCCATACCAACAGTGGGAATTGTGACATATTTCTGGACCCAATATATAAGTGACGTGACTATCATTTTATGTCCACAGAAGGCGTTGTAACATCTCACTAAGCCCAGCACTCAGGTGATGTGGCTTTCCTGCTATGGCACTGCACACAAGAAGAATGTTGACAGAATTCTGTCGGAATGTTGAAGAATTCTGGCCCAGAATTCAGGTGATGTGACTCTTGCCTGATCTACACCCAGAGGTGAAATTTTTACATATACCCAGGCCCAGTTAGTGGACATGATAATGACTCTCATACGTAGACTCAGCCAAAACAACAGATTTTTTACTCTTCTGGCTAGACTTAGGGACACAGGTAAGGTTCTGGGTTTTCTTATAAAAGGTCACGGGAGATTATGACACGAATATTTTACAAAGCCCTTGGGTGGTATAAGCTGTGTCATAACACGGTCCAGCACGCAGGTGAGATTGTGACTCCCATAGGTGCACCCAGCCAACAATGGGATTGTCACCCTTAAACCTAGACACAGCCGACTGGTGAGGTTATAAATCTCACATATGAATGCAGACCACAGTTGGAATCATGACTGTCGTATGTGGATTTGGCCACAGGTCGAAGGGAAGTCATTTCTTGACTAACTCACAGGCACAGTGTTGTCTCTTACACTTGAACCAAGCTAACAGAAGAGACATTGACTCTCATTGTTACGCTTGGGAAAATGGGGATGGTTCTGGGTTTTCTACTTGTACAAAGGTCACAGAAAAAAATCACAACACATACAACATAAAATCACATACAGTATAATGCCCTGTGGTGGTACAGAGAGTGTCAACACAGCCCAAATACAAAGTTGAGTAATTCTCATATGCACAGCCAGCTGCCAGTAAGAATTGCCACCCGCACACAGGGACAGATCCCATTAGTGAGGTCCTGACTTTGCCTTGTGGACACACTTCACAATTGAAATTGTGACTGTCATATGCAGATCTGACCACAGGTAAGATTGTGACTCATTTCTGGACCCAGCTCACAAACATGGTGATGACTCTCATACCTGGACCCAGGCAAGAGAAAATGTGTTGACTTCTGCCTGGGCTTAGGGTAACGGGTAAGATCTTGGATCCATAAAAACATAAAGTTCTCAGAGCAGAATTCCACTCTCAAGCATATTATGTGAAAATCTCAGATGGTACAGAGAGTGTCATAACATAGCCAGAAACATAGAGAAAATTGTGAATCTCATATGCATACCCAGCCAACAATAAGGATGGTCACTCTCCCATATAGACACAGCTCACTGTTGAGGTTCTGAATCTCACGCCCAGAGGCAATGAAAAATTGAAAGTTTGACTCACATACATGCATCTGGTCAACAGGTAGGATAGTGACTCTGAGACCAAGATTCAGCACCCTAGTGAGGCTGTGCCTATCTTATGGGGACTCTGTTTGCAGGTGGAGATGGAGCTCTCATGCACGGATCCTGCCCAGTGTTAAGACTGTGTCTCTTGTATTTATTTGGATGCAACTCACCGGAGGTGTTGACTGTCAGACCTAAAGCTGGGAAATATGTAGAATTGTGAAATTTATTCCTGAACCTTCCCGCAGGTGTGATTGCGGCATATACTTTCACACAGCATCTAATTTATTTTACAATTTGTTTGAACTCAGCCAACTGTTGGGACTGTGACATATACCTGGACCAAGTTCCTAGGTGATGTAACTCTCCAGCCTGGGCCTTACCACAGGGTACATTGTGACATATCTTAGGACTTATCACCTATGTGATGTGACTCTACTGACTTGCCTTGTCTTGGCCTCCAATGGGGATTGTGACATATTTCTGTGCCCAGTACATAAGTTATGTGACTCTTCTTTCCTGCTTGTGCATTTAGAAGTGATTGTGACATATTGCTGGGCCAAGAACCTAGGTGATGTGACTCTCCTGCCTTGGCCCTGCCTTCAGGAAAAATTGTGATGTGACTCTGGGTTTATTACCTAGATGATGTGACTCTCGTGTTCTGCATGGGCAAGCCGAAAGGGGTCATTGTGACATATCTCTGGGCACATCAAAGAAGCGGTGTAATTTTTCTCTCATTCCAGGACTCTAGTCTCAGTAGGGATTGTGACATATCACTGGGCCCATAACCTATGTAATGTGATTCTAGTATCCTGCTTGGGCCCTGCTTACAGGAAAGATTGTGACATTTGGCTGGGCCCATCACCTAGTTAATGTGACTCTCCTTTTCTTCCTGTGCCCTGCCCTCAGTGGAGATTGTGACAAATTTCTGGGCCAATCAGCTGCGCAATATGACTCTGCTCTTTCCTGGTCCCTGCTATCAGGGAGCACTGTGACATATCGCCAGGCTCAGCACCTAGGTAATGTGACTCTTCTTGCTGCCTGGACCCTACTTACAGAAGGGATTTTGATGTATTGCTGAAACAAGAACTCAGATGATGTGACTCCCCTGCCTGTGCCCTGCCTGCAGTGGGCATTGTGACATATCACTGGATCTAGCAGCCAGATGATGTGACTCTCCTGCCTTGTTCCTGCCCACAGGTGAAATTGTGGCATATACCTGGGTCCAGATCACAGGCACAATGATGACTCTCTTACCTGGACACAGCCAGTGGGAGATATTTTTTACTTTTGTAGCCAGGCTTAGGGCCACAGGTAATGTCCTGGGTCCCTTACTTGTATAAAATTTACAGAACATTACAACACTCAGGACTATCATAGGAAGACCTACAGTGATACAGAGAGTTTCTAACAGGGCCTAGCTAACAGCTGAGATTGTGACTCTCGTATGCAGACCCAGCCGACAGGCTCTTCATTCTTACACATAAACAGAGCCTATGAATGTGGCACTTAATCTCACACATAGAAACAGTTGCAAGTTGGATTTGTTACTCTCATATGTGGATCTGGTTTCCAGGTGGTTTGGTGACTCTCAAACCATGATTCGGCAGACCTGTGAGGCTGTGAGTTCCCTATCAGAACACTATCTGCAGGTGAGATTGGGGCTGTCGTGCATGGATTTGTGCATTGTTGAGACTGTATCTCCTTTACTTGAACCCCACTCACAGGAGGGGTTGCCTCTCATACATGAAGCCAGGACTCGTGTGAAACTGTGAAACTCATTTCTGTACATTCCCAAGTGTGTGATTGGGAAATATACCTTTGCCCAGAACCTGAGTGATCTGACTCTTTCCTAGGCCCAGCCCACAGATAAAATTGTGACATATACCTGGGCCACCCACCTAAGTAACGTGAAACTCCTTCCTGGGCCCTGTCTGCCAAGGGCATTTTTACATTTCACTGCTACCAGCATCCACCCAGGTGCTATGACTCTCCTGCCTGCTCCCTGCCTACAAAGAGCATCGTGACTTATTTCTGGGTTCATTACATAGGTGATGTGACTTCATTCTACTGCCTTGGCTCTGCACTTAGAGTGCACTGTGACATTTAGCTGGGTACTGCACCCACAAAATGTGACTCTCCTGACTGAGTTCTTCCTACAGGAAGCATTGGAACATATCACTTAGCCCAGCACCTAGGTGATGTGATTCTCCTCTTGCCTAGTTCCTGCCCACTGGAGAGATTGTGACCCATTGCTGAGCCCAGCACCAAGGTGATGTCACTCTCCTGCCTTGGCCATGCCCATGGGGGCCACTGTGACACCTGTCTAGGCTAATTACTTAGGTGAAGTGAGTCTCCTTTCCTGCCTAAGCTCTGCCTACAAGGGGGATTTTGATATATCACTGGGCCCAGCAGCCAGGTGATGTGACTCTTCTGCCAGGGTCCTGCCTGAAAGGGGGATTGTGACATGTCTCTGGACCAGCACCCAAGTGATGTGTCTTTTCTGGCCTCTCCCTCCCCACAGGTTGTATTGTGCCATATACCTGGGACCAAATTACAAGCACAATGATGAATCTTTTACCTGGAGTCAAGACATGGGCAGGATGATGGAACTTATCACTGGACCTTTCCACAGTGTTATTGTGACATATGCCTTTGCCCAACATGTGGTGATTTGACTCTCCAGACTGGGTCCAGTTCACAAATAAAATCGTGCTGTATACTTGGCCAAGAACCTAATAGGTGTAATTGATGTGCTTGGGCCCTGCTCTCAGAAAGATAGTGACATTACACTGCACCCAGCACCTAAGACATGTGATTCTCCTCTTCTACATGGGGTCTGCCTACAGCAAGACTTCTGACATATCAATGGGCTCAGCACTCAGGTGATGTGACTGTCATTTTTCTTCCTGGGCCCTGCCCACATGGATAATTGTGACATATCACTGGCCCCAACTATCAGGTGATGTGACTCTTTTGTCTGGGACCTGTCAACAAAGGGCATTGTGATGTACTCCTTTTTTCTCCCCCCCCAGACACAGTCTTGCTCTGTCACCCAGGCTGGAGTGCAGTGATGTGATTTCAGCTCACTGCAACCTCTGTCTTCCAGGTTCAAGTGATTCTCCTGCCTCAGCCTCCTAAGTTGCTGTGACTACAGGCATGCGCCACCATGCCTGGCTAATTTTTTTGTATTTTTAGTAGAGTCAGGATTTTACTATGTTGGTCAGGCTGGTCTCAAACTCCAGACCTCAAATGATCCACCCACCTTGACCTCCCAAAGTGCTGGGATTACAGGCATGAGCCACGGCGCCTGGCATGACATATTTCTAAGCTCAGCACCCAAGTGCTGTGACTCTCCTGACTGGGCCCTCCCCACGAGGAGAATTGTGACATATCCCTGGACCCAGTCCCTTAGGCCACATGACCCTCCTTTTTTACCTAGGCGCAGCCCACAAAAGTAATTGTGACATATCAGTGGGCCCAGCATCCAAGAGATGTTATTTTTCTGCCTAGGCCCTGTCAACAGAAATACTTTTTACATATCCCTGCTTCAGCACCAGGTGTTGTAACATGTTTTCTGGTTCACACCCACAGGTGTGATTTTGACATATACCTTTTCCTAGCACCTGAGTGATTTGCCACTTTAGTCTGAGCTAATCCCACAAATAGAATTGTGACACATACCTGGCACAGGCACCTAGGTGATGTAACTCTTGCCTTGATGCTGTCCTCAGAGGGGATTGTAATATATCACTGGGCCCAGCACCTGGTGATGTGGCTCATGACATTTTTCCCTGGGCCCTGCCCCAGTGGGGATTGTAAATATCCCTGGGCCCTGTATCCATGTGATGTGACCTGGGCCCTACCCACAGAGGCACTGTGACATCTCTGGGCCCATCCCTTTGGTGGTGTAATTCTCCTTTTGTGCCCAAGTGTTGCCTTCAGGAGGGATTGTGACATATGCCTGGACCAAACACCTGGAAGATGTGACACTCCTGCATGAGCCCTGCCCTAAGGGGATATTTTTACATGTTGCTGAACTCAGCATCTAGGCGATGTGACTCTACCCTCCTATGTGGACCCTGCCCACAGGGTGCTAAGCCAATCATTTCACTTGGCTCAGCACCAAGAAGTTGTTACTCTCCTACCGGGACCTCTCCCACAGGGGACACCTAGATAATGTGATTTTTCTTCGTGGTTCCTGCCCAGAGTTCAAATTGTGATGTATATCTGGGCCCAAAACACAGGTTAAGGTAATAACTCTCCTACCTGGACCAAGACAATAGAGATTTTGGCTCTTGTAGCTAGGCTTAGAACAATGGGTACATATTCCTGACCCAGCTCCCAGGTGATATGACCCTCCTACCTGGTCAGTGCTCACACGTGGGATTGTTACCTATGTTTGGACTCAGCTCACAGGCATGGTGATGACTCTCATCCCTGGACCTAGCCAACAAAAAAAAATGTTGACTCTTGTACCTCAAAATAGAAAATCAGGTAAGATCATGGGTCCATACCAGAATGAAGTTCTCAGAGCTGATTGCAACTTTCATGCATATCATATAAAGCTCTCCAGTGGTACAGAGAGTGTTGTAACAGAGCCCAGCACACAGCTGTGATTGTGACCCTCATATGTACACCCAGCTGACAGTAAGGATTGTCAGTCTACCACGTGAACACAGCACACTGTGGAGGTTCTGAATCTCACAACCGGAGACAGTCAAAAATTGGAACTGTGATCCTCGTATGGGAATGCAGTCCACAGGTTGGATGGTGACTCTGATACCAGGATTAAACACACCTAATAGGCTGTGATTTTTCTACCAAGACATAGTGTGCAGGTGTGATTGGGGTTCTTATGCACAAATAAAGTCCAGTGTTAAGACTGTGACTCATGTATTTGAACCCAACTCACAGGAGATGTTGACTCTCATACCTGGAGCTGAGACATGTGCTGGATTGTGAATCTCATGTTTGGATTTTACCGAAGGTGTGATTGTGACATATACCTTTGTCTAACATCTGAGTAATGTGACTCTCATGTGTGGGCCCAGCACGCATCAGATGGGATTGTTACATACACCTGGGCCAAGCACTTAGGCAATGTGACTCTCCTGCCAGGGCGAGCCCTGTAGTAAGGAGGATTTTAACATATTGTTGTACTCAGCACCTAGGTGATGTGATTTTTCCTCCTGGTTCCTGCCCAGAGTTCAAATTGTGACATATATCTGGGCCCAAAACACAGGTAAGGTAATAACGCTCATATCTGGACTAAGACAATAGAGAGATTTTGCCTCTTGTAGATAAGCTTAGAACAATGGGTATGCCCAGAGTCTCCTACTTATACAAGGTACACAGAAGACTATGACACTAAAAGATATCATATAAAGCCCTCAGGCTGTACACAGAGTGTCATAACTGGACCCAACACAGAGATAAGATTATTCCTCTCCTATGCACACCCAGCTGACAGGATTGTCACCCTCACACATGGACAGAGACCAATGGTGAGATCCTGAATCTCACTTGTAGGCACAGTTTACAGTTGGAATTGTACCTATTGTATGTAGATCCAGCCACAAATAAGATGGTGACTCATTTCTGAACCCAGCTTACAGGCAAGGTGATAACTTTCATGCTTGAACCCAGCCAATAAGAGAAGTATCGACTCTTGTGCCTGGGCTTAATTAAGGCCATGGGTAGTATCATGGGATTATACCACCACTAAAGTTTCAGAGCAGGCTGAAACTCTCACACATACCCTATTAAGCTTTCTGTGGTACAAAGAGTGTAATAACAGGGCCTAGCACACAGGTGAGATTGTTACCCTTGTGTGTATACCCAGCCAACAGTAAGAACTTATACCCTCTCACATAAACACAGCCCACTGAATTTTACATCTGAAGGAAGTTGAAAGGTGACATTGTGACTCTTCTATGTGGATCTGGTCCACAGTTAGGAGGGTGACTCTCAAACTAAGATTCAGCACAACTGTGAGCATATGGCTACCCTACTGAGACACTGTTCACAGGTGGAGATGAGGCTCTCATTCAGGAATCCTGTCCACCATTGAGATTCTGTCTCACATACTTGGACAAAACTCACAGAAGGTGTTGACTCTTATACCTGAACCCTGAAAATGTGTGGGATTATGAATCTTATTCACAGGCCTTCCTGCAGGTGTAACGTATACTTTTGTCCAGCAGCTGATTGATTTTTCTGTCCTGTGTAAGCCTAGCCAACAATTGGAGTTGAGATTATGAAATACACCTGAACCAGGCCCCTAGGTGATGTGAGTCTCTGACCTGGGCTCAGCCCATAGGGGACATTGTGACACGTCTCTGGGCTCATCACTTAAGTGATGTGACTCTACTTTCTTGCTTATGTTCTGCCTCCATTAAGCATTTTGACATGTCACTGAGCTCCGCAGTTTGTGATATGGCTCTCTATTGGCTGTGCCCTGCTAACTAAAACAATTGTGACATATAGCTGAGCCAAGCAACTAGGTAATGTGACTCTTTTTTGCTACCTGTGCCCTTTCTACATAAGGGATTATAATGCCATTGGGCCAGGCCAGGCACAGTGGCTCACGCCTGTAATCCCAGCACATTGGGAGACCAAGGTGGGCGGATCACGAGGTCAGGAGATCGAGACCATCCTGGCTAACATGGTGAAACCCCGTCTCTACTAAAAATACAAAAAATTAGCCAGGCATGGTGACAGGTGACTGTGGTCCCAGCTACTCAGGAGGCTGAGGCAGGAGAATGGCGTGAATCCTGGAGGTGGAGCTTGCAGTGAGCCAAGATCGAGTCACTGCACTCCAGCCTGGGCGACAGAGCCAGACTCCGTCTCAAGAAAAAAAAATGCCACTGGGCCAAGCACCCAGGTAATGTGACTCTCCTGCCTGTAGCCTGCCTACACAGGGCATTGTGCCCTATCACTGAGCCTAGCACTCAGGTGATGTAACTCCTTTTTATGGACTGTCAACAGAAAGAATTGTGACATACCAATGGCCCATCACCCAAGTGATATGACTTTCTTGCCTTCTTTTCACACACAGGTAGAATTGTGACTTCTACCTAGGCCCAGCACACAGAAATTATAATGTCTCTCAGATGTAGAACCAGCCAAATGGTGAAATTTTGACTCTCATAGATAGGTTTAGGGCAAATGATAAGGTCCTGAATCGCCTACTTGTAGAAAGGTTACAGAAGGTTCCTACACACACACATATATTATGAAGTCCTTGGCTGGTACAGACAGCATCATAATACAAACTAGAACACAGCTGAAATTGTGACTTTCATAGGCACACCCAGCAGAAGATTAGGATTGTCACTCTCATATGTGGACAGAGCCTACTAGTAAGCTCCTGAATCTCACATGCTGATTAAGTCCACAGTTGGAATTGTGACTGTTACATGTAAATCTGGCCACAGGTGGGATGGTGACTCATTTCTGGTCCCAGCTCATAGGCATGGTAAGGACTCTAATACCAAGACCCAGCCAATAGAAGAGATGTTTACTTCAGTAACTAGGCTTAGGGCAGCAGGTAATGTCCTGGGTTTCTTACTTGTACAAAAGTCAAAGAGCCTTACAACACGCAAACATATTATACAATGCCCTCAGGAGGTATAGAGAATTTCATAACAGGGCTCAGCACACAGATGAAATTGTGACTCTTGTTTTCACACTCAGCTGATGGTAAGGATTATTACCCTTCCATATGGACACAGCCCATTGTTGAGGTTCTGAATCTCACAGCTGGAGGCAATTGAAAGTTGGATGTGTGATTCTTATACATGGATCCAGATCACAGGTAAGATGATGACTTCTGAATCAAGATCAAACACCCTTGTGAGGCTGTGTCTCCCCTATCAGGATACTATTTGCAGATGAGGTTGGGGGTCTCATACACAGATCTAGTCCATGGTTGAGATTGTGACTCAGGTACTTGGACAGAATTCACAAGAGCTGCTAATTCTTATATTTGGAGCCAGGCTATATGCAATATTGTTAATCTCATCCCTGGACCTTTCTGCAGGTGTGATTTTGATTCATACCTTTGCCCAGCACCTAACTGATTTTACATTTCTGCATGGGTTCAGACTAAATGTGGGATTGTGACATATACCTAGGCCAAGCACATAGGTAATGGGACTCTCCTGCCTGGGCCAATCTCTCAGAGGTGATTTAGAAATATCTTATGCACCCATCACCTAGCTAATGTGACTCTCCTCTTCTGCCTGGGCTCAGCCCACAGGGCCATTGTGACATATTACTGGGTTCAGCACCTAGGTGACATGACTCTCCTCTTCTGCCTGGGCCCCACCCCCATTTCGAATTTGGACATATCCGTGGGCCTATCACCTAGGTGATATGAATCTCCTCTTTTGCCTTGGACCTTCTTACGTGGGGAATTGAGACAAATTACTGGGCCCAGCACCTAGCAGATGTTACTGTCTTTTTTGCCTGGATCTTGCCTACAGAAGGGATTGTGACAAATCAGTGGGCCAAGCATCCAGGTGATACGGCTTTTCTGTCTTAGCAGTGCCTATATATAGCTGGGATTGTGACATATACCTGGGCCAAACATCTGGGTAATGCAACTGTTTTTTCTGAGCCCTTTTCTCACAGAACATCATGATATATCTCTGTGCTCATCACCTAAGTCATGCGAGTCTCCTCTTTTTCCTGGGCTCTGTCCACAGGGTAATTTGTGACATACTGCTGGACCCAGCACCCAGATCATTTGACTGTCCTGCCTTGGTCCTGCCCACAGAGGGCATTGTGACATATGAGTGGGCTCAGCAGCCAGATGATGTCACCTTCCTGCCAGGACTCTTCCAACAGAAGGGACATTGACCTACTCAGGCTCCGTATTCAGGTGATGTGGCTTTCCTTCCTAGTCCCTGCTTGCAGGTGGTATTGTGACATATATCTGGGTCCAGTTCATAGGCATGATGATGACTATCATACATGGGTGCAACCAATAGAAAAGATTTTGACTCTTCTAGCTGGATTTATGACAATGTATAATGTCTTCAGTCTCCAGCTTCTGGTAAGATCACAAAGTATGCGGAAGCTTATGCATATTCTATAATGCCCTTTGGTGGTACAGAACATGTCATTCCAGAGCCCAGCACATAGCCAACAGTTAAAATTGTCAATCTCACACATGGACAGGGCCCACAGTTAAGGTCCTGAATGTCACTAATAGACACAGTTTACTGTTGGAATTTTGACTGTCATATGTGGATCTGGCCACAGGTAAAATGGTGACTTATTGCTGGACCTAGCTCACAGGCATGGTAATGACTCTTATATCTAAA
Source organism: Gorilla gorilla gorilla (assembly GCF_029281585.2). Taxonomy (NCBI): domain Eukaryota; kingdom Metazoa; phylum Chordata; class Mammalia; order Primates; family Hominidae; genus Gorilla; species Gorilla gorilla. The sequence continues at coordinate 73,750,598 of NC_073230.2, read as the reverse complement.
CCAGTCAATAGAAGAGATGTTGAATCTCATCCCTAGACTTGGAGAAATGAGTAAGATCATGGGTTCATATAGGCACAAATGTTTCAGAGTGCATTGCAAGTCTTACACATATATACAGCCGCACATGACGCAAAGAGTAATATAACAAGGTCCAGTACACAGCTGAGATTTTGACTCTCATATGCATACACTGCCAACAGTAAAGAATGTCACACTCCCACATAGACTCAGCCCACTGTTGAGGTTCTGAATCTCACACCCAAAGGCAGTCAGAAGTTGGTATTTTTACTCTTATATGTGGATCCAGCCTTCAGGGGAGATGATGAGTCTCTGACCAAGATTCAGCACCTATGTTAGGCTCTAACTCTCCTAATAGATGCTGTCTGAGGTTTGGCTGTCATGCATGGATTCAAGTTGCTGTTGAAATTGTGATGTGCAGCTGGGCATGGTGGCTCATGCTTGTAATCCCAGCACTTTGGGAGGCCAAGGCAGGTGGATCACCTGAGGTCAGAAGTTCAAGACCAGCCTGGCCAACATGGCAAAACCTCATCTCTACTAAAAATGCAAAAATTATCTGGGTGTGGTGGCACACACCTGTAATCCCAGCTGCTCAGGAGCCTGAGGCAGGAGAATCACTTGAACCCAGGAGGCAGTGGTTGCAGTGAGCCGAGATCATGCCACTGCACTCCACCCTGGGCAACATGAGTGCAACTCTGTCTCCAAAAAAAATAAAATATTAAAATAAATAAATAATAAAAAAGAAAAGAAATTGTGATTTGCATTCTTGGACACATGAGGTTTGTAAAAGTTCATGAGGTGTGTACTTTTATACCTGGACCCAGAACATGTTCAGGAATGTAAATTCCATTCCTAGACCTTCTCACAGGTGTGATTGTGACATAATAACTTTTCCCAGCCAGAACTTGACTGATTAGACTATACTGCCTGAATAAAGCCCACAGTTTGAATTGTGACATATGCCTAAGCCAATAGCCTCGGTACAGTGACCCTCCTGCCTAATCCCTTCTTGCAGGTGGCATTGCGATATACCTCTGGTCTCGTTTCCAGAGGTGTGATTGTCATCTCCTGCCTGGGCCCTGTTCACAAGAGGATTGTGACATATTGCTGAGGCCAGCACTTCTGTGATGTAAACCTTCAGCCAGGGATCTGCCCACAGGGGCCATTTTGACACATCACTGGTCCCAGCACCATAGTGATGTGAATTTCCTACCAGCACTCAACTCATGGGGGGATACTAATATACCCCTGGCTCAGTATTCAGATGATGTGACTCTCCTGCCTGGTTCTGCCCACAGGTGGGATTCTGGCATATACCTAAGTTCGGATCACAGGAATAATAATGACTGTCATATGAGAGCCCAGCCAATAGAAGAGATTCTGACTCTCATGGCTGAGCTTAGAACAATCAGTAAGGTTCTGGGTCTCCTAATTGTATCACAATTACAGAGGATTATGACACTTATAAATATTCTATAAAATACTTGAGTCATATCAGAGCTCATTACAGAGGTAAAATTGTGCTTCTCATATGAGGCACACTATCCAACAATTCGGATTGTCACTCACACATGGACAAAGCCCACTGGTGAGGTCCTGAATCTCACGTGTGCAAACAGTCCACAGTTGAATTTGGGACTGTCATATGTGGATCTGGCCACAGGTCAGGTGACTTGTTTCTGGACCCAGCTCATAGGCATCTCAATGACTCTCATACCTGCTCCCAGTTAATAGAAGAGATGTTGACCCTTGTATCTAGGCTTAGGGCAACGGATAAGGTACTGGATTTCCCACTTTTACAGAGGTCTCAGAGAATTACAACACTCATGCATATTGTATAATGCCCTCAGGTGGTACAAAAAGTGTCGAAACAGGGCTCCTGTCAAAAGTGAGACTGTGACTCATGCGTACACAGGCCACAGTTTGGATTGTAACTATTAAATGTGAACAATCTACTCATGAGGTCCTGGATGTCACTCACAGAAACAGTTCACAGTTGGAATTGTGACTGTCATATATGGATCCATCCACAAGTGGGATGGTGACAAATTTCTAGACCCAGCTTACAGGCATAATGATGACTCTTATATCTGGACCCAACAAATAAGAGAAATGTTGACTCTCATACCTGAACTTGGGGCAATATGTAGGATCATGAGTTTATACCAGTATGAAGGTCTCAGAGCAGGTTTTCATTCTCATGCATTAAAAAAATAAAAAATAAAAAGCTCTTGAGTAGAACAGAGGGTGTCATACAAAGGCCCAGGACACAGGTGACATTGTGATTCTTCTGTGCACACACAACATACAGTGAGGAATGTCATCATTCCATATGGACACAGCACATTGTTGAGGTTCTGAGTATCACTCCCACATCCACTGAAAGTTGAATCTGTTACATGGATGCAGTTCACAGGTAGAATGATGATTTTATACCAAAACTCAGCACACCTGTGAGGCTGTGACTGCCCTAATGAGATTGTGTTTGCAGGTGAGGCTGGAGCTGTTATGCATGAATTCTGTACACAATTGAGATTGTAACTTGTGTACTTAAATACAATTCACAAAAGGTGTTTTCTCTTATACCTTGAGCCAGGAAATATGTGGGACTGGGAATCTCATCCCTGGACCTTACTGCAGGTGTGACTCTGACATATAATTTTTTCCCAGCACCTGATTGACTTTACCATCTTGCCTGAGCTCAGGCAACAGTTGGGATTGTGACATACCTGGCCCAAACACCTAGGTGATGTGACTGTCCTGCCTGGGCCCTGCCCACAGAAGGCATTGTAAGGTATCTCTGAGACCATCCCCTAGGTGATGAGACTCTACTTTCCTGACTATCTCTTTCTCCAGTAAGATTTGTGACATATAATCTGGGCATGTTATCTAGGTGGTATGACTCTCCTCTCATGACTGGGCCCTGTTAACAGGGTGGAGTGTGACACAGTACTGGGCCCAGCACCTAGGTGATGTGACTCCCCTTTCCTGCATGGGCCTTGCCTACACAAAGGATTGTGATATATTGCTAAGCTAAGCACCAAGGTGATGTGGCTCTTGACTGGGTTCTTCCTAAGTGGGCATTGTGACATATTACTAAGCCTAGCAATAAAGGTGATACGGCTTTCCTGCATGGGTCCTGCCCATGGAGGGATATTGACATTTCCCTGGTCCAGCATTCAGGTGATGTGACTTTCCTCCCTGATTCTGCCCACAGGTGGGATTATGACCTATATCTAGGCCCAGGCAACAGTCATGATGGTGTCTTTCTTACATGGACCCAGCCAATAGGAGAAATTTGGACTTTAATAGCTAGGCTTAGGGCAACAACTAAAAGCCTTGGTCTAGTAATTATAAAAAGGTCACAAAAGATTATGACACTCACATGTATTTTATAAAGCCCTTGGGGTGTATAGAGAGTGATAAACAGGGCTTAGCACACAGGGGCGATTGTGACTCTTGTAGACACATGTAGCCAACAATCGCAATTGTCACCTTCACACGTGGACAGAGCGCTCTGGTGAGATTCTGAATCTCACACATGGATGCAGTCCAGAGTTGGAATTGTGACTGTCATATGTGGATCTGGCCTCAGGCTGCATGGTGAGTAATTTCTAGATCCAGCTTACAAGCATGGTGATGACTCTCATGCTTAGACCAAGCCAATCGGACAGATATTGACTCATAGCTAGACTTACGACCATGGGTAAGGTCCTGCTTTTCCTACCTGTACAGAGGTCACAGAGGACTATGAAACCCTAACATATGGTATAACTGGTATAATTCCCTCAGGTGGTACAGGCAGAGTAGGTCAAAACAGGGCCCAGCACAGAGTTAAGATTGTTAATCTCATATACACATCTAGTCAAAAATTAAGATTGTCACCCTCACACACAGACAGTGATCACTGCTGAGGTCCTAAATCTCTTGTGAGTGCAGTTCACAGTTGATATTGTGACAGTCATATATGGATCTGCACAAAGGTGGGATAGTGACTCATTTCTGGACCCCTCTCACAGGCACAGTGGTAAATCTCATTCCTGGGCACAGCAAATAGGACAGATGTTGACTCTCCTCTCTGGGCTTAAAGTAATCAGTAAGATCATGTGTCCACACAAGCATGCAAATCTCAGAGAGTATTGTGACTCTTGTGCATACCTTATAATGCCCTCAGGTACTACAGAGAGCATTATAAAAGGGCACAAAACACAGGTGAAATTGTTACTCTCATATGCACAACCAGCCAACAGTATGGTCACTTTCCAAATGAACACAGTGCACTGTTAAGGTTCTGAATCTCACACTTAGAGGCAGTCAGAGTTGGCATTGTTACCATCATATATGGATTCCATACACCTCTTGGACCAAGATTCAGCACCCCTGTGATATTTTGACTTTTTTAGTGGAACACTGTCTGCAGGTGGAGTTGTGGCTCTCAAACATGGATCCAGTCCACTGCTGAGGTTGTTACTTGCCTTTTGGGCGCAACTCACAGGAGGTATTGACTCTGATCCTGAAGTTGGGCATGTGAGAGATTGTAAATTGTATCTCTGGACACTTTCACAGGTGTGATTGTGACATATACCTTCGCTCAGTATCTGACTGATTTTTCTCTTTGCCTAGGCTGCACCTACGGTTTAGATTGTAAATTATACTTAGGTTGAGGGCCTAGATAATGTGACTTTCCTGCTTGGGCTCTGCCCTCCCGGGGTATTGTGAGATATCTCTGGGCCAATCACCTAGGCGATGTGACTCTCCCTTTCTGCCTGGGCCAGTCCACAGGGGTTACCATGAGATATCCTTTGGCCCATCACCTATGTTACGTGACTCTTTTTTGCCTTGAATCTGTTTACATGAGAAATGGTTACATATCACTGGGCCCATCACCTAGATGGTGTGACCATCTTCTACCTGGAACATGTTTACAGGCTGGATTGTGACATATTGCTTTTCCTAGCACCCAGGAGATGTAAGTTTTATTGTCAGGACCCTGCCCTTAGTAAAAATATTGACATATCGCTGGGCCACCACCTAGTTGATGCGACTCTCCCTCCTAGTCTTTGCCCACAGGTGGGATGATCACACATTTGGCCCAGCTCACAGGTGTAATGAAGACTCACATAGGTGAACCCAGCCAATAGAAGAAATTTTAACTCTTCTAGCTAGGCTTAGAAAAACAGGCAATGATCTGGGTCTTCTACATGTAGAAAGATCACACAATATATCACACTCATGCATATTCTATAAAGTCTTTGGGTGATATAAAGAGTGTCATATCAGCATCCAGCACAGAAGTAAAATTGTGACTCTTATAGGCACACCCAGCAGACAATTAAAATTGTCTCCCTCACACATTGACAAAACTTACTGGTGAGGTCCTGACTCTCATATGAGGACACAATACACAGTTAGAATATTGACCATCCCATGTGGATCTGGCCAAAAGTCAGATGGTGGATCATATCTGGACCCAGCTTACAGGCCCAGTGATGACTCTTATACCTGGACCCCACCAATAAGAGAGGTGTTGACTCTCTCTCATAGCTGGGATTAGGCCAAAAAATAAAGTTCTGGGTTTTCTACTTTAAAAAATACCACAGGTGATTACCACACACATGCATATTCTGTAAAGCCCTCAGATGGTACAGAGAGTGTCATCATAGGACCCAGCACAACACTGAGGTTGTGACTATTGTATGCACACTCAGCTGACTGTTAAAATTGTCACCTTTACATAGGAGAGAGCAAAATAGTGAGTTCCTGAATCTCACTGACAGACACAGTCCACAGTTGGATCATGTCTGTCACATGTGGATTGAGCCACAGGAGGGATGTTGACCAATTTCTGTAACCAGATAACAGGAACAAAAATGACTCTCCTACCTGGACCCAAAAATAAGAGAGATGTTGACTCTCATGCCTGGGCTTAGGGCAATGGGTGAGATCCTACATTTGGTATTGTAAGAAACACCTGGGCAAGCACAAAGGTCTCAAAGCAGATTTTGAGTCTCACATGTGCCATATAAAACCCTCAGGTGGTACAGAGAGTGTCATAACAGGGACCAGCAAACAGGTGAGATTCTGACTCTCATATGCACACCTGGCTGACAATAAGGATTCTCACCCTCCCACCTGAACACAGCCTCCTTACAACGTCCTGAATCTCACACTCAGAGGCAGTCAAAAGTTGGAATTGTGACTCTCATACGTGAATGCAGCCGACAGGTAGGATGGTGACTCTCACACCAAGGTTCAGTGTTGCAGGAAGTCAGGGACCCCAAACGGATGGACCAGCTGAAGCCATGGCAGAAGAACATAAATTGTGAAGATTTCATGGGCATTTATTAGTTCCCCAAATTAATACTTTTACAATTTCTTATGCCTGTCTTTACTGCAATCTCTGAATATAAATTGTGAAGATTTAATGGACACTTATCACTTCCCCAATCAATACTCTTGTGATTTCCTATGCCTGTCTTTACTTTAATCTCTTAATCCCGTCATCTTCGTAAGCTGAGGATGAATGTTGCCTCAGGACCCTGTGATAATTGCGTTAACTGCACAAATTGTCTAAACAATATGAAATCTGGGCACCTTGAAAAAAGAACAGGATAGCAGCAATGTTTAGGGAACAAGGGAGATAACCTTAAACTCTGGCTGCCTGTGGGCCGGGTGGAACAGAGCCATATTTCTCTTCTTTCAAAAGCAAATAGGAGAAATATTACTGAATTCTTTTTCTCAGCAAGGAACATCCCTGAGAAAGAGAATGCATCCCTAAGGGGAGGCCTCTGAAATGGCCGCTTTGGAGATGGCTGTCTTTTACAGTCATAGCGGAGGGAAGAAATAAGCCCTGGTCTCCCGCAGCACTCCCAGGTTTATTAGGACGAGGAAATTCCCGCCTAATAAATTTTGGTCAGACCAGTTATCTGCTCTCAAACCCTATCTCCTGATAAGATGTTATCAATGACAATGCGTGCCTGAAACTTCATTAGCAATTTTAATTTCGCCCCGGTCCTGTGGTCCTGTGATCTCACCCTGCCTCCATTTGCCTTGTGATATTTTATTACCTTGTGAAGCATGTGATCTCTGTGATCCACACCCTATTCATACACTCCCTCCCCTTTTGAAAATCACTAATAAAAACTTGCTGGTTTTGTGGCTTGGGGGGCATCATGGAAACTGCTGACATGTGATGTCTCCCCCGGACACCCGGAGGAGCTTTAAAGAGAGCTTTAAAATTTCTCTCTTTGTACTCTTTCCCTTTATTTCTCAGACCAGCTGACACTTAGGGGAAAATAGAAAAGGACCCACGTGAAATATCGGGGGTGAATTTCACCCAATATCTGGTGCCCACGTGGTCTTTCTTTTTTCCTAAGTGCATGTGGGAACCCAATTCCCTTTGGTAGGTGTGGAGAAATGTCATCGGTTTGGTCCACAGATACGCGTGTTTGACTCCCTGACAACTGGTGAGTAGTCTGTGTATGGTCCGGGTTAACTATGGGTCATGCTACTTTTTATTAACAATTGTACTTCATTCCATTTATATCACCCTTCTTCACTGTTTCAATGCCTTCTGCACTTCATATCAGTGAAAAACAGGCCAGCTGGTGCCAGGAAATGGGCGTTTTGCTAGTGCTACTTTAAGAGTAATGATGAAGAGCACTTGTCTGAATCGTTCCCATGTGGCAAACACTGTGATTTGGCCTAAAGTACACACATTTATTATTTTCCTCTAAATGTACTAATGAAATAAAATTCTTAGCTAAGAAAGGCTTGATCTCATTCAAATATGTTTTATGAAATTTGGTTGACATTTCAGTGTCTCTGACTTAAATGGAATATTTAAAATTTCCATGAATCCAAATAGAGTGTTATACATGAACAATCTTTTGCTAAAAGCCTTTCTGGGGCAGAGTAAGATTCATAAAATTTCTTTATAATATAGAAGAAATGTGGTTAACTATGTTCCCGGTATCAACTCTGAACACTGAGCATTCTCAGTTCCCGGTATTCACCCTGAGTCATTCAGGAAAAACTGGTATCTCCGTAAGGAGACAGAAAAAGTGCTTGGGGGAGGGTCACAATATTGCACATAAATTCTTTTTGCATGCACCTGTTAGGATACTAATCTAATTGGTCTATCATTTGCATGGCTAGATTGTTACTGAATGTAGTCATACTATTTTGATTTTTGCAGCTAATGACATCTGTTACCTATAAGTTTCATATAATAACTTGCTCAGCTGAGACATGAACCTTTGTTAATTTACCCTCAATTGAGGGACTAGATTTGCAGTTTCCAATCTTTCAATGTTAAAGCAAATCAGAGAAGAGTAGTGTGGGTATGTAGTATGCATTTTCCTGCCTAACTATCAAAATTCTTCTCATATTGCCTTTGACACTGTAGGCAGCCACCTAAAAAATATTCCCTCCTAATTTTTTAGCCAGGATATTAGATTTTAAAAGGTCAAGGACTTAATAATTGGGCAAAGCCAAAATCTTGTCTTTGCTTCTTGACCATTTCAAAGAGCATGGCAATTATGCCAAGCCATTGAAAGATGTGGTTCTGATGACTGTTATTTTATTTCAAATGTTCTCTCTAATTGTTAGTCTTATTGTGTTAATCTAAAAGAGAAATGATCTACATCACAATTTGTGCATTCAAGAAATATGTTAAGATGTTCAAAGTTCAATATTCTATTACAGAAGAGTAGAATTCTCTGAAATTTCAATGTCAAATTATTATTAATAAGTTCATTATTTTTTCAACATTTTCCAGTGTTGAAATTAAATAATTGGGTATGCTTTTTCATGATAAGTTCAATTCTAGGAGAGTACTTACTGGTCTGCCTGGTATTTTTGTCATGAATTATGTAAAACTGAGTTAACAGAATGGAACAGAAATGCTAATTTAATCAGAATGAGAATGAATTCAGCCTTGTTGGTAGACTACTGGTATCCCAGAGGCTGATCATTTACTTCAGCTGTGTAGACATTGCTTCCTAATGCCAGTGAGCCCTTGCAACCAAGTTGCCTTTGTTTCCCATTGATGTGGTCATGTTCTGGCCTCTGTTTTTATTAAGCTGTCCCAGATGAAGGGTGATTATTTCTTGCATAAGTGAGATCTCTTCTCTTTTCTCTGCCATAAGATCCTCCAATTATCCCTACAGAAAGCAACATGTTGAAGGCAGAAATGGAGGCAGTATGCAAATATATCCCTTGCCATGTGGCCACCATAAGCAGCTTACAACATGGCTTACCTAGAAGTTTGATTAATTTCAGGGAAGCAGGGCTGTTTTTCCATGACGTGCTTTTTCTTTTAAAAACACCTCTGATTAAATTTAATCTAATCAAGATAATTTCTCTTATGATAAACAGGAAGCCAATACATTAGTAACCTAATTACATGAAAAATGTCCCACCACAGTCACACACATTTTCTCACACTCAGGAGAAAAGGATACACAGCAGGTGTGCACTGAAGTGGGAACCTGAAGGTCATCTGAGAATTTTGCCTACCCTCCTGAATAGATATCTAAAATAGCCTTTCAGTTGCTTTTGTTGTGTTTCTAAGTAAACAAAGATATCATCTGCAAATAATAATTTCACTGCTTTCTAATTTTATTCATTAAAATAATTATCTTTTTCTGGCTTATATGAAGTATTTTTCATTTATATTATACATTCACATACATACATATATAACAGTACAAATGTATCCTTTTTAATTTTTGTCAAATTTTTAAGAATGGATGTTAAAGGTAACTTCTTTTCTGTTTGACAGGGTTTTTATTGTTGTATTCAAGAGTATTATCCCTGGAGTCAAAGTTGCTTGTGTTTTAATACTGGCTCTGCTATTGTGAGCAAGTTATTTCTCTCTCTGGCTCTGTTTCTTTCTTTATAAATTGAGGCTCATAATACCTTTGTTATTAGGTTACTGTGTCTATTAGTCCATTCTCACACTGCTATAAGGACACACCCAAGACTAGGTAAATTATAAAGGAAAGAGGTTAATTTGACTCACAGTTCAGCATGGCTGGGGAAGCCTCAGGAGACTTACAATCATAATGAAAGGGGAAGCAAACACATCCTGTTTCGTATGGTGATAAGAAGAGAAAACGTGCTGAGCAAAAGGGAGAAAAGTCCCTTATAAAACCAGCAGATCTTATGCAAACTCACTCACTATCATGAGAACAGAATGAGGGTAACTGACCACAGGATTCAATTACCTCCCACCAGGTGTCTCCCATGACACATAGGAATTATGGGAACTAAAATTCAAAATTACATTTGGGTGTGGACACAGCCAGACCACATCAATGTGACAACAAAATTTATTAACACATGTATAGTGTTATTGTTAGTGCTCAGTACAAATTAGCTATTATTAATGAGATATTTATATGCTGAATTATGTTAATACATGCTTTCACACAAATATTTTTCCATTACATATGAGTTTTCCAACCAATAGATGAATATATATTTGAATTACAATTTTATTTTAAAGGTGGTATATACGTTTAGAATAATAGTATACACAGTGGAATACTATGTAGCCTTGAAAAGAGGGAAATATTGTCAATTGAAAAAATAAGGATAAATTTAGAGAATATTTGCTGAGTACAATAACCCAGACACACAAGAAAAATACTGCATGATTTCACTTGTATGTAGAATCTAATAAAGTTGTATTTGTTATTTACAAAGTAGAATGTGGAATAATTGGTTACCAGAGGCAGTTGTTGATAAAAGAATGCAAAGTTTTACAGACAGGACAAAGAGATTTTGAGATCTATTGCACAGTAGAGTGATTATAGTCAATGATAATGTATTGTATATCTCAAAATAACTAACAGTAAGTTTTAATGTCTCACCACAAAAAATGCTAGGTAAGTGAGGTGATAGATATGTTAATTGACTTAGTTCATATTTTATACATATATCAAAACATTACTCTGTACCCCATAAATGTATACAGTTTTGATTACTCAACCAAATATACTAGTAATACATGTTTTTTTAAAAATTAACTTTAAAAAACTGGGCCAGAGAAATAAATGTTTCTTCATATCTTATAATTTCAGGAAAATATACATATATTTTTAATTACACATGGCTTGCTTATTTAGTGATGTAGATAAGTAAACTTTTGATATTGTGAATAGTCTGAACCTACCACTCAATAATAAAATGTTAATTATTACTGTTCAGAATAATACAATTCTTTCTTTCTTTCTTTCTTTTTCTTTCTTTTTTTTTTTTTTGAGATGGAGTTTTGCTCTTGTTGCCCAGGCTGGAGTGCAATGGTGCAGTCTCGGCTCACTGCCGTCTCTGCCTCCCAGGCTGAACCGATTCTCCTGCCTCAGCCTCCCAAGTAGCTGGGATTACAGGCATGTGCCACCATGTCCAGCTAGTTTTGCATTTTTAGTAGAGACGGGGTTTCTCCATGTTGGTTAGGCTGGTCTCAAACTCCCGACCTCAGGAGATCCACTTGCCTCAGCCTCCCAAAGTGCTCAGATTACAGGTGTGAGCCACTGTGCCTGGCCTTATTTGATAATAGAATACTTTCAAAGACAGACTCTAAAGCAACTGTTTAAAGTAAAATCTTCTCAACATAAATGATTTTCTTCACTTATAAAGTTATTTAAATATATATTTTAAACTACCTTTAAATTTATAAAGTGAACATAAAAAATTAGCTGGCAAAAAAGAATTTATTAAACAAATAGATCAGAAAACAATTTGCCTCTTTCTCTAATTTTAAAACTGACAACACTCAGCATTTAAGTGCTTATTCTCTAGTGTTACTAGAGTGGTAAAGAGCAGAACAAGATGAGGGATCTCTTTTTAGTATTTATATTCATGCTGTATGAGAATATATGAAAATTTGCCAAGGATAGTATTAAAAATATCCATCGACTATTATAGTCCCAAACTGACCAATTAAAATGAACATAAATTACAAACCCCTGGTGTGGCCACCTTGTTGATCCCAGGCTTAACATTGGTCCTGATCTAAAAAACTTTACAAATCACCAGAGCTAATAAATTTTCTGTACACTCGCTCTATGCTGGGCACTCTTCTGACACCTTCATTTGTATTAATTGCTTTAATTTTATCAAAACCCTAGGATTTAGGCAGTATTATCCTTACTGTACAGCTGAAGAGTCAAGCACAGAGATGTCAAGAAACTGTCTCCAGGTCACACAGCCCATAAGTGGCAGAACCAGGATGTAATCAGGGACCACCAGATAGCGAGCTTTAATATTAGCCCTTATGGCCAGTCCCTCTCACTCAATTTTTTTTTCCATTTTTTATTTAACATTTTTGCTTTGAATTTTCTAATTTATTAGAAATGAAGCAGAATTTAAAAACAACTTTTTTCACCCCTAGATAGTATAGAGAACTTCATTTAGGGTTCAAAGGGCTCAAAACAAAGCCTATCACAAATATTTTGGTTGGTAAATGGTTTCTAATGACCTTATTCCTCCCATTACTTAAAAGAGTCACTAATGGTACTTTTGAAAAATATCTTTTATATTAAAAGCTACAATGAAGCTGAGTGCAGTGGCTCAAACCTACAATCCTAGCACTTTGGGAGGCCCAGGCAGGTGGATTACTTGAGGTTAGGAGTTCAAGAACAGCTTGGCCAACATATTGAAACTCTGTCTCTACTAAAAACACAAAAATTAGCTGGGTGTGATAGCCGGTGCCTGTAATCCCAGCTACTTGGGAGTCTGAGGCAGGAGAATCACTTGAACCTGGGAGGCAGAGGTTGCAATGAGCCGATATCACACCACTGCACTCCAGCCTGGGCAACAGAGCAAAACTCCATCTGAAAAAAAAAAAAAAGCTAGAATAAGCCTATTATTTTATTTAAAATTTGTGATCTAAATGTACATCATTATTCATTGAGTGGTCTAAAGTTTCTGAAAGTTTTGAAAACACTAATATAAGAATACTTTTTCAGTCAGGTGCAGTGGCTCACGCCTATAATCCCAGCACTTTGGGGGGCTGAGATGGGCAGATCACGAGGTGAGGAGTTCGAGACCAGCCTGGCCAACATGGTGAAACCCTGTCTCTACTAAAAATACAAAAATTAGCTGGGCATGGTGGCACGTGCCTGTAATCCCAGCTATTCAACAGGCTGAGACAGGAGAATCACTTGAATCTGAGAGGCAGAGGTTGCAGTTAGCTGAGGTCGCGCCACTGCACTCTATCCTGGGTGACAGAGTGAAACTCTGTCTCAAAAAACAAAAAAAGGATACTTTTTCATATAGAATGATTAAAGCATATTGTTTTCTCAGTGACTAAAATGAAACAAATTAGAATTACTAACCAGTCACTTACAACGTGGTTTTAAATATTATTTAATGACCACATGTGTAGTTTCCTTGAACTCATTTTAACAACTTATTTCTATTGCTTCTTCACTTCTATTAGAAAAAAATTAAAATTTATGTTACTAAAAGCCTATGAATTTTGTTCTAATCTTAGTGATCATCTTAAAATACCTTATATGCTTATGATCATAGAAACCCTATTTACCATTTACATTTAGAAGAGAAATAACTACTTTGCATTAGACCAAACAGAGTAATTCTTTTTTTTTATTGTTTTCTGATTTTTGAGATGGAGTCTCACTCTGTCGCCCAGGCTGGAGTGCAGTGGTGCGATCTCAGCTCACTGCAACCTCCGCCTCCTGGGTTCAAGCAATTCTCCTGCCTCAGCCTCCTGAATAGTTGGCATTACAGGCATGCACCACCATGCCCGGCTAATTTTTTCTATTTTTAGTAGAGATGGGGTTTCTCCATATTGGCCAGGCTGGTCTTGAACTCCTGACCTTGTGATCTGCCCACCTCAGCCTCCCAAAGTGCCAGGATCACAGGCGTGGGCCACCTCACCTGGCCAATTCTTGCTATCTTATAAGCAATTACAATATTAATACCATCACCTAGATAGAACTTAAAGATAACTCAGTTTTTCTGTGCTGTTTCTGTTATTTAACTTGTCAGCAATAGCAATAGAAACTCTGATGTTTACAGCATATTCTGGGTCCAGCAGAACATGGGAGGAGCCAATATACTTCAGGGCTTTTACTTTCGCTTGGAAACCTTTAGTTTCTGGTGCTGATGGCAATGTAGTGGAAGACACTAAAAATCAGGTGTTGCCACCTGTCACATGATTGGTCACTCCGTGAACACAATAAACATCTTTGCATGAAAAATAACTGAGTAATTGTTTTAATCTGAATCTGCCATAATCTCCAAAATTTTCCCAGAGAAAATGACCAAAATGTTGGCTACGGTTAGGTGAGTAAGTGAAAACTGTAGACTGAATCTCACCCACTAAAAAATAATCATAAAATGATAGAAAAATCTCTCAAGACTGTAACATTAATATGAAACATTATATGTTCATAATATGTAACATTAATATGAAAAGGAAATATTATTCCAATTTTTAAATTCATAGAGCTCATTTTATTTGCAACATTTAACATTCACACTCAAAAATACAAGATCCTGCATGAAAACTTAAGTTGTGCTATAAATATATCGTAAAAACTACATTTAATAATTATCCGTTAATATTAACTCTCCTGAACTTGTGATCCACCTGCCTCAGATTTCTAAGATATATTTTCTAAATAATTTTGTATATGCTTCAGTTTGTCTTAGAATCTAATGAAAATTTTTTTTACAAAGACAAATTGTGCTATCTGACTTAATTGTCTCACCTGTGGACAGTGTATGCCTCTTATCTCAACTTATGTGGAAGCTACACTGAGAAGCTATAAATAAGCTGAAACTCCCAAGTTTAACACAGTTTTTCACCATATTAAAAAATTCCTATTTTCTCATCAGAACCTACAAAGTACTGTGTGAAATGATGTGGCACAGAGAGAACAGTGAGAAAGCTGTAGCCATAGCACAGAAATAAATGGGAAGGGCTGTGATGGACACATCATTAGGATAAACATAAAAAGTCACAAAACAAAAGATAATCAGAAAATTTAAAAAGTAGAATTTTTATTTAAATTCAGAGAGGCCATTTTGCAACCTAAGAACTGATGTCCTCTGCACATGCAGAATCAATGTTATATTTTCACCATGAATATTTTCCATCTGTGATTGAGAGTTACAAAGAAAATCAAGCAGGAATAACTATGGCTAATTATGAAGCATCTAGTACACAGATAGTCCTATCTTATATTTGTGCATTAGTCTCTTTTTACACTGCTGTAGAGATACTACCCAAGACTGGAACATTTATAATGAAAGGAAGTTTAGTTGATTCACAGTTCCACATGGCTGGGGAGGCCTCAAGAACCTTACAATAATGGCAGAAGGTGAAAGAGAAGCAGGTATCTTCTTTACTAGGTGGCAGTAGAGAGGGAGAGCAGAAAAATTACCACTTATAAAACCATCCGATCTCATGACAACTCACTCACTATCATGAAAACACGATGGGTATCATTCTGCCCCTGGCCCCTCCCAAATCTCATGCCCTTTTTATATTTCAAAACCAAACATGCTTTTCCAACAGTCCCCAAAAGTCTTAACTCATTTTAGCATTAACCCAAAAGTCTAACTCCAAAGTCTCGTCCCTGCTACCTATGAGCCTGTAAATCAAAAGCAAGTTAGTTACTTCCAAGATACAATGGGGGTACAGGCATTAGATAAATTCTTCCATTTCAAATGTGAGAAATTTCCCAAAACCAAAGAGCTACAGGCCTCATGCAAGTTTGAATTCCAACAGGGCAGTAATAAAATCTTAAAGCTCTGAGATGATCTCATTTGACTTCATGTCCCACTTCTGGGCCATGCTGATGCAAGGGGTGGGCCCTCATGGCCTTGAGCAGCTCCTTCATGGACTGGAATTGAATGCCTGTGGCTTTTCCAGGTGCACAGTGCAAGTTCATGGTGGATCTGTCATTCTGGGGTCTGGAGTATAGAGGCCTTCTCACAACTCCAGTAGGCAGCTTCAGGGGGGACTCTGCATGAGGGCTCCAACCCCACGTTTCCCTTCTGCATTGCCCTATTACAGGTTCTCCATGAGGGCTCTGCCCCTGTAGAAGACTTCTGCCTGAACATCCAGGCATTTTTATCCATCCTCTGAAATCTAGGCAGAGGTTCCCAGAGCTCAACTCTTGTTTTATGTGCATTCACATGCCCAATACCACACGGAAGCCACCAAGGCTTGAGGATTGCACTTTCTGAAGAAATAACCCAAGCTTGTACCTTGGCCCCTTTTAGCCACAGCTGGATCTGGAGCAGCTGGGATGCAGGACACCAAGTCCTGAGGCTTCACAGAGCACTGGGGCCCTGGGCCTCGACAATGAAACCATTGTTTCTCCCTAGGGCTCCTGGCCTGTGATGGAAGGACCTGCCTCAGATCTTTAATGTGACCTGAAGACATTTTCCCCATTGTCTTGGCTATCAACATTCAGCTTCTCTTTACTTTTGCAAATTTCTGCAGTGCCTTGAATTTCTTTCCAAAAAATGGGGTTTTATTTTCTACCTCATGGTCAGGCTGCAAATTTTCCAAATTTTTATATTCTGCTTCCATTTTAAACACAAGTTTCTCATCTCCATCTGAGACCACCTCAACATGGACTTCATCATTCATATGACTATTAGCATTTTGGTCAAAAGCATTCAACAAGTCTCTAGGAAGTTCCAAACTCTCCCACATCTTTCTTTTTCTGAGCTCCCTAAACTTTCAACTTCTGCCTATTACTCAGTTCCAAATTCACTTCCACATTTTCAATTTTCTTTATAGCAGTGCCCCAAACTCCCAGTATTAATTTTCTGTATTAGTCTGTTTTCACACTACTATAAAGACACTACCAAAGAATGGGTAATTTATACAGAAAGGAGGTTTAATTTACTCACAATTCTGCATGGCTGGGGAGGGTCTAAAGAAACCTACAATTATGGTGGAAGGCAAAGGAGAAGCAAATACCTTCCTCACTAGGCAGCAAGAGAGAGGGAAAGCAGAAAAAACCACCATTTATAAAACCATCAGATCTTTTGAGAACTCACTTACTATCATGAGAACAGCATGGGGGAAAATTACCCCCATATTCCAATCACCTCCCACCAAGTCCCTTCCTTGACATGTGGGGATTACAATTTGAGATAAGATTTGGGTGTATAAGATTTTAAAGTTACAAATTCAATACAGGGCACAGAATATATATGTATTTTTTTCAGAATCTCTGAGGTTTCTTGGTTTCTAGTTAATTATCCACCTTATTAAAATGATCTTTTTTGTTTCAATATTGTTCTTTTCTTCTGAAAATGCATACAAACTCACAAACACGCTCACTTGCTACATAACTTTCTTACACTTAAGGTATATCTTTTATTTATTTATTTTTAGATGGTGTCTCACTCTGTCACCCAGGCTGGAGTGCAGTGGTGCCATCTCAGCTCACTGCAACCTCCACCTCCCAGGTTCAAGCGATTCTCCTGCCTCAGCCTCTTGAGTAGCTGGGACTACAGGCACGCACCACCATGGCCAGTTAATTTTTGTATTTTTAGTAGAGATGGGGTTTCACCATGTTGGCCAGGCTTGTCTTGAACTCCTGACCTCAAATGACCCACTCACCTCAGCCTCCCAAAGTGCTGGGATTACAAGCATGAGCCACTGCACCCAGCTGGTGTATCTTTAGTATATTTGTATATATAACTCTATGTAAATAAAAACTAAAAGTCTGTTTTTGTTTGTCAGCAGAGAGGTCACATGTAAAAAAATATATAAAACAAATTAAAAAAATCAACTCAGAAATGTATGGATATTAATTATACTCATGTAATTTTTATGATCACAAAATGACCCTATGGTTAATAATTCAATTGCACATACTGAGATAACTAAAAGTTGATTGTTTGTAATACAAAGGATAAATACATGCTCGAGGTGATGAATACCTCATTTACTCTGCTGTTATAATTAAATATTGTATGTCTGTGTTAAAATATCTCATACATGCCATAAGTGTGTATGCACACTATCTACCCACAAAAGTTAAAAAAATTTTAAATAAGA
The DNA here is from genome assembly GCF_029281585.2 of Gorilla gorilla gorilla. Lineage (NCBI taxonomy): Eukaryota > Metazoa > Chordata > Mammalia > Primates > Hominidae > Gorilla > Gorilla gorilla. Next base: position 73,732,519 of record NC_073230.2, on the reverse strand, counting down.
TAAAAAAGAATACAAATTTGACCTAAGGGAACAAAATTCTTCAACTTATTTGCAGTTTAAAACCGCTGGCAGGCAAGGCATGGTGGCTCACACGTGTATCCCAGCATTTTGGGATGCCGAGGCAAGTGGATCACCCGAGGTCAGGAGTTCGAGACTAGCCTGGCCAACATGGTGAAACCCCATCTCTACTAAAAATACAAAAATTAGCCAGATGTGGTGGCATGTGCCTGTAGTTCCAGCTACTTGGGAGACTGAGGCAGGAGAATCGCTTGGACCCAGGATGTGGAGGTTGCAGTGAGCCGAGATTGCGCCACTGCACTCCAGCCTGGGTGACAGAGCAAGACTCTGTCTCAAAACAAACAAACACACACTGGCAAAAAAGAGATTACTAGACATGTCATTCCCCTACATTAACAAATACTATATTGTTGCCATCTTCAACCTAGAACCTTAAGTAAGATGGGACACGTTAAAATTGATAGCAAATTAACACTTCTTTCAAAGCACAAGTCTTAACACATTAAAAACAATTTTGTTTAATGAAAAAATTAAGTTCATACATAATCTTTAAAAAATTTTAAATTTATTGCATTTTATTACACAAAGGTACAATTGATAAAATAATTTATTACTAACATTGAAAGGTTTTCCTCTCACTAGAATTCAGAATATTACTGTGAACACCCACCTTATACATCACTAAAACAATTTTATAAGTCAACCACAAAGAGCCTCTCCATTTAAATTTTTCATTATGCATGTTACAACCTAATGTCCTTACTCTTTTATAGGAAAGTTCATGAATAATGGACACCTATAAGAAATAATCTCTCATATCTCTGATGCAACAATTCATCAAATACTTTCACAAACAATGGGAAGAAAGAATCAATATGAGGTAACTCGAGACTTGGGTTACATTATTATTTGCTTTTCAGAAAATGTATATTTTTTTACAGAAAAAGAAGCATACCTCGGATGTAATTATGTCTCCAAAAAAAACTACTTCGTTAAAATGTATATAATGTTAGCTTTGGATCATTTTTATAACTAGCACCCTGATTTAGTGTAATGGCTGAAGTTTCAGTGCCTTCATTCTTTCTACTGTGAATTCTCAAATGTTTATATATACTTAATTTTTGATTAAATATATTTTCCCCATCTGCTACATCTGCAAAAATATTTTTTAGTAGAAACTGGTGTTTTCTAAGCTGTAGTTTTTGAACAAATGTTCTTTCACATTCATTACATTTTCAGGCTTTCTCTCAAATATAAATTCTCTGACATTCACCAAAGTTTAAGCATCTGCTTCAGGTTTTTCCTTTAATATAAAATGTGTACAATAAAATCTATATTACCAGTAAAGGTACTACAATCCTCTTTATGTTTGAAATGTTTGTCTTCAGAATAAACAGTCTTTACTTTAAAGGCCTATATTTTCTGAAGGTCTTTTTACAGTAATCACATGTATAATACTTTTTTTTTGAGATGGAGTCTTGCTCTGTTGCCCAGGCTGGAGTACAGTGGCCCAGTCTCGGCTCACCGCAACCTCCGCCCCCTGGGTTCAAGTAATTCTCCTGCCCCAGCTTCCTAAGTAGCTGGGATTACAGGTGCATGCCACCATGCCTGGCTAATTTTTCTATTTTTAGTAGAGATGGGGTTTCACCATGTTGGCCAGGATGGTCTTGAACTCTGGACCTCATGATCCACCTGCCTTGGCCTCCCAAAGTGCTGGGATTACAGTCATGAGCCAACACACCTGGCTTATAATGCTTTTATTAAGTATAAACTTTCTGATATTGAGTAAGATGTGAACAGATATTAATGGCTTTTCACATTCTTTGTACAATTTTTTTTCTGGTTATAAATGCTTTCTTGTGCCATAAGGTGTGACAATTTGTTAAAAGTTTTGCCACATTTTTCATTTTTGTAGGAGTTTTCTTCAGTATAAATTATCTTACCTACCCTAATGTGTGGCTACCATTTAAAGGCCTTGCCACATTTAACACATTTCTGGAGTTTCTCACCAGGATGATTTCTCTTTGTTAGAAAGTTTGAGGTGTGGTTAAATGCTGTGTTACATTTTTTATGTATGTAGAGTATCTCTCCAGCATAAAATTTTTTAATTAATAAGGATGGAGAACCAGTTAAAGGCTTTGCCACATTTTTGTTTTTTTTTACAATTGCAGGGGTTGTCTCCAATATCAATTATCTTACATTTATTCAAACAAAAAGTTTGAGGACTTTTTAAAGACATTTCCATATTCCTTATTGTAGGGTTTCTTTTCAGTATTAATTTTCTTAATGTAGAATAAGGGTTCAAGACTAGTTAAAAGCTAAAGCTTTTAACCACATTTTTGTTTTTGTAGGGTTTCTCTCTAAAATGAATTATCCGATATTGTGTAAGGCCTGAGATGTGCTTAAAGGCTTTGTCACATTTTTTACCTTCGTAGAGTCTCTCTAATATAAACTCTTTTAGGCTTTGGGAGGCTGAGAGGCAGTTAGATCACTTGAAGTCAGGAGTTCAAGACCAGCCTGGCCAACATGGTGAAACCCCATCTCTACTAAAAATACAAAATCAGCCAGTGTGGTTGCATGCACCTGTAATCCCAGCTACTCAGGAGGCTGAGGCAGGAGAATTGCTTGAACCCAAGAGGCAGAGGTTGCAGTGAGCTGAGATCATGCCACTGCACTCCAGCCTGGGTGACAAAGTGAGACTTCATCTCAAAAAAATTTTTTTTCTCAAATAAATTCTCTTAGGTTCCTTAAGGTTTGAGGGCTGGTTAAAGGCTGTGTTACTTTTTTTTACATTTATAAGACTTTTGTTCAATATGAATTCTCTTATGTACAATAAAGGTTTGGAACTGGTTAAAGGCTTGGCCACATTCTTTACACTTGTAGTGATTTTTTCAAGTATAAATTATTTTATGTATTATAAGGTCTGAAGGCTGGACTTTATCACATTATTCACATTTGTAGGGTTTCTCTCCAGTATGCATACTCTTATGATTAGCAAGACTTGAGGACCACTTAAAAGCTTTGTCACATTCTTCACATTTGTAGGGTTCCTCTCCAGTATGAATCCTCTTATGAGTATTAAGAGTTGAGGAGAAGGCAAAGGCTTTCCCACATTCTTTACATTTGTAGGGTTTCTCTCCAGTATGAATTATCTTATGTTTCTTAAGGGTTGAGGAGCAGTTAAAGGCTTTGCCACATTCTTCACATGTGTAGGGTCTCTCTCCAGTATGAATTCTCTTGTGGTAAGTGAGGGATGAGGATACGCTAAAGGCTTTTCCACATTCTTCACATTTGTAGGGTTTCTCTCCAGTGTGAATTCTCTTGTGGTTAGCAAGTGTTGAGGAGCGGCTAAAGGCTTGGCCACATTCTTCACATGTGTAGGGTTTTTCTCCAGTATGAATTCTCCTATGTTTAGTAAGGGTTGAGGACCAGGTAAAAGCTTTGCCACATTCCTCACATCTGTAGGGTTTCTCTCCAGTATGAATTCTTTTATGTTTAGAAAGGGTTGAAGAGCAGTTGAAGGGTTTGCCGCATTCTTCACATTGGAAGGAATTCTCCCTAGTATGAATTATCTGATGTTGATTTAGTTGTGAAACCATGAAAAATGATTTGCCATATTTTTTACATTTGAAATGTTTCTTTCCAGTATGTCTTGTCTTACGTCTATTGGAATTTGAAAATTTACCGAAGACTTTGACACATTTATGAGTCTGAAATATTTTGTTTTGGGTAGTTGACAAACATTGGTTAACTTCATTACAACCTCCTTTTTGCACCTCACACTCACCCATGCTTTTATGTTTTTTTACTTGTAAATTGTCATGTCCACATTTTCCATATCTTCTTGGTATTAATTTTTGGAGTGAATCTTTTATGCCTAGCTCTGGCGGAAGGTCTTGGGTGAAATGAGAACACATAACTGAAAGACATAAAAATCACAAGTTACTTCACTTACTACACCCAGATAAATATACTTTACAAATCGAATATATAAAATTATACAAGGTACTTTAGCAAAATGGCATATCAAATTACCACAGGCCATAATTCCTTCATAGGTGTATAAATGTAACAAAAACATAGTGATCAAAATACCTTTGCTGGAAGTTTATAAATAAAGTGTGTGCACCAGGTGGGCACAATACCAAGAGCCATATAGACAGAAAAGAAAAGTCTGATACATTTACCCAACACAGCCCTTCTTCATCCCCAATAGAAGAACATGGTGTCTTTAGGAGTAAACTGGCTTTTATTACAAAAGACCAGAAAAATACTGGCACCTATATCTTTACTTTTGGCTTATGGGGGCCTTTCTGTCTTCCACGATAGAAAGTGCTGAATCAAATGGTAGTATGCTTTGAAATGACACCTTTAAGTCTTTTGAGATCAAAGGTGAATGTTACAACAGCAGAAAGACTGTAGTACATGGATAGAAAATAGGTGTGGAAAGTAGCTACCTACTAGTAAGAAGAAACATGGAGAAGTCTTTTAATGGAAAAATAAATACAAAATTGCAGACAAGACACATCCTGAGAACATGTTTGAGAGACTCTGTGAATCTCTAGCCAAGAAAGAAAATTGGTTTCAGGCTATGCCAGGAAAGAGCTGCATTATAAAGATCGTGAAAGGTAGTTTTATGTTAATGTTTAAATCTCAACCAAAGATTACAATGTATACAAAACATGAAGACAACATGGTCTAATCAAAAAAATCAAAAATTTTGAAAAAGCAACTACAAAAATAAAGAGGCATATATTAATTTTAAAAACATAAGATAATCCATATTATGCTCAGTGAGAAAAATGGAAAACCAGACACCTAAATAAAATTAGAAAAATAAGAATATCAACAATAGGCTTGGAATAATAAAAACAAAACAATCATGGAATTAAAAAAGAATAACTGAAAAAATTTAGAAGAAAAAAATAATGTAAGAAATGAAGAAGCTAAACAAACTAGGATATACACAAAAAGATCCATAACACATATTTAAACAAAGTTTCAAAAGTCACTAGCCAGAAGACAATCTTGGGAGCTGTAAGATAAAAGTGAGGTATTATTTATAAGCATAGTCCTCTGACACATTTGACAATAGAAAGCTTGCAGGTCAGAAAAGAACTGTGTACAATGGTCAAAGTGCTGAAAAAAAATCTTCATGGTGAGAATAATAAATGCAGCAAAAATATACTACAAAATAAAGAAAAAATAAAGATCTTCCAGAATAAACAAATGCTGGAAAAGCATATAAGCACTGCATGTGCCCTAAATAAAATGCTGAAAAGAGGTCCTGCCACTTAAAATAACATGATGAAAAAATACATAATCATATGAAAATATATAACTTTCTGAAAAACATATGCATATACAAAAAATAAAAATCTGTGGTATTATTGTGATCATGTAGAAAACATTTTTAGTTATTCTTTAAAATTTCAAAGATATAAGCATAAAAATAATCATAAAACATAAAAAGATATAATTATCAACATCAATAAGATGTATAGGGTAGATATAATGAGGACAAATTTTTGTATGCAACTGAAGTCATTTTTTTTTTTACCAGTTTAAAAAATATTGTGGTAACATTTAGAGGTGTTATGAAATCTCCAGTGTAGCACAAAGAAAAAATCTCTATAGACACACAAAAGAAAATGAGTCAGTTACTAGCATGAGACAAAGATTGATATTATATAATGGTAAAATAAGTCCATTTACTAGGAATCTATAACTATTATGTCTATCTACATGTATAAGTATATATAACATCAGGGTTTCAAAATATATAAAGCAAATATTGATAGAAGTGAAGCAAGAAATAAAATGGCAGCATAAAATTATAAACATTAAGACCTCACTTTCAATAATAAAAAAATGAAATAAAAAATTAATTAAAAAACAGAAAACCTGAAAAACATTATATAGTGTATAAATTCATTTTGCATTGCTATAGAAAATAACCTGAGACTGGGTAATTTATAAAGAAAAAGACTTCTTTGGTTCACAGTTGAGTAGACTGTACAAGATGTATATGCCAGCACCTGTTTCTGGTGAGGATATGAGGAAGCTTACAATTATAGTGGAAGGCAAAAAAGAACCAAACATGTCACATGGTGAAAGATGATGCGAGTGTGAGGTGGAGGAGCCAGGTTCCTTTAAGCAACCAGCTCTCATGTGAATTAATAGAGGGAGAACTCTATGATTACCAAGGGGATTGTGCCAAGTCATTCATGAGGGATTTGTCTCCATGATGCAAACACCTCTCATTAGGCCCCACATCCAACACTGGAGATTAAATTTCAACATGAGATTTGGAGGGCACAGAGCTCTCCAGTCAAAAGCAAGAGGATACACAATATTCTTATTTGTACCTGGTATGTTCTGTTAGAATACATAGGTCTTAGCAAATTTCAAAAGATCAGCCAGGTGCAGTGGCTCACAGGTGTACTCTCAGCACTTTGGGAGGCCAAGGTGGAAGGATCACTTCGGGCAAGAAGTTTGATACCAGCCTTGGGAACACAGTGAGACCCAGTCTCTACAAATAATTAAAAATTAGCTGGGCATGGTGGGGTATGTCTGTAATGTCAGCCACTCAGGAGGCCAAGGTGGAAGGATTACTTGAGTCCAGGAGGTTTAGGCTGCAGTGAGCCAAGATTGTGCTACTGCACTAGAGTCTGGGCAACAGAGTGAGAAACCCCGTGTGAAAAAAAAATTTAAGAAGAGCAAAATCATACAGCCTATTTTTTCTAACCAAAACTGAATAAAACTAAAAAGAAAAAAGGTAAAACTGGCAAATCAAAAATACATGGAAATAAACACACTTTTCAATGTATTCTTGCACAGGTCAAATAATTTAATTTAATTTAATATTTTTGCTCAGGGGTCAAAATAGTTAAATGACAACTTAATTTGTTAAGATGTCAATATAACCCACAGTGGTGAACAAATTTAATAGAATCTGTATCAAAATTCCAAAAGTATATTTATTCCTGAAATATTGTTTAAAAATTTTAAATTTTATTTTGAACTATATCTAGAGAAACACACATGAAAAACAGAGGCAATATACTTCTTAATTTTAAAACATAATAAAAAACAACAATAACAATGACTATGTGGTATCCGAACAAAGACAAATAAAGACATGATAGAGCAAAATAGGGGGCCCAGCAATGAACTCTTCTGTGTATGAGCAAATAATCTGCCTCAAGGTTGCCATGAGCAGACAATGGAGAAAATATAATCCCTTCAACAGACAATGTTGAAAACTGGATATCTACATTGAAAAAATAAACTTGGATGCTTTAATTGCACCATATACAAAAAATATTTTAAACAAAATACTTTGGAAAAAAACTAATGAAATTCTTAGAAAAAAAATATAGTGGAAAGACATGACATTGGTCTTGGCACCATTTTCTTAGACATGCCATCAAATGCATGAGCAACAAAGAGAAGAACAGGAAAATTTAACTGGGCTAAACTTCAAAATTTCTGTAATCAAGTAACACATTTAATAGAGTGACAGTGCCACCCAAGAAATGGGTGACAATATTTGAAAATCACATGTGATAAAACTTAATATTGAGAATTTATAAACAACTCCTAGAAGTAGACAACAATAACTGAATTACTTGATTTAGAAATGGTCAAGCGAGCCAGGCGCGGTGGCTCATTCTTGTAATCCCAGAACTTTGGCAGGCCGAGGTGGGCAGATCACCTGAGGTCAGGAGTTTGAGACCAACCTGACCAACATGGCGAAACCCCATCTCTACTAAAAATACAAAATTAGCCAGGCATGGTGGCACATTCCTATAATCCCAGTTACTCAGGAGGCTGAGGCAGGAGAATCATTTGCGGGAGGCAGAGGTTGCCCTGAGCCAAAATTGCCATTGCACTGCAGCCTAGGCAACAAGAGTGAAACTCAGTCTCAAAAAAAAAAAAAAAAAAAGAAAAAGAAATGGACAAATGATTAAACTAAATTTTAATAAAAAAAGATATACAAATGGGAAGAACTATTTGAAAGGTTGCACAAAATTAATAATTTACAGAAAAATGCAAAACAAAATCACAATACAAAACAAAATTACTTTACATCAATTAGAATGGCCAATATAAATTTTTTCAAAAACACCAACTATGTTGATGTAAAGAAATTGAAATCTATGTAAGCTGTTGATGAGAAAAAAGATGCAGCTATCATAAAAAATATGAATGTTCTTTGAATAATTAAAAATGAAATTATACAATACAGCAATTCTATTTATAAATCTATATCTGAAATATGCAACACAGTAAAATGAAGACATAAGAGGTATCCTGCTTGTATATCCCCCCACAGCAAGTCTCATAACCCAACCTCTAAATAAATAAATACATGGATAAAAATTAAAAAATAAAAAAGTTGTAAAAAAACCTTAAACTATATTTCAAGTCTATAGTAATGACAACAGAATGGCATGTGCAGAAAAACGGACAAACCACCAATGAAACAGAAACTACTATTCTCGCACATTTTAGACATGATGCAAAAAAAATATTTTAATGGTTTAACATAGAGTTTCTCAAAAATATGCAAATATTAGCATGCCCCCAAAACAATGGCAAAGCAGTCAGTCTCTGATAAGCCATAAAGAAAACTTTGGCTCACACTGTGAACTTGAAGAAAGATTACTGAAGCGAAAGTAGAATCCTTAGAGAATTTAAAAGCATGGGGCAGAAGGTATCCCTATCTGAGAGCAAAAGAAAAAAAATGACTCGGGCTTCTCAGAAACTCTTTCCATGGAAGCACATCTCCCCAAATCACATTTTGAGGACTGGCTTCCTCCTTGACTTTTGCACCTCTCATCTGTGTCATCCGCTTCATCCACTCTCACTTACCTGGGTGTTTGGTTACCATCTCATTTCTCTTTTTATTCCAAGGCTCTTTATTTTGCTCCAGACAGGTGATCAAGTCTGGCATAGAGACAGCAATACCTGTTTTATTAAGAAAAAAAAGTAACATAAATCTTGCTCAATTCTTTAATTACCAAACTAGTATTATGCTTAGTAAAGAGGATATAATAGAAAATTCTAGAAAATTAATATTGATTCATAACAGAACTTTTTAACTATTTAGAAAATATTTTAAATTTGTAGGTCCTTAATTTCACTACTCAGTACTGCTGAATCAAAAATTGGTGGCAGCAACTGAATTCTAAGGTGTGGGCATTTTATGCCATGACATTTTTGGAATTGCCACTAACCTAGAGTGAAAGATACATAAGCTCAGGAAAGGGAAAAGTTCAGGTCAAGATGAAACATCTTGAAGAATTTGTTCTACACCAATGAATCCCCAAGATTTTCTTAAAATCAGAGAGCTAAAATTCACTCATGCAAAGCAGAAATTACCAAAAAACATTTTAGAAAAGAGAGAAAAGAAATATATTAGGAATTGTTTATTGAAGTTATCCTCACCCAGGGAGACCAGGTTTCTATAGTTCTCTAACATCACATCTCTGTATAAATTCTGCTGAGTGTGATCCAGGCATTGCCACTCCTCCAGAGAGAATTCTATGACTACATCTCTGAATGTCAACAGTCCCTGAAAAACAATAACAACAACAAAAAAACACTCATGAACACACAAACACTTACCATGTGGCCGTAGGCAGAGATTTTTATTTGACTCAAGTTAGAGAGTAAAAAGAAGTGTTTCTCACTTATAAGAGTGACTAAAATTATTCAATGATAATTTTTAACACTGAAGTATTCTCTAACTCTGAGAAAAGAGGATAGCCTATGATCCACAATACCACTGTAGATATGATACTTTTCTGGATGATAAATTATTAAATTAAGGGCATCAATATGGAAATGTCTATTTTTTTTTCTTTTCTTTTTTCTTTTTTTTTTTTTCCTTTCGGAGACCAAGTCTCACTCTGTTGCCCAGGGTGGAGTGCAGTGGCACGATCTTGGCTCACTGAAACCTACGCCTCCTGGGTTCAAGCGATTCTCCTGCCTCAGCTTCCCAAGTAGCTGGGACTACAGGCGTGAGCCACCATGCGTGGCTAATTTTTGTATTTTTAGTAGAGATGGGGTTTCTCCACGTTGGCCAGGCTTGTCTTGAACTCCTAACCTCAGGTGATCCACCCACCTCGGCCTCCCAAAGTGCTGGGATTACTAGCGTGAGCCACCGCACCTGGCCTAAATTTAATTATAAAGAAACACCAGTTTTATGCAAAGTTGAAGATACAGATAACTTCCCTGTTCTGTAATTTTTAATAGTAACATTAAGTAGCCTTTCTTTAGCACCCTAGAGAGCAAGTATCTCTTAACAGGTTTTTTCAGAACTTTCTGGGTAATAAGTGCCATCCTGTTTACGTTAGCATTTTCTAAATCCTGTTCTGCATGGAACTAATAGAGCACACAGATGAAACTTCAACAAGACATGTTTCACTTTTCATTAATATCCAAAGACAACTGTGTTTCCCCAGTAAAAATCTTGAGTATCCACACCTTCTCATGTTCAACAGCTACAATGGGAACATTTTAAATACTGCAGGTCATAAATCTGTGGTGAGAATTCTGCATGGCATATAAAAATCCAAGATGAAGAAAATATCTAGAAGGCTATGGTATGGCCAGGCACAGTAGCTCACGCCTGTAATCCCAGCACTTTGTGGGGCCAAGGCGGGTGGATCACTTGATGTCAGGAGTTCGAGACCAGCCTGGCCAACATGGTAAAACCCTGTCTCTACTAAAAATACAAAAATTAGCTGGGTGTGGTGGCAGGCACCTGTAATCCCAGCTACTAGAGAGGCTGAGGCAGGAGAATCGCTTGAACCCAAAAGGCGGAGGTTGCAGTGGGCTGAGATTGTGCCATTTCACTCCAGCCTGGGGGACAAGAGTGAAAACTCGGTCTCAAAACAAACAAAACAAAACAAAACAAAAACAACAAAAAAAGAAGACTATGCTATATAGAAAAAATTTTTTTTCAGAACCCCTGGACTATCATAAAAATAGCAAAAAATAATTGAAACAAACTCATTAGGTATAAACAGCACAAGCAGAGAAGTAAACATATGCATGTTCCGAACACATGGCATTCCAAAGGCAGAGTGGAAACTGCATTTTTTTTTTTTTTTGAGACCGTCTTGCTCTGTCGACCAGGCTGGAGTGCAGTGGTGCAATCTTGGCTCACTGTAACCTCCACCTCCTAGGTTCAAGCAATTATCCTGCCTCAGCCTCCTCAGTAGCTCAGATTACAGGTGTGTGCCACCACGCCCGGCTGATTTTTGTATTTTTAATAGAGACGGACTTTCACCACGTTGGTCAGGCTGGTCTCGAACTCCTGACCTTTTGATCCACCTGCCTCAGCCTCCCTAAGTGTTGGGATTATATGCATAAGCCACCACGCCCGGCCCGCACACTACTCTTGATCTGAGACATGCTCACCAAGAAAAAGTGATTTTTTTCTTTTCCTCTTCTTTCTCTGAAATGTATTTTCAGATAAGATGCTCTGGACATATTAAACCTGCATCTTGAGAATATGCCTTTAAAGCACAACCTATTCACCTGCTACCACCACACACACCCACGGCAGAAAGACCGAGACTTGCAGAAAACATTCACCCATTTTTGTTGTGTATAATTGAAAAGATTTAAGAGCAATGAGAGAACAACGAGCTTCTCCATAACTAATAAAATCTAAGTTTCTTTTTCCCTGCCCTCCCCTATCAGACTCCAGCAATTTTCTTTACAGTAATGGGAGCATGAACCGCACTGACCTCTTCCTACCAAACTGAAACAGGGCAGGCAGTGCAGTCTTCCTTTGATGCAAAGGTTGAACTAAACTCTCCTGAATGTAACTTGAACCCCTCAAGTTTATAAATCACTTGGTAATCTTGGCCCTGCTTTATGCAAAGTGATTCTGCAGGATCCAAAAGGGTCCGGGAATGGGCTTTTTCAACAAGTCCTCTGTAAATGCTGATTGTGCTTTCCCAGACACATTATTAGCATTAGCGAGAGAAAGCAGGCACAGCAAAGAGTCCCTTACACCCACTACATTTGTCACAACATAAATACTTCTGGTACAAATAAAGACAACCAATCTCCACCCTGAAATATTATATTTTTTGTTAGCTTTTTTAAGTTTACAGAGAAAACAGAAGGCAGCAATGTCTGAGTAGGTCTGCACTTGGGAAATGTGTACACATGTACTAATAAAATGTTTATTAAGCAGGTACTATGTGCTCAGGAGCATGTCACAGAATACCATGCTGGGAATAACACATAATGTGATTTAATTTTCATAGTACTCTGGGAGTTGCTACTAAGTGTTGAATAATTTTTAGCATTTGGATTAAGAGCACAGCATTTTTATTTATTCTTATGTTTCTCTATCATTAATTTTTAAAAGAAAATATATAGAACAATAAATCAATACAAAAAACATCCGAAATGATACAATTACATAAAAATTGAATAATCAACTTCCAAATGGCTATTTTGTAAATAATGAAATTAAGGCAGAAATAAAAAAGTTTTGAAACTAATTAGAGCTGAAATACAACATACCAGAAGCTCTGGGTCACAGCTAAGGGAGTGTTAAGAACAAAGTGTATAACACTACACATCCACACCAAAGAGTTAGAAAGATCTCAATTTACAAACCTAATGTTATAATTAAAAGAATTCCAAAAGTAAGAGCAAACTAACTTCAAATAACCAACTTCTTCAAATAACTTCAAATAACTTCAAATAACTTCAAACTAACTTCAAATAACCAAAATCATAGCTGAAATTAAGAAGGTGAGACATAAATAACCATAAAAAGTTTAACAGGCCAGGCACAGTGGCTCACGACTATAATCCCAGCACTTTGGGAGGCCAAGACGGGCGGATCATGATGTCAGGAGTTCAAGACCAGCCTGGCTAACATGGTGAAATCCCGTCTCTACTAGAAATACAAATATTAGCTGGGCATGGTGGCGGGTGCCTGCAATCCCACCTACTCAGGAGGCTGAGACAGGAGAATTGCTTGAAACCAGAAGGCGGAGTTTGCAGTGAGCTGAGATCATGCCACTGCACTCCAGCCTGGGTGAAAGAGTGAAACTCTGTCTCAAAAAAAAAAAAAAAAAAAAAAAGTTCAACGAAACCAGAAGTTGATTCTATGAAAAAATTAATGATAGATAAAATACTAGATTAATGAAGAAAAAAGAAATAATTCAAATAAACACACTCAGACTAAAAAGTCCAAAAACAACAGATGCTTGTGAGGTTGTGGAGAAATGGAATGCTTATATGCTGCTGGTGAGCGTATAAATTTGATTAACCATTGAGAAAAACAGTTTGGCAATTTTTCAATAACCTGAAAATAGAATTACCATTTGACCCAGCAATCCCACAATTGGGAATATAACCAATGAATGTTAAGTTATTCTACCATAAAGACACATGCACACACATGTTTATTACAGCACTATTTACGATATGAAAAACAAGACATAAACCTGTATGTCTTCAATGGTAGATTGGATAAAGAAAATGTGGATGTACACACCATGAAATATGATGCAGCTATAAGAAAGGAAAACATCATGTCCTTTGCAGCAACATGAATGGAGCAGGAGACCGTCATTTTTAGAAAACTAGTGCAGGAACAGAAAATCAAATACTGTATGTTGTCACTTATAAATGGGAGCAAAATAATGAGAACACGTGGACACAAATAAGAGAACAGACACTGAAGCCCAGTTCAGCGTGGAGGGTCAGAGGATGAAGAAAATCAGAAAAAAAATCTATTGGGTACTATGCTTAGTACCTGAGTGATAAAATAATCTGCACACAAAAACTTCATATTATTTTACCTATATAACAAACTTGCATATGTACTCTTGAATCTAAAATAAAAGGTAAAAGAAAAAAATTCTGCCAGGCGCGGTGGCTCACACCTGTAATCCCAACCCTTTGGGAGGTTGAGGCAGGCAGATCACCTGAGGCCAGGAGTTCAAGACAAGCCTGGCCAACATGGTGAAACCCTGTCTCTACTAAAAATACAAAATTTAGCTGGGTGTGGTGGCATGCACCTAGAATTCCAGCTACTCAGGAGGCTGAGGCGGGAGAGTCTCTTGAACCCGGGAGGCGGAGGTTGCAGTGAGCCGAGATCATGCCACTGTACTACAGCCTGGGTGACAGAGCAAGACTCCGTCTCAAAAAAAAAAATAAAAAAATTCATGGGTGGGAAAGAGTGCAAGGTAAGTGATAGGACTGGTTTGTATACAGACAGAGGGGTTATACTCTGATTTAGTCCTGTGTCCATGCAGGCAGATTAGACTATGATCAAGTGGTACAGATCCCTACATTGGTGGAGGAAACAGGTTGCTACTGCAGATTCAGTGTCTGGGGTTGGGGATATGCCAGGAAACTTGTAGACACATTAATGGGATTTTGGCAAGAAGCACTAAAAGCAAAAGCGCTGTGGTGGAATACTTGAGGGTGATACCTAGTCCTGGGAGGGGTGTGGACGCATCAGTGTCTAGTGGGTCTGTGAATGTGTGAGAATCATGTGGTGGTAGCGGTGAAAGAAGGAGGTCTGTTATCAGAATTCCTTTTCTCTAAGTTTTTAGTCCCCTTTTACCCTGAGAGGAGACCTAGAATCACAGGACAATGTGCAGTGTGACAGCCTGTGTGCAGGAGAACAGAGCCTCACCTTACCAGACACCCAGAGTCCCCCTCCAGGCCAGGCCTCTGTAATATCTCTTTTCTGACACCAAATCTGTGGAGTTTGCTAACTAGGAAGCAATTTTTTTTCTTTTTTTTTTTTTTTTTTTTTGAGATGGAGTCTCACTCTGTTGCCCAGGCTGGAGTGCAGTGGCATGATCTCAGCTCACTGCAACCTCCACCTCCTGAGTTCAAGTGATTCTCCTGCCTCAGCCTCCTGAGTAGCTGGGATTACAGGCACCTGTCACTATGCTCGGCTAATTTCTGTATTTTTGGTAGAGATGGGGTTTCACCATGTTGGTCAGGTTGGCAACAAGCAATTTTTTAACACCAACTTATTATCTAACATTTCCATCCTGATACCACCCGGAGTCAGCACAGACCATAATTCAGAGCTCAGTCTCATCATATTGCCCTTACTGCATATGCCTGTCACAAATCCCAGGGACTCATCTATGCTTCTCAGCTACTGTCTGTAAACTGGGGACTCCCATAATCTCCCTCAAGTTCAATAATTTGATAGAGATACTCACAGAATTCTGCAAAATCCTGTACTTATGTTAGCCAGTTTACTATAAAACATGCAACCAAGAAACAGTGAAACGGAAAAGATGTATAAGACAAAAAAAAATGTTGGGGAAGATGGGGCATTTGGATAATCTTGGTAAATAGTTGTGATTAGTAAAATTCTCCAGCCTGGCATGATGGCTCATGCCTGTAATTCTAGCACTTTGGGAGGCTGAGGCAGGTGGATCACCTGAGGTCAGGAGTTTGAGACCAACCTGGCCAACATGGAGAAAACCCATCTCTACTAAAAGTACAAAAAATTAGACATGGTGGACCTGTAATCCTAGCTACTTGGGAGGCTAAGGCAGGAGTATTGTTTGAACCTGAAAGATGGAGGTTGCAGTGAGCTGAGATCGCGCCACTGCATTCCAGCCTGGGTGACAGAGCAAGACTTTGTCTCAAAAAAAAAAAAGTAATAATAAAATAAAATAAAACAAAATAAAATTCTCCATCCTTTGTGGTCTTCAGCAACAGCTTAACAGAAAGAAACATTCTCCCCATTATGACTTAGATGGTGTTGTATTTTCTCACTTATCACATAGCCAGACGTAAACTCTGCAAATTTCTACTTTTCTTATAAAAGAATCTGCTAAATACTTTTCTTCAGTGGTCAAAACAAAATACTTCTTAATCAACTTTGCTTACATTTTTCTTTTTTCCCAGGGCTTCTGACCTTTGAGCTACTTTCAGTCTGAGCCAACATACAACCCCATTTTCTGTCTTTCCTTAAAAACATGCTGTCTTCAGGGTAAAACATTCTCTGATCTAGAATCTAATTTTGCCCCCTTATATCACACCATTCTTACTTACTCCACCTTCTTTCTAAATTTGTTTGCTATTCTCTATGAAAGAAAGTCCTTGCCTGCCTAAACATTGATATCCTTAAAAATCTTATACCTGGTACTTTTTTCTGTTGTTGGGATTCAGAACTTATTACCTAAATTTGATTTTGTTTTATTTTACAAAGTCTAGAAACTGCCCCAAAACAGCAACACCTTTATTTTCAGTAAGGTCTTTCCAATTCCCATCTATTCTAACTCTAACTGCATCTGCCTGTGGGTACCCAGCCTTCCTGGGCTCTGTTGCTCATCTCAGTATAAAGCCTTCTTCCATTGCTAGGGTGAGCAGGCTGGGACATCTGCTGGAGAGGCTCCCTAGAAAGAACTGACTAGGCCTTCATTAACCTCCTTTTGCAAACTCAATATTGCCCTTAGCTTGGAGTTATAGGGCTCAGGCTTTAATTTCAAAGTCAGAGATGTACACTTAGTTTTTGAAACTAAGTGTTAGATAAATTCAGAAAAATTACTGAAACACAGTGTTTATACAAAGGGAAAAAAATGTTAAGGTGCTTACATTTTATAGCTCAATGAGAAAAGCAAAAGTATCTATCTCTTTCAGACAATACACATATCATTTTCTTATTTCCATAACAGGACATTCTGTAATTAGTACTATGACCAAATTCCTAGAAGGTGCGCAGTCCCATCTCATAAAGTTTAGCATAAAATTCAGAAATCAAGATAACAGGGCCAGGAGCAGTGGCTCTTGCCTGTAATCCCAGCATTTTGAGAGGCCCAGGTGGCTGGATCACCTGAGGTCAGGAGTTCGAGACCAGCCTGGCCAACACGGCAAAACCCCGTCCCTACTGAAAATACAAAAATTAGCCGGGCATGGTGGCAGGTGCCTGTAATCCCAGTTACCTGGGAGGCTGAGGCAAGAGAATCACTTGAACCCAGTTTTCGGAGGTTGCAGTGAGCCAAGATCATGCCACTGCACTCCAGCCTGGGCAACAGAGTGAGACTCCGTCTCAAAAATAAAAATAAAAATAAGATAACAGGATGTAGAACAGAAGTATTTACTGTCACATATTAATTTTGCAAAAAGAGACACTGATGTTTTGATGAATCTATGTAATTCCCCAGTTATCTACCACATTTTCTTGTGAAAATATTCATTTCCGACAGCCATAATGAAAGAGATATTTTTCATATTATTTCCCTTGGTAATATTCGCAAAGCTAAGCCTTAGCATACTGTGTGAAATCACACAGCCAAAAAATAACACACCTGAGAAAACTTCTATGCTCACTCTGAAAAACAAAAGGGTAAATGCAAATTTTTAACAAACAGAATACATGACTAAATTTTTTTTCTGAAACTCATCTCTTTCATGACCTTTGTAAATATTTTGTTACATATTGAGCTCTACTGATAAAATGCAATTTACAGTTAACTAACATAAGTTGAAAGAAGTGAAAATATCTTTTCAAGGTGACCAACCCAGGGAGTGGCAGTGCTGATTGGAACACAGACACGTCTGACTTATGTGTCAAGTCAAGCTATCTAATCATTTGAGAGTCTCCCACGTGCATCCTGCTCACTGAAATGCTCAATGACAACCATTCCAGGAGACACTGCACCGTGCCTTGGTGAGTTCCCCAGGTGCAATTACTTTGAGATTCTTGCACCATCTTACCGGGGTCAGTTTTTCTTGTCTTTAGAAATAGTTTTTTTTTTCCCTTCACAAATCTGACAGAATCCAGAGGGCAGAAATCACTTCTGTGTTTTTCCCTCAATACCAGCATATGATTGGCTGACTAGCAATGTGTCTCCATGAAATGGAAGCTGAGTTGGGTAAAGACAATTCTAATGTCGCAAGGGATTAGCTTTTTATAGGAAAAGTATACTAGGAGATTGCTCACAGCCCCAAGGCATTCATTTGCTCTTTTCTCTTGAAAGGCTACACTTCATATCGTGTGCTGTTCTCTAAAAGAAAATAACTCAGGAGATGATATTCACTAGACACTCTAGCAGACACGGCCAAGGTGGGTTGATATTCACTAGACACTGTGGCAGACATGGCCACGGTGGGTATCTTGCTTTATCCCAAAGCAGTACTAAGACCCAGAACCAGGAAAAACCTAAAGTGTGGCTGAAGAAACATTACCCTGTAGGGTTTCCCCCAAAAAAACTCAACCCACGAATTATGATAAGATGTCTGAGCTTGAACAAAAGAAGAGGCACATAGATTTTTTTACAATACAGTGTCAGAGGATTACTCTCTGCCTTTTCTCTTCTTGTCTTTTTTTTTGAGATATGGTCTCACTCTGTTGTCAAGGCTGGAGTGCAGTGGCATGATCTTGGCTCACTGGAACCTCCATTTCCTGGATTCAAGTGATTTTCTTGTCTCAGCCTCCTGAGTAGCTGGGATTAGAGGCGCCCACCACCATACCTGGCTAATTTTTTTGTATTTTTAGTAGAGATGGGGTTTCATCATGTTGGCCAGGCTGGTTTCTAACTCCTGACCTCAAGTGATCTGCACCTTGGTCTTCCAAAGTGTTAGGATTATACTTGTGAGCCACTGCGCCTGACCTCTGCTTTCTTCTTATGTGAAATATTTATAAACGGGAAACTTTTTTTTAAACAAAGCATTGAATGGCACTCTTTAAGTGTCATCCAATGACTTTTAAAAAAATAATTAGTGTAAGTACTGTGTCTGAAACATACAAGAAAGGACAAATATGTAATAACGTGAGTTAGAAAGAAAAGTTGGCATTTGGGAATGTCAGATGGAACTGGAAATTTAATATTTTACTGCAAGGCAGTTAGTCTGTGAGAATAGGGAAACTGACTTAAGACCTTGTTTAAGACACGGCTGAGGCCTGGCGTGGTGGCTCACGCCTGTAATCCCAGCACTTGGGAGGCCAAGCAGGCGGATCTTCTGAGGTCAGGCATTTGAGACCAGCCTGGCCAACATGGCGAAACCCCATCTCTACTAAAAATACAAAAATTAGCTGGGTGTGGTGGTGCAGGCCTGTAATCCCAGTTACTCGGGAGGCTGAGGCAGGAGAATCACTTGAACCAGGGAGGCAGAGGTTGTAATGAGGTGAGATCGAGCCACTGCACTCCAGCCTGGGTGACGGAATGGGGCTCCGTCTCAAAAAAAAGAAAAAAAAAGACAGTTGAAAAATGCAGGCTGCCTGCAGTAGCTTATTCCTGTAATCAGAGCACTTTAAGAGGCAAACACGGCCAGATCACTTGAGGCCAGGAGTTTGAGACCAGCCTGTCCAACATGGCAAAACTCTATCTTTACTAAAAATACAAAAATTAGCCGGGCGTGGTGGTGGGTGCCTTTAATCCCAGCTACTCAAGAGGCTGAGGCAGGAAAATCATTTCAACCCAGGAGGTGGAGGTTGCAGTGAGCTGAGATCACACCACTGCACTGCAGCCTGAGCAACAGAGCAAGACTCTGTCTCAAAAAAAAAAAACAAAAAAAAACCAAGGGAAAGCCAGTTTCCTGTAGAGTATAAAAATATTTAAACAGCAGGCAATTAGACTAAGGTGGATTGATTTTTCTCAGCTCTCACTTAAAAAAAAATCTAACTCAAATGTATCTCTTATGGCCAGGGGCGGTGGCTCATGCCTGTAATCCCAGCACTTTGGTAGGCCAAGAAGGGCAGATCATTTCAGGTCAGGAGTTGGAGACCAGCCTGGCCAACATGGTGAAACCCCATCTCTACTAAAAATACAAAAATTAGCCAGGCACGGTGGTGGGCACCCATAATCCCAGCTACTTGGGAGCCTGAGGCGTGAGAACTGCTTGAACCTGGGAGGCAGAGGTTGCAGTGAGCCAAGATAGTGCCATTGCACTCCAGTAAGGACAACAGAGCAAGACTCCCTCTCAAAAAAAATATTGCATTTCTTGGAAATTACTATATTGAAGAAAAAAATTCAGGCCTAGTCAACCACAGACTGCTAATTAATCTGTGATGACATAGCCAAGAAATCTTCACCTGGATCTTACAAATAAGGAAACTACATAACTTTACCAAAGCAGTTACTGAATTTGGTTTGCTTCATCATGCAACTTATAACAGACTTCTTCAAGTCTCTCCCATGGACCACAACCCACAAACCATAGCTGGGCGCTCTATGATTCTTGAATCACATTTTGATCAAATTGTCTAATATTTTTACAGTGACTCCCATACATTTCTAAAAGGAAAAATGAGGAACTAGGGATCCCAGAGACCACAGCTCTTTCCACTTATGAATCCCACATCCTGAGTCGGGATTCTCCCCTGATGACTTTCCCATCCCTGTACAATCTGGGTGAGATGAGGCGCTGGGAGTGCAGAGCTGCCCAGAGAGGGCTCCAGCCCAGGGCAAAGCCACTGCAGAGGAAAAAGACAGAACTCCCAGGGTCCCAGCCGCTGGCCCAGGCAGCATCTTAGGGCTCGAGGGGACTAACAGCCCACCTGGGCCAAGGAGGATTTGGGTCCTCAGACTCCGGGGCTGACTGCGAGGAAGTTTGGGTCCTGCTACAGCCACTTTCAGCCGGTTCCAACCACCTCCCACCCCTCTCTCATGGTGACAGACCCAGCACTCACCATTTTTCGGCTTCCAGGGGATCCCGGTCTTTTAGCCATAAATCTGCAGATACCTGCAGAACACAAGGCCACAGTGGCTTGGCCTCTAGGAACAGAGGACGCAGAGCAGTGAAGAGAAGAACTGGAGCTCTGGACGCAGAGAAACACAAAGGACCTGGAAAATTACGGAGGCGTCCTGTTCTCTCCAGCTGCATGCCTGATTGTACAGTTTCTAATATACGGCCCCTGATTGGATAAGGTTTGAGGCCCCACCCTTCACGCCCTGAGTGACGAAAAATGTGATCAGACACTGGGCTAAACAAAGCAAAAATAACAGGCTAGGCTGCAGCCTTTACAGCCAAGCCTTCTTCCCTGATCTGAGCCAGGCCAACCTTAGAGGACATTTGCATTTAACCTTGTGTATAACGTCATATGCATTTATAAATGGTATATAATATAGTTATTCATAAACTGAAAAAACATAATGACAATTATTTTAAAATTTCAGATTTTAGGACCTTCCTTGCTGCGGGTCCTTTGCAGTGATATGGTTTGGCTCTGTGGCTCCACCCAAATCTCATCTCAAATTATAATTCATGGCCAGGCGTGGGGCCACAGGCCTGTAATCCCAGCACTTTGGGAGGGCGAGGCGGATGGATAATGAGATCAGGAGTTGGAGACCAGCCTGGCCAATACGGTGAAACCCTGTCTGTACTAAAAATACAAAACTTAGCCAGGGTGGTGGAGGGCGTCTGTAGTCCCAGCTACTCAGGAGGCTGAGGCAGAAAAATCGCTTGAACCCGGGAGGTAGAGTTTGCAGTGAGCCGAGATCGTGCCACTGCACTGCTGCCTGGGTGAAAGAGCCAGACTCGGTCTCAAAAAAAAAAAAAAAAAAAATTGTATTTGCCACATGTCCGGGCAGAGACCAGGTGGGAGGTGATTGGATTATGAGCGGGGATTATCCTCATGCTGTTCTTGCGATAGTGAGGGAGCTCTCAAGATATTTTAAGATGTGGCATGTTCCCCATCCCCGGTTCCCTTTTTCCACCAAGTAAGATATGCCTTGCTCTCCTTTCACCTTCTGTCATGGTCATGATTGTAGGTTTCCTGAGGATTCCTCAGCCATGTAGAATTATGATTCAATTAAACCACTTAAAAAAAATTACGCAGTCTGAGGTATTTGTCTGTAGCAGTGTGAAAAGGGACTAATACATGCAGGCAGCCTGAGATTTCAAAAAGGAGGCAATCCTCTGCAGGAAAATATGAGCCACATGTAAATTTTGAGTGTGCTAGTAGCCAAATGTTAAAAAGTAAAAAGAAAAAAAAACATGGTAGGGCCAGGCGCAGTGGCTCACGGTTGTAATCCCTGCACTTTCAGAGGCCGAGGTGGTGGACCACCTGAAGTCAGGAGTTTGAGATCAGCCTAGCTAACATGGCAAAACCTCATCTCTACTAAAAATACAAAAATTAGCCAAGCATGGTGACAGACACTTGTAATCAGCTATTTGGGAGGCTGAGGCAGGAGAATCGCCTGAACCCAGGAGGCAGAGGTTGCAGTGAGCCGAGATCGTGCCACCGCACTATAGCCTGGTGACAGAGCAACTCTGTCTCAAAATAAAAGAGAAAGAAACAGGTGGAATAACAAGTGAAATTGATTGTAACAATTTAATCAGTCCAATATATCCAAAATATTATTTTAATATGTGATTAGTATGTAAGGGTTAATAAAGCATATACATTTTTAAAGCTAAATATTTTAATGTAACCTTGTATTTTACCTTTCTAGCATACTGCAGTTCAGACCAGCCACATTCCAGCACTCTGTGGCCATGTCAGAGGCGTTTGAACCAGAGCAACTGCATCTGGAATAGGTGCTGGGTGAAATGGGGCTGAGACCTACAGGACTGCACTTCCATGAGGTCAGGCATTCTAAGTCACAGGATAAATAGGAGATTGGCACAAGATACAGTTCACAAAGACCTTGCTGATAAAACAGTTTGCAGTAGAGAAGCCACAAAAATCCACCAAAACCAAGGTGGGAATGAAAGTGACCTCTGATTGTCCTCAAGAATCATTACACGCTAATTATAATGCATTAGCACGCGAAAGACATTCCCACCAGCACCATGACAGTTAACGAATGCCATGGCAACATCAGAAAGTGACCTTACATGGTCTAAAAAGAAGATAAACACAGTTCTGGGAATCGCCCATCCCTTTCTTGCAAAACTCATGAACAATCCACCCCTTGTTTAGCATATAATCAAGAAATAACCGTAAGTATTTTTAGTTGAGCAGCCAACACTGCTGCTGTGTCTAAGGAGTAGCTGTTCGTTTATTCCTCTACTTTCCTAATAAATTTGCTTTTGCTTTGCACTGCAGACTCGCCCAAAATCCCTCCCTCCCTTCCTTCCTTCCTTCCTTCCTTTCTCTTTCTTTTTCTTTCTTTTCTTTCTTTCTTTTGACAGAGTCCTGCTCAGTCACCCAGGCTGGAGTGCAGTGGCACCATCTCGGCTCACTGCAACCTCTGCCTCCCGGGTTCAAGAGATTCTCCTGCCTCAGCTTCCAGAGGAGCTGGGATTACAGGTGCACGCCACCATGCCCAGCTAATTTTTGTATTTTTAGTAGAGATGGGGTTTCACCATGTTGGCCAGATTGATCTCATACTCCTGACCTCAAGTGATCTGCCCGCCTTTGCCTCCAAAGTGCTGGGGTTACAGCCATGAGCCACCACCCCCAGCTCTGCATTCTTTCTTGTACAAGATCCAAGAACCCACTCTTCGGTTCTGGATTGGGACCATTTCTGGAATCTTCTTTTCAGTGAATCACAAAAGGATGATGCTAAGGAAATGCCCAACCCAAAGGAAATAGACTGAATCGCCAATTGGCTAACTTTTTGTAAGTGATGGCACACCCGGGTATAGAATGGGATTGGGTTAATAGCCCAATTTAGGGGAGTTAGAGTGTCTCCTAAGACAGATAAGATAAAAGGTCCCTTTTAATAAAAGGCAAGAACACTTGATGAAACTTGTGTTTGAGGTGCAACTTAGAAAAGTTAGCCTTTCCTAAGATTTAGGGGGTGAGAGGCCCCTCTCCGTAAAGTCGCTCTCAGCTAAGATTAGATTTGGCATTATGGAACTTTAACCACTATTGTCTTTGTGTTTGTTTGTTTGTTTTGAGATGGAGTCTCCCTCTTGTTGCCCAGGCTGGAGTGTAATCGTGAGATGTTGGCTCACTGCAACCTCTGCCTCCCAGGTTCAAGCGATTCTCCTGCCTCAGCCTCCTGAGTAGCTGGGATTACAGGCACCCACCACCACACCCAGATAATTTTTGTACTCTTAGTAGAGACAAGGTTTCACCATGTTGGCCAGGCTGGCCTCAAACTCCTGACCTCAGCTGATCCACCACCTCGGCCTCCCAAAGTACTGGAATTACAGGCATGAGCCACCATGCCTGGCCTTGTCTTTGGATTAATCTGCCTTGCATTTTTTGCTGATGACTGTGGCTGACAGAATTAGATGAGTACAGGATCATGGAAGAAGGGGAGCTTTTTCCTCCCTAAAGTGGGAAACTTGAGAGCAGATGGGACTGCCAAAAAAGATTCTTTCACAACCAACAAGAGATCACCTAAACTTTTGATTCAATGCGTGGGTCTTTCTCTAGTTTTCCTGATCTCCTCAACTTTCCTGCCCTACCATAAGCAATGCTTTCTCTCTCTCTCTCTCTCTCTCTCTCTCTCTCTCTCTCTCTCTCTCTCTCTCTCTCTCCTTTCCTATCTTTTCTGTTACTCTGGGCCACCATCTTCCCCAAAGATCACATGTTGAAACTTCTGGTCAGAAGTCCCTGAAACAGGCCGGGCATGGTGACCCATGCTTGTAATCCTAGAACCTTGGGAGGCCGAGGCAGGTGGATCACCTGAGCGGGGGGGTTCAAGACCAGCCTGGCCAACATGGCAAAACCTTGTCTCTACTAAAAATACAAAAATTAGCCAGGGTAGTGGTGGGTGCCTGTAGTCCCAGCTACTCAGGAGGCTGCGGCAGGGAGAACTGCTTGAACTTGGGAAGCAGAGGTTGCAGTAAGCCGAGATGGCACCACTGCACTCCAGCCTGGGAGACAGAGCAAGACTCCATCTCAAAAAGCTAAAAAACAAAGAAAGAAGAAGTCCCTGAACAAACAACAACAAAATGGATGAAGTTTCCCTCTTGTTTTATGTTCTTGAGAGCTTGACCTTGTAGCCATGTGGCAGTATTTTCTCTTGGTTTCTACCATCCAGCATATAGAAATTTTGAAATTTGTGTTATAGTTATCCATAAAAGTGATCTTGAGCGGTAAACAACCTTTGCAAGCTCAAAATTGGCTGCTGGAGGCTTCTTCTGGGAGACTGCAGTGGAGACTGCTCAGTGCTGTAGCTCAGTAACTGGGCTTCGCTGTCTCACAGTGGCAGCCCGAGTTCAGGGTTCAATTTCTGGCTTAGGAAATGAGTCATCTGTGATTTGATATCTGTGTGAATATTTGTGGATTCGCTTTCCCTCCATGAACCATCCTGAATTGTCCTTTCTCTGAGCTACCTTTGAAGATTCTAGATTTTGTAAAAACTGCTTGCCATCTTTTTGAAAATACTTTGTACACTTGTGGTTAAGTTCATAACCGTAGTTAAAGCTTATGGGTTTCAGGAGGCTGAGGTTGCAGTGAGCTGCATTTGGCCACTGCACTCCAGCCTGGGTGACAGAGAGAGAATCCGCCACAAAACAAACAAACAAACAAAAATATAACATTGATTTCACCTGGGAGGTTATGTTAGTAAAGTTCAAAAGTCAGAAATATTGGCAGTTTGGCATGGCTAAAGTCAAGTAATTAGAGAATTAAATAATTTTTTTTTAAAAGAGCATCACAGTTAAAAGTCAGCTTAATTATTATTACCATTATTATTTTGTGAGATGGAGTCTCTCTCTGTCACTCAGGCTGGAGTTCAGTGGCACAATCTTGGCTCACTGCAACCTCCACCTACCGGGATCAAGCAATTTTCCTGCCTCAGCCTCCCAAGTAGCTGACATTGCACGTGCCTACCACCACACCTGGCTAATTTTTGCATTTTTAGTAGAGACCAAGTTTCACCATATTAGTCAGGCTGTCTTTGAACTCCTGACCTCATGATCTGCCCGCCTCAGACTGCCAAAGTGCTGGGATTACAGACTTGAGCCACCGTGTCTGGCCCAAAAGTCAACTTAATTAATTGCAGATATTCAAGCTCTAACAGCCTGGAACTCCTTGGAAAAAACAGAGGAGGTGCCACAATATGCATTTTGGGTGCA
This sequence comes from Gorilla gorilla gorilla, assembly GCF_029281585.2. Classification (NCBI taxonomy): domain Eukaryota; kingdom Metazoa; phylum Chordata; class Mammalia; order Primates; family Hominidae; genus Gorilla; species Gorilla gorilla. The sequence continues at coordinate 73,706,554 of NC_073230.2, read as the reverse complement.
ACTCACAGGAGGTATTGACTCTGATCCTGAAGTTGGGCATGTGAGAGATTGTAAATTTTATCTCTGGACCTTTTCACAGACGTGATTGTGACGTATACCTTCACTCAGTATCTGACTGATTTTTCTCTTTTGCCTAGGCCCCACCTACAGTTTAGATTGTGAAATATACTTTGATTGAGTGCCTAGATAATGTGACTTTCCTGCCTGGGCTTTGCCCTCCCAGGGTATTGTGACATATTTCTGAGCCAATCACCTAGGCGATATAACTCTCCCTTTCTGCCTGGGCCAGTCCACAGGGGTTACTGTGAGATATCTTTAGGCCCATCATCTTTGTTATGTGATTCTTTTTCACCTTGAATCTATTTACAGAAGAAATGGTTACATATCACTGGGCCCATCACCTAGATGATGTGACTGTCTTCTACCTGGAACATGTTTACAGGGTGGATTGTGACATATTGCTTTTCCTAGCACCCAGATGTGACTTTTATTGTCAGGACCCTACCTATAGTAAAAATATTGACATATCGCTGGCCCAGCACCTAGTTGATGGGACTCTCCCTCCTAGTCTCTGCCCACAGGTGGGATGGTTACACATTAGGCCCAGCTGACAGGTATAATGAAGACTCGCATATACGAACCCAGCCAATAGAAGAGATTTTAACTCTTCTAGCTAGGCTTAGACAAACAGGTAACGATCTGGGCCTTCTACATGTGCAAAGATCACACAATATATCACCCTCATGCGTATTCTATAAAGTCTTTGGGTGATATAAAGAGTGTCATATCAGGGTCCAGCACAGAGGTAAAATTGTGACTCTTACAGGCACACCCAGCTGACAATTAAAATTGTCTCCCTCACACATTGACAAAACTTACTGGTGAGGTCCTGACTCTCACATGACAACACAATACACAGTTACAATATTGGCCATCCCATGTGGATCTGGACAAAGGTCAGGTGGTGAATCATAGCTGGGCCCAGCTTACAGGCCCAGCAATGACTCTTATACCCGGACCCTGCTAATAGAAGAGGTGTTGACTCTCATAGCTGGGTTTAGGCCAAAAAATAAAATTCTGGGTTTTCTACTTAAAAAAAAAAATCACAGATGATTACAACACACATGCATATTGTCTAAAGCCCTCAGATGGGACAGAGAGTGTCATAATAAGACCCAGCACAACACTGAGGTTGTGACTATTGTATGCACATTCAGCTGACTGTTAAAATTGTCACCTTTACATAGGAGAGAGCAAAATATTTCCTGAATCTCACTGACAGATACAGTCAACAGTTGGATCATGCCTGTCACATGTGGATTGAGCCACAGGAGGGATATTGACCAATTTTTGTAACCAGATTATAGGAACAAAAATGACTCCCTTACCTGGACCTAAAGTTGGAGAGATGTTGACTCTCACGCCTGGGCTTAGGGCAATGGGCGTGATCCTACATTTGGGATTGTAACAAAAGCCTGGGCAAGCACAAAGGTCTCGAAGCAAATGGCGAGTCTCACATGTGCCATATAAAGCCTGCAAGTGGTACAGTGTCATAACAGGGACCAGCAAACAGGTGAGATTCTGACTTTCATATGCACACATGGCTAACAGTAAGAATTGTCACCCTCTCACATGAACACAGCCTTCGTAAAATATCCTGAATCTCACACTCAGAGGCAGTCAAAAATTGGAATTGTGACTTTCAGATGTGAATGCAGTCCACGGGTAGGTTGGTGACTCTCACACCAAGATTCAGCCCCCCTGTGAGGCTGTGACTCCCCTACTGGGACACTGTTTATAAGTGGGGTTCGGGCTGTTATGCACAGAGCCAGTGCACTGTTGAGGTTGTGATTCAAGTACTTAAACACATACCCCAAGATATGTTGACTGTCATAAGTGAAGCCAGGACATTTGTGGGGTTTTAAATCTTATCCTTAAACCTTTCTGCAGGTGTGATTGTGACAATTACCTTTTCCCAGCATCTGATTAATTTTACTATATTGTCTTGGCCCAGTGTACAGTTAAGATTGTAACATATACCTGGGCCATGCACAAAATTTATGTTTCTCTCCTTCATGATCCCTGTCCTCAGGAAAAATTACAATATATCTCTGGGCCAATCATCAAAGTGAAGTGAGTCTCTTTTTCGGCCTGGGTCCTGTCCTTAGTTGGGATTGTGACCTATCACTGGACCTTTAACCCAAATGATATAACTCTTTCTCCTGGGTTCTTATTACAGAAGGCATTGTGAAATATCTCTAGACCCATCACCTAGGTGATGTGACTCTTCTTTCCTGCCTGAACCCTGCCCGCAAGAGGCATTGTGACATATCACTGGCCCCAGCTTCTAGGTGATGTAACTGTACTGCCTTGGCCCTGCCCATAGGGGGGCATTGTAACATATCGCTGGGCCCACCACCTAGGTGATATGACCCTCCTGAATTGCTCCTGCACTAAGGGGAGATTTGGACCCTGCCCAAAGTGGCAATTTTGACATATCTATGGCCAGCACCCAGGTGATGCAACCCTTGTGCCTGGTCTGTCTCCACAGTTGGGATTGGGAAATACACATGGGCACAGCTTACAGGTGGAATGATGACTCATACCTGAAGATATGACTCTTGTAGTTAGTCTTAGGGCGAAAACTAAGGTTCTGGGTCTTTAACTTGCAGGATGGTCACAGACTATTATGACTTGCATGCATGTTGTATGAAGCCCTCAAGTGCTACAGAGTGCCAAAATAGAGCCCAGCACACAGGGAAAATTGTGGCTGTTGTATGCAAACTCAGACAAAAGTAAGGATTGTCACCCTTCCACATTAACAGAACCCACTGTTAAGGTTCTGAATCACACACCAAGAGCCAGTAGAGTTGGAATCGTGAATCTCATGCATCAATCCAATCGACAGATGAGGTGATGACACCAAGTCCAGGATTTAGAACACCTGGGGGCTGTGCTTCCCCTATCAAAACACAATCTGTTGGTGAGATTTGGGCTCTCATGCATTGATTTAGTCCACTGTTGTGATTGACTTGCATAGTTGAACTCAACCCACAAGAGGTGTTGACTCTTATACCTTTAGCTGGAAAATGTCCCAGATTGTGAATTTCTGCTATTGACTGGGTCCAGGTATTAGTTTCATTACTGTTCCTGTGAGCTGGGTTCAAAAATGAGTCACTGTCTCACCTGTGGCTGCATCTACATATGACAGTCACAATTCCAAGTCTGGATTGCATTTACGTGTGAGATTTAGGACCTCACCAGTGACCACTGACTATGTGTGAGGGTGACAATTCTATCAGCTGGATGTGCATATGACAGTCACAATGTCACCTTTGTTCTGGGTCCTGTTATGACACTGTATCACATGCGGGCTTCATACAATATGCCTCAGTATCATAATACACTATGTCCTTTATTTAAGTAGGAGACCCAGGACCTTGCCTGTTGCCCTAAGCCTAGATATCAGAGTTAAAATCTGTTCTCTTAGCTGGATCCAAGTATGAGAGTCATCATCTCACCTTTGAGCATGACCATGTATGTGTCACAATTTCACCTGTGGGCAGGAACCAGACATAAGAGTCATATCACCTGGGTGCTGGGTAAGTGATATACCATAATTCTTACTTTGAGAAGAGTCCAGGCAACAGAGGAGAGACACATCACCTTTATGATTGGCCAAGTGATGGGTGAAAATCCTCTCTGAGAGCAGGGCCCATTCAGGAGAGTCATATCACCTAGCTGCTTGGCCAAGCAATATATATCACAATGCACCCTTTGCACAGGGCCAACACAGTACAGTTCCATGACCAGGGAGCTGGTTCCAGCTATATGTCACAATTCCTTTTGTGGAAAGTGTCCAGTTGGAAGAACAGAGTCACATCACCTAGGCGATGGGCCTAGAGAGATGCCACAATGCCACTTGTGGGCTGGGCCCTGGGGGAAGAATAACTTCACCCAGTACTGGGCCCAGCAGTATGTTACAATGACAACTGTAAAACAGTTCCAGGCAAGAGAAGAGAATCACATCATCATGTTGACCAGCCGAGAAATATTTCACAATCCCCCCCTGTGCACACGTCCCAGGCAGAAGACCTGAATTACCTTTTTACTTAGGCCAGTAATGTCACAATGCTTCTTCAGGGCAGGGCACAAACAAGACAGGACAGTCATGTCATTAAGTGCTAGGCTTGGTGATATGTCATAACTTTACCTGTGGGCAGGGTCCAGGCAGGAAAGAAGATTTACATCACCTAGGTGCTCAGTAAAGAGATATATTACAATTCCTTTGAAGGAAGTGGCCAGACAAAATAGTCACATCACCTAGGTGCTTGGCCCAGGTATAAGTCACAAGATATCTGTGTGTTGAGACCAGAAGGACTAGCAAATTACTAAGGTTCTAGGTAGAAGTGCATGTCACAATTACACCTGCAGGAAGGCCCAGGAATGAGACTCCCACTTACCCACATTTCCCCACTCCAGGTGTAAGAGTCAACAACTCCTGAGACTTAGGTCCAAGTACATGAGTCACAATCTCAATAGTGGATTGCATCCTCTCATGAGAGCCCCAATCCCTTCTCCAAGCTGTGTCCCAGTAGGGGTGTCACAACCTCAATGGTGTGCTGAATCCTGGTTGGAGTGTCCCCACTTCACCTGTGGACTGGATCCGTATATGAGAGTCACAATTACAACTCTTGACTGCCCCTGGGTTTGAGATTCAGAACCTCAATCATGAGCTGTGTACACATGGGCATGTGACAATTTCTACTTTTGGCTGTGTGTTCCTACAAGACTCTCAATCTCACCTGTGTTCTGGGCCCTGTTATGAGACTCTCTGTACCACCCATGGGGTTTATTGGATATGCATGGGTGTCATAATCCTCTGTGATCTTCATACAAGTAGAAGACCCAGGACCTTACCCCTTGCCCTAGGCCTATCTATGAGAGTCTAAATCTCTCTCTTTGACTGGGCCTACGTGTAATGCCTGTAAGCTGGGTCAAAGTATATGTCACCATGTCAACTGTGGGGATCTATGGGCAGGTGCAGTGAGAGTCGAGATGGGAGGAGGGTTTTGACGTCCTCTGTAGGATGTAATTGTTATTGTTTTGGGGCTGTTTTCAGATATTGTCAAATAAAATAAATTTATATGTAGGTATGAAATAACTTTATTCTAAAGTAGTGTTGTGGCTGGGCACAGTGGCTCATGCCTGTAATCCCAGCACTTTGGGAGGCCAAGGCAGATGGATCACTTGAGGTCAGGTGTTCAGGACCAGTCTGGTCAACATGGTGAAACCCTGTCTCTACTAACAATACAAAAATTAGCTAGGCGTGGTGGTGGGTGCCTGTAATCCCAGCTACTCGGGAGGCGAAGGCAGGAGAATCGCTTGAACCCCGGAGGCACAGGGTGCAGTGAGCCGAGATCGCACCACTGCACTCCAGCCTGGAGTGAGTGAGACTCTGTTTCAAATAAAATTAATAGTGTTGCAATGGGGGAAGCACCAAACATAATAGCTACATATGTCTCAAAGTTAGGCTGAAAAGGGCTGTCATTCATATGGAGGAGCAAGAAAGATTAGAAAGAAGGTGGGAGAGGAGGGCAGAATGGAGGGTGGAAAAATCAATGCAATAGAGAATGTTGCACCCTGAAGTCAGCCTGTTCTTGTGAGGGACATGAAGAGGAGTTGTATGTTTGCTCAGACTGGAGGTGGAGCAGAGTCCAAGGGTCTGGGGGAAAGATAAAAACTTAAGCAAAGTTTGCTTAACAGGTATTTTCTTGTGAACCCTGAAGATAAAATTATTTAATTGTGTGTGAAGAACAATGGTAATGATCCTGACCATCAGTCATAATGGTAAGGATCTTTCTTTGCAGTAAGTTGTTCTTACAGAACACAAAGCATTAGAGAGTTTCCTTAATTGTAGCTATTTACCAGGACTCGCCATCCACCCCGTCTTTCTCTCCCACTTTTCTGTGCCCTATACATTTTTTTCCAATTGGCATTTTCTGAATTATATTATTTATAATAACCTGGTAAAGTTCTATCAAATTTATGAGTAGTTTTATCAAATTATTAAACTTCAGGGAGAAGTTTTAAAAAGCCCATAATTTATAGATAGCTGCTTATAGGCATAGATGGGCCCATGGTTCCTGTCACTGGTGTGTGCATTGGGGACTGTATTGAGGAACTGAGTCCTGATGTGGTTGGGTCCATCATGACTCTTGATTCTGTCAGAATTGAGTTGTTGAACACCCAGTTGATGCTGAATAGTTGGCTGGTGTCAGCAAATGCTGTGTGTTTGGTCTAAAAAGAAAGACATCACTGCAGCCTTGGCTGGAGAGAGACTGTGAGTCTTTTGGGGAATGGAGACTCTATTCTTCAGCACACAAGCTGTTGCGCTGTGAATTGTCCTGTGATTCCATGTCTCATCCGGGTTCAGGGGGAACTGAGAACTCAAAGGAAAGCAGTTCTGAGGGTGGACTCCTCTCCCCACCTGGCTGCTAGAAAGTGATTCCTGCACACTCACACCCATGCACCCTGGGCAGTGAGGTAGCTACACTCCTCCCATGACAAGGCTTCACCTTCAGAAATTGTGCTGAAATTACTTCTGTTGCTAGAGTTTTCCACCTATAGGCTACGTAAGTGCCCAGAGGACTCATGGTTTCTTTTTATGCCCAGATCTTGAATCTGCACCAGTGACCCGTTTTCTCCACTAGCCTAGGATTCTGGGTCATCCATCCCTCCCATCTGCCTGCATGCACACATTTATAAGTCAGAGCTATCTTGCCTGGACCAGTCTCTGTAGCCCTAACCAGTCTTTTCACCAACTGTGTACTGTTCCCTACCCATAGGTTTCTTTCTTTCTTTCTTTCTTTCTTTCTTTCTTTCTTTCTTTCTTTCTTTCTTTCTTTCTTTCTTTCTTTCTTTCTCTTTCTTTCTTTCTTTCCTTCTTTCTTTCTTTCTTCTTTCTTCTTTCTTTCTTTTTTCTTTTTCTTTCTTTTTTTCTTTCTTTCTCTTTCTTCTTTCTTCTTTTTTTCTTTCTTTTGTTTCTTTCTCTCCTTTTTTCCTTCTTTCTTTCTTTCTTTTTCTTTCCTTCTCCTTTCCTTTCCTTTCGAGTTTCACTCTTGTCGCCCAGGCTGGAGTGCAATGACAGGATCTTGGCTCACGGCAACCTCTGCCTCCTGAGTTTCAGTGATGCTTCTGCTTCAGCCTCCCAAGCAGCTGGAATTACAAGTGCGTGCCACTACACCTGGCTAATTTTTGTATTTTTAAGAGATGGGGTTTTGCCATTTTGGCCAGGCTGGTCTCAAACTCCTGACCTTAGATGATCCACCCACCTCAGCCTCCACAAAGTGCTGGGATTACAGGAGTGAGGCACTGAGCCCTGCCCCCATAGACTTTTTATATCAGGTTCTCTTATTCTGCCTTTTTTTTTTTTTTTCCCCCACAAACGCTCTTTTACAAACTCAAAACCACACCGCTGGTGCCTAAATACAAACCCTACTGGAAATCAAATGACGATGAGTTCAGGATAAATTTTTTGGGCCTGCTTATTGTAAGCGTAAATACAAAATAAAAATAAGACAATCATCCAACTTAAAAATAAAAAAAAGAATTTACTCCTTTTTTTTGACAGAGTCTCATCCTGTTGCCCAGGCTGGAGTGCGATGGCTCAATCTCAGCTCACTGCAACTTCTGCCTACTGAGTTCAAGCAATTATCCTGCCTCAGCCTCCCGAGTAGCTGGGATTACAGGTGTGAGCCACCACACCAGGCTAATTTTTGTATTTTTAGTAGAGACAGGGTTTCACCATGTTGGTCAGGCTGGTCTTGAACTCCTGACCTCATGATCCACCCACCTTGGCCTCCCACAGTGTTGGGATTACAGGCGTGAGGCACCACGCCTGGCCTCTTCTTTTTTAAAAAAAGAAATTTTTTTTAATTTAGATACATTTTATATGTAAATTCTTTCTCTGCTTCTTATCTTTTTTGTGTCTTTTAAGTATCTATGAAATCTATCTCTGCTCTAATTTTTATTCCTTTTTCTTCTTTCCTTCCTTTCTCTCTCTCTCTCTTTCTTTCTTTCTTCTTTCTTTCTTTCTTTCTTGACGGGGTTTCGCTCTTGTCGCCCAGGCTGGAGTGCAGTGGCATGATCTCGGCTCATGGCAACCTCTGCCTCTTGGGTTCCAGCGATGCTTCTGCCTCAGTCTCCCGAGTAGCTGGAATTACAGGCTTGTGCCACCGTGCCTGGCTAATTTTTGTAGTTTTAGTAAAGACAGGGTTTCACCATTTTGAGCAACCTGGTCTTGATCTCCTGACCTTAGGTGATCCACCCACCTCGGCCTTTCAAAGTGCTGGGATTACAGGCAAGAGCCACCTAGCCCGGCCTATTTTTTTTGTTATGCTAATGCTGGTATTATTTAGTTGTTCTTTTTCAAGTATTTTGTGGATTAAAGTTATGTTTTTTATTTGACATCTTTTCCTTTTTCTTAATATAGCAATATAGCTCTATAAATTTCTGTTTTAGAACTGTTTTGTGGGTTTGTCTTTTTTTTTTTTGTATCTCAGAAGTTATTGTATGTTGTTTCTATTTTCTTTTTTTGTCAATATACTTTCTGATTTCCCTTTGGTTTTTCTCTTTGACCCATGGGCTGTTCAGGAACATGTTGTTTACTATCCACATATTTGTGAGTTTTTAAATTTTTCTTTGGCTATTGATTTCTCATTTTATTAAATTATAATTTAAAAAGTTGATATGGCCGGGCTCAGTGGCTTACACCTGTAATCCCAGCACTTCGGGAGGCTGAAGCAGGTGTATCACCTGAGGTCAGGAGTTCAAGACCAGCCTGGCCAACATGGCGAAACCCTGTCTTTAGAAAAAATACAAAAATTAGCCAGGCATGGTGGCACATGCCTGTAGTCCCAGCTACTCGAGAGGCTGAGGCGCAAGAATCGCTTGAACCCTGGAGGTAGAGGTTTCAGTGAGCTGAGATTGTGCCATAGCACTCCAGCCTGGGTGACAGAGCGAGACTCTGTCTTGAAAAAAAAGTATATTACATGAGTCCCCTAGACCTAGAAAGTGCTGCTGAGGTCACCACCGGGCAGGACATGAGAGGTATATTAGTCTTCTATTGCTCCATAACAAGTCCCCACAAATGTAGTGGCTTAGAACACACCCATTTGCTAGCTCATGGTCCTGTAGAACTTATGGTTCAGGGTCCAGAAGACTCCGTTGGGCTCTATGCTTTGGTTTTCACAACGCTGAAGTCAGTATATCAACCAGGCTGGGCTCTCATCTAGAGGTGCTGGGAAGAACCCATTTCTAAACCCATTCTGGTTGTTGCCAATTTCCAATTCCTCATGGTTGTAGGACCGGGATCCTTGTTCCCTTGTTCACTGCTAGCTAGGACCCGCTCTCTGTAAGTAGATGTCCCCCCACATTTTACTCAATTTGCTCCCTCCATCTTCAAAGTCAGCAAAAGTGCATCGCATCTCCAGCCTGCTTTGAATCTCTGACTTCCTCCTCTGCTGCTGGCCAGAGAAAGCTCTCTAGAGGTGGGGTCTGAATTCTGATTACCCACCAGGAGGTTTGCCTTTGCACTGTTTGAGTGCACACATTTGTTAAAGGTCTCACACCCACTCCAGTATTTCTTTGATCTCCTAAGGCATTCTGATGGTCATAGTGATTTTGAAGGTCAGGTTCCTCCTTCCTCTGAATTGGGTCAGTCAGTGAACCTTCTTGCTGTCCCCATGAAGGGTCCCTGTTAGGTCCCACGACAGCCCGGATCTGGAACTCAGCCCTGTTCTATTCTTGAAACAAACACCCAGTCGCTGTGGTGTTGGTGGGAGCAGCAGTTGATTCTAATGAGGGTTTGAGCCACCCCTCTATCCTCTTCCCAGTAGCACCGAGCATCTCACTTCTCAGAGCTCCTTCATCCTTCTTGACTCTCTTTCTTCTCTCTTTTCCAGTGTCCCGTCTCTCAGTGGCTTACCTCGTTCTTGTTTCTCACAAGCCAGCCCTGTGCCTCCTTTTTCTTATGTACACGGATTCCATTTTCCCCATCTCCAGAGTAGACCTTTTGCACTTCTGATGATTTGGCTAAGGCTTTGCTGTCACTGCCTGTAAGGATCTACCAGATTAAATCCTTAAATCAAGACCACCCTACTCCCAAGCATTTGTCTTGCAATTGGGAATGAAGGTGAAGGTGGTTTCCTTATTCCACCTTCCCCTGTTATGGATGGAATGAATGGAAGTACCTAGTATCACAGGAACACTGAGGTTGGGGGAGGAGCACTGCCCCAAGCAGGTTACACGGAAGCAAAGACCTGAAAGGGTGACTAGCAGGATGGAAACCAGATCCTAACTGAGAGGAAAAAGGTTTTTTGTTTTTTGTTTTGTTTTTCTTGAGACAGAGTCTCACTCTGTCATCCAGGCTGGAGTGCAGTGGCGCCATCTCGACTCACTGCAGCCTCAACCTCCCAGACTCAAGCAATCCTCCCACCTCAGCCTCCCAATAGCTAGGACTACAAGAGCACGCCTCCATGCCCAGCTTAATTTTTAAATTTTTCTTAACGACGAGGTCTCCCTGTGTTGCCCAAGCTGGTCTATGACTCTATTTCTTTCTTTTTTTTTTTTTGTTTATTTGTTTTGAGACAGAGTCTGACTTTGTCACTCAAGCTGGAGTGGGGCAGTGGGGCGATCTTGGCTCACCACAACCTCCTCCCGGATTCAAGTGATTCTCCTGCCTCAGCCTCCCAAGTACCTGGGATTACAGGTGCATACCACCACTCCCAGCTAATTTTTGTATTTTTAGTGGACACGGGGTTTTTACCATATTGGCCAGCTGGTCTTGAACTCCTGACCTCAGGCGATCTGCCTGCCTCAGCATCCCAAAGTGCCAGGATTACAGGGGTGAACCAGCACACCCGGCCTATGACTCTATTTCTTGGGCCCTGCCCTTAAGGGGTATTGTGACATACCTCTGGATTAAACATTTAGGAATGTGACTTACTTCTGTTCCCTAGGACCTGTCTACAGGCAGCAGTGAAACATATTTCTGAGCCCATCACATGGGTAATGTGACTCTCCCCTTTTAGCCCTGCCCCAGGTGAAGATTGTGACATATCACCAGGCCCATTATCTAGGCGATATGACTCTTCTCTCCTGCCTGGGCCCTGATTACAAAGGGGATTGTGAAAATCACTGGGCCCAGCACCCAAATAATATGACTTTCCCTTTCTGCCTGGGCCTTGTCTACAGAAAAGACTAAAACATATCACGGGGCCAAGCACCCACATGCCTGCCTGCATTCTGCCTACAGTGGGTACTGTGACATATCCCTGGCACAGAACCAACGTAACGTGACTCACCTATCTGGTTCCTGCCCACTGATGGGATTGACATATACCTAGGCCCAACTCACAGGCATGATGATAACTGTCATACATGGACCCAGCCAATAAGAGAGATTTTAATTGTAGTTAGGCTTATTACAACAGGTATGCTCCTGAGTATTCTACATGTAGAGAGGTCACAGACTATTAGGATGCTCATGCATATTTTACAAAGACCTTGGGTGGTACAAAGATGTTGTAACAGGCCAGTGCACATGTGAAATTGTGACTCCCATAGGTACACCTAGCCAACAATTAAGATTTTCACCCTCAACACATGCATACAGCCCACTCTTGAGGTTCTCAGTCTCAAACCTGGGAGATTCACTCTGTCGCCCAGGATGAAGTGCAGTCTCACCATCTCTGCTCACTGCAACCTCCACCTCCCAGGTTCAAGCAATTCTCCTGCCTCAGCTCTTGGACAAAACTTCAGCATTCCTGCTAGGGTGTCTCTGCCCTACTAAGACACTGTGTGCAGGTGGAGTTGAGGCTCTTATGTATGGATCCTGTCCACTGTTGAGATTGTGAATTGCATGCATAGACTCAACTCACAGGAGACGTTGACTCCCATACCTCCAGCTGGGACATTTGCAAGATTAGAAATTTTATTTCTGGATCTTTCTGCAAGTGCTATTGTGACATCTACCTTTGCCTAGCACCTGACTGCTTTTACTTTTTTGCCTGGGCCCAGCCAATAGTTGAAATTGTGACATATACTTGGGCTACATAGGTGATGTGATGCTCCTGCCTGGGCCCTGCCTTCGGGAGAAATTTTTACATATCTCTGGGCCAATCACCTAGTGATGTGACTCTCCCTTTCTTTCTAGGCCCAACTTATAGAAGGCATTGTGACAGATCTCTGGGTTCATCACCTAGGAGATGTGACTCTACACTCCCAGCTGGGCCAAGCCCCACTGAAGATTGTGACATATTAATGAGCCCATAAACTATGTGACATGACTCTGCTCCCTGGCCTAAGCCAAGATTAAAGGGGACATTGAGACATAATGCTTTGCCTAGCACCTACATGATGTTGACTCTCTTTTCCTGCCTGGGCTCGGCCTACAGAAGAAATTGTTCATATCACTGAGCCAAGATCCCAGTTGATGTAACTCTCCTCCTGGGCCCTGCTCACAAGGGAAATATTGGCATATTCCTTGCCTAGCACTAAGGTGATGTGAACTTCTGCCTGGTCCCTGCCCATATGTGAGATTGTGACATACACCTAAGCCCAACTCACAGGCATAATGATGACTCTCTTACCTGGACCAAGACAATAGAAAAGATTTTGACTCTTCCAAATAGTCTTATGGTAATAGGCAATCTACTGGGTCTTTTATTTGTAGAAAGGTCAGAGATTACAACACTCACATGCATATTTTATAAAGTTCCTGAGTGGCACAGAGAGTGTCATAACAGGGCTCAGCACACAGATGGGACTGTGACTCTCATAGGCACAACCAACAGTCAGGATTGTCACTTTGCCACATGGACACAGCCCAGTCACCACTGAGCTTCTGAATCTTATGCTGAGAGACAGTCAAAAGTTGGAACTGTGACTCTTATATGTGAATCTGTTCCACAGAAAAAGATGATGACTTTCATATATTCAGCACACGTGTGAGGCTGTTACTATTCTACCAGGAAAAGATCTGCAGGGGTCTTGGGGCTCTCATGCAGGAGTCCAGGTCACCACTGAGATTCTGACTTGCAAACTTGTACCCAATTCACAAGTGTTTGCTCCCATACCTGGTGTTGGGACCAATGTGAGATTGTGAATCTAATCTCTGGACATTCCTGCAGGTGTGATTGTGACATATACCTTGGCCCAGCTCATGATATTTGATTATTTTGCCTGGATAAAACACACGAGACAGTGACATATATTTGGCCTGCACCTTGGTGATGTTACTCTCCTGTTCTTGGCCCTTTTCTTAGGGGAAATTTGGACATATCTCTGGGTATATCACCTGGGTTATGTTACCATCTTTTTCTGCCTGAATGTGGCCCACAGGGGAAATCATAGTATATTTTTAGACCCATCACCTAGGTGATGTTACTCTTCCCTTCTGCCTGGGTCCTGCTTCCAGTAAGAATTGTAACATATCGCTGGATCCTGCACCCAAATGATGTTACCCTCCTGCCTGGGCCATGCCGACAGTGGGAATTGTGACATTTCTGGGCCCAACATTTAAGTGATGTGACTATCCTCTTATGTTCGCAGCATGTGTTGTAACATATCACTAAGCCCAGCACTCAGGTGATGTGGCTTTCCTGCCATGGCACTGCACACAAGGAGAATGTTGACATATCCCTGGCCCCGAATTCAGATGATATGACTGTTTTACCTGATCCACACTCTGAAGTGAAATTGTTACATATACCCAGGCCCAGTTAGCAGACATGATGATGACTCTCATACACAGACCCAGCAAATACAACAGATTTTTTACTCCCCTGGCTAGATTTAGGGACACAGGTAAGGGTCTGCATTTCCTTATAAAAGGTCACAGGAAATATGACATAAATATTTTATAAAGTCCATGAGTTTTATGAGCTGTGTCATAATGCAGTCCAACAAGCAGGTGAGATTGTGACTCTCACAGGCACATCCAGCCAACAATGGGATTATCACTCTTAAACCTAGACACAGCCCACTGGTGAGGTTATAAATCTCACATATGGATGCAGACCACAGTTGGAATCGTGACTGTCATATGTGGATTTGGCCACAGGTCGAAGGGGAAGTCATTTCTTGACTAACTCACAGGCACAGTGTTGTCTCTTATACTTGGACCAAGCTAATAGAAGAGACGTTGTCTCATTGTTACGCTTGGGAAAATGGGGATGGTTCTGGGTTTTCTAACTGTACAAAGGTCACAAAAAATCACAACACTCATGCGTACAGTATAATGCCCTATTATACTGTATGCAACTTTGTATCGGGCTGTGTTGACACTCCTGACCACAGGTAAGATTGTGACTCATTTCTGGGCCCAGCTCACAAACATGGTGATGACTCTCATACCTGGACCCAGGCAAGAGAAAATGTGTTAACTTCTGCCTGGGCTTAGGGTAACGGGTAAGATCTTGGATCCATAAAAACATAAAGTTCTCAGAGCAGAATTCCCCTCTCAAGCATGTTGTGTGAAGATCTCAAATGGTATAAAGAGTGTCATAACAGAGCCAAAAACATAGAGGAAATTGTGAATCTCATATGCATACCCAGCCAACAATAAGGATGGTCACTCTCCCATATAGACACAGCTCACTGTTGAGGTTCTGAATCTCATGCCCAGAGGCAATGAAAAGTTGAAAGTTTGATTCACATACTGGTCAACAGGTAAAATAGTGACTCTGAGACCAAGATTCAGCACCCTAGTGAGGCTGTGCCTATCTTATGGGGACTCTGTTTGCAGGTGGAGATGGAGCTCTCATGCACGGATCCTGTCCAGTGTTAAGACTGTGTCTCGTGTATTTGGATGCAACTCACCAGAAGTGTAGACTCTCAGACCTAAAGCTGGGAAATACGTAGAATTGTGAAATTTATTCCTGGTCCTTCCTGCAGGTGTGATTGTGGCGTATACTTTCACACAGCACCTAATTTATTTTACTAATTTGCTTGGGCCCAGCCAACAGTTGGGAATATGACATATACCTGGATCAAAGTACCTAGGTGATGTAACTCTCCAGCCCAGGCCTTACCACAGGTACATTGTGACATATCTTTGGACTTATCACCTATGTGATATGACTCTACTGACTTGCCTTGTCTTGGCCTCCACTGGGGATTGTGACATATTTCTGTGCCCAGTACCTAAGTCATGTGATTCTTCTTTGCTGCTTGTGCATTTAGAAGGGATTGTGACATATTGCTGGGCCTTGGCCCTGCCTTCAGGAAAAATTGTGACATGACTCCCATTTCCTGTGTGGGCAAGGCCAAAGGGGTCACTGTGACATACCTCTGGACACCTCACAGAAGTGGTATAACTTTTCTCTCATTCCAGGACCCTGGTCTCAGTAGAAATTGTGAAATCTCTCTGGGCCCATAACCTAGGTAATGTGACTCTCCTGTCCTGCCTGGACCCTGCTTACAGGCAAGTTCATGACATTTGGCTGGGTCCATCACCTAGGTAATGTGACTCTCCTTTTCTTCCTGTGCCCTGCCACCAGTGAAGATTTTGACAAATTTCTGGGCCAATCAGCTGTGTGATATGACTCTGTGCTCTTTCCTGGGCCTTGTTAACAGGGAGCATTGTGACATTGCCAGGCTCAGCAGCTAGGTAATGTGATTTTTCTTGCTCTCTGGGCCCTACTTACAGAAGGGATTGTGACATACTGCTGAGCCAAGAACTCAGATGATGTGACTCTCCTGCCTGTGCCCTGCCTACAGTGCACATTGTGACGTATCACTGGATCTAGCACCCAGGTGATGTGATTCTCCTGTTTTGTTCTTGCTGGCAGGTGAAATTGTGGCATATACCTGGGCCCAGCTCACAATCACACTGATGACTCTCTTACCTGGACACAGCCAGTGGGAGATATTTTGACTTTTGTAGCCAGGCTTAGGCCATAGGTAATGTCCTGGGTCTCCTACTTGTATAAAGTTCACAGAACATTACAACACTCAGGACTATCATAGGAAGCCCTAGAGTGATAGAGTTGATAACAAGGCCTAGCTGACAGCTGAGATTGTGACTCTTGTATGCAGACCCAGCCGACAGGCTCTTCATTCTTACACATAAACAGAGCCTACGAATGAGGCAGTTAATCTCACACATAAAAACAGTTGCAAGTTGGATTTATTACTCTCATATGTGGATCTGGTTTCCAGGTGGTTTGGTGACTCTCGAACCATGATTCGGCAGACCTGTGAGGCTGTGAGTTCCCTGTTGGAACACAATCTGCAGGTGAGATTGGGGCTGTTGTGCATGGATTTTGTGCATTGTTGAGACTGTATCTCCTTTACTTGAACCCCACTCACAGGAGGGGTTGCCTCTCATACATGAAGCCAGGACTCGTGTGAAACTGTGAAACTCATTTCTGTACATTCCCAAGTGTGTGATTGGGAAATATACCTTTGCCCAGAACCTGAATGATCTGACTCTTTCCTAGGCCCAGCCCACAGATAAAATTGTGACATATACCTGGGCCACCCACCTAAGTAATGTGAAACTCCTTCCTGGGCCCTGCCTGCCAAGGGCATTTTTACATTTCATAGTGACCAGCATCAACCCAGGTCCTGTGACTCCCCTGCCTGCTCCCTGCCTACAAAAAGCATTGTGACTTATTTCTGGGTTCATTACATAGGTGATGTGACTTCATTCTACTGCCTTGGCTCTGCACTTAGAGTGCACTGTGACATTTAGCTGGGTACTGCACCCACGTAATGTGACTCTCCTGACTGAGTTCTTCCTACAGGAAGCATTGGAACATATCACTTAGCCCAGCACCTAGGTGATGTGATTCTCCTCTTGCCTAGTTCCTGCCCACTGGAGAGATTGTGACCCATTGCTGAGCCTGGCAGCAAGGTGATGTCACTCTCCTGCTTTCGCTGTGCCCATGGGGGCCACTGTGACACCTGTCTAGGCTAATTACTTAGGTGAAGTGATTCCCCTTTCCTGCCTAAGCTCTGCCTACAGGGGGGATTTTGATATATCACTGGGCCCAGCAGCCAAGTAATGTGACTCTTCTGCCAGGGTTCTGCCTACAGGGGGGATTTTGATATATCACTGGGCCCAGCAGCCAAGTAATGTGACTCTTCTGCCAGGGTTCTGCCTACAAGGGGGATTGTGACATGTCTCTGGACCAGCACCCAAGTGATGTGTCTTTTCTGGCCTCTTCCTCCCCACAGGTTGTATTGTGCCATATACCTGGGACCAAATTACAAGCACAATGATGAATTTTTTACCTGGAGTCAAGACATGTGCAGGATGGTGGAACTTATCACTGGACCTTTCCACAGTGTTATTAGGACATATACCTTTGTCCAACATGTGAGTAATTTGACTCTCCAGATGGCCCAGTTCACAAATAAAATTGTGACAGATACCTGGGCCAAGAACCAAAGGGGTGTGACTCGTGTGCCTGGGCCCTGCTCTCAGAAAGATAGTGATATTACATTGCACCCAGCACCTAAGTGATGTGATTCTCCTCTTCTACATGGGGCCTGCCTACAGCGACACTTGTGACATATCAATGAGCTCAGCACTTAGGTGACTTGACTATCCTTTTTTTTCTGGGCCCTGCCCACATGGATAATTGTGACATATCATTGGCCCCAGCAATTAGGTGATGTGACTGTCTTGTCTGGGATCTGTCAACAAAGGGCATTCTGACATATTTCTTTTCTTTTTCTTTTTTTCCCCAGATGGAGTCTTACTCTGTCGCCCAGGCTAGAGTGTAATGGTGTGATCTTGGCTCACTGCAACCTTCACCTGGAAGGTCAAAGTCATT
Organism: Gorilla gorilla gorilla; assembly: GCF_029281585.2. NCBI lineage: Eukaryota > Metazoa > Chordata > Mammalia > Primates > Hominidae > Gorilla > Gorilla gorilla. The sequence continues at coordinate 73,688,708 of NC_073230.2, read as the reverse complement.
CTCTTGCCTCAGCCTCCTGAGTAGCTGGGACTACAGGCATGCACCACCATGCCCAGCTAATTTTTTTGTATTTTTAGTAGAGACAGGGTTTCACCATGTTGGCCAGGCTAGTATTGAACTCCTGACCTGTTGCGGGAAGTCAGGGACCCTGAATGGAGGGACCAGCTGGAGCCGCAGTAGAGGAACAAAAATTGTGAAGATTTCATTTTAATATGGACATTTATTTAGGATAAAGTATTATCCTAAATAATACTTTTATAATTTCTTATGCCTGTCTTTAATCTCTTAATCCTGTTATCTTTGTAAGATGAGGATGTACGTCACCTCAGGACTACTGTGATAATTGTGTTAACTGTACAAATTGATTGTAAAACGTGTGTTTGAACAATATGAAATCAGTGCACCTTGAAAAAGAACAGAATAACAGTGATTTCTCGGGAACAAGGGAAGACAACCATAAGGTCTGACTGCCTGCAGGGTCGGGCAAAAAGAGCCATATTTTTCTTCTTGCAGAGAGCCTATAAATGGACATGCAAGTAGGAGAGATATCACTAAATTCTTTTCCTAGCAAGGTTTTAATATTAATATATTAAAACCCTGGGAAACGAATGCATTCCTGGGGGGCGGTCTATAAACATCCACTCTGGGAATGTCTGTCTTCTGTGGTTGAGATAAGAGCTGAGATATGCCCTGGTCTCCTGTAGTACCCTCAGGCTTACTAGGGTGGGGAAAAACTCCGCCCTGGTAAATTTGTGGTCAAACCAGTTCTCTGCTCTCAAACCCTGTTTTCTGCACATCATGGTGTTTTTCCATGATGTGCTCGTTCTCTTAAAAAGACCTCTGATTAAGTTTAGTCTAATCAAGATAATCTCTTTTATGATAAACAGGAAGCCAATACATTAGTAATATAATTACATGAATAATGTCCCACCACAGTCACACATTTTGTCACACTCAAGAGAAAAGTATTACATAGCAGGTGTGCACTGAAGTGGGAATCTGAGGGTCACTTGAGAATTTTGCCTACCCACTTGAATAGATTTCTAAAATTGCCTTTCAGTTGCTTTTGTTGTCTTTCTAAGTAAACAAAGATATCATCTGCAAATAATAATTAATTGAACTACTTTTCAATTTTATTCATGAATTACTTATCTTTTTCTGGCTTGTATGAAGTATTTCTTATTTATAGTATACATTCACATATATACATATATAACAATACAAATGTATCCATTTTCATTTTTGTTAAATTTTTAAGAATGGATGTTAAAGGTAACTTCTTTTCTGTTTGACAGGGTTTTTATTGTTGTATTCAAGAGTATTATCTCTGGAGTCAAAGTTGCTTGTTTTTTAATACTGGTTCTGCTATTATTTCTCTCCCTGGCAAGTTATTTCTCTCCCTGGCTCTGTTTCTTTCTTTGTAAATTAAAGATAATAATGATACCTTTGTTATTAAGTTACTGTGTCTAATAGTCCATTCTCACATTGCTGTAAGGACACATCCAAGACTAGGTAAATTATAAAGAAAAGAGGCTAATTTGACTCACAGTTCAGCATGGCTGGGGAGGCCTCAGGAACCTTACAGTAATGGCAGAAGGTGAAGGAAAAGCAGGTATCTTTTTCACTAAGTGAAGAACAGGAAAAATTACCACTTATAAAACCATCCAGTCTCATGAGAACTCACTCACTGTCGTGAGAACACCATGAGTATCATCTGCCCATGGCCCCTTCCAAATCTCACACACTTTATATATTTCAAAACCAAACATGCTTTCCCAAGAGTCCCCCAAAATCTTAACTTATTTTAGCATCAACCCAAAAGTCTAACTCCAAAGTCCAATCTGAGACAAGGCAAGTCCCTGCTACCTATGAGCCTGTAAATCAAAAGCAAAGTAGAAACTTCTAAGATACAGTGTGGGTACAGGCCTTAGATAAGTTATCCCATTTCAAATGGGAGAAAATGGCCAAAACCAAAGAGCTACAGGCCTCATGCAATTTTGAATTCCAACAGGGCAGTCATTAAATCTTAAAGCTCTGAGATGATCTCGTTTGACTCCATGTCTCACATGTGGGGCATGCTGATGCAAGGGGTGGGCCTCATGACCTTGGGCAGCTCCTTCATGGACTGGAATTGAATGCCTGTGGCTTTTCCAGGTGCACAGTGCAAGCTCATGGCGGATCTATCATTCTGGGGTCTGGAGTATAGAGGCCTTCTCACAAGTCCAGTAGACAGCTTCAGGGTGGACTCTGCATGAGGGCTCCAACCCCACATTTCCCTTCTGCATTGCCCTATTACTGGTTCTCCATGAGGGCTCTGCCCCTGTAGAAGACTTCTGCCTGAACATCCAGGCATTTTTATCCATCCTCTGAAATCTAGGCAGAGGTTCCCAGAGTTCAACTCTTGTCTTATGTTCACTGACATGCCCAATACCGCATGGAAGCCACCAAGGCTTGAGGATTGCACTTTCTAAAGAAATAACCCAAGCTGTACCTTGGCCCTTTTTAGCCACAGCTGGATCTGGAGCAGCTGGGATGCAGGGCACCAAGTCCCAAGGCTTCATAGAGTAATGGGGCCCTGGACGTCGAACGTGAAACCAGTGTTTCCTCCTAGGGCGCCTGGCCTATGATGGAAGGACCTGCCTCAGACCTTTAACATGACCTGAAGACATTTTCCCCATTGTCTTGGCTATCAATATTCAGCTTCTCTTTACTTTTGCAAATTTCTGCAGTGCCTCGAATTTCTTTCCAAAAAATGGGGTTTTATATTCTAAATCATGATCAGGCTGCCAACTTTCCAAACTTTTATGTTCTGCTTCCACTTTAAACATAAGTTTCTCATCTCCATCTGAGACCACCTCAGCCTGGACTTTGTCATCTATATCACTCTTAGCATTTCGGTCAAAAGCATTCAACAAGTCTCTAAGAAGTTCCAAACTTTCCCACATTTTTCTATCTTTTTCTGATCTCTCTAAACTGTTTCAACCTCTGCCTATTACCCATTTCCAAAGTCACTTCCACATTTTCAATTATCTTTATAGTGCCCCAAACTCCCAGTATTAATTTTCTGTATTAGTCTGTTTTCACACTACCATAAAGATACTACCAGAGAATGGGTAATTCATACAGAAAGGAGGTTTAATTTACTCACAATTCTGCATGGCTGGGGAGGTCTCCGGAAACCTGCAATTACAGTGGAAGGTAAAGGAGAAGCAAGTACCTTCTTCACTAGGCAGCAGGAGAGAGAGCAGAAAAAACCACCAGTTATACAACCATTAGATCTTTTGAGAACTCACTTACAATCATGAGAACAGCATGGGGGAAAATTACCCTCATGTTCCAATCAACTCCCACCAAGTCCCTCCCTTAACATGTGGGGATTACAATTTGCGATAAGATTTGGGTGGGATATGATTTTACAGTAATGAATTCAATACAAGACACAGAATATAGGTTTATTTTTTTGAGGATCTCTGAGGTTTCCAGGTTTTTTGTTAATTATCCACCTTATTAAAATAATCTTTTTTGTTTCAATATTGGTCTTCTGTTCTGAAAATGCATACAGACTCACACACAAACATACTCACTTGCTACATAACTTTCTTATACATACGGTATATCTTTTTTTTTTTGAACGGTGTCCTGCTCTGTCATCCAGGCTGGAGTGCAGTGGTGGCATCTTGGCTCACCGCAACCTCTGCCTCCCAGGATCAAGTGATTCTCCTGCCTCAGCCTCCCTAGTAGCTGGAAATACAGGCACGCATCACCACACCCAGCTAATTTTTTGTATTTTTAGTAAAGATGGGGTTTCACCATGTTGATCAGGCTGGTCTTGAACTCCTGACCTCAAATTATTTGCCCCACTAGGCCTCCCAAAGTGCTGAGATTACAGGCATGAGCCACTGTGTCTGGCTGATATATCTTTAGAGAAATGTGTTTGTATATGTAACTCTATGTAAATCAAAACTAAAAGCCTGTTTTTGTTTGTCAGCAGAGAGGCACATGTACAAAAATACATATAAAACAAGTTTTTAAAAATATTTAAGACTCAGAAATGTATGGATATTGATTATAATCATGTAATTTTTATGATCATAAAATGACCCTGTGGTTAATAATTCAATTGCACATATTGAAATAACTAAAACTGTATAATGGGATTGTTTGTAATACAAAGGATAAATACACGCTTGTGATGAGGAATACCTCATTTACTTTGCTGTGATAATTAAATAATATATGCCTGTGTTAAAATATCTCATATATGCTGTAAGTGTGTATGTTGGGAACAAGCCCCCCAAAATCTGGCCATAAACTGGCCCCAAAACTGGCCATAAACAAAATCTCTGCAGCACTGTGACATGTTCATGATGGCCATAAAGCCCACGCTGGAAGGTTGTGGGTTTACAAGAATGAGAGCAAGGAACACCTGGCCTGCCCAGGGCGGAAAACCGCTTAAAGGCGTTCTTAAACCACAAAAATAGCATGAGTAATCTGTGCCTTAAGGACATGCTCCTGCTGCAGATAACTAGCCCAACCTATTCCTTTAATTTGGCCCATCCCTTCATTTCCCATAAGGGATACTTTTAGTTAATTTAATATCTATAGAAACAATGCTAATGACTGGCTTGTTCTTAATAAATATGTGGGTAAATCTCTGTTCGAGGCTCTCAGCTCTGAAGGCTATGAGACCCCTGATTTCCCACTTCACACTTCTATATTTCTGTGTATGTGTCTTTAATTCCTCTAGTGCCACTGGGTTAGGGTCTCCCTGACCGAGCTGGTCTCGGCATGTGTATGCATGCTAACTACCCACAAAATTTTTTAAAAAATCTAAATAGGGTAAAAAAGAATACAAATTTGATTTATGAGAACAAAATTCTTCAACTTATTTTCAGTTTAGACCACTGGCAGGCCAGGTGTGGTGACCTCCGCCTGTAGCCCCAGCACTTTGGGATGCTGAGGTGGATGGATTACCTGAGGTCTGGAGTTCAAGACCAGCCTGGCCAACATGGTGAAACTTCATCTCTACTAAAAATACAAAAATTAGCCAGGCGTAGTGGCATGTGCCTGTAGTCCCTGCTACTTGGCAGGCTGAGGCAGAAGAATCACTTGGACCCAGGAGGTAGAGGTTGCAGTGAGCTGAGATCATGCCACTGCACTTCAGCCTGGATGACAAAAGTGAGACTTCATCTGAAGGAAAAAAAAACTGTTTTTAAATAAATTCTCTTAGGTTCATTATGCTTTGAGGGTTGGTTAAAGGCTTTGTTACATTTTTTTACATTTATAAGATTTTTGTCCAATATGAATTCTCTTATGTACAATTAAGGTGTGGAACTAGATAAAGGCTTGGCCACATTCTCTACACTTGTAATGCTTTCTTTCCAGTATAAATTATTGTATGTATTATAAGGCCTGAGGGCTGGACTTTGCCACATTATTTACATTTGTAGGGTTTCTCTCCAGTGTGAATTATCTTATGTTTAGCAAGACTTGAATGCCACTTAAAAGCTTTGTCACATTCTTCACATTTGTATGGTTTCTCTCCAGTATGAATTCTCTTATGTGCCTTTACAGTTGAGGAGCAGTTAAAGGCTCTGCCACATTCTTCACATGTGTAGGGTTTCTCTCCAGTATGAATTCTCTTGTGGTAAATGAGGGCTGAGGATACGCTAAAGGCTTTGCCACATTCTTCACATGTGTAGGGTCTCTCTCCAGTATGAATTCTCTTGTGGTTAATAAGTGTTGAGGAGCGCCTAAAGGCTTGGCCACATTCTTCACATGCGTAGGGTTTCTCTCCAGTATGAATTCTCTTATGTCTAGTAAGGTTTGAGGGCCACCTAAAGGCTCTGCCACATTCCTCACATCTGTAGGGTTTCTCTCCAGTAAGAATTCTTTTATGTGTAGTACCACTTGAGGAGTGGTTAAAGGATTTGCCACATTCTTCACATTTGTAGGACTTCTCCTTAGTATGAATTATCTGATGTTGATTTAAGTGTGAAAACATGCAAAATGATTTGCCATATTTTTTACATTTCAAATGTTTCTTTCCAGTATATCTTGCATTGTGTCTATTGGAATTTGAAAATTTACTGAAGACTTTGACACATTTATGAGTCTGAAATATTTTGTTTTGGGTATTTGACAAACATTGGTTAAGGTCATTATAACCTCCTCTGTGCACCTCACACTCATCTACTCTTTTACAACATTTTTTAAATTGTAAATTCTCCTGTCCACATTTTCCATATGTTCTTGGTATTACTTTTTGGAGTGAATCTTTTATGCCCTGCTCTGGCTGAAGGTCTTGGGTGAAATGAGAACATGTAACTGAAAGACATAAAAATCACAAGTTACTCCACTTACTAGACTCAGATAAATATACTGTACAAATCAAATATATAAAATTATTCAAGGTACATTAGCAAAATGGCATATCAAAATACCACAGGCCATAATTCCTTCATAGATATATAAATGTAACAAAATCATAGTGATCAAAATACCTTTGTTGGAAATTTATAAATAAAGTAAGTGTGTGCACCATGTGAGCACGATGTCCAGAACCATATATAGAGAAGAGAAAAGTCTGCTACATTTACCCAACACAGCCCTTCCTCATCCCCAGTAGAAGAACATGGTGCCTTTAATGACAGCTTTAAGTCTTCTGAGATCAAAAGTGAATGTTACAACAGCAGAAAGACTGCACTATCATGGACAGAAAATAGATGTAGAAAGTGGTTACTGACCAGTAAGGAGAAATATGAAGACGTCTTAACTGAAAAATAAATACAAAATTGCAGACAAGACACATCCTGAGAACATGTTTGCAAGACTCCCAGAATCTCTACCCAAGACAATTGCTTTCAGGCTATGCCAAGAAAGAGCTGCATTATAAAGATTGTGAAAGGTAGTTTTATGTTAATGTCTAAATCTCAACCAAAGATTATAATGTATACAAAATATTTGGGCAACATGGTCCAATCAAAAAACTCAAAATTTTCAAAAAGCAACTATAAAAATAAAGATGTATATATTAATTTTTAAAATTTAAGATAATCCATATTTTGCTCAATGAGAAAAAAATGGAAAACCAGACATCGGATAAATGAGAATGTCAACAAAAGGGTTGGAATAATAAAAAATAAACAATTGTGGACATAGAAAAGTAAACTGAAATAATTTAAAGGTAAGAAAAAAGTAATGTAAAAAATGAAGAAGTTAAACAAACAAACTAGGATATACACAAAAAGATCCATAACACATATCTAAGCAAAGTTTCAAAAATCACAAACCAGAAGATAATCTTTGGAGCTGCAAGATAAAAATGAGGTATTATTTATAAGCCTAGTCCTCCGAGACAACCAGTGAATTTGTCAACAGAAACCTTTCAGGTCAGAAAAGAACTGTGTAAAATGGTCAAATTGCTGAAAAAAAATCTTCACAGTGAAAATATAACCAGCAAAAATGTACTACAAAATAAAGAAAAAATAAAGATCTTCCAGAATAAACAAATGTTGGAAAAGCATATAAGCACTGCATGTGCCCTAAATAAAATGCTGAAAAGAGGTCTTTCCACTTCAAATAATATAATGAAAAAAGATCATATGAAAATACATACCTTTCTGAAAAACATGCATATACAAAAAAAATAAAATTCTGTGGCATTATTGTGATTGTACAGAAAACATTTTTAGTTATTCTTTAAAATTTGAAAGATATAATCATAAAAATAATCATAAAACATAAAAAGATACAATTAGCAAGATCAATAAGAAGCACAGGGTAGATATAATGAGGACAAATTTTTCTATGCAACTGAAGTCATTTTTTTTTTTACCAGTGTAAAATATACTATTGTAACATTAAGAGGTTTTATAAAATCTCCAATGTAGCACAAAGAAAAAATCTTTATAGACACACAAAAGAAAATGAGTCCATTACTAGCATGAGACAAAGATTGATATTATATAATGGTAAAATGAGTCCATTTACTAGGAATCTGTAACTATTATGTCTATCTATATGCATATGCATATATAACATCAGGACTTCAAAATATATAAGGCAAATATTGACAAAAATGAAGCAAGAAATAAAATAGCAACATAAAATTATAAACATTAAGACCTCATTTTCAATAATAAATAAAAAATTTAAATAAAAAATCAATTTAAAAAACAGAAAACCTGAAGAACATTATATTGTGTATGAATTCATTTTGCAATGCTATAGAAAATAACCTGAGACTGGGTAATTTATAATGAAAAAGACTTCTTCGGTTCACAGTTCAGTAGACTGTACAAGAAGTATATGCCAGCATCTGCTTCTGGTGAGGATATGAGGAAGCTTGCAATTACAGTGGAAAGCAAAAAAGAACCAAACATGTCACATGGTGAAAGATGATATGAGTGTGAGGTGGAGGAGCCAGGTTCCTTTAAGCAACCAGCTCTCATGTGAATTAATAGCCTGAGAACTCTGTGATTGTGCCAAGTCATTCACGAGGGATTTGTCTCCGTGATGCAAACAGCTCTCATTAGGCCCCACATCCAACAGTGGAGATTACATTTCAACATGAGATTTTGAGGGCATCTACACCATATCACAAACCAAATAGGCTAAACAGACATGTACAGAACTCTCCAGTCAAAAGCAAGTGGATACACAATATTCTTATTTGCATCTGGTACATTCTGTTAGAACACATAAGTCTTAGTAAATTTAAAAAGATCAGCCAGGTGCAGTGGCTCACAGGTGTAACCCCAGTACTTTGGGAGGCGAAGGTGGTAGGATCATTCGGGGCAAGAACTTTGATACCAGCCTTGGGAACACAGTGAGACCCTGTCTCTACAAATAATTGAAAATTAGCTGGGCATGGTGGGGTAGGTCTGTAGTGCAAGCCACTCAGGAGGCCAAGGTGGAAGGATTACTTGAGTCCAAGAGGTTGAGGTTGTGATGAGCCAAGATTGTGCTACTGCACTACGGTCTGGGCAACAGAGTGAGAAACCCTGTGTCAAAAAAAAAAAAAAATTTAAGAAGAGCAAAATCATACAGTGTATGTTTTCTAATCAAAGCTCAATAAAACTAAAAAGAAAAAAGTAAAACTGGCAAATCAAAAAATATATGGAAATAAACACACTCTTCAATGTATTCTTGCACAGGGTCAAATAATTTAATTTAACCTAATTTAGTATTTTTGCTCAAGGCTCAACATATTTAAGTGACAACTTAATTTGTTAAGATGTCAATATATCCCACAGTGGTGAACAAATTTAATATAATCTATATCAAAATTCCGAAAGTATATTTATTATTGAAATATTGTTTAAATTTTTTTTTTTTTGAGATGGAGTCTCACTCTGTTGCTCAGGCTGGAGTGCAGTGGTGCGATCTTGGCTCACTGCAAGCTCCACCTCCTGGGTTCATGCCATTCTCCTGCCTCAGCCTCCCAAGTAGCTGGGACTATAGGTGCCCGCCACTACACCTGGCTAATTTTTTGTATTTTTTAGTAGAGATGGGTTTTCACCGTGTTAGCCAGGATAGTCTTGATCTCCTGACCTCGTGATCCACCCACCTCGGCCTCCCAAAGTGCTGGGATTACAGGTGTGAGCCACCACGCCTGACCTAAAATTTTTAAATTTTATTATGAACTATATCTAGAGAAACACACATGAAAAACAGAGGCATTATACTTCATGATTTCAAAATATAATAAAAAGCAACAATAACAATAACTATGTGGTATTCGCACAAAGACAAATAAAGACATGATAGAACAAAATAGGGAGCCCAGCAATGAACTCTTCTGTGTATGACCAAATAATCTGCCACAAAGTTGCCAGGAGCAGACAATGGAGAAAATATAATCCCTTCAATAGATAATGTTGAAAACTGGATATCTACATTGAAAAAATGAAGTTGGATGCTTTAATTGCACCATATACAAAAAATATTTTAAACAAAATACTTGGACTGAAAAAAAACTAATGAAACTCTTAGAAAAAAAAATAGTGGAAAGACATGACATTGGTCTTGGCACCATTTTCTTAGACATGCCATCAAATGCATGAGCAACAAAGAGAAGAACAGGAAAATTTAACTGGGCTAAACTTCAAAATTTCTGCAATCATAAAACATTTAATAGAGCGACAGTGTCACCCAAGAAATGGGTGACAATATTTGAAAATCACATGTGATAAGGCTTAATATTGAAAATATATAAACGACTCCTAGAAGTAGACAACAGTAATTGAATTACTTGATTTAGAAATGCACAAATGAACCGGGTGCAGTGGCTCACTCATGTAATCCCAGAACTTTGGGAGGCTGAGGTGGGCAGATCACCTGAGGTCAGTAATTCGAGACCAGTCTGACCAACATGGTGAAACCCATCTCTACTAAAAATACAAAATTAGCTGGGCATGGTGGCATATCCCTGATCCCAGCTACTCAGGAGACTGAGGCAGGAGAATCATTTGAATCTGGGAGGCAGAGGTTGCTGTGAGCCAAAATTGCCCCATTGCACTCCAGCTTAGGCAACAAGAGCAAAACTCTGTTTCAAAAAAAAAAAAGAAAAAAGAAATGGACAAATGATTAAACTAAATTTTAATAAAAAGATATACAAATGGGAAGAAGTATTTGAAAGGTTGCACAAAATTAATAATTTATAGAAAAATACAAAATAAAATCACAATACAAAACAAAATTACATCAATTAGGATGACCACTATAATTTTTTTAAAACACCAACTATGTTGATGATGTAAAGAAATTGAAACCTATGAAAGTTATTGATGAGAAAAAAGACACAGCCATCATAAAAAACATCATGAATGTTCTTCAAATAATTAAAAATGAAATTATTATATAATACAGCAATACCATTTATGAATCCATATCTAAAATATGCAACAGAGTAAAATGAAGACATGAGGTACCCTGCTTGCATATCCCCCTACAGCAAGTATCATAACCCACCCTCTAAATAAATAAATACATATATAAAAATTAAAAAATTAAAAAAATTGTAAAAAACTTTAAACTATATTTCAAGGCTACAGTAATAAAAACAGAATGGCATGTATAGAAAAATGGACAACCACCAATGAAACAGAAATTACTATTCTCACATTTTAGACATGATGCAAAAAAGTTTTTAAATGGTTTAACATAGAGTTTCTCAAAAATATGCAGATATTAGTGTGTCCCCAAAAGCAATGGCAAAGTAGTCAGTTTGTGCAGTCCCCGATAAGCCATAAAGAAAACTTTGGCTCACACTGTGAACCTGAAGAAAGATTATTGAAATAAAAGTAGAATCCTTAGAGAATTTAACAGCATGGGGCAGAAGGTGTTCCAATGTGAGAGCAAAAAAAATAAAATAAATAAAAAATAAAAAATACTCAAGCTTCTCAGAAACTCTTTCCATCAAAGCACAGCTCCATAGACCACATTTTAAAGACTGGCTACCTCCTTGACTTGTGGACATCTCATCCATGTCATCTGCTTCATTTGCTCTCACCCACCTGGGTGTTTGGCTGCCATCTCATTTCTCTTTATATTCTGGGGCTCTTTATTTTGCTCCAGACAGGCGATCAAGTCTGGCTTAGAGACAATCATACCTGTTTTATTAAGAAAAAAAAGTAACTTAAATCTTATTTATTTATTTATTTTTTGAGATGGAGTCTCACTCTGTCGCTCAGGCTGGAGTGCAGTGGCATGATCTCAGCTCACTGCAACCTCCACTTCCCAGGTGCAAGCAATTCTTCTGCCTCAGCCTCCCGAGTAGCTGGGACTACAAGCACGTACCACCACGCCCAGCTAATTTTTGTATTTTTAGTAGAGACGGAGTTTCATCATATTAGCCAGGCTGGTCTCAAACTCCTGACCTTGTGATCTGCCTGCCTCGGCCTCCCAACGTGCTGGGATTACAGGTGTGAGCCACTGTGCCCGGTCATGTAAATCTTGCTGAATTCTTTAATTACCAAACTAGTATTATGCTCAGTAAAGAGGATATAATAGAAAATTCTAGAAAATTAATATTATTAGTAACAGAACTTTCTCAATATTTAGAAAATATTTTAAATTTGTAAGTCCTTATTTTCACTACTCAGTACTACTGAATCAAACATTGTTGGTGACAACTGAATTCTAAGGCGTGGGCAACGCTATTTTATGCCATGACATTTTTGGAATTGCCACTAACCTAGAGCAAAAGATACATAAGCTCAGGAAAAGGAAAAGTTCTGGTCAAGATAAAACATCTTGAAGAATTTAATCTACACCAATGAATCCCCAAGATTTTCTTTAAATCGGAGAGCCAAAATTCATTCATGCAAAGCAGAAATTATCAAAATCATCTTAGAAAAGAGAGAAAGGCAATATATTAGGAATTATGTATTGAAGTTATCCTCACCCAGGGAGACCAGGTTTCTGTAGTTCTCTAACATCACATCTCTATATAAATTCTGCTGAGCACGATCCAGGCATTGCCACTCCGCCAGAGAGAATTCTATAGCTATGTCTCTGAATGTCAACAGTCCCTGAAAAAAAAAAAAAAACAAAACCTCATGAACACACACTTACCATATGGCCGTAAGCAGAGATTTTTATTTGACTCAAGTTAAAAAAGAGAGTAAAAAGAAGTGTTTCTTACTTACAAGAGTGACTAAAATTACTCAATAAGATAATTTTTAACATGGAAGTATTCTCTAATTCTGAGAAAAGAGGAGAGCATAAGATCCACAATACCACAGTAGCTTTGATAATTTTCTGGATGATAAATTATAAAATTAAGGGCATCAACATGGACTTGTCCTTCTTTTTTCTTTTCTTTTCTTTTTTTTTTTTTTTTTTTTTTTTTACCAAGTCTCACTCTGTTGCCCAGACTGGAGTGCAGTGGCGTGATCTTGGCTCAGTGCAACCTCCGTCTCGGGTTCAATCGATTCTCCTGCCTCAGTCTCCCGAATAGCTGGGAATACAGGCATGGGCCACCACGCCTGGCTAATTTTTATATTTTTAGTAGAGAAGGGGTTTCTCCATGTTGGCCAGGCAGGTCTTGAACTCCTGACCTCATGTGATCCACTCACCTTTGCCTCCCAAAGTGCTGGGATTGCAGGCGTGAGCCACCTCACCCGGTCGGACATGTCTATTTTTGAGTGCTATATTTACATCATACAGAATAAGCTGTGTATATTTCTCAGATAAAACAGTCATGATGAGTTGGAAGGTAGCTCTTAAGTCTAAATATGTGCAATAAACTAAATATTTTGTTGTGAGATTTTGTTTCAGGAGATTGGGGATAAAGTCTGAATTTCTGAATTTTTAGCAAGTTCACCAATGTTTCTAGCCTAGTAAGAATATTTTGTCAAACATCCAGTAAGTGGCAGTCTGGGTTTTCCCCAGTTTCTCTCACCTGTAAATAAAGATAAGAGCCTTCAACTTTAAAAGACAAATATATGCAAAAGTCATCTAAAAAGAAAGGACAACTTCCAGATTAAATGTGATGGTTTATGCACTTCGGCTAGTAAATCTCCTAAGTGTACTTAATAATTAAGAGAATAATAATTAACTCTATAGTGGAAAAATGTCAGAGACATCATGAACCAAGTGAATAAAATTGTTATCAACTTTATTAGGACACATTTTTATTATGTGCTGATGCACACACAACACAACATCACTGCTGTGGTATTTCTCTCCTCTCAGAAAAGTAAATTGTAACTAAATTTAAATAAATAAATAAATAAATAAATAAATAAATAAATATATATATATATATTTTTTTTTTTTTTGAGATGGAGTCTTGCTCTGTCGCCCAGGCTAGAGTGTAATGGTGCAATCTCAGGTCACTGCAACCTCTGCCTCCTGAGGTCAAGCAATTCTCCTGCCTCAACCTCCCAAGTAGCTGGGATTACAGGCGCATGGCACCACACTTGGCTATTTTTTGTATTTTTTTAGTAGAGACAGGGGTTCACCATGTTAGCCAGGCTGGCCTCGAACTCCTGACCTCATGTGATCTGCCTGCCCCGGCCTCCCATAGTGCTGAGATTACAAGCCTGAGCCACCATGCCTGACCTAAATTTAATTATAAAGAAACATCAGTTTTATGCAAAGTTGAAGGTGCAGATAACTTCCCTGTTGTGTAATTTTTAATAGTAATTTTAAGTAGTCTTTGTTTAGCACCCTGGAGAGCAAGTACCTCCTAATAGTTTTTTCAGAACTTTCTGGGTAATAAATGCCATTCTGTTTAAATGAACATTTTCTAAACCCTGTTCTGCGTGGAAATAATAGAGCACACAGATGAAACCTCAACAAGATATGTTTCACTTTTCACTAATATCCAAAGACAACTGTGTTTCCCCAATAGAAATCTTGAGTATTTACACCTTCTCATGTTCAACAGCTACAATGGGAACATTTTAAATATTGCAGGTTATAAATTTGTAGTGAGAATTCTGCATTGCATACAAGAATCCAAGATGAAGAGAATGTATAGAACGCTACAGCATATAGAAAAAAAATATTTTTTTCAGAACCCCTTGACTATCATACAAATCACAAAAAGTAGTTGAAACAAACTCATTAGGGATCAACAGTACAAGCACAGAAGTAAAAATTTGCAATTTCCAAACAGATGGCATTCCAAAAGGCAGAGTGGACACTGCTCTTGATCTGAAACATGCTCACCTGAGAAAAAGTGATTTTTTTCTTTTCCTCCTCTTTCTCTGAAATGTATTTTCAGGTAAGATGCTCTGGACATATCAAACCTGCATCTTGAGAATATGCCTTTAAAGCACAACCTATTCACCTGCTACCACCACACACACCCACGGCAGAAAGACCGAGACTTGCAGAAAACATTCACCCATTTTTGTTGTGTATAATTGAAAAGATTTAAGAGCAATGAGAGAACAATGAGCTTCTCCATAACCATTAAAATATAAGTTTCTTTTTCCCTGCCCTCTCCTATCAGACTCCAGCAATTTTCTTTACAGTAATGGGAGCATGAACCGCACTGACCTCTTCCTACCAAACTGAAACAGGGCAGGCAGCGCAGCCTTCCTTTGATGCAAAGGTTGAACTAAACTCTCCTGAATGTATCTTGAACTCCTCAAGTTTATAAATCACTTGGTAATCTTGGCCCTGCTTTATGCAAAGTGATTCTGCAGGATCCAAAAGGGTCCAGGAATGGGCTTTTTCAACAAGTCCTCTGTAAATGCTGATTGTGCTTTCCCAGACACATTATTAGCATTAGCGAGAGAAAGCAGGCACAGCAAAGAGTCCCTTACACCCACCAAATTTGTCACAAAACAAATACATCTGATACAAATAAAGACAACCAATCACCATGCTGAAATATTATATTTTTTGTTGGCTTTTTAAAGTTTACAGAGAAAACAGAAGGCAGCAATGTCTGAGTAAATCTGCACCTGGAAAACCTGTACACATGTACTAATAAAATCTTTATTAAGCAGGTACTATGTGCTCTGGAGCATGTCACAGAACACTGTGCTGGGAATAACACATTTTGTGATTTAATTTTCATAGCACCCTGGGAGCTGGTACTAAGTGTTGAATAATTTTCATCATTTAGATTAAGAGCACAGCATTTTTATTTATTCTTATGTTTCTCTATCATTAATTTTAAAAATAAAATATATAGAATAATAATTCAATACAAAAAACATACAAAATGATGAAATTACATAAAAATTGAATAATCAGCTTCCAAATGGCTATTTTGTAAATAATGAAATTAAGGCAGAAATAAAATTTTTGAAACTAATTAGAGATTAAGTACAACATACCAGAATCTCAGGGTTACAGCTAAGGCAGTGTTAAGAACAAAATGTATATCACTAAACATCACATCAAAAAGTTAGAAAGATCTCAATTTAAAAATCTAATGCTACAATTAAAAGAATTTCAAAAGAGCAAACCAACTTCAACGCTCGCAAAAGTCAAGAAATAACCAAAATCAGAACTGAAATGAAGAAAGTTGAGACCTAAATAACTAAAAAAAGTTCAACAGGCCATGCACTGCGGCTCACTCCTGGAATCCCAGCACTTTCAGAGGCCAAGGCGGGCAAATCACGAGGTCAGGAGTTTGAGACCAGCCTGGCCAAGATGGTGAAACCCCGTCTCTACTAAAAATACAAAAATTAGCTAGGCATGGTGGTACATGCCTGTAATCTGAGGAGAATCACTTGAAAATGGAAGGCGAAGGTTGCAGTGAGCCGAGATCATGCCACTGCACTCCAGCCTGGGCGAAAGCGAAGCTCCGTCTCAAAAAAAAAAAAAAAGTTCAACGAAACCAGAAGTTGATTCTGTGTAAAAATAATAAGATAGATAAAACACTAGAGTAATGAAGAAAAAAGAAATAATTCAAATAAAAACAATTAGACTAAAAAGTCAAAAAAAAAAAAACGGAACAGATGCTTGTGAGGTTGTGGAGAAATTGAATGCTTATACGCTGCTGGTGAGAGTATAAATTTGTTTAACCATTGAGAAAAACAGTTTGGCATTTTTTCAAAAGCCTGAAAACAGAATTACCATTCCCAGTCCCACAATTGGGAATATACCCAATAAATGTAAGTTATTCTACCATGAAGACACATGCACGCATATGTTTATTACAGAAAATGATTCACAATAGCAAAAACCAGAAATAAACCTGTATGTCTTCAGTGGTAGACTGGATAAAGAAAATGTGTTACGTAAACACCATGAAATATGATGCAGCTATAAGAAAGAACAACGTCATGTCCTTTGCAGCAACGTCGATGGAGCTGGAGATTTATTTTTAGAAAACTAGTGCAGGAGCAGAAAATCAAAAACTGTATGTTGTCACTTGTAAGTGGGAGCGAAATAATGAGAATACATGGACGCAAATAAGAGAACAACAGACACTGAGGCTCAGTTCAGGGTGGAGGGTCAGAAGATGAAGAAAATCAGATAACAAATCTGTTGAGTACTATGCTTAGTACGTGAGTGATAATATAATCTGTACACAAAAACTTCATGATATGATTTTACCTATATAACAAACTTGCACTGAACCTAAAATAGAAGGTAAAAGAAAAAAAACTTGACTGAGTGTGGTGGCTCATGCCTATAACCCAAGCCTGTTGGGAGGCTGAGGCAGGCAGATCACCTGAGGTCAAAAGTTCAAGACCAACCTGGCCAACGTGGTGAAATCCCGTCTCTACTAAAAATACAAAAATTAGTTGGGCGTGGTGGCCTACACCTGTAATTCCAGCTACTCGGGAGGCTGAGGCAGGACAATCATTTGAACCAGGAGGCAGAGGTTGTAAAGAGGTGAGACTGCACCACTGCACTCCGGCCTGGAGGACAGAGTGAGACTCCCTCTCAAAAAAAAAAAAAAAATTCATTGTAAATTACTATCTTGAAGAAAATATTCAGGCCTAGGCAACCACAATCTGCCAATGAATCTCTGATGACATAACCAATAAATTTTCACCTGGATCTTACAAATAAAAACACTAAATAACTGTACCAAACCAATTATTGCATTTGGTTTGCTTCATCATGCAACTTATAACAGACTTTTCTTCAAGTCTCTCCCATGGATCACAACCCACAAGCCATAGCTGGGCGCTCTATGGTTCTTCTTTTTTTTTTTTGAGATGGAGTCTTGCTTTGTCGCGCAGGCTGGAGTACAACGGCGCGATCTCGGCTCACTGCAACCTCCGCCTCCCGGGTTCAGGTGATTCTCCTGTCTCAGACTACTGAGTAGCTGGGACTACAGGCACGTGCCACCACACCAAGCTAATTTTTGTATTTTTAGTAGAGATGGGGTTTTACCATGTTGGTCATGCTGGTCTCGAACTCCTGACCTCGTGATCCGCCCGCCTCGGCCTCCCGAAGTGCTGGGATTACAGGCGTGAGCCACCACGCCCGGCCCGCTCTATGATTCTTGAATCACGTTTTGATTAAATTCTCTAATATTTTTACAGTGACTCCCACACATCTCTAAAAGGAAAAATGAGGAACTAGGGACCCCAGGGACCACAGCTCTTACCACTTATGAATCCTGCACCCTGTGTCAGGATTCTCCCCTGATAACTTTCCCAATCCCTGTACAATCTGGATGAGATGAGGCGCTGGGAGTGCAGAGCTGCCCAGAGAGGGCTCCAGCCCAGGGCAAAGCCACTGCAGAGGAAAAAGACAGAACTCCCAGGGTCCCAGCCGCTGGCCCAGGCACCATCTTAGGGCTGGAGGGGGCTAACAGCCGAACTGCGCCAAAGAGGATTTGGGTCCTCAGACTCCGGAGCTGACTGCGAGGAAGTTTGGGTCCTGCTACAGCCACTTTCAGTCAGTTCCAACCACCTCCCACCCCTCTCTCACGATGACAGACCCAGCACTCACCATTTTTCGGCTTCCAGGGGGTCCCGGTCTTTTAGCCATAAATCTGCGGATACCTGCAGGACACAAGGCCACAGAGGCTTGACCTCTAAGAGCAGAGGACGCAGAGCAGTGAAGAGAAGAAATGGAGCTCTGGACGCAGAGAAACACAAAAGGACCGGTAAAATTACGGAGGCGTCCTGTTCTCTCCAGCTGCATGCCTGATTATACAGTTTCTAATATATGGCCCCTGATGGGATAAGGTTTCAGGCCCCACCCTTCACGCCCTGAGTGACGGAATATTTGATCAGACGCTCGGCTGAATGAAGCAAAAATAACAGCCTAAGCTGCACCCTTTACAGGCAGGGCTTCTTCCCTGATCTGAGCCAGGCCAACACCAGAGGATATTTGCATTTAACCTTGTGTATAACGTCATATGCATTTATAAATGATATATAATATAGTTATTCACAAATTGAAATAATATAATGACAATTATTTTAAAATTTCGGATTTTATGACCTTCCTTGCTGCGGATCCTTTGCAGTGATATGGTTTGACTCTGTGGCTCCACTCAAATCTCATCTCAAATTGTAATTCCCGTCCATGCGCGGTGGCTCACGCCTGTAATCCCAACACTTTGGGAGGCCGAGACAGGCGGATCACTAGTTCCGGAGTTCCAGACCAGCCTGGCCAATATGGTGAAACCCCGTCTCTACTAAAAATACAAAAATTAGCCGGGCGTGGCAGCGCGTGCCTGTAGTCTCAGCTACTCGGTAGCCTGAGGCAGGAGAATCGCTTGAACCCAGGAGGTGGTGGTTGCAGTGAGCCGACATGGCACTACAGCCTGGGCGACAGAGCGAGACTCCGTCTCAAAGAAAAAAAAAATTGCAATTGCCATGTGTCACGGTAGGGACTGTGTAAGAGGTGATTGGATCATTGGGGTGGATTATCCTCATCCTGTTCTTGGGATAATAAGGGAGCTCTCAAGATACCCGATGGTTTAAAAATGTGGCACATCCCCCTCCCCACCTTCCCGGTTCTCTCTCGTTTTCCACCATGTGAGATGTGCCTTGCTTTCCCTTCACCTTCTGTCATGGTCATGACTGTAATTTTCTTGAGGATTTTTCAGCCCTGAAGGACTATGATTCAATTAAACCACTTAAAAAAATTACACAGTGTGAGGTATTTGTTTATAGCAGTGTGAAAATGGACTAATACATGCAGGCAGCCTGAGATTTCAAAAAGGAGGCAGTCCTCTGCAGTAAAATATGAGCCACATGTAAATTTTGGATTTTCTAGTAGCCAAATGTTAAAAAGTAAAAAGAAAAAGGTGGGGCCGGGTACAGTGGCTCACACCTGTAATCCCAGCGCTTTGAGAGGCCTAGGTGGTGAACGACCTGAGGTCAGGAGTTCGAGACCAGCCTGGCTGACAAGGCGAAACCCCAGCTCCACCAAAAATAGAAAAATTAGCTGGGTGTGGTGACAGGCACTTGCAATCTCAGCTACTAGGGAGGCTGAGACAGGAGAATTGTTTGATCCCGGGAGGCAGAGAATCCAGGGAGCTGAGATCATGCCACAGCACTCCAGCCTAGAGACGGAGCGACTCTGTCTCAAAATAAAAAAGAAAGAAACAGGTGGAATAACAGGTGGAATTGACTGTAACAATTTAATCAGCCCAATATATCCAAAATATTATTATTTTACTATGTGATTAGTATGTAATGGCTAATAAAGCATATACATTTTTGAAGCTAAATCTTTGAATGTACTCTTGTATTTTACCTTTCCAGCACATTGCAGTTCAGACCAGCCATATTCCAGCACTCTGTGGCCATATCAGAGGCGTTTGAACCAGAGCAACTGCATCTGGAATAGGTGTTAGGTAAAATGGGGCTGAGACCTACAGGACTGCTTTTCCATGAGGTCAGGCATTCTAAATCACAGGGTAAATAGGAGATTGGCACAAGATGCAGTTCACAAAGACCTTGCTGATAAAACAGTTTGCAGTAAAGAAGCCAAAAAATCCACCAAATCCAAGATGGGAGTGAAAGTGACCTCTGATTATCCTCACTGATCATTACGCGCTAATTATAATGTGAAAGACATTCCCACCAGCGCCATGACAGTTAACGAATGCCATGGCAACATCAGAAAGTGACCTTACATGGTCTAAAAAGAAGAGAAACACTCAGTTCTGGGACTTGCCCACCCCTTACTTTTAAAACTCATTAATAATCCACCCCTTGGTTAGCATATAATTGAGAAATAACTGTAAGTATCCTTAGTTGAGCAGCCCACACTGCTGCTCTGCCTACGGAGTAGCCATTCTTCTATTCCTTTACTTTCCTAGTAAATTTGCTTTTGCTTTGCACTGCAGACTTACCCAAAATTCTTTCTTTTCTTTTTTTTTTCTTTTAGACAGAGTCCCCCTCTGTCACCCAGGCTGGAGTGCAGTGGCACCATCTTGGCTCACTGCAACCTCCACCTCCTGGGTTCAAGAGATTCTCCTGCCTCAGCCTCTGGATTAGCTGGGATTATAGGCACGCACCACTATGCCCGGCTAATTTTTGTATTTTTAGTAAAGATGGGGGTTTCACCATGTTGGCCAGGCTGGCCTCGAACTCCTGACCTCAAGTGATCCTCCCGCCTTAGCCTCCCAAATTGCCGGAGTTACAGGCAGAAGCCACCACCCCCGGCTCTAAATTCTTTCTTATACGAGATCCAAGAACCCACTCTTCGGTTCTGGATTGGGACCATTTCTGGAAGCTTCATTTCATTGAATCACAAAGGGACGAAACTAAGGAAACCCCCAACCCAAAGGAAATAGACTGAATCACCAGTTGGCTAACTTTTTGCAAGTGGTGGTGTACCCAGGTAAAGAATGGGATTGGGTGGAGTTAAGAGTTTCTCCTAAGATGTATAAGATAAAAGGTCTCTTTTAATAAAAGGCAAGAATACTTGACAAAACTTGTGTTTGAGGCGCAACTTCAAAAGGTTAGAGTCTTTCCTAAGATTTAGGGGGTTAGAGGCCCCTCTCAGTAAAGTCCCTCTCAGCTAAGATTAGATTTGGCATTATGGAGTGTTAACCACTGTTGTCTTTGTGTTTTTTTGTTTGTTTGTTTGTTCGTTCGTTTGTTTTGAGACAGAGTCTCACTCTTGTCACCCAGGCTGGAGTGCAATGGCAAGAACTTGGCTCACTGCAACCTCCACCTCCCAGGTTCAAGCGATTCTCCTGCCTCAGCCTCCTGAGCAGCTAGGATTACAGGCGCCCACCACCACACCCAGATAATTTTTGTATTTTTAGTAGAGATGGGATTTCACCATGTTGGCCAGGCTTGTCTCAAACTCCTGACCTCAGCTGATCCACCCACCTCAGCCTCCCAAAGTGCTGGGATTACAGGCATGAGCCACTGCACCCGGCCTTGTCTTTGGATTAATCTGCCTTGCACTTTTTGCTAATGGCTGTGGCTGACAGAATTAGGCGAGTACAGGATCATGGAACGTGGGGAGCTTTTTCCTCCCTAAAGTGGGAAACTTGAGAGCAGATGGGACTGCTGAAAGAGATTCTTTCACAACAAGCGATCACCTACACTTTTGATTCACTGCAATGCATGGGTCTTTCTCTGGCTTTCCTGAGCTCCTCACCTTTCCTGCTCCACCATAGGCCATGCTTTTCTCTCTCTCTCTTCTTTCTCTCTCTCTCTCCTTCTTATCTTTTCCGTTACTCTGGGCCAGCATCTTGCCCAGAGATCACATGTTGAAACTTCTGGTCAGAAGTCCCTGAAACAGGCTGGACATGGTGGGTCACGCCTTTAATCCCAGCACTTTGGGAGGCCCAGGCAGGCGGATCACCTGAGGTCAGGAGTTCAAGACCAGCCTGGCCAACATGATGAAAACTCATCTCTACTAAAAATACAAAAATTAGCCAGGGTGGTGGTGGGTGCCTATAGTTTCAGCTACTCAGGAGGCTGAGGCAGGGAGAATTGCTTGAACCTGGGAGGCAAAGGATGCAGTGAACCAAGATCGTGCCACTGCACTCCAGCCCGAGAGACAGGAGAGACTCCATCTTAAAAAAACAAACAAACAAAAAAACCAAAGAAACAAAAAAGAAGTCCCTGAAACAAACAACAACAAAATAATGAAGTTTCCCTCTTGTTTTATGTTCTTGGGAGCTTGACCTTGTAGCCATGTGGCAGTATTTTCTCTTGGTTTCTACCATCCAGCATACAGAGATTTTGAAATTTATGTTACAGTTAACCCTAAAAATGATCTTGAGCAGTTAAAAACCTTTGCAAGCTCAAAATTGGCTGCTGGAGGCTTCTTCTGGGAGACTCCAGTGGAGACTGCTCAGTGCTGTAGCTCAGTAGCTGGGCTTTGCTGTCTCACAGTGGCAGCCTGAGTTCAGGGTTCAATTTCTGGCTTAGGAAATGAGTCCTTTCTGATTTGATAACTGTGTGAACATTTGTTGATTCTCTTCCTCTCCACGAACCGTTTTGGATTTTCCTTTCTCTGAGCTACCTTTGAAGATTCTAGATTTTGTAAAAAGTGCTTGCCACCTTTTTGAAAATACCTCATACACTTGTGGTTAGGTTAATAACCTTAGTTAAAGTTTATTGGTTTCAGGAGGTGGAGGTTGCAGTGAGCTGAGTTTGGCCACTGCACTCCAGCCTGGGCGACAGAGGGAGACTCTGTCTCAAAAACCAAAACAAAACAAAACAGGAAACAAAAACAAAAAAGCTTATTGGTTTTGCCTGGGAGGTTATGTTAGTAAAGTTCAAAAGTCAGAAATATTGGCAGTTTGGCATGGCTAAAGTCAAGTAATAAGAGAATTAAATTTTTTTTTTTTTAAAAAAAGAGCATCATGGTTAAAAGTTGGCTTAATTATTATTTATTTATTTATTTATTTGTTTGTTTATTTATTTATTTTTGAGACAGAGTCTTGCTCTGTTACTCAGGCTGGAGTATAGTGGTGCAATCTTGGCTCACTGCAACCTCCATCTCCTGGGATCAAGCGATTCTCCTGCCTCAGCCTCCTGAGTAGCAGGGATTAGAGACACCCACCACCATACCCGGCTAATTTTTGTATTTTTAGTAGAGACAGGGTTTCACCATGTTGGCCAGGCTGGTCTTGAATTCTTGACCTCGAGTGATCCGCCTGCCTTGGCCCCTCAAAGTGCTGGGATTACAGGCATGAGCCACCGTGCCTGGCCCAAAAGTTGGCTTAATTAATTGCAGATATTCAAGCTCTAACAGCCTGGAAGTCCTTGGAAAAAACAGAGGAGGTGCCACAATAGGCATTTTGGGAAAAACGTCTGTTTTCTTCCTGAAACCCCAGGAACTGGAAGTGGATAGATCCCTCTCTAAGTCCAAGGCTCTGTTCCATTTTGCATTGCATTATCTGATGGTTTTTACTTTCCAGGATATCAGAAATTACTTCACATTATAAGAGAATTTAGATATGTAATAAGTGGTTAGGAAATATACATTTAGGGATGGCGAATGACCGCTATGGGGGGGATACTCGGCTTTTTGCACATTTAAATCAGTGAAGTGTGCTCTTGGCCACCTAGAAGATATGGAAATGTTCCCTCCCCGCACTGAGAGGTAAGATGCCAATGGGAGATGGGCTGATTCCCTCTTCTTGGGATCCAGGTTCTAGTATAAAAATAGTAGTCTTAATTTTGGAGGATCTGTTTTGCCTTCCAGCTGTGCCTACTTATTAAGCTGTAGAAAATGCTTGGTTTTTGCTTTCCTGGTCCTGTTTCTCCTAGGGATCCACCCTGAAGCCAGAGTGGTAATCCAATTAAGAAACTGACAAATGAAAAATCTTACAGGTACTTGATCTTCTTGCACTGGAAGAAGACCAGACCAGCCTGGCCAACATGGAGAAACCCCGTCTCTACTAAAAATACAAAACACATATAAATCTGTGTATTTATATGTGTTTTGTGTGCAATATGAAAGAGCTTTGATTAATTGGTTTAAAAATAATAAGAGATTAAATCAAATATTTTATTAGAAAAATAGAAACCATGGTGTATTTTAGTTTACATAACTTTAGTAATCGTTGGGAAATAAAAACTGTTTTACATGCTAGGTATGTAAAAAAAGTAAAATGTGCTTTTGGTAAAACATTAAAAGATATCATGGGAATGTGGATTATTTTGGCCTAAATTAAAGGGTTAACAGGATTGTTTTAAGTTAGGTAAAATAGTGCTGAAAGTTTAATCAAGTTGTGAAAAGTTTGTAAAAAATTAAATCTTGTCAAAGAAATTCTCTGTGTTAACATATTGGCTAAAGTTAAAGGTGTATTCAGTTTTTTTATAAATTGAACACTGGAATAAAAGTACACTGGTTTTCCTTAGAGCACTAACCTGCTCTTTCACAAAAATTGTAAAGTGTTATAAAAGGATTATAGGAATCTTACCGTATGGTCAAACTGATTAAGAATGGATAGATTTGTCTATAAGATTTTATTAAGAATTAGGTTTGACATCAACTAATGCAAGGGTGAGATTTAGCTTTTTCCCATGAACAAGATTTTTATGTAATATTTTACAAATGAAACATTTTTGTCTGCCCTTTTGAATAAACTGGAGCAAAAGGAAAGGAAAAAAAGTGAAGTCTTTGTTTGGAAAGTGAAGTCTTCCCTCTATTAATGAGCAAAGGTTTTTTCCTTCTTAAAATTTTTGAGTTACCATTTTGGTTAATGAGTGATTTATGATAATCTGGAATTAGCTATTTGACAAATTTTACAAAATCAAATTATAAATTATTTATTTTTCTTACCCAAATTCTTTTAGATATTAGGTCCCCTAAAGTACAAAAATGACATTTGGCTTATTTGGTATAAAAATCATACAGGAAGAATTGTCAGAAAGTACTGTCAGGCTGGGTACAGTGGCTGATACCTATAATCCCAGCACTTTGGGAGGCCAAGGAGGATGCATCACCTGAGGTTAGGAGTTAGAGACTAGCCTGGCCAACATGGTGAAACCCTGTCTCTACTAAAAATACAAAAAAGGAAAAAAAATTGCCAGGTGTGGTGGCTGGCACCTGTAATCCCAGCTACTCAGGAGGCTGAGGCAGGAGAATCACTTGAACCCAGGAGGCACAGGTTGCAGCAAGCCAAGATTGCGGCATTGCACTCCAGTCTAGGCAACAAGAGTGAAACACTATCTCAAAAAAAAAAAAAAAAGAAAGAAACCATTGTCAAATATGAAATGGTGTTTGGTTTTCCTTGGGTTGTATTTGTATAAATATGTTATTGGTATGTGTTTCAAAAAATGGAAAACTCCTATAATTCTGATATGACTTATGTATGTTATTAATAGTAATAATTGTTATGTAAAATTGTTGTATGCAATAGAAGTAACCAAAATCTCCCTGTCAATTGTGGCTTTAATAGTGGCTGTCCTAAGACTTCTTTGTCATCGACAGACAATTGTTGTCTTGTTTTAATCCTCTTTGAAAGGTGATTTATAATCAGCTATAGGATGTGGACAGGTGCTCTTAAATGCAGGTTTCTGATAAATTTGGAAATTTTGGCATTAGAATAAAGAAAAAACTTTCAGGACTCTCATGGAGAGCTGAAATGTCCATGAATATCAAGCAGAACAGTACATAACTGCATGGAGTAAACTAATATAAGATTGAAGTAATCTTTTTTTTTACTTTGCTTAAAATATTACTGATTCTTTATTTTGTTTTTCAGAGTCCAGGAAACTTTTATTTTGAGCTATTTATAGCTTTTAGCAATTGAGTAAAATATACTTCCGTAAACAAAATTTGGAGCATATTTGTTTCTCTCTACCTGTTTTTCTCCAGAATTTGGAAACTATTTGTGAGTATTCTTAACTTATGGCAATATAATTTGCATAAGTGCAAAAGAGTGTTTTCTTCTGTAACAGGACACAATTGGAGAAATTAGTTATTTTGCCAAGGCTTTGACTAGAATGGCATGCTTTCCTTTAAGGAATCAAACTTGACTTGTAGAGCCAATAAAGGTCCCTTGGGAAAACTGGCTTTATACCTTGTCTACACAGTCCCTGTACAGGGTTCCTAACCTGTGGTAAGTAAATAATGTCACTTCCTGACAGGCTCATGGGCCCCAAGTTACCCTATGATCTCAAAAGAGAAATTTATGCAACTCATATTTGAGGGTATAGACTCATGGCTGGGTTCAGCTTTAAAAAGTCTTATCTGAGATTCATTTCATGGAACAAGGTTTCATCAAATCCAATTTTTAAAACCTATGTAAAAATAATTATTCTTGCTGCACTTTATACAAATAATCAGGCCAAGTATAATAAAGCAACTTGGTCATACCATGATTCGTCTTTAGTAAAATGGGAGACTGGAGAGAGAAAAAAATTATGCTTTAAGAACTATGGTACATCTGTTATTAAATTCTAGATTTATCTGTTGTTTTTGAAATTTTTTTGAAAGAAGTTGAATCTTTGAATAAACCAATAACAAGTTATAAAATTGAGGCAGTAATAAATAGCCTATTAACCAAAAAAAGCCCAGGACCATATGTTTTCACAGCCAAATTCTGCCAGAGGTACAAAGAGGAGCTGGTACCATTTCTTCTGAAGCTATTCCAAACGACTGAAAAAGAGGGACTTCTCTTAACTCATCTAATGAGGACTTCACCATCCTGATACCAAAACCTGACCCTGGTGGCACTGGTGGTAGTGCAGCATGAGAGGGAGTATGGATGGGGTTTATCTATGGGCCAGGGATTAGAGAATTCCCTGGGCAGCACACTGCCTGGCTCCATTCTCTTCATCTTAGATTTATTGGGAGGGTTTGATACACAGAGAAAATGGAGACTCATCTCAATAAAGGGTGTGAATAGGGGACCGAAATCAAGAACCAATCTTTGCAGGAGGGCTGCTTGTATCTATCTAACTCTGAGAACAAATGCTTTCTTTTTTGTTTCTGAGATAGTTTTGCTCTTGATGTCCAGACTGGAGTGCAATGCTGCAATCTCAGCTTGCTCACTGCAACCTCCATCTCTTGGGTTCAAGCAATTCTCTTGCCTCAGCCTCCTGAGTAGCTGGGATTACAGGTGCCTGCCACCACAACTGGCTAATTTTTTTTGTATTTTTAGTAGAGACAGGGTTTCACCATGTTGGCCAGGCTGGTCTTTTACTCCTGACCTCAGGTGATCCACCCTCCTCAGCTTCCCATAATGCTGGGATTTCTGGTGTGAGCCACTGTGCCCAGCCTGACAACGCTTTCTGACAATTCTTCCTGTATGATTTTTATACCAAATAAGCCAAATGTCATTTTTGTCCTTTAAGAGATCTAATGTCTAAAAGATATTTAGGTAAGAAAAATACATAATTTATAATTTGATTTTTAAAAGTTTGTCAAATATCAAACCCCATATTATCATAAGTCACTCATTAACCAAAATGATAACTCAAAAATTTTAAGGCCGGGCATAGTGGCTCAACACCTGCAATCCCAGTACTTTGGGAGGCCGAGGCGGGTGGATCACAAGGTCAGGAGTTCAAGACCACCCTGGCCAAGATGGTGAAAACCTGTCTCTACTAAAAATACAAAATTAGCTGGATGTGGTGGCATGTGCCTGTAATCCCAGCTACTCAGGAGGCTGAGGCAGAGGATTGCTTAAACCCAGGAGGTGGAGGTTGCAGTAAGCCAAGATTGCACCACTGCACTCCAGCCTGGGTGACAGAGTAGGACTCCATCTTAAAAAAAAAAATTTAAACAGGCAAAAACCTTTACTCATTAATAGAGGGAAGACTTCACTTTCCAAATAATCTTTTTTTCTTTTCATTTTGCTCCAGTTTATTCAAAAGAGCAGACAAAAATCTTTCATTTTTTAAATATTACATGAAAATCTTGTTCACAGTTTGTTAAATCTCACCCTTGCATTAGTGCACTATTGATGTCAAACCTAATTCTTAATAAAATCTTATAGGCAAATCTATCTAGTCTTAATCACTTTGATCATAAGGTAAGATTCCTATAATCCTTTGATAACACTTTACAACTTTTTGTGAAAAAGCAGATTAGTGCTCTTAAGGAAACCAGCTGTTCTTTTATTCCAGTGTTCAATTTATAAAAAAATTGAATACTCCTTTAACTTTAGCCAATATGTTAACACAAAGAATTTCTTTTACAAGATTTAATTTTTTACAAACCTTTCACAACTTGGTTAAACCTTCAGCTCTATAATTTAGGCCAAAAGTAATCCACATTCCCATGACTTCTCGTAATCTTTTACCAAAAACACATTTTACTTTTTTCTACATACCTAGCATGTAAAACTATTTTTATTTACCAAAGATTACTAAAGTCATATAAACTAAAACATGACTTTAGTAAAATACACCACGGTTTCTATTTTTCTGATAAAATATTTGCTTTAAGCTCTTATTATTTTTAAACAAATTATTCAAAGCTCTTTCATATTGCACACACAACACATATAAATACACAGTTGGAAGAAGAAGATCAAGTACCTTTAAGATTTTTCCTTTGTCAGTTTTTTAATTGGATTACCACCCTGGCTTTAGGGTGGATGCCTCAGAGAAACAGGGCCAGGAAAGCAAAAAACAAGCAGTTTCTACAGCCTAGTAAGTAGGCACAGCTGGAAGGCAAAACACATCCCTCCAAATTAAGACTCCTATTTTTATACTAGAACCTGGATCCCAAAAAGAGAAAATTAGCCCATCTTCCATTGGCATCTTATCTCTCAGTAGGGGGAGGGGACATTTTCATATCTTCTGGGTGGCCAAGAGCACACTTCTCTGATTCAAATTTGCAAAAAGCCGAGTATCCCCCCGTAGCTGCCATTAGCTATCACACAATGTATATTTCCTACCTAGTTATTACATATCTAAGTTCTCTCATAATGTGAAGTAATTTCTGATACTCCAGAAAGTAAAAACCATCAGACAATGCAATGCAAAATGCAACAGAGCCTTAGACTTTGAGAGGGATCTATCCACTTCCAATTCCTGGGGTTTCATGAGGAAAACAGATGTTTTTCCCAAAATGCCTATTGTGGCACCTCCTCTGTTTTTTCCAAGGAGTTCCAGCTGTTAGAGCTTGAATATCTGCATTTAATTAAGCAAACTTTTGGGCCAGGCATGGTGGTTCACACCTGTAATTCCAGCACTTTGGGAGGCCGAAGAAGGCAGATCACTTGAGATCAGGAGTTCAAGATCAGCCTGGCCAATATGGTGGAAACCCATCTCTATGAAAAATACAAAAATTAGTGGAGTGTGGTCATGGGTGCCTGTAATCCCAGCTACTCCAGAGGCTGAGGCAGGATGATTGCTTGATCCCAGGAGGCGGAGGTTGCAGTAAGCTAAGATTGCTCCACTGCACCCCAGCCTGAGTGACAGAGCAAGACTATCTCAGAAAAAAAAAAAAAATTACAAAAATAAGCTGAATTTTAACCATGATGCACTTTTTAAAAAAATTTGTTTATTTATTTATTTATTTATTTATTTATTTATTTTGAGACAGAGTTTTGCTCTTATTGCCCAGGCTGGAGTGTAATGGTGTGATCTCAGCTCACTGCAACCTCCACCTCTCAGGTTCAAGCAATTCTCCTGCCTCAGCCAACCGAGTAGCTAGGATTAAAGGCATGCACCACCATGCCTGGCTAATTTTGTATTTTGAGTAGAGGCAAGGTTTTTCCATATTGGTCAAGTTGGTCTCAATCTTTCAACCTCAGGTGATCTGCCCACCTTGGCCTCCCAAAGTGCTGGCATGACAGATGTGAGCCACCAAGCCTGGCAAAAAATTTATTTCATTCTCTTATTACTTGACTTAGGCCATACCAAAGTGTCAGTATTTCTGACTTTTGAACTCTGCTAACATAACCTCCCAGGCGAAACCAATAAGCATTTTTTTTTTTTTTTTTTGAGACGGAGTCTCCCTCTGCCACCCAGGCTGGAGTGCAGTGGCCAAACTCGGCTCACTGCAACTTCTGCCTCCTGAAATCAATAAGCTTTAACTAAGGTTATTAACCAAACCACAAGTGTACAAGGTATTTTCAAAAAGGTGGCAAGCACTTTTTACAAAATATAAAATCTTTAAAAGTAGCTCAGAGAAAGGAAAATCCAAGATAGTTCATGGAGGGGAAGAGAATCCACAAATGTTCACACAGTTATCAAATCAGAAAGGACTCATTTCCTAAGCCATAAATTGAACCCTGAACTTGGGCTGCCACTGTGAGACAGCAAAGCCCAGCTACTGAGCTACAGCCCTGAGCAGTCTCCACTGGAGTCTCCCAGAAGAAGCCTCCAGCAGCCAATTTTGAGCTTGCAAAGGTTTTTAACTGCTCAAGATCATTTTTAGGGTTAACTATAACATAAATTTTAAAACTTCTGTATGCTGGATGGTAGAAACCAAGAGAACATATTGCCATATGGCTACAAGGTCAAGCTCCCAAGAACATAAAACAAGAGGGAAACTTCATCCATTTTGTTGTTGTTTGTTTCAAGGACTTCTTTTCTGTACCTTTGAAAGTGAGTCTTGCTCTGTCTCCCAGGCTGGAGTGCAATGGTGTGATGTTGGCTCACTGAAACCTCTGCCTCCCAGGCTCAAGCAATTCTCCCTGCCTCAGCCTCCTGAGTAGCTGGGACTACAGGTGCCTACCACCACCCTGGCTAATTTTTGTATTTTT
Organism: Gorilla gorilla gorilla; assembly: GCF_029281585.2. Classification (NCBI taxonomy): domain Eukaryota; kingdom Metazoa; phylum Chordata; class Mammalia; order Primates; family Hominidae; genus Gorilla; species Gorilla gorilla. Next base: position 73,657,672 of record NC_073230.2, on the reverse strand, counting down.
AGTAGAAATGAGGTTTCACTATGTTGGCCAGGCTGGTCTTGAACTCCTGACCTCAGGTGATCCACCTGCCTCAGCCTCCCAAAGTGCTGGGATTACAGGCGTGAGCCACCTTGCCAGGCCTGTTTCAGGAACTTCTGACCAGAAGTTTCAACATGTGGTCTCTGGGAAAGATGGTGGCCCAGAGTAACAGAAAAGATAGGAAAGGGAAATACATATATGTATATATATACACATATATATGAAGGCAAGCAGATCCCTCTCCAAATTAAGATTACTATTTTATACTAGAACCTGGATCCCAAAAAGAGAAAATTAGCCCATCTTCCATTGGTGTATCTCTCTTTCTGAGACAGAGAGAGAGAGAGAGAGAGAGAGAGAGAGAGAGAGACAAGCATTGCCTATGGCAGGGTGGGAAAGGTGAGGAGCTCAGAAAAGCCTGAGAAAGACCCATGCATTGCACTGAATCAAAAGTTTAGGTGGCCGCTTGTTGGTTGTGAAAGAATCTTTTTTGGCAGTCCCACCTGCTCTCAAGTTTCCCACTTTAGGGAGGAAAAAGCTCCACTTGTTCCATGATCCTGTACTCGCCTAATTCTATCAGCCACAGTCATCAGCGAAAAGTGCAAGGCAGATTAATTCAAAAACAGGGATGGGCACGGTGGCTCATGCCTGTAATCCCAGCACTTTGGGAGCCTGAGGGGGGCAGATCACAAGGTCAGGAGTTTGAGACCAGCCTGACCAACATGGGGAAACCCCATCTCTACTGAAAATACAAAACTTAGCTGGGCTTGGTGGCGTGTGCCTGTAATCCCAGCTACTTGGGAGGCTGAGCAGGAGAATCGCTTGAACCTGGGAGGCAGAGGTTGCAGTGAGCTGAGATCTCGCCATTGGACTCCAGCCTGAGCGACAAGAGCGAGACTCCATCTCAAAACAAACAAACAAACAAACACAAAGACAATCGTGGTTAACATTCCATAATGCCAAATCTAATCTTAGCTCAGAGGGACTTTACTGAGAGGGGACTCTAACCCCCTAAATCTTAGAAAATACTAACCTTTTGAAGTTGCGTCTCAACCACAAGTTTTGTCAAGTGTTCTTGCCTTTTATTAAAGGGGACCTTTTGTCTTATCTGCCTTAGGAGACACTCTAACTCCCCTAAATTGGGCTACTAACCCAATCCCATTCCATACCCGGATATGCCACCACTTACAAAAAGTTAGCCAATTGGCAATTCACTCACCTGGTGACTCTGATAGCTTCCTCACCCCAGCCTGGGTCCTCCTTTGTTAGATGGGGGTCCCGGGCTTTCTGCAGACAGAAGCCAACCACCAGCCCCACCTTGTGGGCCAGATCCCCAGCTCATTCACTTGGAAATTACTCAGGTTGGCTGAGCCATTGCCCCTCTCCAAACCCTCCCCTTCCACTTATCAGGTGACAGCCTTCCTGCAAAGCTGCCAGGCTAGGGATGAGGAAGCCTCAGTCCCCCTAGAATGGCTGTCCCAAGTGGGCAGGTGCCTGGCAGCCGCCCACCAAGCCACTGCTCTCAGCTTACTGCGTGGAGCCTGGGGCACATGTAAGGAGCAGGTGGCATGCACAGCACTTAGCCCGGCTCGGCTGGGGACTGTAGGTCCTGCACCTCGGGGACCGTGTTATGCCTGCAGGTTGGGATGGGAGCACCCTTCCCCCTGCTGGCCCCACAAACCCTTCTAGAAGAGCCACCACGTTCTTCCTGACCTTGACAGCCAGCGGCCCCACAGCCCTGGGACATCTGCCAGCACCCCTATTAGCCCACCAGGTATGAAAGCAGGGTGGGGGCAGTGGTGACGCTAGAGGGTGTCACCTTGTTGTGCCCAGCACTGGGGGGCTGGACATGAGCTCATGCACTCATACCCACACTCCAAAGTCCAGCCTCTCACTTTGGTCAAAGCTGGCCAGGAACTGGGACCTTGGGACAGAGGGGACAGATGTCTCCGTGCCGACTCCCTGCAGCGTCCTCACAGTTGGGTGTCACTTCGGCCACTGCAGGTGCCACATCAAACGCTGCGCCCAGGTGGCTCCAGCTGCGATCTTCAGGAAGCGGGGGCAGCAAAACTGGGCACTGGCCCCACGGTGACACTCACACCTGGTGACCGCTTTCCACCCAGGCACCCGTTCCGTGTCCTCGAACCCTCAACCCGCTGAACCTTTGCCTTGTGCCGGCTGAGTCTTTCTTCGCCTCGCTCTCCAGGAGCTCCGGGGAGGTGTCGGCCACAGCGGCCGCAGCCAGGCAGAGCGCAATGACACAGGCCGAGGTGCCCAAGGCGGGGAGGGGACCTTAGCGTCTTCAACTAGTGCCCTCAACTATCGGCAGGCATGCTCCCTGCCAGGCCTGTGTATGACACCCACAGAAGGAGGGTTATGAGAAGCAGGCTGCTCATTATAACTCCAGTTCTGGGCCCCTTAGACGTGGGATAGAGGGGGACAGGCAGAGCTGGGATGTGACTGTAATGGAGATGGGTCTGTCAAGGGCTGGCTGGGAGCTCCAGCCTCCTCTCTCCTTGGTAGGGGGCCTGAGGCCCATCCGCAGCTCTCTTTGACTCCTTTTATTCTGCAGAACACCCAGACCCCAGCCTTCTCATGGGAATCATAAGACGCATGAGGCCCAGGGTTCTTTTGGCCTCTTCCTAACCATGTTGTTTGTATTTCCCCCATATCTTTGGGGTACAGGAGGCACTTATTATGAACTCAAATTCCACCCACGTTATAGTTAGTCCTGGGATCTGTCATCTTGGTCAGAATCTGAGAGACTGCCTCCCTACCTAGAAGAGACCATTGGGCATCTTATCCCACATTCTGTGGACATGACCTGCTATGATGTCTGTCTACTTTGAAGGAGTGTCTAACTCGTTGAATAGAATTGAGGCCCAGAGATCTAAATGCTGTAGTCGTCGAATTATGCCAAGGTTTTAGAAAAGTAACTACACAAAGTTAAGTGCTTAGTATTTCTGTGTTAAATGAAAGAATTCCAACCAGAACCTTCTTGGATATCTAAGTGGGCATGAGACCCCTTTTCCAGCACCCAGGGACCCCTCATCTGTCTATATAAAGGATGACGACAGCCAGGCGCGGTGGCTCATGTCTGTAATCCCAGCACTTTGGGAAGCCAAGATGGGCAGATCACCTAAGGTCGGGAGTTCGAGACCAGCCGGACCAACATGGAGAAACCCCATATCTACTAAAAATACAAAATTAGCCAGACATGGTGGTGCATGCCTGTAATCCCAGCTACCCAGAAGGCTGAGGCAGGAGAATCGCTTGAATCCAGGAGGCAGAGATTGCGGTGAGCCAAGATTACACCATTGCCCTCCAGCCTGGGCAACAAGAGTGAAACTCCATCTCAAAAAAATAAAAAAAAATAATAAATAAAGGATGATGACTAGCTAAAAAAATCCTTCACACTCTCTTTAAAATAGAAAACAGATTATTAATTTATCTAATGAATAAAACATTTGCTTTCTATGTGCTCTTTTGCCTTTAACTATAGTTCACACTTTACTCAACATCAGATCATTCATGCTAGAGAAATACTGTACATGTAATGGATGTAGAAAGAGTTTGATCTAAAATATAAACCTTAGAAATAACCAGAATTCATAGAGAATTCTTCCTAGGGAAACTTTTCAAATGCAATAAATGTGAAGAAGTATTCAAAAATCAAGTCTAAATAAACATCAGAGAATTTCCACAATAAAGTACAAAGGCACTAACATTTTCAAACTTTACATTAATCAAGAATGTTTAATATAAAGAATAATCTAAAGTCAAAACAATGAGATAATTTGTTTATATGGTTTTTTGTTTGTTTGTTTGTTTGTTTGTTTTGAGACGGAGTCTTGCTCTGTCACCCAGGCTGAAGTGCAGTGGCGCGATCTCGGCTCACTGCAAGCTCCACCTCCCGGGTTAAAGTGATCCTCCTGCCTCAGCCTCCCAAGTAGCTGGGATTACAGGCACCTGCCACCATGCCTGGCTAATTTTTGTATTTTTAGTAGAGACGGGGTTTCACCATGTTGGTCAGGCTGATCTCAAACTCCTGACCTCAGGTGATCCACCTGTTTCAGCCTCCCAAAGTGCTGGGATTACAGGCTTGAGCCACTGTGCCCAGCCACATGTGGAATTTTATCACTGTGCTTTTTTATATGAAGCACTATAGTATTTTCACATAGTATAGTACTCGCGATATAAAAGCTCAAAAATTGTGATTCCTTGGACAGTCACTAAATCTTCAAGCAAAAACACATTTTTACATTCTTTTTACATTGATTACAAAAGACCATATGAAGAATTATTTTTAATATTAACTTGTTACATACTTTGATACAGTTTACATCATTTTTATGTTCTTGAGGGAGGGAAATTAGGGTTCAGTTTATCACTGCACATTCAGGAGGCAAGTCAATCTTTTTTATTTCCTTATAAAATTAACATCTTCAAAAGCCGTTAAACAGAAGGTTATCTTAATTTTTATTGCAGTAGAAGGAAATATATTTAAAATATTTGTAGATTTGTAGCAAATAGAGACTCATTATTTAAAGGATAAATAACAATTTTTTCTTTTGTTATTTTTGCCAGTTTAAGGTAGTTGCTGCATATGTCATATAAATGTCTTCCTACCACATCAAAAATGTTGCTTTTAAAATTTTTGTTTATCAACTGAGAAGGAAGGCATTTTCTTTCTATAAGTTTCTATCATCAAACACATCAACATCAAAAAGAATATTAGAATCCAGCATGAAGATAATGACTAATAAAAATGAGGTACATATTTTATAAAACCATTAATCAGATTTGAATGAGGAATACTTTCCATATCCTTGAAAGAAAAACTGTGGCTTGAGTTTTAAAGTTTTCTGAGAACGAAGTATTAAGATCCTATTTCTATAAGCAAGATCAGACTTACTAAGTATGCCACAACTAAGAGCACATTCATTCATTCTATGTGTGCCACTAAATAAAGAGATTGAGCAAGTAAAAAAATATATACAGAAATTGGAACTGAAATAAACAGTGGCAGAACTGAAAAAATGTAATAGAGATGTTTAACAGGAGAATCAATCCTAAAGAAGAAAAATTCAGCAAACTCAAAGACAGGTTATTTAAAAGTAACCAATCATAAAGTGAACAAATATACACATTTCAGAAATTTCAGAAAAAGGGAGAGAGAGGAAAAGAGATTTAAATATATAATGTCTTAAAACTTTCCAAATCTAGAAAAGAATATGAACATCAAGTTTTATGAAGCTCCAAATACCTTCAGCAAGAAGAACCTAATAAAGATTGCCCTTGGACACACTATGATTGTCAAAATACAGAGATAAAGCACAAATCTTGAAAACAGCACGAGATAAATTCTTCACATAGAAGGAAACCTTTAAAATGGTATCAGTGGATTTTTCAGCAGAAACCTTGCAAGCAAACTGGGAGACCATATATTCAAAATGCTGAAAGAAGGAAAAAAACTGACAAGTAAGAAGAGTTTATGCAACAAGGCTGTTCTTTAGAAATAATAGAGGTCAAGACATTCCAACATTTCAAGACAAAAAAGAAGGTGAGGGAACTTATCACACCTCAACCTGACCTGCAAGAAATGCTAAAAGGAAGTCTTTATATTGATATGATCAAATGCAAATAATATGAAAAATATTAAAGTATAAATGTCAGTGAAAATGGTAAATACATAGTGAAATTTAGAATACTCTAATACTGTAGTGGTTTTGCATAAGTCACTTTGAACTTTAGTGTAAGATTTATAAAAAATGTTAAAAATAAAATAGCTACAATAATTTGCTAATGGACACACAACACAAAAAGTTGTAAAGTGTGACATATATAGTACAAAATGTGTGAAAGGGAGACAATTTGTAAAGTTTTTCTATGCATAGAAGTTAAATTGTCATCATCTCAAACAAGATTGTTAAGATACAAGATGTTTTATGTAAGTCTCATGATAACCACTGGGAAGAAAAAACCGTAGTAGATACACAGAAGAAAAAGAGAAAGTAATTAAAGCATATAAAAAGAAAAAAAAGGAAACAAAAATTTAAGTTGGGTGGTGGCTCATGCCTATAATCCCCGCACTTTGGGAGCAAGGTGGGAGAATAATGTGGGAGCCACAACTAAGGGCTGTGTTGGGTGTCTGCCATAGAATCCCTGTACATCAGGTGCCTAATAAGTGCTCAGGCAGGTGAGGCTCCTGGGCAGATGGGTGGGTGACCTATAGACCTGCTTGCACCTCAGTGAGCACCTCCACCAACAAATGGGCCAGGCCTCCACTTTTCTTCCTATCTGTCCCATCTCATTTGATGTGCCCAGTCACTCTTTGCAGTTGGCACTGTTTGTGTCCTATATCCACTGTCTGCATGTGGACAGGAAAGGCTGGTGGGTGAAGAAACTCATCCAGGTCACACAGTTGGTGAAAAGTGGAGCTGGGATAAGACCCAGATCACTAGACTCTAGTCAGGGAATGGCTGGTCTGAGATAGCTGGTGCCAGAGGCATGGCCTGACCCTGCCCTGCCCTGAAGAGCAGAGCTGCTCACCCCTTCCATCAGAGTCAACTGCTCTGCCAGCAGCTGGGGAGGGAACTCCATGTCAGGCAGCTCTGCACTGGGCTGGTTTTTTGCAGTTGCAATGCCTCAGAAGAGTGCGCAGCTGAAACCAAAATGCCTAGACAAGAGCAGTGCGGCTATGTGATGGGCCTGTTGCTGGGGAGCATAGGCCCCCTCTCAGTGGCTGCAGTGGAGGCTGGCAGCTGTGAAACATTGTGGCCCACTTGCCACCTCCCCTCCTCAAAAACAGGGTGGATTCCACTGTTGGGGTGCAGGAAAGTGCCTGGTCTCCACAATTCCTCCTTGGCCTTGTGGCAGCAATAGCAGTGGCAGTAGTGACTGTGGCAGGAGCCCCAGGGTGGTCCACTGGCCTCTGGGGCCGGGCTTTCAGAAGAATGCGGGCCACAGCTGAAATGCTCAGGCAGGAGCAGGTCAGCTGCACTGTGGACTCGACACTGGGGAAGGCAGGCCTTGTGTAGTAGGACTCAGTCATCTCACAAATCTGTAAGGCTCTTTTCATTTTTCTTCAATCATTCATCTGAAACGTTGTCTTCAGATTGGTTAATTTCTAGGGCTTTGTCTTTAAGTTTATTTCTTCTGTTTCTAATCAGTTGATCCTCTCAACAGTACTTTTTTATTATCATATTTCTATTTGGTTCTTTTATAATTTCCATTTCTCTGCTGAGATCCCACATCTGCTCAATCATTATGAGAATATTTTTCTTTACCTCCATGACCATATTTATAATAGCTGCTTTCCAATTCTTGTCATCTTATTACAACACCTTGAACATCTTGGAGATAGCTTCTGATGCCTGTTTTAGTTTTAGTCTTGTATATGAATTACATTATCCTGCTTTTTTCACACATCTCATGAATTTTAAAATTATGTGCTAGAAACTATAAATGACAATTATAGAGACTCTGGATTCTGTTATGTTTCTTGAGGATTATTATTTTTCTAGAAGAAACTTAATTTGAACTCAACTCGAATCCCTATCTCCCCTACAGTGGACAAAGCTGAAATTCTCATTCACTTCTTACCCACTCATGTATTATACCATATGTATTACATATAAATATATTTCTATATAATTACATATCATATTTTATCAAAAATGTATTATTTTTCCTGTGAGAGTCTTGTTAAACAAGCTACTTCACTCTTACCTGAAGCCAGAAACTCAATTTGGTTTGCTTTTTGATTTTTTTCATGAATGGAATTAGATACTATGCATGCTTTTTAATCTGGTTTCTTGTATGCAACATTGTGATATTCATTCATCCCATTGTATGTATGCATAGTTTTTTTTTTTTCAGTAAGGAAACATTTGGTAATCTGACAGGTAAATGTAAAGACGGTTTTAAGTTAAAGTTACTCTTTAACATCTGTTTTGTTGACGAGGACTGTGAGGAGGCAATTCACCTGTGCAAGGTTACCTAAGAAAATGAGCGCACTCATTCTAAACTTCAGAACCCAGCTGTGGATACTCTGCTGTTTTTCAGGAATTAGGTACATTTAGTTTTCTCCTTGGTGGCTCCCTTTCTAACAATCCCAGGGCCAGTGCCATCCTGCTTCTACAGGTGACATGACAATTATGGGCCTGAGGGAGATGAACTCACAGTATCCTTTCCTTATAACCATGGCTCAGGGACCACAATTCACACACAGACTCACTCCAGGACTCAGCCGGGTGAGTGTCTGTTTCTCAGCTTCATTATCAGTGAGTGATCAAGACTCAGGTGGGATGATGTCTGTAATTCTCTCACGATTTGTTCTTACATCTCACTGAATTATAACTAGTCAGTAGGTATTCCTAGATGAAATATTAATATTATGAACATATAAATGTATAGATTGGTGGAAGAAAATTTGAAATTATGTAATCAAGCTAGAAACCATCATTCTGTGCAAACTATCGCAAGGACAGAAAACCAAACGCCACATGTTCTCACTCAAAGGTGGGACTTGAACAATGAGAATGCTTGGACACAGGGTGGGGAACATCACACACCAGGCCCTGTTGTGGGGTGGGGGTAAGCGGGAGGGATAGCATTAGGAGATATACCTAATGCTAAATGACAAGTTAACGGGTGCAGCACACCAACATGGCACATGTATACATATGTAACAAACCTGCAGGTTGTGCACATGCACCCTAGAACTTAAAGTATAATAATAATAATAAATTATGTAATCATATTTGAATTTGAATTTTGTTTATTTTCCATTTTAAAAAATTAGTACAACAAATTATTTTATGCATTTATGCAAATCTTTACATTTTAAGACACTACAAATCTGCACCAATTCAGAGTGATGTAATTATACTACTTTGGGCTTAAGTTTGGAAATGCTGTAGTACATTTCTAATACTTAAGGATGGTTTGAATGATCATGTAACAAAACAAGAATTTTTTTTCATGATTCTAGAAATATCTTTTATTCCTTTAGATATATAAAACACTGTTACTTCATATTCTGTCTGATAATTCCAGTATCCGTGTCTACCTGTTGTTTCTGCTGGGTCTCATAGTGTATTGTTTTCTTGTGTTTATGAATTTTAAAATTGGAGATCTCATTTTCTTTTCTCTCTTTCTTTCTTTCTTTCTTTCTTTTTTTTTTTTTTTTCTGTAGAGATGGGGTCTCTCACTACGTTGCCAGGCTGGTCTCGAACTCCTGGCCTCAAGTGCTGGAATTCCAGGCGTGAACCACCGCGGTCGGCCGAGATAGTCGTTCTCCTTGGAACTTGATCAACACAAAATCCTGAGGCCTGGTGTGGTTGTGTTCCTCTGGGGCAGATTCTCAACCAGGGACACTTCTGCCCCCAGGGACACATTTTGACATCCTGAGACAGTTCTGGGTGTCACAACTGTGTGTGCACGCACTTGTACGTACCTGCGCAAGCTATGGTATCTCGTGGATAAGAGGCCAGAGATGCTGCTCACATCCTGCCAGGAGACTGACCCGCGCAGCATTACTAGGGCGGGCTCCAGGCAGGGTCTGCATGTGCCTCTGCCAGCCACCTAGACAGTGCCAGCTGGGGCCACTTTATATTCTCCCCTCGTGGTCTGTAGGGCCACACACTAGCCTTATTGCAAGCTGTAAACTTGGAGGACCTATTTTTTTTTTTCACCTTGCATGGAACACCAAGGCTAAGAGGCAGTTTTTCCGGAGGTGCCAGCCTGTCTCACATTTCCGCTTTAGCTGCGGGGTCCAGCTCTACGTGGGCGGTCTTCTGATGAAATCACCCCGGGACAGACACTGTTCTGTCTCCTGCTTCCAGTCCTGTAAAGATGCCCGGATCCCCTAGCGCACGTCAGGCACCCTCAAAGGCAGACATGGGGAGGCCCTAGTGGGCAGACCCCAGCCTGCTGATGGGGGGCTTCTCCCCGGCTGCCGCTGGCCCACCCACTGCGCTGCAGTCCACCTGGTGCTGGGGCTGTGGGGCACAGGCCTTCAGGACCCGCTCCCTTTCCCGCCCAGGAGGTCCAGGCCTGGCGTCTTTATGTCCCCTGGAAAGCCCACTCCCATCCTCAGGGTAAGAGGGCAGCTGCACGCTGGGCTCTCTTGGGCCTGTCCTGGGACACCCCTGCAGCCCGGGTGCAGCAGGGGATGTGGCTCTGTGGGGTTGCTCTGGGAAGGTTAGCATGGAGCTGGGTTCCAGAAGAGAGTTGCCGCGCTGCCTGCCAGGACCCCTCCTCTGAGACAGGGTGCCTTGTGGGACAGTGTACCAAAGTGCCCTGGGCATGAGGGGTCCCTGCTTCCCCCACACACTGACCCTGCATCGGGGGCCCTACGCCCCCCACACACCGACCCCTCATCAGGGTCCCTGCGCCCAACACACACTGACCCCGCATCGGGGGCCCTGTGCCCCACACACACTGATGCCGCATCGGGGGCCCTGTGCCCCACACACACTGACTGTGCATCGGGGGCCCTGGGCTGCAGAACCCACCCATGATGTTGCCGTGCCCCTGGCTCTGGTGGCACTGGGGCCCGCCAGGCTGGGCTGAGTAGGGGGCCCCCACCAGTGCGTATCCTAGCACCAGCGGGAGAGGGCCTGGGCAGGGGGGCAGGGAGTGACACCAAAGGGGACCTGCCCCAGCCTCCTCCTGTACCCTGGGGGTTCTCCTTTTCCTTGGCTGAGGGAAGTGGCCTCTCCCCATAGAAACCTGGGGTCAGCCTGGGCGTGGGAGGAAAGGAGGGTGAGCAGGACCCCAGACCTTGGGAATCCTGAGTGGGGGGTGACAGACTCTCCCTATGACGTGCCTGGGAACTGTCTGGAGGCCCAGGCTGACCCCCCTCCTGGGGACAGGGCCCTCCGAGGGAGTCAGGCTCACAGTTGTTTTGTGGGACTCAACGTGGGGCAGCGTCCTGGCCAGGATGAGGAAGGCCATCACCCCGGGGTCTGCGGGAGGCACACGGAGGCCCAGCTCTCGCCCACCTGGCTCCCCGATCTGCTGCAGTCAGAGTCCCTCAGGCTTGGCCGGGACCTGAAACCCGACCGCCATCCCTGGGGCTCCTCTCCCAGGCGGGCATCCCCCGCTTAGAGGCCATCCCCACCCCCTCCATCTGCTCCCGTCCGAGCGACAGCCACTTTGTCCTGGTGCCCTGGCTGAGGCGGGCGGGGGGTGGGGGAAGCTGCCCTTGGACCCGCAGGTCTCGGGCGCAGCCTCAGCGCCGCATCCGAGCTGCCATGCGCCCTCTGCTGGCCTTTGGTGGAAGTGCAGCCTGGCGTGAGCAGTTCTTTTCCCTGGAGATGGGGACCCAAAGCAGCACCGCTGGAAACCAGGTATCTGGTAACTCGTGGAGGGGTCCCTCACTGTCTGCTGACAGCGGCAGTAGTAGCTGCGGACTATGCGGACTCAAGAGAGCCCCAGCCCATGTCAGCATCGGAAGCCGAAACCGAGTCAAGGGCTAGATGTGGGGGCCAGCCGGGGACAGGCCTGGGGAGCCCGGATGGCAAGACGGGCAGGAAGGCGCCCACTCCTGAACTTCCTGGGCCTGCCGGGGGTCTCCAGCCAGAGAGGTTGGGTGCGACGAAGCGCCCGCCCTCGAAGGGCTGAGTGCCAGGCCGGCCCTGGGGGGGCCGGCTCAGCCCACACGGGAAAGATAAAGGTGGAGTCCAGAGGACCCCCATCCTGCTGGCTCAGGGCGCGGGCCTCAAACAGCTGCTTAATGAGCGCCGACTTCTCCTGCTCCAGCTGCGTGATGCGCTCACTCTTCTCGGTCACCTCCTGGGTGAGGAGTCGGTTCTGCTCCTTCAGCATGAGGATGATCTGCTGCTGCCAGCCCGGGGACGAGGTGGACGTCAGGGCAGAGCAAGGGGGCCCGGAGGAGGATGTGGGCAGGGCCCGACCGGCACAGGCCTCAGCCAGCAGCTCCCCCAGCCACCGGGCCACCTCCTGTACCTTGGGCAGTAGCCGTCCCAGTGGGCGAGGGCTCCCCACGGCCCCAAAGTCGGCGCTGGCTCTGCTCTGGCCCAGGCGGCACTGGCGCTCCTGCACTTGTTGCAGCTGCTGCTGGTACCAATCGCGGCCCTGCGCCATCATCTCCAAACCCTGCAGCAGCACCTCCTTCTCCTGGTCCAGCTCCTTCATCTGCTTCAGCAGGCCGCAGTCCACGCCGCTGGTGATGGTGTGCCTCCGGTGTTCCCCTCGGGCACAGGGGTCCGCCGGGCATCCCCTGAATCCGCCTCCAAGGCGCTGCAGGCCGCTGCACCTGCGTCCGCGCCGGGTCTCCGTTCCAGCGCAGCGCTCTGGAACCGCTCGGGCCCCGCGGGGCACTGCGCCGCCTCGGCGGGAGCGTACAGCTGCTCCCGGCTGCGGCCCGCGCCGCTGGGACAGGCCAGAGGGGCGCGAACGCCCAGGGACAGGGGCTTCCTCTCCAGGACCGTCAGCAGATCGTCCGCCGATGCAAACACCAGGCGCTGCGGGGGCGGGGGCGGAGGCGGAGGCGGCGGCGGAGGCGGAGGCGGCGGCGGCGGCGGCGGCGGCGCCTGGTCCGGGGTGCTGCCGTCGGCTCTCAGCAGCGAGGTGCGTAGGCCGGCCACGAAGCGCTGGAAGGTTAGGTAGCCGCTGGCTGGGGTCACCTGGCTCAGGCCCTCCAGCACCCCGCTTGGCAGCTCCCGCGCTTCGACCCAGCGGGACTGGATCTCTCGCAGGTGCACGCAGCCGCGCTGCCAGTCGTCCAGGATGTCTAACAGGGTGCGCAGGCTCTGCAGGAAGGCGCGCGGCAGGCCCGCCGTGCTGCGCGCGGGCGAGGCGGGAGACACGCGGCCCGGCTCGGCTGTCGCGGCCCGGGTCATGGGCGCCTGGGCTCGGTCCCCTAGTCCACCCGCGTGCGTCCCCAAGCGACCCCACCGCGGGGCCGGCCCGGCGCGCTCCCAAGACTTTCAATATACTTCACATTAAGAAGATTTTAGTAGCGGACCGTAATAAAACTACGTTTAATCCTATTATACTAATTGCTAATAGGGAGATTTTTTTTTTTTTTTGCTATCACAAAACTATCTGAAAAGAACACCTTCTGCTATGTGTCTGTTATATAATTTTTATAGGATACATGAAACGTTGCATGCATGAATGTGATATTCAGCATGATGTCAGAGTGATGTGATATGACAGCCACTCAATGCATTATTATTTTTTTCCAAAATACTTATGGTGATTGCTTTTTCCATTAGCACAAAATCTACTTCAGTTCTACAAACACCCATGATTCATACCCATGTCACCCATGATTCACCATGTCACAGTTCTGGGTGGTGAAAACTAAATGAAGGAATGCAAAAAGTGAAAACTAAATGCTTACTAAAAAAGTGTGTCCTTGGTACTATAGGAGTACAGATAATGTGCGCCCTCTACAGGTGTGACTGTGAATGTGTGCGTGTTCGCTCAACTATGTTAATTTGGTTGATCATATAATGATCAGGCTGGATGTTTAAGAATTTATATGTGATGATCAACATTAATCAAAATGAATGCATGGATTTAAAATGATAATGACGGTGATAATTTTGAATTTGAAGTAACATTGATGATGTTGGTTGTTTTTTTCAGCTACATAAAATATTTCCTATTTGCCATTAAAATGAACAGTTTCCACTTAACGTTATCATTCAAAAGTGCCTTCTTTGTCCAAGCTGATGTTGGAGTCTCCACCAACATCCTCCTCTTTTTCTCTTGTATCATGACCCTCCTTCTGGATCTCAAGCTCACTGACCTGACCACCAGTCACTTGGACCTCGTCCACATCATGATGCTGCTCACCATTGTGTTCTTGGTGTCTCGAGACCTTTTTAAGTCCCTTCATTTTCAAGATGACTTCAAGTGCAAGATGCATTTCTAGGTGAGCGGGGTGATGAGGGACTCTCCATCTGCATCACCTGCCTCCTGAGCATGCTCCAGGCCATCATCATCAGCCCCAGGACCTCCTGGTTGGTGAGGTTTAAATATAAATTCACAAATCACATTTCACATGTTCTTGTCTTCTTATGGTCCTTCAGTTTGTCCTGCAGTAGTTACATAATCTTCTACACTGTGGTTTCTTCCAATACGACTCACACCAGTTTTCTGACACTCAATAAATACTGCCTCATTTCCCCAAGGAAGTCATCATCAGCCACCTTATTTTTCTTACTCTCTCATTATCCAGAGATGTGTCCTTTGTGGGAATTATGCTGCTCTCCAGTGCATACATGGTGACTCTCTTGTGCAGGCATCAGTGGTGATCCCAGCACCTTCACAGCACCAGACTCTCCCCAAGAGTTTCTCCAGAAAAAGGCCACAGAGACCATCTTGCTCTTGGTGAGTTTCTTTGTGGTCATGTACCAGATGGATTTGAGTCTCTCATCCTACTCAATCCTGATATCAACATATGACCCAGTTGTCCTGGGTGTCCAGAGGCGTGTGACCAGTGCCTATGCCACTGTGAGCCCTTTGGTGCTAATAAGGTCTGAAAAAAGGATAATTGATATTCTGCAAATGATGAGACAGAAGTATTGTATATTTTTTCTATGAAAATAATTACCTGAAAAGGAGATTCTAACATCAGTTAAATTATTCAAGTATCAGAGGATTTGATATTTTATTTCATTGCAAACACTGTTATTTTATGTAAATCATTTGGAAACTGATGCTGCCAAAGACTTGATGGATCCTTTAGTTCATTGTCCACCATGATTTCATAGCCCAGTATGTTTGCAGTTTCTTGCATTTCATTTTGATTTCTTGAACTTCATTTTAATTTTTTTCTTTTTGAAGTATATTCTTAATAACCTCATATTGGTAATAAGATTTCTCATTTATTTACTTTTGGAAATCATTTTAGTGCATCCTTACTTATTCAAAATATGTTAGTGAAGTATCTAATTATTGGTTGAACAGTAACTTCTCTCAGCACTCTTACTTATTTCTCTGTTTTCTGGCTGAACACAGGCTGTGGAGACTTTGCTCTCACCTTTGTTGGTTCTCTCTTCTTTTCTCTCTCAAGGGTTTAAAGATTTTTTTCTTTTTATTGGTGTTATGCAGTTTGACTTTTATTTCTGTTGAGTATTTTTTTGTTGGTGGTCACTTTTAATCACAATACACTTCTGCATTCAAGAGTTCCTGATATTCAGTTTCAGAAATTTATAAATATTTGTTATTAGTATGATTTGTTACTTGTATGTAAGCTAGTGAAACCTATGTGTTTGATTTCATCTCATTTTATTCTTTGTACATGTATAATCATATTTGTATTGTGAACATTTTGTTTTTCTGTAGTTCGTTTATTTCTTCATTTCAGTATTCTAGTTCATTAATCCTGTTATTAACTTGGCCTAATTTAATAATTAAACCATACATTGTATATTAAGTTTATTTAAGTTTCAGTTGTTCAATTTCTATTTGAGTCTTTGTAAAACATGCCTGCTTAGTGTGTGTGTGTGTGTGTGTGTGTGTGTGTGTATTTGAGAAGAATCTGTCACCCAGGCTTGAGTTCAGTGGTGGTCATAGCTCACTGCAACCTCAAATTCCTGGTCTCAAGAGACCCTCTCACCTCCACCTCCCCAGTAGCTGACACTACAAGCACATGCCACTGTGCCTGGATCATTTTTTCATATCTATTTATTGTAGAGACAGCTTTTGCTTTGTTGCCCAGGCTGGTCTCAAACTCCCGGCCGCAAGTGATCCTCCTGCTTTGGCCCCCGCAAAGTGCTGGGAGTACAGGCATGAGCCACTGCCCCCAGTGCCCGCTTTAGAACTTCATGTGTTTTCAAAATTATTTTGATATTCTCTTTCCCCATTTGTGTTACTGAATTATTTTAAATATGTTTCCAATCTGTGAAGTTTATGTGATGTATAATTTCTTCTTTCCCTTTTTTGGGTAGCTTATTTTGTGTGCTTCATTACTTACAATTATAGAGATCTCACATTTGGGATGGCCCCATTTAGTAATTTTCTCTGTTTATTCCAAGGGGCAGAGTGGACGATCCTCACAGGCTTGAGGTCTTTGTAATCAGCCCTGCAATCAGAGCTGTACCTGAAGGCAGCTCTAACTTCTTGCTATCGTAACTCCTATGAATTTGCCTCTTGATTCACTTCTGGTCCTGGGAAGTTCCCGTATTTTTCTACCAGCTCTGCTGGGCAGTTTTAGAATTCTTGTAAACTTTAAATATTTTTAATTTACTATATTAAGTGACCTTTGAGAATATGTTATTCTGTACTAAAACAGCAAATATCCACATGCATATATGAGTAAAAAATGTTACATAAATATTTTGTGTAGAACAGTGCCCCGTGAGAAATTGCAATTTTTCTCATTTAAAACATCTCAATGCCCATGTATTATACACTAACATTATCTGTGAAGTATAAATATTTTCTTAATACTTGGAAGAATTTTTATGTTTTGGACAAACGTCTGAAGTGATCATGCTCCACTTTAATGCATAACTCCTGCACGTGGGCAGAATTGCTGTTTTTCTATAAAATTAAGAAACTTAATTAGTAGAGTTAAATATATAAATTCAGGTCTTTTGGTTTCAGTTACAAAGCTTCCTCCTTAGCATTTCTCTGGTGCTGTAAAAGTAATCTCAGTTTGAATTTTCCATTTAACCTAGATGTCATTTAAAACAATTTTAGGGATAAAAGACTACCCATTGAGTACAGTGTACACTGCTCAGGTGATGGGTGCACAAAATCTCAGAAATCACCACGAAAAAACTTATCCCTGTAACCAAACACAACCTCTTCCCCAAAAACCTATTGAAATAAAAAATTCACATAAAAGTAAAAAATAGGGGCTGGGCGCGGTGGCTCGCGCCTATAATCCCAGCACTTTGGGAGGCCTAGGCAGGTGGATCACAAGGTCAGGAGATCGAGACCATCTGGCTAACACGGTGAAACCCTGTCTCCACTAAAAATACAAAAAATTATCCGGGCGTGGTGGTGGGCGTCTGTAGTCCCAGCTGCTCTAGAGGCTGAGGCAGGAGAATGGTGTGAACCTGGGAAGTGGAGCTTGCAGTGAGCCGAGATCGTGCCACTGCACTCCAGCCTGGGCAACAGAGCAAGACTTCATCTCAAAAAAACAATAATAATAATTAAAAAATAATAAATCTGAAAGGAAATTTGCATGTGGCTACACATTACTTGTTGGTTACACTGTAATTTTTATTGTCATTTTACAGTGTTCAAGAAATACTGCTTATAGGATTTGTGACTTTGTGAAGTTAAAGACACTAATTTAGGTTTAAAACCTTGCAATAGTAAATGATTTTCTTGGTATTGGAAAATTATGTCCATCCTCTTTTTTAGTGCTCAAAAATGCTGATCCCTTTTCCACTTAATTAACTTTCTAATAAAGTTTCAAACTTTCTAATACTTAACACTCTTTATTTTTTCTATACCAGACAGTTGATTTCCATGATCATTTTAATATCAATTAATGTCATTGTAAATGTATCAATTTTTCATTTAATTAATCTCTGTGTATACATTAAACTCTTTGGTATTAAATCTATGTGTAAATGGTTTGAAATTGCACCTAACATATCATTAATTATATCTAAGCATTAATCACTCTGATTAATCCAATTTTCATCTCTTTTTACTGTTTTGCATTTACTGTGTCATTTTGTGTTTATTAAAATCTATAATTCCTTTCCTTCAAACATATTTCCAACATATGAAGTTTATGTGATGTTCAAATAGTAATATTTAGGAGGTAGTTTTAGTGTGTCATTTAGGCAAAATCAAGTTTAATGACACAGTTTTCTAATTAATTTTATTCTTTGTTACCTATTTATAATATTTAAATTTAATGAGCCCATAATTATATATATACACATATCAATGATGACTACAGTAAAACAATTTAACATATGCATGAACTCATGTAGTTTCCTTTTGGTGTCAAAGCACCTAAAGTTTACCCTGTTAAAAAATTACCAGTATATCATATAAAAATAGTAACTATAACCTTTAAACTGTACTTTAGTCCTCTAGATTCATTTATTTTATAAACTGAAACGTTGACTTGTGTTTTTTCTCCCCCTAGTTATCATTCTATCCTGTATCTATGTATTTAATCTTTTTAAAGATTTCATATATAACAGAAATTATGCAGTATTTTCCTCTCTCCCTAAGCTATTTCACTTAGCTTAATATCCTCCAGGATCATTTATGTTATCACAAATGGCAGTATCTTCTCCTTTTTAAAAGCTGAAAAATATTATATTATATAATGTATTATACACACACACACACACACACACACACAAACACCTCCCCCACATTTTTTTTCTCCACTTGTCCATCAATGCACAGTAACGTGATCCCATGGCTTGGCTGCTGGGAACGATGCTGCGGTGGGGCACGGAGAAGAGGGGAGTGCAGATATCTCTACAAGATGCTGATTTCATTTCCTGTCGACATATAATTTATAAGAGGGGTTGCTGAGCCATATGGTAATTCTACTTTTAGATTTTCAGGAACCTTCATACTGTTTTCCATAATGGCTGTACTAGCTTACATTTCAATCAGCAGTGTACAAAAGTTCCCTTCTCTCCACACCATCACCAACACTTGTTATATCTTGTCCTTTTTATAACAGCCATCCTAAGAGATGGGAGGTGATATCCCATTGTTATTTAATCAGAAACTGTAAAATTCCTAGAAGAATACATAGGGCAAAACTCCTTGACATTGGTTCAGATAATAATTTATTAAATACGACATTAAAAGCACAAGCAACAAAAATCAAAAATACAAGTAAGAGTACATCTAACCCTAAAGCTTCTGCACAGGAGAAACCAATCAATGAAATTAAAAAGAAGCTTATGAACTCGGAGAAAATATTTGCTAACAATATATCTCATAAGGGATTAATATCAAAATACATAAGAAATCCACACAACTGAACAGAAAAAAAGAGAAACAACTCACCAAAATCTAATAACCTGATTTAAAAACAAGCAAAGAACCGGAATAGACATTTATCTTTTAAAAAAGATATAAAAATGGTTAAGAAGTGCTCAACATTAGTAATCATCAGGAAAATGCAAATCAAAGTCCTCATTTACTTTAGATTCTATACTTTATTTCACACAATAAATATGAATGCGTACAGAAGGTACAGTAATCTCCATCCTACAACAGAGGACCCTGAGATTGGTGACTCTGGAATGCATCTGCATGGAGCCGGCCTGGGGTGGGGCGGGGTGGATGGTGCTGAAAAGGACAGCAGATGACGTAGAACCAGGGGCAGCGACTCACCTGGGACCCCTCAGCAGAGGAGCCTCGGTCGGTCCCCAAAGCTCAGCAGCACCCTCTGGGGACCTGCTCCCTGCTGGCTTGGTCAGCACCATGGACAGAGGATAGGTGGGCGAGGCAGAGTCAGAAAAATACAATGGGAGGAGAGCCAGGTGCCCTAATCCAGAGCTGCTGGCTGACAGCCCTAAGAACCCCCCTGAGGCTAGGGATGAGGTAAAGGGCCAAGCTGGCCACCTGTGGGGCCCTCAGACAACCTCATTGCCTCTGGTGCCACCCCAGCAGTGCACAGCAGCACAAGTGGACAAGGCAGGCATGTGGATGGCTCTGGGGAGTCTTGCTCAGGAGCTCTGACAGGACAAGGGTAAAAAAAGGGCTACTGTGGCTGGAGAGAGGGTCACAGCCTCTGGGTCAGACACGATGGAGAAATGAGGAAAAGTGAAGGGGTGCTGACCGATATGCAGGAGAGGCAAGTGGATGCAGGATGGTCAGAGTCCATTAGACAGGATGGGCTCCAGATGCATCCTCGGTGTACTGGGCACTTCTCAGCCTTCCTGGAACTGAGCCTGGTGATGTGGTCACTTTTGGGGAGACTGCTGTCAGGGCCCAGCCACACACCCCTGGGCAGCACTGTCCCATCGCAGGACTGGACTTTCTCAGGTCCCATAGGGGATGCTGCCTGTAGCCCAGAAGGGGCGGCCCCATTGTGCACCCTGAGCCCCCATGGATCCTGAGCAGCCCCTGCCTGGCCCTATGCTCCCTCTGCTCTCTTGCCCCAGCCCCTCCTGAGTGTCAGCCGCATGGAGGCCCTGTCTGTCCTTTCTTCCCTATGCAGGCTCCTGGGCTGAGACCTGGGTCAGATGGGGATGGGGCTGGTTCTTCCCTGAGACCTGCTCAGGAAAGGGGACAGCCCCCAGGCTTTTTGGGACTATTTGTGGATACTTTGTTTACATTTTGAATATTAAATGTGCATCATCTTGTTGGCCACACAGTCCTGCAGGCATCAGTGCCCTAGCTGTCCTGTGAGTCCTCATGCAGAGCAGTGCCATTATGGTCAGCCCTTGTGAATAAGTGAGTATACCCTGAAGCTGACTTCCATCTGTGTCCTGCACTCTGATCCAGCACTCTCTATGGAAATAGTTGTCATTTCCTCAGTGATGGTGTGCCTTATAGTGATGGTTGTAATGGTGAACAGCTAGTGTCATTTTTTCAAATTTTGTTTTGCTTTTTCATGGTGGATAAGATGAAATTTTAGTTGTTTCAGCACCAATCCAACTTAAAAGCATCTTGGACTTTGTTTTCCCTTCCAAATTAAAAGATCAAGGCATGTATTAGACACAAGCATATTTGCTGCCTCAACTCCTCTGACACCCATATTAGGAAAAGGCCTGCCACCAAAGCAGGAAGCTGCAAACTCCTAACCCTTCTCCCAGGGCGTGGGGTCCCTTGACACCATAAAGAGCTACTGCAAGGTGCTTCTGTACTTTTTCAGCCTGGAAATGGAGGGTGAATGGCGCTGGCTCCTGCTATGAGAAGAAAACCAGCCTCATTTTCTCAGTGCCCCAGAGATCTAGGACAGGATTTCTAAATTAGAAGCATCCTTAATCAGCTTGAAGATCCCCCAAGAGGCATTTGACTGGTGCTGCCATCTGTGTCCTCAAAGCAATGCTGGTGGCAGCGTCCTGTGTACACATGCAGAGCTAATACCCAAACTAAAATACTGGGTAACTGGCCCTGAAGTGCTTCCCAGTCGGTAAGCCCACAGGAAAATGTTTGATTTTTATGTTTTGTTGGATTTTGGTTTGCTTGACATATCTAAAGGTGCCTTTTCTTTTTTCTTTTTTTGTTTTTTGTTTTTTGTTTTTTTTTGCTTTCTGCTTTGTTTTATAGGACTTGTTCTAAACATGGAAAACAAGTCCAGAAGACTCTCCCTCTGACTATTACCTTTGCCCCAAGCCACCCCAAACTTTTATGCTCGTGTTTTATTAAAGCAGATGCTCCCTGGAATCTCTGGGACCATTTTGAGGCATTTGAAAGCAGAATACAGAGTGGTCTCATCTCCTTCCTTAATTTTCCTGGTGGTTGGGATGTTCCACTTGTATTATAGATATTTTTTATTACTGATGTGCTCTGCTGTATTTAAATGTGAACTTGCTTGCAAATGTGCAGATTCAATGATCTTGTTACAGATTAAATAAATTTTTATTTTGAAAAAAATTGAAAACTGATTAAGTTTCTTGAGACAAATGAAAATGAAAATACCACATATCAAAAAAATTTGAGATACAGCAAAAGCAATTATAAGAGAAAAGTTTATAACAATAAACACCTACATGAAAAAGAAGATATATTTCTAATAAATAACCTAATATTACATCTCAAAGAACCAGCAAAACAAGAAGAAACAAATGTCAAAAAGTAGAAGGGAAGAAATAACAAAAATCCAAGTAAAAATAAATAAAATAGAGAATTAAAAATTGAAAATACGAATGATGAAGTTGGTTTTTTGAAATAATAAAATCAACACTTCCTAGTAGACTAAGAAAGTAACAGAGAAGAGTCAAATAAATAAAAGTAGAAATAAAAAGGGAGAAATCACAACTGCTACCACAGACATAGAAAGGATCATAAGAGACTATTAAGATCAACTGTATGTCAATAAAATGAAAAACTGGGAAAAAAATAGATAAATCTGTGGAAACATGCAACCTACCAAGATTAAATCATGAAAAAATAGCAAATATAAAAAGACAAATAATTAGTAACAAGATCAAACTAGAAATAAAAACTCTCCTCTCAAAGAAAAGCCCAGGGACTAACGGCTTTACTGTTAAAGTCTGAAAACATTTAAAGAAGAATTAATACCAATACTTCTTAAATCTTTACAAAATATGAAAGAGGAGGAAATTACTGCAAACTCATTCTACAAGGCCAGTATTACCATGATACCAAAATCACAACAGAAAGTAAAACTATGGATCAATATCTCTCATGAACACAGATGCAAAAATATTTGAAAAAATGCCAGGAATTTGAACTCAACAACATTTTAAAAAGAATATTTACCATGAGCAAGAGGAGTTTATCCCAAAGATGCAAAAATGGTTCAATATAGTCATATCAATAAACAAGATTCATCATAACATAATCAAAGTCAAAAACTATATAGTCATTTCAACACATCCAAAAACATGTATTCAGTAAAATTTAGCACCGCTCATAAAGAGTTTTAAAGATAAAAACTCTCTAAAATTTCGATATTGGAGGAACATACCTCCACAAAATAAAAAGCCACATATGAAAAACCAATAGCTAACATCATACTAAATGGGGGAAAATTAAAAGCCCTTCCCCAAGATATGTAACCAGGCAAGTATGCCCACCTCTACTATTTTTTTTCAACATAGTACTTGAAGTCCCAGCCAGAGCAACTATGCAAGAGAAAGAAAAAAAGGACATCTGAATTGGTAAAAAGGAAGTGAAGTTGTTTTTGTTCACTGATGGCATGATTATGTATATAGAGAATCTTGATTCCATTAAGAAACTATTAGAACTAATACATTAACTTACTAAAGTGGCAGGATGCCAAATCAACATACAAAATAAGTAGCATTTCTATATGTCAGTAACAAAGTATTTGAAAAAGAAATTAAGAATTAAGAAAGCAATCTTATAAATAATTGCTACAGAGTAAAATAAAATACCTAGGAATAAATTTAACCAAGGAGGTATAAGAGATCTACAATAATTATTAGGTTGGTGCAGAAGTAATTGCAGTTTTTGCTATTAAAAGTAATGTAAACAGTAATATAAAACACTGATGAAAAAAATTAACTATACCAAAAAAGCATATTCTGCCTTCATATTTGAAGAATAATATAATTAATATGTTTGCACTTTCCAAAATGATCTACATATTTATGACAATTTTCATCAAAATGTCAATGAAATTCTAGAAATCTAGAAATAGAAATAGAAAAAAATAAAATTCAAATGAAATAAAAAAATACCAAAAATAGCCAAAGTAATCTTGAGAGAAAGAACACACACAAAGCTGGACATATCGCATCACGTGACTTCAAGACATACTACAAATCTATGGTAACAAAAACAACATGGTACTGTCAATAACAACAGACACTTAGACCAGTGGAACAGATTAGAGAACCCAGAAATAAATCCACACTAAAAAGACAGATGATTTTTTGACAAAGGTGACAAGAACACACACTGGAGAAAAATAGTCTCTTCAATAAATGATGCTGAAAAAAACTGTATATCTACATGCAGGCTAGTAAAACCAGATTCTTATTTCTTACCATATTAAAAAATCCACTTCAATGCATTAAGAACTTAAGTATACAACCCAAAACTATAATACTACTTGAAGAAAACAAATGGGGAATTCTGTATGACATTGATCTTTAAATGAAATTTTTGTATAGGACCTCAAGAGCATAGGCAACAATAGAAAATAAGACAAGGAGATTATATCAAACTAAAAGGGTGCAAAGCAAACAAAGCAATCAACATAGTGAAGAGACAAGGTACAGAATGGGAACAAACATTTGCAAACCATACAAATATCCTGAGTATATAAAGGATTCAAACAACTAACCAGCAAGCAAACAAACAACACAACAAAACAAATAATCCAATTTAAAAATGACAAAATACCTTAATAGACAGTTTTCCAAAAAAAAGTGTACAAATGACTGGCAGGTTTATAACAAAATGCTCAACATTACTAACTATAAGGGAAATGAAAATTGAAGCTATAATGAGATATCCTCCTGCCCTAGTAACAATGGCTAGTACCAAGAAGACAAAATATAACAAATACACATGAGGCTGTAGTGAGAGGAAAACTCTTTGACACTGTTGATGGGGATGTAGCTTAGTACAATCATTATAAAAAGTGGTATGGTGAGTTCTCAAAAAATTAAAAATAGAGCTAACATATGGTTCATTACTGAACTACTGTTATATAGCCAAAGTAATTAAAATCAGTATGTCAAAAAGATATTTGCACTATCAGTTTATTCCAGCACTATTCACGGTAGCCAAGAGATGAAATCAAAACACGTCCATCAATAAATAAATATATAAAGAAAACGTGGTATATAGACACAATGGAATGCTATTTGACTTTGGAAAGGAACAAAATACTGTCATTTGTGGCAATATGTGTGAACCTAGATAATATAATTTTCAATGAAATAAACCATAGACTGAAAAACAAATACTGTATGTGCTCACTAATAAGTGGAATATAGGAAAGCTGATCTTGCAGAAGTTAAGCATAGACTGGTGTTGGCCCGGCGTAGTGGCTCACATCTCTAATCCCAGCACTTTGGGAGGCCGAGGCAGGCGGATCACGAGGTCAGGAGATCGAGACCATCCTGGCTAACACGGTGAAACCACATCTCTACTAAAAATACAAAAATTTAGCGGGGTGTGGTGGCGGGCGCCTGTAGTCCCAGCTACTCGGGAGCCTGAGGCAGGAGAATGGCATGAACCCAGGAGGCAGAGCTTGCAGTGAGCCGAGATGGCGCCACTGAACTCCAGCCTGGGCGACAGAGCGAGACTCTGTTTCAAAAAAAAAAAAAAAAAAAAAAAAAGCACACACTGGTGGTTACCAGAGTCTGGGGATGGGTCTGGGAAGAAAAAAGATTAAGGGAGGCCATTCATTGGGTGCAAAGTTACAGTCAGATAGAAAAAATAAGTTCTGATGTTCTATTACACAGTTGGGTGACTATAACAACTATGGTATAACAACGACATATATTTTACAATAGCTAGAAAACAGTAACTTGAAAGTTATTACTATAAAGAAATGATAATGGCTTGAGATAATGAACATGCTGATTACCCTAATTTTATTATAACACAATGTACATATGTTTTAAGACATTACACTATACCCTATAAATATTTGAAATTAGGGCCTGGTGTGGTGGCTCACGCTTGTAATCCCAGCACTTTGGGAGGCTGAGGCGGGCGGATCACGAGGTCAGGAGATCCAGACCGTCCTGGCCAACATGGTGAAACCCTGTCTCTACCAAAAATACAAAAACTAGCTGGGCGGAGTGGCACACGCCTGTAGTCCCAGCTACTCGGGAGGCTGAGGCAGGAGAATCGCTTGAACCCACGAGGCGGAGGTTGCAGTGAGCCGAGATCACACCACTGCACTCCAGCCTGGAGACAGAGCAAGACTCTGTCTCAAAAACAAAAAACAAAAAACTTGAAATTATGTGTCAGTTGTAGAATAACTTACTAACTTAAATAAATACATTTACCAATGCAAAAAATTCCAAGTTCTTGAAGCTGTGTTCTGTGTGTCTCTTGTAGAATACCTTTTCCAGTTTACCAGAATGTTTCCAACTTGGCCTTTCCCTGTATTTTCTGCTTGTCCAGAGACTGAAGATCAAATAGACATCAGAAATTAGGGTCTTTCTAGGTCTTTCTGAGCTGGCACCTGGCCTTAATCCTGTACATTTCCTGCTAGATTGTCTTAACTATGTGGGCAATTCTCAAAGATCTTATTCCCAAAGCACTGACTCTCCATTCTTTCCTGTTAGGCATTTCAGTGTGATTACTTTTTGTCCCAACGAAATCCCTTTGCCCAAGGTTATTGATTTGAAATCTTTTTTTCGTGAAGAAATTGACTGCTAGAAATTTGCTGTATCTTGCATGCTTTGTTGTGCTGAGTAAACATTTTTATTCATGTGAAATATTTTCCAATTCTTAAATTTTTCTTTGACACATTGGCTATTTAGAATTTCATTGCTTAATTTTCACAGAACTATGACTTACCAAAATTTCTTGATGTCATTAATTTTTTATTTTATTCCATTGCAGTCAGAGAAAATACTTTGCATTTACACAATTCTTTTAATTTTGTTGTGTATTTAATCACCTAGAGTATAGTTTATTCCGAAGAACAGTCCATGTGCACTTACTAAAAATGCCTAGCCTATTCCTGTTATGTGGATCCGACTACACACGTCTGCTAGATCTCAGTGGTTTTGTTTTCTTCCAGTCTGTTTACTCTTTGACTTGTTGACTGTTTTTTAATTCATTATTGAGAATGAAGTATTTAAATCTCTAACTGTTATTTTTCGATTATTTCTTGCTTGCTCTATTTTTGTCAGTCATATATTTTGTTTCTCTTTTCTTATTTGCATATTGGTTGATGGTTGTTACATCTTCCTAAGGAATTGACTGTTTTCTGGTCAATATTGAATGTCTCACTTTTCACCTAAATGTAGGTTTTTCTTTTTGTTTGTTTTATATTCGTTTTTTATTATTTATTTTTATTTATTTATTTATTTATTTTTTGAGATGGAGTTTCGCTCTTGTTGCCCAGGCTGGAGTGCAATGGCGCAATCTCGGCTCACTGCAACCTTTGCCTGCCTGGTTCAAGCGATTCTCCTGTCTCAGTGTCCCAAGCAGCTGGGATTACATGCATGCACCACCAAGCCCAACTAATTTTGTATTTTTAGTAGAGATGGGGTTTCTCCATGTTAGTCAAGCTGGTCTCGAACTCCCAACCTCAGGTGATCTGCCCACCTTGGCCCCCAAAGTGCTGGGATTACAGGCGTGAGCCACTGTGCCCAGCCTAAATTCTTTTTTAATTGTGTAACTGCAACTTCAACTTTATTATGGCTGCTTTTGCAAGCTTTTATTCTTTCACTTTTACACAATTTGTTTAATCGGATCCAAAGCGATTGTGCTGTAGACAGCATATATTTGTATCGTATTTTTATATTCCAACAATCTCAGTTTTCCTTAATTAATATTATTATATTTAGTATTATTTATATAGTTGAATTTATTTTTTCTATATTATTTTTGTTTTCTACATATCACATGTGTATTTTATTTCTTTTTCTATTATTTTGCCTTCTTTTGCATTAAGAAAGCATTTTTATGTAACATTGCAATTTTAAAAATAATTTTTAATATATATTTGGAGCTACCTCTTGTTCTTTAGGGCTTCTGATATACACCTTCATGCATCAGAATCTGTTTTACATTTATAATAACAATACTAATGAGTTATACAAATGTTAGTTCTATGTATTTTTATTTCTGCTTCTTATTTTGTGACATAAATTTTACACTTATTGTATCCATATATACTATAAACATTTTACACTTATTTTACATAATTTTTTTTAAAATGAGAAAAGAAGAGCAAAGACATAGCTACAAATCATTTGATATTAATCTTTTTTTCCCATTTCTGAATTTTCTCAGTTGTTCCAGAATATTCAGCTAAATTTTTATTGCAAAGCATGTTATTACTCACCTGTTTTGTTTAGTTATTGGTGAGTATATTACAAGTATTTGTAATTGGTCCAACAATACAATTTTATTTATATTGTTATGCATTCATTTTTTAAAATAATATAAGAAATTAAAAAATGTATACACGATGTCTTTTATAATGACATGATTATCTTTACTGGCGCTTTTGTCATTTCATGTAGATTCAAATTATTCTCTGGTTATTTGATTTCTTTCTTTCTTCTTTCTCTCTTCTTTCTTCTTTCTTCCTTTCTTTCCTTTCTTTTCTTCCTTCATTCCTTCCTTCCTCTCTCTTTATATATATATACATATATTTTAATTATATTTAAATTCTAGGGTACATGTGCACAATGTGCAGTTTTGTTACATATGTATACATGTGCCATGTTGGTGTGCTGCACCCATTAACTCGTCATTTACATTAGGTATATCTCCTAATGCTATCCCTCCGCCCTCCTCCGACCCCACAACAGGCCCTGGTGTGTGATGTTCCCCTTCCTCTGTCCAAGTGTTCTTTCTCATTGTTCAACTCCCACCTATGAGTGAGAACATGTGGTGTTTGGTTTTTTGTCCTTGTGATAGTGTGCTGAGAATGATGGTTTCCAGCTTCATCCATATCCCTACAAAGGACATGAACTCATCATTTTTTATGGCTGCATAGTATTCCATGGTGTATATGTGCCACATTTTCCTAATCCAGTCTATCATTGTTGGACATTTGGGTTGGTTCCAAGTCCTTGCTATTGTGAGTAGTGCCACAATAAACATATGTGTGCATGTGTCTTTATAGCAGCATGATTTATAGTCCTTTGGGTATATACCCACTAATGGGATGGCTGGGTCAAATGGCATTTCTAGTTCTAGATGCCTGAGGAATTGCCACACTGTCTTCCACAATGGCTGAACTAGTTTACAGTCCCACCAACAGTGTAAAAGTGTTCCTATTTCTCCACATCCTCTCCAGCACCTGTTGTTTCCTCACTTTTTAATGATCGCCATTCTAACTGGTGTGAGATGGTATCTCATTGTGGTTTTGATTTGCATTCCTCTGATGGCCAGTGATGATGACCATTTTTTCATGTGTCTGTTGGCTGCATAAATGTCTTCTTTTGAGAAGTGTCTGTTTGTATCCTTTGCCCACTTTTTGATGGGGTTGTTTTCTTCTTGTAAATTTGTTTGAGTTCTTTGTAGATTCTGGATATTAGCCCTTTGTCAGAAGAGTAGATTGAAAAAATTTTCTCCCATTCGGTAGGTTGCCTGTTCACTCTGATAGTAGTTTCTTTTGCTGTGCAGAAGCTCTTTAATTAGATCCCATTTGTCAATTTTGGCTTTTGTTGCCATTGCTTTTGGTGTTTTAGACATGAAGTCCTTGTCCACGCCTATGTCCTGAATGGTATTGCCTAGGTTTTCTTCTAGGGTTTTTATGGTATTAGGTCTAACATTTAAGTCTTTAAACCATCTTGAATTAATTTTTGTATAAGGTGTAAGGAAGGAATCCAGTTTCAGCTTTCTACATATGGCTAGCCAGTTTTCCCAGCACCATTTGTTAAATAGGGAATCCTTTCCTCATTGCTTGTTTTTGTCAGGTTTGTCAAAGATCAGATAGTTGTAGATGTGTGGTATTATTTCTGAGGGCTCTGTTCTGTTCCATTGGTCTCTATCTCTGTTTTGGTACCAGTACCATGCTGTTTTGGTTACTGTAGCCTTGTAGTATAGTTTGAAGTCAGGTACTGTGATGCCTCCAGCTTTGTTCTTTTGGCTTAGGATTGACTTGGCAATGCGGGCTCTTTTTTGGTTCCATATGAACTTTAGTTTTTTCCAATTCTGTGAAGAAAGTCCTTGGTAGCTTGATGGGGATGGCATTGAATCTATAAATTACCTTGGGCAGTATGGCCATTTTCATGATATTGATTTTTCCTATCCATGAGCATGGAATGTTCTTCCATTTGTTTGTGTCCTCTTTTATTTCATTGAGCAGTGGTTTGTAGTTCTCCTTGAACAGGTCCTTCACATCCCTTGTAAGTTGGATTCCTAGGTATTTTATTCTCTTTGAAGCAATTGTGAATGGGAGTTCACTCATGATTTGGCTCTCTGTTATTGGTGTATAAGAATGCTTGTGATTTTTGTACATTGATTTTGTATCCTGAGACTTTGCTGAAGTTGCTCATCAGCTAAAGGAGATTTTGGGCTGAGACAATGGGGTTCTCTAGATATACAATCATCTCATCTGCACACAGGGACAATTTGACTTCCTCTTTTCCTAATTGAATACCCTTTATTTCTTTCTCCTGCCTGATTGCCCTGGCCAGAACTTCCAACACTACGTTGAATAGGAGTGGTGAGAGAGGGCATCCCTGTCTTGTGCCAGTTTTCAAAGGGAATGCTTCCAGTTTTTGCCCATTCAGTATGATATTGGCTGTGGGTCTGTCATAAATAGCTCTTATTATTTTTAGATACATCCCATCAATACCTAATTTATTGAGAGTTTTTAGCCTGAAGGGCTGTTGAATTTTGTTGAAGGCCTTTTCTGCATCTATTAAGATAATCATGTGGTTTTTGTCTTTGGTTCTGTTTATATGCTGGATTACATTTATTGATTTGCACATGTTAAATCAGCCTTGCATCCCAGGGATGAAGCCCACTTGATCATGGTAGATAAGCTTTTTGATGTGCTGTTGGATTCAGTTTGCCAGTATTTTATTGAGGATTTTTGCATCAATGTTCATCAGGGATATTGGTCTAAAATTCTCTTTCTTTGTTGTGTCTCTGCCCGGCTTTGGTATCAGGATGATGCTGGCCTCATAAAATGAGTTAGGGAGGATTCCCTCTTTTTCTGTTGATTAGAATAGTTTCAGAAGGAATGGTACCAGTTCCTCCTTGTACCTCTGGTAGAATTCGGCTGTGAATCCATCTGGTCCTGGACTCTTTTTGGTTGGTAAGCTATTAATTATTGCCTCAATTTCAGAGCCTGTTATTTGTCTATTAAGAGATTCAACTTCTTCCTCATTTAGTCTTGGGAGGGTGTACGTGTTGAGGAATTTATCCATTTCTTCTAGATTTTCCAGTTTATTTGTGTAGAGGTGTTTATAGTATTCTCTGATGGTAGTTTGTATTTCTGTGGGATCAGTGGTGATATCCCCTTTATCATTCTTTATTGTGTCTCTTTGATTCTTCTCTCTTTTCTTCTTTATTAGTCTTGCTAGCGGTCTATCAATTTTGTTGATCTTTTCAAAAAACCAGCTCCTGGATTCATTAATTTTTTGAAGGGTTTTTTGTATCTCTATCTCCTTCAGTTCTGCTCTGATCTTAGTTATTTTTTGCTTTCTGCTAGCTTTTGAATGTGTTTGCTCTTGCTTCTCTAGTTCTTTTAATTGTTATGTTAGGGCATCAATTTTAGATCTTTCCTGCTTTCTCTTGTGGGCATTTAGTGCTATAAATTTCCCTCTGCACACTGCTTTAAATGTGTCCCAGAGATTCTGGTATGTTGTGTCTTTGTTCTCATTGGTTTCAAAGAACATCTTTATTTCTGCCTTCATTTCGTTATGTACCCAGTAGTCATTCAGGAGCAGGTTGTTCAGTTTCCATGTAGTTGAGTGGTTTTGAATGAGTTTCTAATCCTGAGTTCTAGTTTGATTGCACTGTGGTCTGAGAGACAGTTTGTTCTTTCTGTTCTTTTACATTTGCTGAGGAGTGCTTTACTTCCAACGATGTGGTCAATTTTGGAATAGGTGCAGTGTGGTGCTGAGAAGAATGTATATTCTGTTGATTTGGGATGGAGAGTTCTGTAGATGTCTATTAGGTCTGCTTGGTGCAGAGCTGAATTCCATTCCTGGATATCCTTTTTAACTTTCTGTCTCGTTGATCTGTCTAATGTTGACAGTGGGGTGTTAAAGTCTCCTGTTATTATTGTGTGGGAGTCTAAGTCTCTTTGTAGGTCTCTAAGGACTTGCTTTATGAATCTGGGTGCTCCTATATTGGGTGCATATATATTTAGGTTAGCTCTTCTTGTTGAATTGATCCCTTTACCATTAGGTAATGGCCTTGTCTCTTTTGATCTTTGTTGGTTTAAAGTCTGTTTTATCAGAGACTAGGATTGCAACCCCTGCCTTTTTCGTTTTCCATTTGCTTGGTAGATCTTCCTCCATCCCTTTATTTTGAGCCTATGTGTTTCTCTGCACGTGAGATGGGTTTCCTGAATACAGCACACTGATGGGTCTTGACTCTTTATCCAATTTGCCAGTCTGTGTCTTTTAATTGGAGCACTTAGCCCATTTACATTTAAGGTTAATATTGTTATGTGTGAATTTGATCCAGTCATTACGATGTTTGCTGGTGATTTTGCTCGTTAGTTGATGCAGTTTCTTCCTAGCCTTGATGGTCTTTACAATTTGGCATGTTTTTGCAGTGGCTGGTACCAGTTGTTCTTTTCCATGTTTAGTGCTTTCTTCAGGAGCTCTTTTAGGGCAGGCCTGGTGGTGACAAAATCTCTCGGCATTTGCTTGTCTGTAAAGGATTTTATTTCTCCTTCATTTATGAAGCTTAGTTTGGCTGGATATGAAATTCTGGGTTGAAAATTCTTTTCTTTAAGAAGGTTGAATATTGGCCCCCACTCTCTTCTGGCTTGTAGAGTTTCTGCCGAGAGATCTGCTATTAGTCTGATGGGCTTCCCTCTGTGGGTAACCCGACCTTTCTCTCTGGCTGCCCTTAATGTTTTTTCCTTCATTTCAACTTTGGTGAATCTGACAATTATGTGTCTTGGAGTTGCTCTTCTCGAGGAATATCTTTGTGGCATTCTCTGTATTTCCTGAATTTGAATGTTGACCTGTCTTGCTAGGTTGGGGAAGTTCTCCTGGATAATATCCTGCAGAGTGTTTTCCATCTTGCTTCCAATCTCCCTGTCACTTTCAGGTACACCAATCAGATGTAGATTTGGTCTTTTCACATAGTCCTATATTTCTTGGAGGCTTTGTTTCTTTTTACTTCTTTTTCTCCAAACTTTTCTCGCTTCATTTCATTGATTTGATCTTCAATCACTGATACCCTTTCTTCCAGTTGATCAAATCGGCTACTGAAGCTTGTGCATTTGTCACGTAGTTCTCATGCCATGGTTTTCAGCTCCATCAGGTCCTTTAAGGACTTTTCTGCATTGGTTATTCTAGTTAGCCATCCATCTAATCATTTTTCAAGGTTTTTAACTTCTTTGTGATGGGTTCAAACCTTCTCCTTTAGCTTGGAGAAGTTTGATCATCTGAAGCCTTCTTCTCTCAACTCGTCAAAGTCATTCTTCATCCAGGTTTGTACCGTTGCTGGTGAAGAGCTGCATTCCTTTGGAGGAGGAGAGGCGCTCTGATTTTTAGAATTTTCAGTTTTTCTGCTGTTTTTTCCCCATCTTTGTGGTTTTATCTACCTTAGGTCTTTGATGATGGTGATGTACAGATGGGGTTTTGGTGTGGATGTCCTTTCTGTTTGTTAGTTTTCCTTCTAACAGTCAGGACGCTCAGCTGCAGGTCTGTTGGAGTTTGCTGGAGGTCCACTCCAGACCCTGTTTGCCTGGGTATCAGCAGCAGAGGCTGCAGAACAGCAAATATTGCTGAACAGCAAATGTTGCTGTCTGATCATTCCTCTGGAGGTTTCCTCTCAGAGGGGTACCCAGCCGTGTGAGGTGTCAGTCTGCCCCTACTGGGGGGTGCCTCCCAGTTAGGCCACTCGGGGGTCAGGGACCCACTTGAGGAGGCAGTCTGTCCATTCTCAGATCTCAAACTCCATGCTGGGAGAACCACTACTCTCTTCAAAGCTGTCAGACAGGGACATTTAAGTCTGCAGAGGTTTCTGCTGCCTTTTGTTCAGCTATGCTCTACCCCCAGAGGTGGAGTCTACACAGGCAGGCAGGCCTCCTTGAGCTGTGGTGGGCTCCACCCAGTTCGAGCTTCCTGGCCACTTTGTTTACCTACTCAAGCCTCGGCAATGGCGGGCGCCCCTCTCCCAGCCTCACTGCCACCTTGCAGTTCGATCTCAGACTGCGGTGCCAGCAATGAGCGAGGCTTCGTGGGTGTGGGACCCTCCGAGCCAGGTGTGGGATATAATTTCCTGGTATGCCGTTTACTAAGACCGTTGGAAAAGCGCAGTATTAGGGTGGGAGTGACCCAATTTTCCAGGTGCCATCTGTCACAGCTTTTCTTGGCTATGAAAGGGAATTCCCTGTCCCCTTGTGCTTCCTGGGTGAGGCGATGCCTTGCCCTGCTTGGGCTCACACTCGGTGCACTGCACCCACTGTCCTGTACCCACCGTCCGACAAGCCCCAGTGAGATGAACCCAGTACCTCAGGTGGAAATGCAGAAATCACCTGTCTTCTGTGTCGCTCACGCTGGGAGCTGTAGACTGGAGCTGTTCCCACTCGGCCATCTTGGAACAGCCCCCACTCTTTCTTTTTTGAAACGGAGTCTCCCTCTGTCACCCAGGCTGGAGTGCATTGGCGTGATCTCGGCTCACTGCAATCTCTGCCTCCTGGATTCAAGCAATTCTCCTGCCTCAGCCTCCTGAGTAGCTGGGACTACAGACACCCGCCACCACACCCAGCTAATTTTTGTATTTTTACCTAGTTGAAATCAACTCAGTTTTTGTTTACCTGGAAGGCCTTATATTGCCTTTATTTTTTATTGATAGCTTTCACATTCAGAGAATTACTTCTTGACAGTTTTTCTACGATGAGTAGACACAAAGATTTAAATAGAGTTGAGAGGCTTAGAAAAGGCAACTAAATTATGATCTAAAAAAAGGAAATGAAATTGTTTTTAAATTGAATTGAAAATAAAATTATATTTATGACAACTGATGATATGTTGGACGGGGATGCAGTGACCAGGAAGAATTAAACTTGTGGACAATAAAAGTCTGTGAGTTGTTTGGTCCTGACTTAGGCCAAATGAAGGGCATGATTTTTAGAGAATTAAAGATGTTGCATGAGAGCACAGCCATGCTGAAACTAAAGAGGCTGAGTGCCTTATAGAAACAGAAATCACTATTTTAACATACAACAATTTAACATACAATATTAGACTAAGAAAGCAAATAGGCAGTGATAATTATGATTAACTTTAGTTTTAATAGAATCGTGTTTGGTGTCACAGAAGCCAAAAAACAAAAATGGCCTTTGCTATAAAATGTGTGCTCTACTACTGAGTGTTTAAAGCACTCCTGTGAGTGGAAGCCACAAAGAAACCTGAGGGTCAGGGTGGTAGAATAACCCTTTGATACTTCATATCTAAAAAAAAAAAAAAACTCTTGGCATGGACAGTTGGTATCCAAACACTCATTGCTTGAAATAGATGTGCATTTCTATACTCTATAAATGTACCTGGACAAAGTAGTGAGAGGTATAAAGCAGCCTACATTTTGCTCCCATGTCTAGTGCCCTGACTCAGAACTGTGTCCTCAGGAAAATGGAGCACTTTGCCCATTTAGGTCTGATAGAGGTGGGATTTTTCTGATTCTCACAAAGGTGATTTTGGTCTACTTCTTACCGTGAAAATCAGAGATTAGTAGGGAACATTAGTGAGGGCAACCATGAATTACTTGAACCAGTAGTAATGCAGTGGAAAATCTGACATTGTGTTTTACCAATTTTGAAGGTTGGGTAATTGGGAGATCACTGTTTTGTTTATAAGAACAGACACCATACAACCCACTGGGCTGAATATACCTGGGGAAATAAGCTTACACATGGAAAAGTTGGAGCATGGCTGTTTCTAATGTATTTTCTAGGAATCAAAAAGTTTCACTTTCCCTTGATGGTTCCCTTTCTTAAAATCACAAAACCAGAGCTTGTACTATCTTTATAGTTGACGTGAAAATTATAAGCCTGGAGGGAATGGGCTGATGGCGTTGCTTCCTTATAACCACATAGTGTGAGCCTCATCTTACAAACATGGACTCACTCCAAAGACTCAGCTGGGTGACTGTCTGTCTGTCAGCATTATTAACAGTGAGAGCTGAAGACTCAGGCGAGTGGTGGGATGAGGCAGAATTTTCTCAATGAAGAGCTAGGATCATTGTCTTTTCCTAATTTCAGTCATGTCTCAGTGAATCATATCTAAGTACAATAGATGATTCCAAATGAGAAAAGCAACTTTATGAATACTGAGGTCATAATATATTGATCTTATAAATACTTTGTTAATTTTGTAATACTGTATTTAAATTGTAATTGTATTTTGTTATTATACTAGTTTTTTCTCAGTTTAACTTACTGTATATACCTAGCCAAAATTTTATTTTTTGAAACATGAGAAATCTGAATTCATAAGAATTTAGTCATACTTGTTTGTTCTTTTAAAGTTGAAAACTACAGTATATTATAATGTTTACAGTCATCTCAAAGCATGATTACTATTTAATATTTTACATTAATTAGCTTTCAGTGAATAACCATAAAATTATTTTGTTTTATTGTGGTGTGGTAGCACATACAGGATTTGGTTCTGGTTACCATGAAACTGTAAACAAATATCTCCTCTTGTCATTTATCACATTTTGTAGAGTTAATCACTACATTACACATGTAAAACTTGTAATAATATACAAATTTGTAAAACAAATTCAGCTTTAGTGTATTATATTTTATTACTATGAACAGCTAATATAATAAGTTATTTTGTTTTATTAAGTGAAAACATAAAATGTTCTATATATTAGTTTGGGTAACATTTATAATAATGAGAGAATAATAATCTTCAAAATTTGAAGAAAATAGCATCTTATTATTATAAAAAATTCTCCAAGTTTTGCATTCTTACAGTTTTTTCTGTAAGTTTCAAATTTGCAATTTACATATTAAAAATATATTCATGAATGTGGCCAGTATATTTTAATTTTGCTGTTAAAATGTATAAGTTAATTTTGTCTAACTTTATTAGGAAATAATGCTTTCTAGCTCTGTGATTTTTAACATATAAAAGAGAGAAAGGAGTAAGGAGAAGTCAAAACAGAAAAGAAAAAGATAATAATGGTTGTCTAATTGTGGCTCATAAGGGCATCAAGCCCTCAAAGAAATATAATAGTACAAAATCACTATGTCTCTGAACATTAGGGAAATAAAAGCATTTCTAAATGCTTCAAATATCTGCATTTTATGTATTTAGGAAGAAAGGACCTCAACTGCTCATAGTAAGTGTACACAAAGAATAGAAGATGCGGTTTTCCCAATCGCAATTTTCAACTTGGAAATATTCCTCCAAATTCAGTATTTGACTCATTTGGTAAGACAGGCCTAATCTATAATGTGATTCACAGGTGCACGATTGTACAAGACCTTTCACATTTTTAGGAAAAAGTGAGTGTTACACTTAGCTGGTATCTCCTCAGTTGAAATAATCAGAAAGAAACACTCTTCCAAAAGGATTTTAGACTTTTTCAAAATTGGTAGCATAGAATTTGTGATCAAGACCCTCCAATATTTTTCTATTGCCTACATTTAAAGTAATAATTTTCCTGCTTATTTTTTCCTCCAACGAAGCTGAGAATTAAATGTCTTGAAATTATAAATATCCGTGTCAGCAAGCAGCTTCTAGCTGCCGTCTACACTAATTTCAACTTGCAAAGAGTGGCAAATGCATTACAATCATTTGATGCATCTGATACTTACCATATTTATTATTTTAGTCTTGGTGTATTTTATAAAACTTCTTAACAGGCCAAATCTTGGTGGAAACATTTTACTTTTCTAAATTTGCCGACCGGATTTTTCAGTTTGCCATTTATTGCCACTTAACAACAAACCCCTTCTCCCTGGCACCTAAATTTCATAGGGCTGATAAGGCTGCTCAATGAATGTTGTAAAATGTATGATAAAAATAAGGCTTTTTCAGGAAAGATCCAAAATTGACACCCTAACATCACAATTAAAAGAACTAGAAAAGCAAGAGCAAACACATTCAAAAGCTAGCAGAAGGCAAGAAATAACTAAAATCAGAGCAGAACTGAAGGAAACAGAGAAACAAAAAACCCTTCAAAAAATTAATGAATCCAGGAGCTGGTTTTTTTAAAGGATCAACAAAATTGATAGACCGCTAGCAACACTAATAAAGAAAAAAAGAGAGAAGAATCAAATAGACGCAATAAAAAATGATAAAGGGGATATCACCACCGATCCCACAGAAATACAAACTACCATCAGAGAATACTACAAACACCTCTACGCGAATAAACTAGAAAATCTAGAAGAAATGGATAAATTCCTCGACACATACACTCTCCCAAGACTAAACCAGGAAGAAGTTGAATCTCTGAATAGACAAATAACAGGATCTGAAATTGTGGCAATAATCAATAGCTTACCAACCAAAAAGAGTCCAGGACCAGATGGATTCACAGCCGAATTCTACCAGAGGTACAAGGAGGAACTGGTACCATTCCTTCTGAAACTATTCTAATCAACAGAGAAAGAGGGAATCCTCCCTAACTCATTTTATGAGGCCAGCATCATCCTGATACCAAAGCCGGGCAGAGACACAACCAAAAAAGAGAATTTTAGACCTATATCCTTGATGAACATTGATGCAAAAATCCTCAATAAAATATTGGCAAACCGAATCCAGCAGCACATCAAAAAGCTTATCCACCATGATCAAGTGGGCTTCATCCCTGGGATGCAAGGCTGGTTCAATATACACAAATCAATAAATGTAATCCAGCATATAAACAGAACCAAAGACAAAAACCACACGATTATCTCAATAGATGCGGAAATGGCCTTTGACAAAATTCAACAACCCTTCATGCTAAAAACTCTCAATAAATTAGGTATTGATGGGACGTATCTCAAAATAATAAGAGCTATCTATGACAAACCCACAGCCAATATCATACTGAATGGGCAAAAATTGGAAGCATTCCCTTTGAAAACTGGCACAAGACAGGGATGCCCTCTCTCACCACTCCTATTCAACATAGTGTTGGGAGTTCTGGCTAGGGCAAGTAGGCAGGAGAAGGAAATAAAGGGTATCCAATTAGGAAAAGAGGAAGTCAAATTGTCCCTGTTTGCAGACGACATGATTGTATATCTAGAAAACCCCATTGTCTCAGCCCAAAATCTCCTTAAGCTGATAAGCGACTTCAGCAAGTCTCAGGATACAAAATCAATGTACAAAAATCACAAGCATTCTTATACACCAATAACAGACAAACAGAGCCAAATCATGAGTGAACTCCCATTCACAATTGCTTCAAAGAGAATAAAATACCTAGCAATCCAACTTACAAGGGATGTGAAGGACCTCTTCAAGGAGAACTACAAACCACTGCTTAAGGAAATAAAAGAGGATACAAACAAATGGAAGAACATTCCATGCTCATGGGTAGGAAGAATCAACATCGTGAAAATGGCCATACTGCCCAAGGTAATTTACAGATTCAATGCCATCCCCATAAAGCTACCAATGCCTTTCTTCACAGAATTGGAAAAAACTACTTTAAAATTCATATGGAACCAAAAAAGAGCCCGCATCACCAAGTCAATCCTGAGCCAAAAGAACAAAGCTGGAGGCATCACACTACCTGACTTCAAACTATACTACAAGGCTACAGTAACCAAAACAGCATGGTACTGGTACCAAAACAGAGATGTAGATCAATGGAACAGAACAGAGCCCTCAGAAATAATGCCACATATCTACAACTATCTGATCTTTGACAAACCTGAGAAAAACAAGCAATGGAGAAAGGATTCCCTATTTAATAAATGGTGCTGGGAAAACTGGCTAGCCATATGTAGAAAGCTGAAACTGGATCCCTTCCTTACACCTTATACAAAAATCAATTCAAGATGGATTAAAGACTTGAACGTTCGACCTAAAACCATAAAAACCCTAGAAGAAAACCTAGGCATTACCATTCAGGACATAGGCATGGGCAAGGACTTCATGTCTAAAACACCAAAAGCAATGGCAACAAAAGACAAAATTGACAAATGGGATCTAATTAAACTAAAGAGCTTCTGCACAC
The DNA here is from genome assembly GCF_029281585.2 of Gorilla gorilla gorilla. NCBI lineage: Eukaryota > Metazoa > Chordata > Mammalia > Primates > Hominidae > Gorilla > Gorilla gorilla. Next base: position 73,618,030 of record NC_073230.2, on the reverse strand, counting down.
CAAAAGAAACTACCATCAGAGTGAACAGGCAACCTACAAAATGGGAGAAAATTTTCGCAACCTACTCATCTGACAAAGGGCTAATATCCAGAATCTATAATGAACTCAAACACATTTACAAGAAAAAAACAAACAACCCCATCAAAAAGTGGGCGAAGGACATGAATAGACACTTCTCAAAAGAAGACATTTATGCAGCCAAAAAACACATGAAAAAATGCTCACCATCACTGGCCATCAGAGAAATGCAAATCAAAACCACAATGAGATACCATCTCACACCGGTTAGAATGGCAATCATTAAAAAGTCAGGAAACAACAGGTGCTGGAGAAGTTGTGGAGAAATAGGAACACTTTTACACTGTTGGTGGGACTGTAAACTAGTTCAACCATTGTGGAAGTCAGTGTGGTGATTCCTCAGGGATCTAGAACTAGAAATACCATTTGACCCAGCCATCCCATTAGTGGGTATATACCCAAAGGACTATAAATCATGCTGCTATAAAGACACATGCACACGTATGTTTATTGTGGCATTATTCACAATAGCAAAGACTTGGAACCAACCTAAATGTCCAGCGATGACAGACTGGATTAAGAAAATGTGGCACATATACACCATGGAATACTATGCAGCCATAAAAAATGATGAGTTCATGTCCTTTGTAGGGACATGGATGAAATTGGAAATCATCATTCTCAGTAAACTATCACAAGAACAAAAAAACCGAACACCACATATTCTCACTCATAGGTGGGAATTGAACAATGAGAACAAATGCACACAGGAAGGGGAACATCACACTCTGGGGACTGTAGTGGGTTGGGGGAATGGGGGAGGGATAGCATTGGGAGATATACCTAATGCTAGATGACGAGTTAGTGGGTGCAGCACACCAGCATGGCACATGTATACATATGTAACTAACCTGCACATTGTGCACATGTACCCTAAAACTTAAAGTATAATAATAATAAATAAAATAAAAATAAAAATAAGAAAATAAATAAAAAATAAGGCTTTTTATTAATACAATTAAAAAATTTACATTTATAAAGATTATATTTTAAATCTACACAAGGGACAATCACTATTCAAATAGTATTACTAATAAAATAAATATTACTAATAAAATAGTAAAAAACTATATTTTATAATAACGATGAGGAAGTACATTTTATCAAACTTCTTTTTCTACAAATAACATACCCATCATATGCAAAACAACTTTTGGATTCCTGTAGTTGCCTTTTTCCTTTTATACACCCTTTATCTTTGCTTCAGATGTCTGATCTAAGCTTATGTTTTTTTATGATCAGATTTTCATTTCTGGTCTGTATAATGGTGTTATTCCCCTCTTATACATGATTATTTACACATTTTGGGACTTAAAAATATTGAGAATACACTACAGTGAAAGGCAGTATAATGAGAGTAAACTTGAGCTGCATTATGTGTTTACTGAGCGTGCTCAGGAGCTTCACCCTCAGCCCCAGCAGCCTTAGGTTGTCACTTCTAATGGCGAGAGCTAAGCTGTGCATTTAGATTTTGAAATTTTCAATGGGTCACATAGAACCAATTTTTTTTTTTCACTCTGAACAACCTAAAAGCAGCATCTATGGATTTTTCCCCTATTTTGTTTCACCCAGTTTGGCATCATATTAATGCAAATTCCATAATTCTTCCATGGTGTAGTTGCTAGATTTATCAAATAACAATATAGAACACGGCTAAGTTTAATATTTGGTTTAATATGTTAAAGGCAATTATCAATTGTTTAGCTCTGGCAGGTGAGAAAAATTTTTGAAGATATAATAAATTCAATCATACCCTATTTGTGTGCTTTAATTTATGACAACCAAGAGTGTGACAACCAAGATTGCTGATCTTGTCTGGGATCAGCATCAATGCTCTCAAGAGCCTCAATGGAAAAATACACCATCTGACCAAGCAGAAGATTATTCTGTTTCAGTGTGTTTAGGTTATTTACAGAGTAAGGAGAATGAATTTGAGGGCATAAACTGGATTTTTTTAGGGTGAAAAAATAAAATATTAAAATTCTTATTTATGTTATTTAATCTAATTCTTTGTCCTATATCTTCTTTTGGTGTGTGGTTCATAACATATGGGTTATATTAATAAAACTATACAGATATATAGTTAATAACTCATTATACATATATTATTATCTTATGTTCAAATATATTTTTCTAGTACTGAAATGTGATCCTTAAAATTTGGATACCATTAAGTCTTTAATTTAAAATTACTTTTTTTTTCTGATTTCAACTTGAGAGCAGAACTGAACTGCGCTGATGGTGTAGATGTGTGCTGGTGGAAATCTTTCATTGTTTCCAAGACAAATGGATTTACTTATTAAAGTTTTGTAGAAAGAGTAATAATCATTTAATCAACTAGATGTTTGCTTTATAAAATCAAACATATCTGGTGGTTTTAGAGCAACTTTTTCTCAGTCACTAATTTTTGATTATTGTCCAAGGATACTCAGTGTCAACATTTTTGCATCGTCTCATATATTTTTATTTATGGAATTGTATAATGATAAGTGACCTTGAATCAGACACACTTTCACTTAAAAAAAATCCAAGTGAGTTTAATGGTGTTTCACTTTTTTAATGTCATGAAGCTAAATTGTTCTTAGTCCTAGATTAAAGTAAAATGATAAATGACATCAGAATCTTGGCCAAATAACATGAAATTGTAACTGCAAAACTGTTCTGCAAAATTTTACAAAGTGTTATAGTATTGAAGTTATCCCAAGAAAACTTGAGAGAAATTATCTTTCTTATTGAAGACTAAGTATTTTTGATCTTATTGAAGATCTTATTGAAGTATTTTTTATCTTACTGAATAGTCTTATTGAAGACAGTATTCTTACTGAATACTCAGACTAAGACTTAAGTATTTTTCTAGGCATGGTAGAGTATCTCTGTATTAAGTGAAGTCTCAGGAAGAAGACCAACATGTGACTATTTTGATGCAACTTCATGATGAAACGAAGACTTTTTTTTTTTTTTTTGAGACAGAGTCTCGCTCTGTCACCCAGGCTGGAGTGCAGTGGCGAGATCTCGGCTCACTGCAAGCTCCGCTTCCTGGGTTCATGCCATTCTCCTGCCTCAGCCTCCCAAGTAGCTGGGACTACAGGTGCCCACCACCACGCCCGGCTAATATTTTTGTATTTTTGGTAGAGATGGGGTTTCACCATGTTAGCCAGGATGGTCTCGATCTCCTGACCTCATGATCCGCCCACCTTGGCCTCCCAAAGTGCTGAGATTACAGACGTGAGCCACTGCCCTCGGCCCGAAACAAAGTAATTAAAAGTAATGGCCAGGTTCGGTGGCCCATGCCTGTAATCCCAGCACTTTGGAAGGTCGGAAGTTTGAGACCAGCCTGGCCAACATGGTGAAATCTTCTCTACTAAAATAGAAAAATTAGCTGGTGTAGCGGTGAGCGCCACTTGGGAGGCTAAGGCAGGAGAATCGCTTGAACCCAGGAGGCAGAGTTTGCAGTGAGCAGAGATCATGCCACTGCACTCCAGCCTGGGCAACAGAGTAACACTGTCTCAAAAAAAAAAAATGGTAGTATTTATTTTGTTGGTAACTGAGAGGAAAATATTAAAAAATGTGTTCTGAGATAAAGAGAAATCACATAATAAATCTCTGGGATGTGAACTAAACTGAGATAGCCAGAACCATTTCTATATTATATACAGTAAATTAGGGTTTGATTAAGCAGAACAATGTCCCCCAGTCCCTCTAAGGATATTGACATTTGAATTCCAAGATATCACATTACACATTATAATTCATGACAAAGAGAATATAAGGGTGCAGATAGGATGAAAATTGCTTTATGCTGATGAAATATCATGAATTTATCATGGTGAATCCAGTAAAATCACAAGGGTCAAAAATCATGGAAGGAAAAGTGATGATGAATAAATTGTATCAAAATGATAGATCCTGAGACTCAACTGACTATACTTTTTATTGAGTCTTTTCACATTAACATACATTTAATTCAACTGTACAAATACTATTCATTTTATATGCCTGACTGAAGTGCTAAATATAAAATGAGAACATAGAATAAGGACATGATTACTGAGATGAAGGCCAAGGTACATGAGGAATATAGATAGTATGCACCTTAGGCAAAATTGAAAATGTATTTACTATATAGAGATTCATAATAATTATATATGTATATATTTATTTGGTTTAGGAAATAGTACAGGAGATACATTATCAAGAATTTATATAAGATGGGGTTAATCAAGAAATGAGAGTAAAATAAAAATAATAATGGTAATAATTTTGAACACTGACAAAAGGACATTGATGACACAGATCTACTTTTTTCAGGTCTTCAAAATGTTTCTTCTATGTCATTAGGATGAACACACATTTCACATGTTATCTTTCAAAAGGCCTTTTGTTTTCAAGCTGGCATTGGAATCTCAGCCAACATCTTTCTTCTTCTCTGGCACATTTTTACATTCTTTAAGGATCACAAGCCTAAAAAACCATGACCTGATCATCTGTCACTTGGTTTCTATCTACATAGTGATGCTAGTCATGGCAGCAGAGTTATTGTCTCCAGACGTGTTTGAGTCACAGAATTTTCAGAATAACTTCGGATGTAAGGCTGTGTTCTACATATACAAGGTAATGAGGGGCCTCTTGATCTGCACCACCTCTCTCCTGAGCATGCTTCAGATCATCACCATCAGCCCCAGCACCTCCTGGTTGGTGAGATTTAAACATAAAATAACATATCCTGGGTTTACTCTTTTTTTGGTCCCTCAATTTTTCTTTCAACAGTGACATGATAATCTACATTGTAGGTTTTTCCAATGTGACCCAGATAATTCTGAATGTCAGTAAATACTGCTCACTTTCCCCAATGAATGTCACCATCAGAAGGCTGTTTGTTACTCTGTCGTTATCCAGAGATGTCTTCCTTGTAGGAATCATGCTGCTCTCAAGTGCCTACATGGTGATTCTCTTGTCCAGGCATCAGAGGCGCTCCCAGCACCTTCACAGCACTAGCTTTTTATTAAGAACCTCCCCAGAGAAAAGGGCCACCAAGACCATCTTGCTGCTGGTGAGTTTCTTCGTGGTTATGTACTCATTGGACTTAATTGTCTCATCCTCCAAAATGCTGTTATGGGTATTCAGCCCTGTCATCTACAGTGTCCACAAGTTTGTGGTCAATGCCTATGCCACTGTCAGTCCTATGGTGCTAATCAGATCTGATAAAAGAATCATCAGTATTCTGCCAAAGGTTCATTGGAAGTGCCATCCATTTTTAACAAGTTAGTGATAAAATTTTCTAAAAATTATTTTGTCATCATCAATTAAATTATTCAAAAACACAGAATTTGCTATCTGATTTAAGTAAAACATGTGGAATTGCACTTTTGTAATATCTAATTTTTTTTTAGATGGAGTCTCGCTGTTTCGCCCAGGCTGGAGTGCAGTAGTGCGATCTCAGCTCCTTGCAGCCTTCGCCTCCCAGATTCAAGCAATTCTTCTGCTTCAACTTCTCAAGTAGCTGGGGCATGTGCCACCATGCTCAGCTAATTTTTGTGTGTGTGTGTTTTTAGTAAAGACAGGGTTTCGCCATGTTTTCCAGGCTGGTCTTAAACTCCTGACCTCAAGTGATCAGCCCACTTCAGCCTCCCAAAGTGCTGGATTCATAGGTGTGAGCCACTATGCCCAGCCTACCTCAATATTTTTAAAATTTGCTGGTGCTATGAACTATATGGTGTCTTCAGTTGAGTGTCCCCCATGATTGAATATTCCCAAAGCACATCTCTCACTTCTTAATTTTAATTTTACCTTTATACAGGAAAACATTTATTTTTCCTTTCTCCTCTTCTTTTTTCTTTTTTTTTTTTTGAGACGGAGTTTCGCTCTTGCTGCCCAGGCAGAGTGCAAAGGTGTGACTTCTGCTCACTGCAACCTCCACCTCCCGAGTTCAAGCGGTTCACCTGCCTCAGCCTCTCGAGTAGCTGGAATTACAGGCACCTGCCACCACACCCGGGTAATTTTTGTATTTTTAGTAGAGACAGGGTTTCACCATGTCGGCCAGGCTGCTCTCGAACTTCAAACCTCAGGTGATCTGCCTGCCTCAGCCTCCCAAAGTGTTGGGATTACAGGTGAGCCACTGTACCCGGTTACCCCCCCCTTCCTTTTTTTAAAATTCAAATACCATTTAAATGCTCCTTAAGAGTTCAGGAGATTCTTCCTATGACAAATCTTGTTTTCCACTAGGGGTTAGCCAGTATCAAATCATCCTTCGTGGAATGCTCCCTCATGATCAAAGATAACTTTCAGGGACCTTGCCTAACTCCAAGCAGAAGGCCGTCAGATAACTAGTTAATTCATGATGCGACAAGGCACCAATCCAAGTTTAGGCTTTTAGTTCTTTCACTATTGCCCCTGTGGTCTTCAGTCTCTACTCAGTTTCTCTAATGTTACCCCTTAAAGAAAAAAGTAATGTCTATTTCTGTCTCAGCTTTCTAAGAACATAAGCTGCAAGAATACTGAGTATTTATTTACCATCAGCACTTAGCTGGTGGCAATGTGCACAGAAGTGTTTACACATTCCTAAGAGAAAAATTAGAGAGCTTTCTGGAGCCAAAGTTTGGAGAGCGGTAAATCTTCCCCTGCTGTCTCTTTCCCCACAGGCAACAACAAGCAAGTCTTTCCTATCTTAAGAAAACAAAACCCGGGTGGTGGCTCACGCCTGTGATCCCAGCACTTTTGGAGGTTGAAGCAGGTGGATCACAAGATCAGATCAAGACCATCCTGGCTAACATGGCAAAATCCCAGCTCTACTAAAAATGAAAGAAAAGAAAAGAGAAGAGAAGAGAAGAGAAAAGAAAGAAAGCAGGCAGGAAGGAGAGGGAGAGAGAGAGAAGAAAGGAAGGAAGGGAAAGAAAAAAAGGAAAGAAAGAAAGAGAAAGAAGGGAGGGAAGGAAGGAAGGAAGAAGAAAAGAAGAAAGGAAACCAAACCAAACCTTCCAGGAGTAGTTAGCTCCTACCCTACCACACTGCACCATTTTACAACCAAAGTCCTCCAAATAATTGTCTGCAATCACTGTCTGTCTAAAACGCACTCTTCAATCTACTACAATTTAGGTTTTTGTTTCCACCAATACACTGAAACTATTCAAGATTCACCAACCCGACGTAGTCCCCACTGGCAAATTCAATGGAATTCCAGAATCATATATCATATCACATATGTGTGTGTGTATATATATACATATGTGTATGTATATATATACACGTGTATATATATACATATATATGTGTGTGTGTGTGTATATATATTGGAGACAGGGTTTGTTGCCCAGGCTACAGTTCAGCGGCAGGATCACAACTGACTGCACCATCGAATTCCTGGGTTCGAGCCTCCTCCTGCCTCAGCCTCCAAAGTAGCTGGGAATGCAGGCATGCACCATCATGCCTGGCTAATTTTTAAATTTTTTGTAGAGACAAGGTCTCATTATGTTGCTCATGCTGGTCTCAAACTCCTGGGCTCCAGAGATCCTCCTGGCTCAGACTCCCGAAGTGTTGGGAGCCCCCACACCTGACTAGAATATCTTGTGATACTATTACTCACTTCTTTAGGAAACTCGCTTCAATTCTTCACTCTTTATTTCACTTACCTTTGCTGGTTCCCATGCCCACCTATAAATGATGGTGTTCCCTTTTGTGCTCTGTCCAGTCTCTCCACTTGTCCACATGCTTGGCATCAACCTACACTTATTTGCTGATAACTCCCCTATCAAGACAAGATCTTTCTCCTGAATTCCAAACTCAGTCAACCACCAACTGGATATCTTCACCAGACAAAAGTCAACCACGTCTTGGCCAGGCATGGTGGCTCATGCCTGTAATCCCAGCACTTTGGGAGGCCGAGGCGAACAAATCACCTGAGGTCAGGAGTTTGAGACCAGTCTGGCCAACATGGTGAAACCCCATCACAAAAATGAGCTGGACATGGTTGCAGGTGCCTATAATCCCAGCTACTCAGGAGGGTGAGGCAGGAGAATATCTTGAACATGGGAGGCAGAAGTTGCAGTGAGCCAAGGCAGCACCACGGCCCTCCAGCCTAGGCAACAGAGCGACACTCGGTGTCAAAAAAAACAACAAAACTCAACCATGTCTAAAAGTTATGAGTAACCTCTTCCCCATAGCTGCTTTAATCCCAATACCCACTTAATAATAACCCAAGACTCCTCTCAAAATATCCCTGTGTTCAAGACCCAAATTCAGCCATGAAGTTCAGCAGAGTCGATCTACTTAGCACCTCTTCCATCCAGCCCATGTCCTCTACTCATACTCCTTCTGCCTCAGTGCCTTCATGCAACAAATACTTATAGAGTACCTAAAACATGCTCTAGGAATGGTTAAGAAAATAAAAAAGATACCAGATTTATGGAGATTACACTCTAATGGTTGCTCTGACAAACCATTTTCAGAACCTAATCTTGTACCAACTCACACCCTTACAGAATTAGTATCAGAATTGAGGGTGGCTTCCTGAGTTCAAGACCAGCCTGGTCAACATGGTGAAACCTCGTCTCTACTAAAAATACAAAAATTAGCCAGGCATGGTGGCACATGCATGTAATCCCAGCTACTTGGGAGGCTGAGGCAGAAGAATCACTTGAACCTGGGAGGTAGAGGCTGCAGTGAGCCGAGATCGCACCACTGCACCCCGGCCTGGGTGACAGAGCAAGATTCTGTCTCAAAAAAAAAAAAAAAGAATTGAGGGTGGCTTTAAGTATGTAGCACTTCAAATCTTTCATATTGTTCTAAGTAAGCACTGTCCAACAGAATCAGATGGATTTAATATTAATAATATACTTTTGGCCAGGCATGGTGGCTCATGCCTGTAATCCCAGCACTTTGGGAGGCCGAGGCGGGGGGATCACGAGGTCAGGAGATCGAGACCATCCTGGCCAATATGGTGAAACCCAGTCTCTACTAAAATACAAAAAATTAGCCGGGCATGGTGGCAGGCACCTGTAGTCCCAGCTACATGGGAGGCTGAGGCAGAAGAATCACATGAAGAATCTCAAAAAAAAAAAGAAAAAAAAATAATAATATAATTTGATTTAAGGCAATATCAAAAATATTATCTCAACATTTCAAAAATATTTACAAACTAAATACTTGTTTTTTAAAAATATATCTATGAAATACAAAGCATAAGTTACAATTAATACATCTCAATTTAGATGATTTTTTTTTTTTTTTGGCGGGGGTGATGGAGTTTTGCCCTTGTTGCCCAGGCTAGAGTGCAATGGCACAATCTCGGCTCACCACAACCTCCGCCTCCCAGGTTCAAGCGATTCTCCTGCCTCAACTTCCTGAGTAGCTGGGATTACAGGCATGCACCACCACGCCCAGCTAATTTTGTTTTTTTTTTGTTTTGTTTTTTTTTTTTTAGTAGAGACGGGGTTTCTCCATGTTGGTCAGGCTGGTCTCAAACTCCCAACCTCAGGTGATCCACCCACCTCAGCCTCCCAAAGTGCTGGGATTACAGGCATGAGCCACCATGCCTGGCCAGATGCTAAATTTTTATTTATTTATTTTGGGGTCTTTTTGAGACAAGGTCTTTCTCTGTCACCCAGGCTGGAGTGCAGTGGTGCTCTCTCAGCTCATTGCAAACTCTGTCACCCAGGTTCAAGCGATTCTCCTGCTTAAGCCTCCCAGGGAAAAATATTTTGTATTGCTTCAGTTTTCAAATGTAAATTAATTGAAATGAAATCACAAAGTCAGTTTCTTAGTTGCCCTACCCAAATTTCAAATATTAGTGCAATTTTAAGGGGCTCCTTCTAACATGAAACTCTCATTCCTTCAGGCTGCATTCTGCACCTGGCTAAACATCAACATTACCTAGGGGGGTTTTAGAAAACCACAGCCTCTACATGATTTCCTTAGGTCTGGAGCCTTGCCAAATGCTATTTCAAGCAGCCTTGCTTTAAGTCCTAGAATGCTCTCGTCATTCCACCCTTCCCACATCCAATAGCGCCAAATCACCCATTCATCTCTCAAGAACTGAACAAAGGTGACAATAAACTACGCATTTCTTAACCTGTAGGGAGATCCCCTGAAACTATTGCTATGGAATAAAAGATGAAATGCTCCTGATTATTGTAAATACAAAATTGCATGCAGGATTGTGTAAAGACAATGCCAGGTTGGACTGCCAGAACAAGCCAACAGCACGTGATGTGCTTCCCCCTGCAGAGAGCCTGTAAATGGACATGCAGTCAGGGAGGTTTCGCATCATCAAGATTCCTATCCCAGAAAAGCAGATGTTCATAGCTCTGGGAATGGAATGTGACCCTAGTGGAGAGCCTATAAATGGACGCATGGGGGGGCGCCTGTCCATATGGGTACGATAGAGCCATAAACACCCTCATCTTGCCACGGCTCTTCTAGGACTCTTTAGGGTTAAGGCATACTCCCTTCTGAGAATTTCTGGTCTAACCAGATGTCTAGCTTCACCTCCTGTTTCCATGGATTGTTTGTAACCAGCTTTTGTTACAATTGCTATTGCTGATTAATATCTTGCTAATCATAGGTTATGGAAAAATTGTGTTTGTTTTAAGGCTCTGTTAGAAATTACTGATGCACACACTATATTGTAAATTCTTATCTCTGTATGCAGTACCTCTACATACAAATGTACTGTACTTCTACATACAAATGTTATGTTAAAGAATTACTTCATCCCCATGTGACCATCTCACCTCATTATCAAATGACCCTAAATCCCTCACTAACCTACCCCCGCCCTCACTAAACTTAATAATAAACGCTGGCATATCCAGTGCATTGTTGGCACTGCAGGACCAGAAGGCGGTGACTCCCCTGGACCCAGCTTTCACTATCTTGTGTGTGTCTATTATTTCTCAACCTGCCGATCTGCCTGGGAACAAAGAGAGAGCCCCGTTGCATTGCGGGCTGCTGGCCAGATCCCGCAATAATTTTGTTCCTTTTGCTCTTCAATCAAATGACCTCTCTGCTCTAGCCAGCTACAAAATGCCATGGTATCTCTTTCAAATGCAAATGTCACCTTGTCATTCTCTGCTTAAAGTACTTAAAAGGCTCCCCATGGTTGCAGAATAAAGCCAGAACTATTTGACATAATATGGGCTAGTTTACCTTCCCAGCCTCACTTTAACCATTCCCTATCCATCCACCTATCTATCCTCCATCCATCCACACACCCATCCAACCAGTCATCCATCCATCCATCATGCATCCATGCATCCATCCATCCCTCCACCCATCCATCTATCCATCCCTCCCTCCATCCGTCCCTGCATCCATCCATCCATCCATCCATCCATTCACCCATCCATCCATCCATCCATCCAACCATCCAGGCAGCCATCCCTCACCCATCCACCCATCTATTCATCCATCCATCCATCCATCCATCCATCCATCCACCCACCCACCCACCCAACCATCCATCCATCCGTTTATTCATCCATCCATCAATCCATCCATCTAACCACGTAATCATCCAGGCAGCTATTTCATGAATCTGTCAATCAGTTATGTCTACCTGCCTTCTCCTGAATTCTCAACAATTCCCCATAATATATATTTTGCTATACCTCACAACTGTAGATGGGAAAACTGAGTCTGAGAAGTCTCATGTGTAGGGAACAGCACTGACTTCCTATACTGTATTAATTCCCTCTTTCTTCCTTCTTAATAAAATCCTGATCTTGTTAAAATGTCTGCCCCTCATCCACACAGCCCTCATTCCCAGTTCTAGGTATACATGGACAGCAACAAATCTAAACCAAGCATAGACAAACATTTTCTGTAAAGGAACAGACAGTAAATATTTTAGATTTGTGAGCCATATGGTCTCTGTTTGCTATGGTTTTAATGTGTATCCTAAAAAGTATGTGTTGGAAAGTTAATCCCCAATGCAACAGTGATGGGAGGTGTTTAAGTTTCGAAGGCTCCACTCTCATGAATGGATTAATGCTGATTATGAAAGGGCTTGAGGCTCTGAATTGGACCTCTTGCTCTCTCTCACACTTTTTGCCCCTTTGCCATGGGAAGATGCAGCAAGAAGAGCCTCCTTGCCAGATGCCAGCCCCTTGATCTTGGACTTCCCAGCCTCTGGAACTCTGAGCCAATAAATTTCCAGGTGCAGTAACTCATGCCTATAATCCCAGTGACTCAGGAATTTGAGGCAGGAATAATTTGAGGCCAGGATTTTCCTGACCAGTCTGGGCAACAGAGGGAGACCCCACCTCTAAATAAAATTTAAAAATTAGCTTGGTGTGATGATGCATGCCTGTAGTTCCAGCTACTAGGAAGGCCAAGGTGGGAGGTTCCCTTGCACCTAGGAGTTCGAGGCTGCAATGAGCTGTGATCACGCCACTGCACTTCAGCCTGGTTGACAAAGCAAGACTCCATCTCTAAATAAAAGAAAAAATATATACATTCATTACAAATTACCCAGTATCAGTTACTGTATTATAACAGCACAAAAAGGGACTAAGACGCTCTTTCCCATCTTGCAAGATGGCAGGTGAAAAAGTTGAGAAACCAGATACTAAAGAGAAGAAACCCGAAGCCAAGAAGGCTGATGCTGGTGGCAACGTGCAAGAGGGTAATCTTAAAAGTTAAAAAGCCCAAGAAGAGGAAGCCCTATTGCAGCCACAACCCTGTCCTTGTCAGAGGAACTGGCAGGTATTCCCGATCTGCCATGTATTCTAGAAAGGCCATGTATAAGAGGAAGTACTCAGCCGCTAAATCAAAGGTTGAAAAGAAAAAGAAGGTTCTTGCAACTGTTACAAAACCAGTTGGTGGTGACAAGAATGGTGGTACCCAGGTGGTTAAACTTCACAAAATGCCTAGATACTATCCTACTGAAGATGTACCTCGAAAGCTGTTGAGCCACAGCAAAAAGCCCTTCAGTCAGCATGTGAGAAAACTGCAAGCCAGCATTACCCCTGGGACCATTCTGATCATCCTCACTGGATGCCACAGGGGCAAGAGGGTGGTTTTCCTGAAGCAGCTGGCTAGTGGCTTGTTCCTTGTGACTGGACCTCTGGTCCTCAATTGAGTTCCTCTACGAGGAACACACCAGAAATTTGTCATTGCCACCTCAACCAAAATCGATATCAGCAATGTAAAAATCCCAAAACATCTTACTGATGCTTACTTCAAGAAGCAGCAGCTGCGGAAGCCCAGACACCAGGAAGGCAAGATCTTCGACACAGAAAAAGAGAAATATGAGATTACAGAGCAGCGCAAGATTGATCAGAAAGCTGTGGACTCACAAATTTTACCAAAAGTCAAAGCTATTTCTCAGCTCCAGGGCTACCTGCGATCTGTGTTTGCCCTGACGAATGGAATTTATCCTCACAAATTGGTGTTCTAAATGTCTTAAGAACCTAATTAAATAGCTAAGTACAAAAAAAAAAAAGGGACTAAGACACTGTTGCAACTATTCAACTCTGCCATTGTATCAAGAAAGCAGCCACAGAGGATATACAAGCCAATGGGTGTGATTGTGTTCCAATAAAATGTATATATGAGCCCTGAAAATTAATTTGATATAATTTCACGTCATAAAATATTATTCTCCTTTCAATTTTTTTCCAACCATTTTTTGCTCATTGGCCATAAAAAAACAGATGGTGAGTTGGATGTTGTACCACAGGCTATACTTTTCCAATTTCTGGTCTAAGCTACTTAGTTGCATGGTGTCCTCCTGGCAAGGTCAGGGGAGACATATGACCTAAGGGGACCCAGTCACACTCAAGGGAGAATCTACAGTGTCCACTGTAGGTTAGAGAATAATCCCCCTTCTATTCCCAAGTCAGTAGGCCACTGGCTTTCATTGTCATCTTGACTATATTCTACTCTCAAGATGACTATGGAAGCCACTACTCTCAAGACAACTACGAAAGGGATTACTCTCAAGTTGACTATGGAATCCATTGACCTATTGATTAAGGAAGTCATTGACCCAGGCACTACTGTCATTTTTCTTGTAACTGAAAGTGATCTCAGAGTTTCCTGGCTGGTGGCCTCCGGAGGTGGAACCTCATGGGCCTCCCCTGAGACATGGTCAGGACAAATGAGGGCCCAATATCTTAAGTAGCGTATTAATCAAGGTCTCCTGAGAAACAGAACCAATAGGAGGTTCTATTTCATTCTGTTTCCTTCCTATTTCATTCATACACACACACATTGGGGGTGGAGAAGAGAAAGAAAGACTTTAAGAAATTGGCTCATGCAATTACAGAGGCCAGTTCAAAATCTGCAGAGTAACTTGGTAGGATAGAGACCCAGGGAAGAGTTGATGTTGTAGTGTGAGTCCAAAAGCAGTGTACAGGCAGAATTCCCTTTTTCCTCAGGGCAACTCAGTCTTTACCTGAAGTTAAGGCCAAAGTAGGAGGATTACTAAAGACCAAGAGCTCCAGACCAGCTTGGGAACATAGTGAGGCTTCATCTCTACAAAAATTAAAAAATTAGTCAGGCATGGTGGCATGCACCTGTAGTCCCAGCTACTCAGGAGGCAAAGGTGGGAGGATTGCTTGAACCCAGGACTTTAAGGCTGCAGTGAGCTATGATTGCACCACTGCTCTCCAGCTTGGGTAATAGAGTGAGACCCTGCTTCAATATCCTTCAACTGATTGGAAAAGGCCCACTCACATTATTGAGATTAATCTGTTTTGTTCAACGTCTACTAATTAAAATGTCAATCTCATGTTTAAAAAACAAACAAAAGCCTTCACAGCAACACCCAGATAGAGTTGACTGGAGTCAACTCTATCTGGTACTTGAGTACCCTGGCCTAGCCAATTATATATCAGAGGTGATATATAATACTGATAGAATTATTATAAATAATAATTAACAGAGCTAATAGAATTAAGCATCCACAGGATATCTGAGATCAGGATTGATGGGAAGAATGGAAGCAGGTGCTTCCCAGCCACTAATACCACAAAACCTGAGGAACCCCATGAAAGTCCTGCCTGACTTCAGTCCACAACTGGGTTTCTTTTCTTTTCTTTTTTCTTTTCTTTCTTTTCTTTTCTTTTCTTTTCTTTCTTTTCTTTTCTTTTCTTTTCTTTTCTTTTCTTTTCTTTTCTTTTCTTTTCTTTTCTTTTCTTTTCTTTTCTTTTCTTTTCTTTTCTTTTCTTTTCTTTTCTTTTCTTTTCTTTTCTTTTCTTTTCTTTTCTTTTCTTTTCTTTGAGACACAGTCTGGCTCTGTCGCCAAGGCTGGAGTGCAGTGGTGCAATCTTGGCTGACTGCAACCATCCGCCTCCTGGGTTCAAGCGATTATCGTGCCTCAGCCTCCCAAGTAGCTGGGACTACAGGCATGAGCCACTCGCCCAGCTAATTTTTGTATTTTTAGTAGAGACAGAGTTTTGCCATGTTGGCAGGGCTGGTCTCGAACGCCTGGCCTCAAGTGATTTGTCTGTACTGGCCTCCCAAAGTGCTGGGATTACAGGTATGAGCCACCTCACCCTGCCCACAACTGAGATTCTTAATTTCCCTCCCTAAGCTGAACTTGGTGCAGAATAAGGTTAGCACTCAGATTTTGCGATACATCTCTGGAGAGTTTATTTTAAGAAGATCAAGTGGGGTACTCCTGGGTTTCAGGATTGGTTAGTCACCCTCTCTGCAAGAACAAAGGGTGATCTGACACCCAATCTCCCTCCTGATGCACGGAGTCTGACCCCCAGAAGAAAGGGCTTGAGATTCATGGTAGAAATGATACAAATATTAACAGAGGAGGAAATTAATATAATTCTGATGTGCTGTATAATGTTCAATATTGATTTTTGATTCAACGAGACTAATTAAATGCTCTATTCCAATCAGTTGCCAAACGTACCTGCTCAATGTGTCTAAATTCATTAATTATTTTAACAATATTTCATTTTTAAGTTTTATTTTATCCACATGTTAACTTCATTTTACTTATGCAAATAAGAGCTTGATGGTGATACTACCAATAACTCATTATCATCCTTTGCTAAGCTAGGAAGGAATTTGTTACTTTGCAGAATATCAGTGCTTTTAACAGGAGAGTATGTAAAAGCTACACTGTCTTGAAATAATTTGCACTCACAAATTAAGTGACAAGCATAACTCTAATAGATTAACTGTATCCAGTAAAACATTTACCTTTAGAAGGGCTCCTCTGTCCTCTTCCAGGCTGAGTCTGAGGCTATCTAGGCTTAGCAAACCCTAGTGACAAAAGGAAATAGTTTTTGGAATGTTTTCTTCGGTCCATCACTGACATTTCCTGTTCATCTGGTGGAAAAGTTAAAATATTTAGTGGCGGCCAAGAGCAGTGGCTCACACTTGTAATCCCAGCACTTTGGGAGGCCAAGGTGGGTGGATCACGAGGTCAGGAGCTCGAGACCATCCTGGCTAACACAGTGAAACCCCGTCTCTACTAAAAACACAAAATAATTAGCCGGGCGTGGTGGCATGCACCTGTAGTGCCAGCTACTCGGGAGGCTGAGGCAGGAGAATCGCTTGAACTCAGGAGTTGGAGGTTGCAGTGAGCCGTGATCACACCACTGCACTCCAGCCTGGCTGACAGAGCGAGACCCTGTCTCAAAAAAAAAAAAAGTATTCAGTGGCACCTGAAGGGTGTTCAAGATACATTAAATATTCAACGTCTCTAAGGGAGGCCCAGCTACATTTAACATGGCAGGTTCTCTTCCAAGATCCATCCTTAAATCAATCCGAGCACCTCTGCTGAGAAGAGTTTTCTGGAGCTTTTTTTTTTTTTTTTTTTTGAGACAGGGTCTGTCTCTGTCGCCCAAGTTGGAGTGCAGTGGTGCAATCATGGCTCACTGCAACCTCTGCCTCCTGGGTTCAAGCAATCCTTCCACCTCAGCCTCCCAAGTAGCTGGGACTACAGGGATAGTCCCAGGTCTTCTGCTGCTTTGGGGTTATTTATTGAAAAGATAGTCATTCACCACATGCAATGGGATTTGCAAAAATATTCTTAGGTAGAGAGGGATGGGTTGGAGGAGATATTATTTGGGTCATGTACTCTATATGGCCAGACGGACCAACTAAAATAATAATCTCATCTACCTGAGATCTTCAAAAAGTCTCAGGAAGATGAACTTCACTCCACTGAAAAGAGTGTGTCTAGGCAGCAGATCTGCCTGTGAGTCACAGGTGGGTCTACGATAACGTTGCAGAGTCTCTCATTCAAGACTGGGGTTGGTGGGGGGGTCCAGAAATTTTTGGGGTAGCTTCAGGCTGAAGTGGAAAGGTTAACAGCAGAGTTCCTACACAGCAGAAAGCTACTGTGAAAACCTCCCAGAGTCTGCTGTGGGGTTGCCACTGCCTTTCTAGTAGAAACACTGCATTACCCACTTTCCCTCTTGAAGCTTGGCCTAAAGGGCCCTTGTCACTCAGATGCCCTCATTATCAGCTCCCTCTGGGTAGCACTCTATCGGGCGAAATTCACCCCCGATATTTCACGTACGTTCTTTTCTATTTTCCCTAAGTGTCGGCCGGTCTGAGAAATAAAGAGACAGAGTATAAAAGAGAGAAATTTTAAGGCTGGGTGTCCAGGGGAGACATCACATGTCAGCAGGTTCCATGATGGCCCCTGAGCCATAAAACCAGCAAGTTTTTATTAGTGATTTTCAAAAGGGGAGGGAGTGTATGAATAGGTGTGGGTCACAGAGATCACATGCTTCACAAGGTAATATCACAAGGTAAATGGAGGCAGGGCGAGATCACAGGACCACAGGACTGGGGCGAAATTAAAATTGCTAATGAAGTTTTGGGCACGCATTGTCATTGATAACTTCTTATCAGGAGACAGGGTTTGAGAGCAGACAACCGGTCTGACCAAAATTTATTAGGCGGGAATTTCCTCATCCTAATAAGCCTGGGAGCACTACGGGAGACCAGGGCTTATTTCATCCCACAGCTATGACCATAAAAGACAGCTGCCCCCAAAGCGGCCATTTCAGAGGCTGACCCTCAGGGATGCATTCTCTTTCTCAGGGATGTTCCCTGCTGAGAAAAGAATTCAGCGATATTTCTCCTATTTGCTTTTGAAAGAAGAGAAATATGGCTCTGTTCCCCCCGGCTCACCGGCAGCCAGAGTTTAAGGTTATCTCCCTTATTCCCTGAACACTGCTGTTATCCTGTTCTTTTTTTAAGGTGCCCAGATTTCATACTGTTCAAACACACATGCTCTACAAACAATTTGTGCAGTTAACGCAATCATCACAGGGTCCTGAGGTGGCATACATCCTCCTCAGCTTATGAAGATGATGGGATTAAGAGATTAAAGACAGGCATAGGAAATCACAAGGGTATTGATTGGGGAAGTGATAAGTGTCCATGAAATCTTCACAATTTATGTTCAGAGACTGCAGTAAAGACAGGCATAAGAAATTATAAAAGTATAATTTGGGGAACTAATAAACGTCCGTGAAATCTTCACAATTTATGTTCTTCTGCCATGGCTTCAGCCGGTCCCTCCATTCGGGGTCCCTGACTTCCCGCAACACTCAAGGAGAGACAGATGTCCACCCTGCAGACTCAGGACCTACTTAGGGGAACTCGATTGCAAATGAGAGAAACTCATTGTGAACTAGTGTAGGCAAAGGAAGAAATTCATTGGTCCATGGGGTTCAAGGAACAGTTGTACAAATGGTAACAGCCCTGCAAGATTCATCTTACCCACTGTCCAGAAATCCTAATGCGCTGAAAACAGCAAAGAGTTTAATTTCTGCAAGGCAGCCAAGCAGAGTGATGGGAGATGTTTCTCAGATCTGCCTCCCTGAAAGCTCAGCGGCTAGGATTTTTAAGGATAATTTGGTAAGCAAGGGGCTAGGGAATGGAAACTGCTGATTGGCTGGGGATGAAATCATAGGAGTCCAATCAAACTGTCTTCACACACTCATCAATTTCTGGGTGGGGGTTTCTGGTGGGAGTCAGTTCCTGGGTGTGAATCACAGGTCCCGGTGAAGTCAGTCAGTCTCCAGAATGCAAAAGTCTGAAAAACATCTCAAAGACTAATCTAAGGGCCAAGCGCAGTGGCTCACACCTGTAATCCCAACATTTTTGGAGGCCAAGGCAGTGGATCACTTGAGGCCAGGAGTTCGAGACCAGCCTGGCCAATATGGTGAAACCCCACTCTACTAAAAATACAAAAATTAGGGTATGATGGCATATGCCTGTAGTCCCAGCTACTTGTGAGGCTGAGGCAGGAGAATCATTTCAACCCAGGAGGCAGAGGTTGCATAAGCCAAGATGGTGCCAGTGCAATCCAGCCTGCCCAACAGAGCACTCTGTCTCAAAAAAAAAAAAAAAAAAAAAGACTAATCTTAGGTTTTGACAGAGTGATGCTATCTATGGGAGCAACTGGGGAAGTTACAAGTCTTGTGTCTCTGATTAAAAAGACTTGAGCAATACAGGGCTTATAGAAAATCAAACTAAATAACAATGGCTGATTAACGTTAACTATGCCTACATTTTAGCAGAATTCCGGCCCCTTCCATTATCCTAACCTTGCAGCCTTTCATTAGTCTTACAAAGGTGGTTTCAGTCCCCCAGCAAGGAGGGGGATAGTTTCGGGAAGGGGCTGTTATCACTTCTGTTTTAAAGCTAACAAAGAACAGTCAGATTTCTCTCACTGTCATAATTATTGCAAAGGCAGTTTCAGAAACAGCCTTGAAATAGGCAGGATGGAAATGGACCTCCAAATCCTCCAGAACCAGAGACCAGGCTTCCCCTATCTTGCCCTTGCTCTTCTCTGCATTTTTACTTCCCCCAGGCTCCCAGCTGCCTGGATTTCCACACGTGGTTAAAATATAGATGCCAACAGCTCCCCAAACATCAAAGTTTTAGTTACTATTAAAGAACTACGGTCAAGTGGTACCATAGTTCCAATGTGGTGGTAAAGGCATCATGCATTCAAGTATTTCAGGGAAGGAAATTATAACCTTGTTTGGGTGAAGTGCTCAGCCCTAGATGAATAAGCTGTAGCATGAGAGAGGGGAGAGGGATGAATAATGTCATAAATGAACATGGCAGCTCCATTAGGGATGGGAGAGGGTAGTTATTGCCCAGGAGGAAATTCTGATAGAGCTCCACTGCAAGGCCCAGTCTCTGCTTCCCTTGCATGGTTGTCATCCTCCAACCCTTAGACAGGGCCAAGCACTTGCTGCCTTGGTGTGTTAATCTGTTCTCATGCTGCTAATAAAGACATACCTGAAACTGAGTAATTTATAAAGGAAAGAGGTTTAAGGGGCTCACACATCCACATGGCTGAGGAGACCTCACGATCATGGCAGAAGGCAAAGGAGAAGCAAAGGCACATCTTACGCGGCAGGAGGCAAGAAAGCATGTGGAGAGGAACTCCCCTTTATAAAACCATCAGATCTCATGAGAATTACTCATTATCATGAGAACAGTATGGAAAAACCTGTCCCCATGATTACTTCCACTGAGTCCCTCCCATGACACATGGAAATTATGGGAGCTACAATTCATGATGAAATTTGGGTAGGGGCACAGTCAAACCATATCACTTGATGTCCCTTACAAGCCAGAGAGGCAGTATCTTGAGTGTTTTTGTGTCCTGAGTGTAAACAGCTATAACTACCATGGACAAAAAGATAAGAACAAAAGACATTCTTCAACAAAAATGTCCCTATAAAACCATCCCAATTGTCCCCTAGAAATGATGTTTATAGTTTCTTTTGAATAAAGATAAAAATTGGCCCTCCCAGTCTTAAAACTCAAGAAAGTTACGTTTGTCTTATCTGAGTTCCTTTCTCAGGAAACCATCAGCCCTCCCAGATAGAATCAAGTAGCTGAAACTCACGAGACCATCACATCTGGATAGTGAGATGCCAGACTTCTCATCCATCATAATTGCCTAAGCAATTACCTGCTTTCTGTTGGCCAACTTCTCTTCCTTTCCTCTCCCTAATTCCTGCTTTCCACATGATTACATTTCTTCTCTGCTGTATAAACCCCTAATTTTAGTTGGTCAGGGAGATGGATTTGTGGCTGATCTTCCATCTCCTTGACTGCAGCACTCAATTAAAGCCTTCTTCCTTGGCACTACTCATTGTCTCAGTGATTGGCTTTCTGTGCAGTGTACAGCAGAACCTAGACTGAACCCAGCATGTCGGTAACACCTTGCTGTAATGTAAACTAACTTTACATAGAGAAGAGAAAGGCACCTTGGGAGTGGCTGAGCTTAGGTGTTTGTGAGAAGCTAATCTCATGGTTCAGGGCATGACTTCCACCCATTTCAAATGTACAAAGTCTAGCTTCTTGGGAAATGCTTGAGTTTCTCAGGCTGACACTGTGTGTTGGGTCATGGCATACATACATGTTTCCTTAACACACACAGGTGCACAAACACATGTAGTTTTTTATGGAAAGAACTTTATTTTTTTTCTACCCGAACATCTCAATGGAAAGAGCTTTGGATTAAGGAGTTCAAGATCACATTCCACCCCTGTCTCTGCATGGGTGAGTTCAGACACATCTCTTTCCTTCACCCACTCAATGAGTTAGCCTCAAACAGGGACATTTGGAAATGCATGAGGAGGCATTGAATTGCTCCTATAACTTTAGGGAAGGGAAAAGGAGCGCTAAGGACATTGAATGGGTCAGGGATGCCAGTTGTGCAGCAACAGGAATGGGGGATTTTCTTGCCCCCATTGATAATTGTGCCCAGATTGAGAAACACCACCTGATGGCCCCTAAGGTGTCTCCATGCTGGAGAAAACAAGGCCAATGCTTCTATGTCTTTCTCAAAGTTCAGAGCAGAGGAGCCTTCCACTAGGAGAGGGCAGAGTGTCTAACAGGCCCATGGCATCTCGAGAGGACAAGTCTCTAGAGTAATCTTATTGGGGTCCTCCCAACTGTGCCCTTCAGTGCCAGCCCCTCAGATCTACTCAGATCTGGCTTCTGCAGAGAGCTGCCGATTTCAAGCCAACCCTCACCTCAACTGGCTCCCTCTCTGTTCTTCTCTGTCTTAATAAGGACTGCAGATCCCATGGAACACGTGTTTCCTTTGACATTTCCTAATTATGTGAATTTTATAAATTTAGTTTCTATAAAAATCTGTGTTGTTACTGCTGAAATGAGAACGGCAAGAAGTTCTGGATAGTACCCCAAGGGGCGGATGCAGGTTCCAGTCCATTTGACTTTTCACTACAGTACTGTAAAGGCCTTTCTCCCCATCATAATATATTAGGTGTTTTGTTTTGCTTTGTTTTTCTTGTTTATTTTTATTTTTTTGGAAACAGGGTCTTGCTTGGTCACCCAGGCTGGAGTGAAGTAGTGCTATCATGGCTCATTACAGCCTTGAGCTCCTGGGCTCAAGCGATCCTCCCACCTCAGCCTCCCAAAGTGCTCAGTTTACAGATGTGAGCCACCGGGCCCAAACTGTTAGGTTCAAGGTAAGGCTGTGGTGCAGATATGGTGAGGATATTTGATTGTCTGTGTTGACATTAAACTATTAGAGGTTGATGCTAGGAGTGCAGTGTTGAGCAGACCACATGACAATATTCAGGCTTGGCAGGATAACATTCTCTGCCTGATTAATGTGACATTTCATGGAACAAATGGAAAGTGTTTACCATTCCTGCTCTAGGTGATCAATTCTCTCCAGTCTTGAAAGCCATGTCCAGGTGGAATCTGGTTTAGATGTAGTCTGAAGCAAAAGGAAAGTCAGGAAAAAAAAGGGTAGGAGAGCCAGTCAACGTAGCCCATGCCTGTAATCCCAGCACTTTGGGAGGCCAAGGTAGGCAGATCACTTGAGCTCAGGAGTTCGAGACCAGCCTGGGCAACACAAGGAAGACCCCCATCTCTACAAAAAATAAAAATTAGCTGGCCATGGTGGTACACACTTGTGGTTCCAGCTCCTCAGGGGCTGAGGCAGGAGGACTGCTTGAGCCGGAGAGGTAGAGGCTACAGTGAGCCAAGATCATACCATTGCACTTCAGCCTAAGTGACAGACGATACCTTTCTCAAAAAAACAAACAAACAAAAAAACAGTAGGAAAAGGGTGAAGGATAGATTGCCCAAGTAGAGTACAGGGTGTTCTCATCAACTGACAAGACTCCTCCTCTCCAGCAAATGGCCCAACCACAGACCACTCCAAGGCCACCCTGGAGCCTCCAGATGCTGCCCGTCTTGGCACAACCCTGCCTTCAAAGCAAGCAGGTTGTCCAGCATTGCCTGGGTGGGCTGTCTCAGTAGAGGTTCTTATTGGCAAAACCCCACTTAGTTCAGGTATAAAAGGCAGCCTGAGGCCAAGGCGGGTAGATCACCTGAGGTCAGGAGTTCGAGACCTGTCTGGCCAACATGGTAAAACCCCATCTCTACTAAAAATACAAAAATTAGCCGGGTGTGGTGGCATGGATCTGTAATCCCAGCTACTCAGGAGGCTGAGACAGGAAAATCACTTGAACCCGGGAAGCGGAGGTTGCCATGAGCCAAGATCGTGCCACTGCACTCCAGCCTGGGCAACAGAGTGAGACTCCATGTCAAAAGAAAAGGCAGCCTGAGAATCACCACGAGGGCTCACAGAAGCAAGGCTAGAGGCTCCTAGGCCAAACGCCCATGCCATATTGAATTCCAGAACCCTTTTCACAGCACAAAAAGTCCTCCCCCATAGTGGCGTGTGGGACCTCAATCCTCAGCCCTGTTCAGCTGCCCCTGAATGCTGGACACCCTTTCTCACCCTCACCAGGAATCACTTCTGCAAAGAACCCTCTTCCTCATGTCACTGCCTGCTAAATTGTTCTCAGCTATTCACATTGGATCTGTGTCACTGTGCCCTAGTTACAAGGATGCCTGGAAACGAGTTATTGGCTTTCGTCTTGAAGAGGCAAGTCCCAAAAGCTTGGAAATTTTTGAACATAGAAAAGGGATTCAAAAAATGCCAAAGCAGCCCAAGAAATACATCTGCTGCAGAGATTCATCCAGATTCTGAGGAGGTCACTGGGGCAGGTGTTTTCTTACATGAGGCCGGGCACAATTACAGACACTCTTTGACTTACAAAGGAGTTACGTCTGGATAAATCCATCACAAACCAAAAATATCCTACTTTGAAAGTGCATTCAGTACGCCAGACCTACCAAACATAACTTAGCCTAGCCTGCCTTAGCCTAGCATTCTGCCTAGCTCAGAACGCTTATATTAGCCTACAGTAAAATCATCTAACACCAGGCCTATTTTATAATAAAGTTACTATAAATCATTTTGAATCAAAATTCAAAGTATGGCTTGTATTAAATAAATATCACATTTGCACAATCCTAAAGTCGAAAAATTGTAAGTTGAACTATCTTAAGTCAAACCATTGTAAGTCAAACAATCATAAATGGAACTATCTTAAGTCAGCAACAACAGAAGAAGTGGTCAAGTGGGTTCCTGTCCACTTAATTCAGCAATGGCATATCCAACACCTATGGCCACTTCAAAAAGACTAGTTTCAGACAAGCACGTTGGCTAATGCCTGTAATCCCAGCACTTTGGGAGGCCAAGCCGGGCAGATCACCTGAGGTCAGGGGTTCGAGACCAGCCTGGCCAACATGGTGAAACCCCATCTCTACTAAAAATACAAAAAAAAAAAAAAATTAGCCAGGTGTGGTGGGTGCCTGTAATCCCAACTACTTGGGAGGCTGAGGCAGGAGAATCACTTGGACCAGGGAGGCAGAAGTTGCAGTGAGCTGAGATCATGCCATTGCACTCTAGCCTGGGTGACAGAGCCAGACCTCGTCTAAAAAGATTAAATTAAAAAAAAAAAAAACTAGTTTCCAGTGTCTTTTCTTCTTTCCCACTGGTCCCAGGGATTTTATGTACTTCTGCTTCCTTTCAAAGGCAGCCTCTATCTACTCGATAAAGGTAAGCTACAAAATGGAACATGGACTCTTCAGGTCACCCCTTCCCACCAACAGCTCTTATCTGCAAGTGGTGCACACCATCCGTCTTCTTCTTTTGTTTTAACTGAGGTGAAATCTATGTAACAGAAAATGACTCGATTTAAAGTGTACATGGACACATGCACAGATGTTTACTGCAGCACTGTTGACAATAGCAAAGACTTGGAACCAACCCAAACACCCATCAATGATAGACTGGATAAAGAAAATGTGGCATATATACACCATGGAATACTATGCAGCCATTAAAAAGGACAAGTTCATGTCCTTTGCAGGAACATGGATGAAGCTGGAAACCATCATTCTCAGCAAACTATCACAAGAAAAGAAAACCAAACACCATATGTTCTCACTCATTAAGTGGGAGTTGAACAATGAGAACACATGGACACAGGGAGGGTAATATCACACAATGGGGCCTGTCGGGGGGCTAGGGAAGGGATAGCATTAAGAAAAATACCCAATGTAGATGATGGTTTGATGGGTGCAGCAAACCACCATGGCACGTGTATACTGATGTAACAAACCTACATGTTCTGCACATGTATCCCAGAACTTATAAGTATAATAAAAAAATAAAATGTACAATGCAGGGGCCTTTAGTACATTCAGAGAGTTGTGCAACCATCCTTGCCAGCTGGTTACAGAACATCTGCATCACTTTCAAAGGAGACCCTGTACCCATTAAGCAGTCATATCTCATTCCCTCCTTCTCCCAGTCCCTGGCCACCATCGGTCTGCTTTTTGTCCCTGTGGATCTATGAATTCTGGATACTTCATATAAATGGTCTCACACAGAATGTGGCCTTTCGCATTGGCTTCTTGCACTTCATGTACGTTTTTGAGGTTCATTCATGTTGAAGCAGTTGCTTTTTTTTTTTTTCCTGAGACGGAGTCTTGCTCTGTTGTCCAGGCTGGAGTGCAGTGGCATGATCTCGGCTCACTGCAAAATCCTCTTCCTGGGTTCAAGCAATTCTCCTGCCTTAGCCTCCTGAGGAGCTGGGACTACAGGTGCCTGCCACCATGCCCAGTTAAATTTTGTATTTTTAGTAGAGACGGGGTTTCACTGTGCTAGCCAGGATAGTCTCGATCTCCTGACCTCATGATCTGCCTGCCTCAGACTCCCAAAGTGCTGGGATTACAGGCGTGAGCCACTGCACCCGGCCGCAGCAGTCATTTTGACTTATTATATTAATTTGCTCAGACTGCCATAACAGGACTACAGACTGGATGGCTTGAACAACAAAAATGTATGATCTCACAGTTCTGAAGACCAGAAGTCCAGGATCAAGGTGTCAGCAGGGTTGGGTCCTTCTGAGACTTCTCTCTTTGGCTTGTAGACGGCCATCTTTTCCCTGTGTCTCTTCTCAACATCTTCACACTATGTGCGTGTGTCCAAATTTCACTTTGGCACAGGGACACCAGTCATACTGGATTAGGGGTTACCCAACTGATGTCATTTTAACTTGATAACCTCAGGAAAGAGACTATCTCCAAATAAGGTCACATTCTGAAATATTAGTGGTTAGGACTTTAACAAATAAATCTGTTTGCGGGGAGGGGCACAATTACACATAGCACATATCATTTCACTAAAGATTACAGGAAATAAACAGGGGCTCTCAAAATATTGCTGGCACAAAGAAGCCTGGTAGATGTTCATCCTCTAATTGCTTAAACTTGCACTGAGTTGTTACCAGAAGTCCAAATATTTCTTCTTTTTTTTTTTTTTTTTTTTGAGACAGGGTCCTGCTCTGTCATCCATGCTGGGAATGCAGTGGTACAATCACAGTGGCACAATCACAGCCTCCACCTCCCCAGGCTCAAGTAATCCTCCCACCTTAGCCTCCCAAGGAGCTGGGACCACAGGAGTACACCACCATACCCACATGATTTTGTTTATTTATTTTAGAGCTGGGGGGGGGGGTCTCACTATGTTGCCCAGGCTGGTCTCGAACTCCTGGACTCAAAGGATCTTCCTGCCTCAGCCTCCCAAAGCACTAGGATTACAGGCATGAGCCAGCATGCCTGGTCAGCTTCTGTGTTCTTGGAGTCCATCACTATCTCCTCCCTGTGGTCCCTTTTCAGATCACACAGTTCTCCTTCTCTTGGAAAGCCTCATTCCCAGAAATTTCCTGATGAGACTCTTCCAACTCCTGTGTGCAACTTCCCTGCATACCAACAACCCCCTCAACTATTACGTCTCCCCAGAGAAGGTCAAAGTTTAGGCATATGGAAGGGTCCCAAGGCTGAAGGGCTGCAGTGGACATCCTGGTCCAGTGTGGGCTCTGAAGGTCCCTGACACGCAGAGGTGTTTTATTTGTATGCAAGGGAATTGCACATAAGAGTTAGAAGAGTCTCATCAGGAAAGAGTTGGAAGAGCTTTTCTCTCTCCCAATCCTCAGGTGCCAGATCTCCCACTGAGTCATAATGCAGGGTAACAAGTTCCATCAAATTAGTTAGTCCTTGCCTCTGGGAGGACCTTTCAAGAGAACTGTTCCCAGGTAAAATATTGCCAAGAAACATGGTTAAATTAACATAAGGGATCCTGAGACCAGGAGGGAGGCAGAGTATCTCATCCCAGTGGCTGAGATTTCCCCGTGTAGTTTAGTGTGCTTTATCTCACCACAAATTTCTTTCCTTTTTCTTTCTCTTCTGCAAACACTTGGACTTTGAGTGGTCCCTTCACTCCCTACTGAATGAAGGCTGGGCACAGTGGCTCCTGCTTATAATCCCTGGACTTTGGGAGGCCAAAGTGGGAGGATTGCTAGAGCCCAGGAGTTGGAAGCTGCCGTGAGCTATGATCACACCACTGCACTCAAGGCTTGGCAACAGAGCGAGACACTGTCTCAAAAAAAAAAAAAATCAAAACAGATCTACCAAATGAGAAGAGGGCACAGCACAGGGAAAGAAACAACATCCCTTTTTTGTAAGGCATAACTCGATATGTGATGAGTGGTAAGCCATATGCAGCTGTCTGGGCCTCAGTCTACCCATCTGCCAAATGGGACTAATTCTACCCATTCCACATTTCTCAATCACAATCACTCAAAACGCAAAAGGCAATGCAGAAATCACCCAAAACACAAAAAGCAATGCAGAAATAAAGACTTGCTTTCCTATTCCCCCAATTCATAGACTTTTAGATCTTATTCATCAGCCTCCTAATCTGTTGGTTTTTCAGAGACATAATAGATATTATCCAACTTTTTTTTTTTTTTTTTTTTTTTTGAGACAGAGCCTCACTCTGTTGCCCAGGCTAGAATGCGGCGGCGTGATCTCAGCTCACTGCAACCTCCACCTCCCAGGTTCAAGCAATTCTCCTGCCTCAGCCTCCCGAGTAGCTGGGGACTACAGGTGCTCGCCACTAAGCCTGGAAAATTTTTGTATTTTTAGTAGAGATGGGGTTTCACCATGTTGGCCAGGCTGGTCTCAAACTCCTGACCTCAGGTGATCCTCCCGCCTAGGCCTCCCAAAGTGTTGAGATTACAGGTGTGAGATGACACACCCAGCTGGTCATTCAACATTTTTCTGATATCCTTGTTTTTAGCTATTGTGTTTTGCTGAATCAAAGCAAATTTGATAAACATTTGTAAATCAAAGAAAATTCCTGAGGTGTGTCTCAGTCATTTTTAGAGGTCATTTTGCCAATGTTGAGGACGCAATGGGAGGGAAAAAGGAATAAAAACCACAGGAAACATTTGTGATAGATGCTTTTCTTCCAAAGAGGGTCTTGGAGACTTAAATATTTGAAGGGAAAAAGAGGCCGGGCTTGGTGGCTAATGTCTGTAATCCCAGCACTTTAGGAAGCCGAGGCAGGCAGATCACCTGAGGTCAGGAGTTTGAGACCAGCCTGACCAACACGGTGAAACCCCATCTCTACTAAAAACATAAAAATCAGTTGGGCATGGTGGGGCGTGCCTGTAATCCCAGCTAGTCGGGAGGCTGAGGCAGGAGAATTGCTTGAACCCAGGAGGCAGAGGTTGCAGTGAGCCGAGATTGCACCACTCCACTCCAGCCTGGGCAACAGAGCAAGACTTGGTCTTAAATAAATAAACAAATAAATAAAGGGAAAAAGAGTGGGCAGTAGGGGAAGGTAAAAAAAAAAAAAAGCAGGGAGGGAAAGCAAATTGAAGAGACAAGCAATTGTGTTCCTTTGAGTCTTTGATCAGCATTTACAGAATTCACATTTTACATGTGGAAAGGAAAGGGTGGAAGAATAGTCAATTATGCATTCATCTTGCACTCAGTGAATCTGCATTTTTACATAAGGTAAATAAACACAAAGTACAGGAAGCAGTCAGATATGCTTTTGTCTCCGGGGCGCAGAGGGATGACTTTTAGTTCTGTCCTTTGTCCCTCACCTGTGAAGACAAGTTTTTCATTTATGTTTTCAGGGTGAAATTCAACAGAACTCTTTTGGCTGGGCATGGTGGCTCATGCCTTTAATCCCAGCACTTTAGGAGGCTGAGGTAGGTGGATTGCATGAGGCCAGGAGTTGGAGACCAGCCTGGCCAACATGGTGAAACCCTGTCTCTACTACAAATACAAAAATTAGCCGGGTATGATAGTGCACACCTGTAATCCTAGCTACTCAGGAGGCTGAGGCAGGAGAATTGCTTGAACCAGGAGGTAGAGGTTGCAGTGAGCCAAGATCACACCACTGCACTCAAGCCTGGGCAACAGAGCAAGACCCTGTCTCGAAAACAAAAACAAAAACAAAAAACCCGAACTGTTTTAGATGAAATCCAAGAAATTCAACAGAACTGTTTGTTTTCCTTTAGCATATTCAATGTCAGTAACTCATCTTTCTGGGTTTGAGATACTGAATGAGCAATGTCTGGCCTCATCCAAACCCTGGTAGATTTCTCCCCCAAGAAATTTTGATGTCAAGACCATACCCTCTTCCCTGAATAATGACAGTGAAAGGAAAAGAAATCTCAGGACCACCAACTCACTAAGTGAAAGGCAAAAGTCAAGCTGGAAACTGGATCATACAAACCTGCCTCTCCCATTCTGTTCCTAAATAGATAGCTACAAAGATTTTTTTTTTAAAGCTACACACCTCCCTCAAAATTTACCCACAAGGAAATTCCTTATGGGCCTCAAGATTTTGACCTTAGAATAGTTCTGTTGCATTTCACCCTGAAAATGTAAATTGATAGCTTATGCTTACAGGAAAAAGGATAGACCCCAAGGTCATCCCTCTGCTCACCTGAGACAAATGCATATCTGACTCTTTCCTCTGCCCCATGTTTACTTTTTTTTCATTAAAAAAAAAGAGACAGGGTCTCGCTATGTTGCCCAGGCTGGTCTTGAACTCCTGACCTCAACCGATCCGCCCACCTCAGCCTCCCAAAGTGCTGGGATTACAAGCATGAGCCACCGAGCCCAGCCGCTGTCTTGAGTTTCATGGAGACTTCAAGACACAGGCATGATTTGGTTTTTAGTTTGCTTTTTGTTTTGTTTTGGTTTTGAGACAGAGGTCTATGCCACCCAGGCTGGCATGCAGTGGTGCAATCATAGCTTGCTACAGCCTTGATCTCCTGGACTCAAGTGATCTTCCCACCACCGCCTCCTGAGTAGCTGGACCACAGGCATGCGCTACCATGCCTGGCCAGTTTTTTTATTTGTAGAGATGAATTCTCACTATGTTGCCCAGGCTGGTCTCAAATTCCTGGCCTCAAGCGATCTTCCTGCCTTGGCCTCCCAAAGTGCTGGGATTTCAGGCATGTACCACCCGCGATGGCAACATAGGCATGGCTGATTAAATCAGTGGCCACTGGTGATCAACTCAAACCTTCAGCTCCTCTCCATCCCTGGAAATCTGGGGGCAGGGGGCTGAAAGTTCCTACCCCCTAATCACGAGGTTGGTTCCCCTGGCAACTGCTTTTCATTTTGAGACTATTCAGGAGTCACCAGAAATCAGTCGTCTCATTAGCATCCACAAAGACACTTACTACTTCGGAGATTCCAAGGGTTTCAGGAGCTGTGCACCAGGGAACAGTGGCAGAGACCATATATGTGTGTTTGTGTATATATGTGTGTGTATTTTTTTGTGTGTGTTCTTTTTTCTTTTACACTGTAGCTCTCAGATTTTACAAATATATATTTTTTATTATTTCATGTCTGTATTATAAAAGGAAAATAAAATCTTAGGACCTCAGACTCACTACAACCTCCACCTCTTGGGTTCAAGCGATTCTCCTGCCTCAGCTTCCAGAGTAGCTGGAATTACAGGCATGTGCCACCATGCCCAGCTAATTTTTTATTTTTAGTAGAGACAGGGTTTCTCCATGTTGGCCAGGCTGGTCTTCAGTTCTCCACCTCAGGTGATCTGCCCGCCTCAGCCTCCCAAAGTGCTGGGATACCAGGCATGAGCCAGCACGCTTGGCCCAATGTTTTATGAACAAACATTTAAACTGTAATTCTGCTTTGTACCAGAATTCATCAGAAACAATCTTTTTAGCTCTGTGATTTTATTTTCTTTTCAAAATTAGCTGAACATTATAGCAAAACTAAAAGTTACAATTTTCTCCTGCCTTCCCTGAAGAAAAGCCCAGAGAGATTTTGTTTTGTTTTTTTGGGGGGAGTTTTTGAGACAGAGTTTCACTCTTGCTGCCCAGGCTGGAATGCAGTAGCTAGATCTCGGCTCACTGCGACCTCTGCCTTGTGGGATCAAGCGATTCTCCTTCCTCAGCCTGCCGAGTAGATGGAATTACAGGCATCTGCCACCATATCTGCCTAATTTTTGTATTTTTTGTAGAGGTGGGGTTTTACCATCTTGGCCAGGCTGGTTTTGAACTTCTGACCTCGTGATCCACCTGCCTCAGCCTCCCAAAGTGCTGGGATTACAGGCGTTAGCCCCCATGCCGGGCCATCTCTTTTTCATTAATGGAAACATGTCCTAAGTACCTCATACCTTTACTTATTAAAAACATATTTTCTTTGCATACTTTTCATACAGTCGTTTCCTTTCACCCTTATTATATTTAGTAGGTCAATTATGTACATTGATCAGAATTCTTAACACTTTCTAACTTTAATTTCCAGTGAAAATGAGGTTGTAGGGAATTGTGGACTACTTGTCATTTAACAGCATTCTCTAGTAGATTAGCATACTTTTACACCATTTTTTTTTTCAGATGGAGTCTCACCCAATATATTACCCAGGTTGGATGGAGTGTAATGGCACAATCTTGGCTCACTGCCACCTCCGCCTCCCAGGTTCAAGTGATTCTCCTGCCTCAGCCTCCCGAGTGGCTGGGATTACAGATGTGCACCAACACGTCTGGCTAATTTTTGTATTTTTAGTAGAGATGGGGTTTTCACCACGTTGGCCAGGCTGGTCTTGAACTCCTGACCTCGTGATCCGCCCACCTCAGCCTCCCAAAGTGCTGGGATTACAGGCATGAGCCACCGCACCCAGCCTTAATATACCATTTTATGATTTTTTTCTTAGACAGGGTCTCATTCTGTCAGCCAGGCTGGAATACAGTGACATAATAACTCTTAATAAAGCCTCAAACTCTGGGGCTCAATAGATCCTCCTGCCTCACCCTCCAGAGTAGCTGGGGCTACAGGCATGCACCAGAACGCCCTGCTAATTTTTGTATTTTTCATAGAGACGAAGTTTCACCATGTTGGCCAGGCTGGTCTCAAACTCCTGACCTCAGGCTATCCACCAACCTTGGCCTCCCAGAGTGCTGGGATTACAGGCGTGAGCCACCGTGCCTGGCCTCATTTTCTTTTACTTCACTTGATTGTGCTTCACAGATACTGCATTTCTTAACATAGTTTTGTTTTATTTAAAAATATAAATAACAGTTAAAACTACTGAGATGGAGTCTCGCTATGTTGACCAGGCTGGTCTTGAACTCCTGCCCTCAAGCAATCCTCCCATCTCAGCCTCCCAAAGTTCTGGAATTATAGGCATGAGTCCCCATGTCTGGACCATTTCTTAACATATGAGAGGATTGTGGCAACCTGTGTTGAGCTAGGGTAGTGGTGTCGTTTTTCTAACAGCATGTGCTCACTTGGTGTCTTTGTGTCACATTTCGGTAATTCTTACAGTATTTCGAACTTTATTATTTTTTTGAGACAGAGTCTTACTCCATTGCCCAGGCTCAAGTGCAGTGCTTTGACCATAGCTCACTGCAGCCTTGACCTCCTGGCTCAAATAATCCTCCTCCCTCAGCCTTAGCTGGGACAACTAGCTTGTGCCACCATTCCTGGCTAATTTTTTTTTTTTGTAGAAATGGGGTCTCACTACGTTGTTTAGGCTGATCTCAAACTCCTGGGTTTCCAGCAATCTTACCGTTGCCACCTCCCGAAGTGCTGGTATTATAGGCGTGAGCCAGTGTGCCAAGCATTATTATTATTAATTTTTTTTTTGGTTTTTAAGACAGAGTTTTGCTCTTGTTGCCCAGGCCAAAACGCAATGGCACGTTCTCAGCTCACTGCAACCTCCACCTCCCAGATTCAAGTGATTCTCCTGCCTCAGCCTCTTGAGTAGCTGGGATTACAGGCATGCACCACCATGCCCAGCTAATTTTGTATTTTCAGTAGAGACAGGGTTTCTCCATGTTGGCCAGGCTGGTCTCGAACTCCCAAACTCAGGTGATCTGCCTGCCTTGGCCTCCCAAAGTGCTAGGATTACAGGCGTGAGCCACCACGCCCGGCCAAAAGTTAGCATTTCTACCAAGTTCCTGGGTGGTAATTATAATGGGCAAGAATGACAGTCTGAGAACAACTACGCTGGAAGATTTTATCTTGGCAGCCCCTCATCCATCTGCACGTGAGAGTACAGATCTTATTCTCTTTGAAGACCAATTTTTTTTTAAAGACAGGTCTCACTCTGTCACCCAGGCTCACATGCAGTGGTGCAATCATACCTCACTGCAGCCTCCAACTCCTGTGCTCAGGCGATCTGCCCACCTCAGCCTCACAAGTAGCTGGAACTACAGGCACACACCACCACGCCTAGCTAATTCGTTTATTTTTTTTGTAGATGATGAGGTCTTGCTACGCTGAACAGACTGGTCTCAAACTCCTGGCCTCAAGCGATCCTCCCATTTTGGCCTCCCAAAGTGCTAGGATTACAGGCATTAGCACCATGCCCAGCCTGAAGACTTTTAAATGCTACCCCATTCAAGACGTGTTGAAACTCACCTATATTCAATCAGCCTGCTTTTTGCAAGTAATATAAAACTGACTAAAATACCTTAAGCCTCTTAGGCTTTGTACCCTACTGTGGAATAATGAGTGTGTCCCAAAAGTAAATCCATAATGAAGTCCCATTTTTCCTTCCTCCTTGGCTATGAAATAGACAAGAAAAAGGCAAGCTAGTCATTTCCGTCTCACTATAGCAGACTCTCCTGTTTGCTTTTTTGACCGTATTTGGGAGGCGGGGGCCTGACTGCTCTCCTACTTTCTAAGCACAACTTACTTTTTCTAGAAAATTCTCAATGCAACCTACATGGAGTAAGCCAGCTTCCCTCCTTTGTTTCCAATATTCTTATAATCAAAATGGCCAGAATTGGCAAGGCAACCTGAAAAAATGAGGACAGGTACGTTATCCCATGAGCCAAACTGCCACTTACACTGCATAGTCATGAAATCGGCAGAATTCCCGATAAGCTCTCCAAACACGTATTTTCTGTGTTTTTGATCCAGACCCAGATGGTACTGCTCTGGCAGACTCTTCTGGTACTCTTCACTGAACATCAGAGGTGGACCCTGGTATTCAAGGCAAAGAGATTCTAAGAGTCAGAAATGGCAGAATTGTAAATGTTAGATAAAAATAAAGATCCACTTGATGGTGACCAAAATATCTGTCCTCGCAGGGGGCTATAGTGACTGTAGGACTCACTGATGCTGGGGTAAAGACAGCCAGGGAATGATGTAACCCAGAATAAAAAAGGAGGTTTAAAAAAAAAAACAACCTTAATGAGCAACTGCTTTATTTATAAATGTAATTTGATATTCGCTTTACATTACTTTTCCACCTCTATCTGCTGGTACAGTCTAAAGGCTGAACTACTATACAGGTAAAAATACGTCTTTGGGCCAGGTGCAGTGGCTCATGCCTGTTATCCCAGCACTTTGGGAGGCCAAGGTGGGAGGATTGCTTGAGCCCAGGTGTTCAAGACCAGCCTGGGTAACACAGCAAGACCTCATCTGTACAAAAAACACAAAAATCAGCCAAGCATGGTGGCACATACCTGTGGTCCCAGCTATTTGGGAGGCAGAGGTGGGAGGACTGCTTGAGCCCCAGAGGTCGAAGCTGCAGTGAGCTGTGTTTACACCACTGCACTCCAGCCTGAGTGACAGAGCGAGACCCTGTCATACATACATACATGTAAAATGAAATTAAACTAAACCAGGCTGGGCATGGTAGCTCAGGTCTGGTATCCCAGCACTTTGGGACGTCGAGGCAGGAGGATCACTTGAGACCAGGAGTTCAAGAGCAGCCTAGGCAACACAGTGAGACCCAGTCCTACAAAAAGGCAAAATATTAGCCAGGCGTGGGGGTGCACACCTGTGGTTCCAGCTACTTAGGGGGCTGAGGAGAAAGGAGTGGTTGAGCCCAGGAAGTCGAGCAGTGAGCTGTGGTTATGCCACTGCACTCCAGCCTGGACAACAGAGTGAGTCTGTCTCAAAAAAAATCTTTTTTAATTAAACTAAATCAATTCAGTTATCCTAGTCATATATCAAGACCTCAATAGCCACGTGTAGCTAATAGCTACCATTTCAGACAGTGCAAATACAGAACATTTCCATCACTGCAAGGGTGTTTTTTTTAAAAAAAACAAGGTCACACTCTGTCACCCAGGTGGGAGTACAGCAATGCAATCATGGCTGACTGGAGTCTTGACCTACTGGGCTCAAACAATCCTCCCACCTCAGCCTCCCAAGTAGCTGGGACTACAGGCAAGCACAACCATGCCCAACTCATTTTAAATTTTTTGTAGAGATGGGGTGTATGTTGTACAGACTGGTCTCAAAACTCCTGGGCTCAAGAGATCCTCTGACCTTGGCATCCCAAAGTACTAGCATTCCAGGTGTGAGCCATCACGCCCAGCACTGCAGAGGTTCTATCAGCACTGACCTAGACCCTCTGAAGAGTTTCTTAAGAATTCAGAGCTGAGGCAGGGCATGGTGGTTCATGTCTATAATCCCAGCACTTTGGGAGGCCAAGGCAGGCGGATCACTTGAGGTCAGGAGTTCAAGACCAACCTGACCAACATGGTGGGGAAATCTCATGTCTACCAAAAATACAAAATTAGATGGGCGTGGTGGCGCATGCCTGTAATCCCAGCTACTTGGGAGGCTGAGGCAGGAGAACAGCTTGAACCTGGGAGGCAGAGGTAGCACTGAGCCAAGATCGTGCCAAACTCCGTCTCAAAGAAAAAAGAATTCAGAGCTGGTTACCTTTTCAAAGAGGATGAGCAAGCATGCATATCGATGAGCCACTTCCCCCTACTTGACTAGTTTGCAGAAGTGGCATTCTGTAATCATGATAAATTTAAGGGTGCAAACAGAACAGCACAGTCCACTGTGGGTGGCTGTTACCTGTATGTCAATGGGAGTCCCAGGAGCTGTGACAAACGAGCGTGAGCTGGCTGGGGAGGGGACGAGGGGCTGGATGAGGTTCAGGAATTCACATGTAAAAAAACCCCAAGACAAAGCAACATACCTTTGGTGAGGACAAAAAAAATGAGATGGATAAAAAAAAATCAGAACAGGCCGGGCGCGGTGGCTTACACCTGTAATTCTAGGATTTTGGGAACCCCGTCTCTACAAAAATACAAAAATTAGCTGGGCATGGTGGCGGGTGCCTGTAATCCCAGCTACTTTGGAGGCTGAGGTAGGACAATTGCTTGAGCCCAGGAGGCAGAGGTTGCAGTGAGCTGAGATCACGCCATTGCACTCCAGCCTGGGTGACAGAGCAAGACTCCATCTCAAAAATAAAAATAAATAAATACATAAATAAAGAGGACAAAATGAGTGATTAAACATGGCTCTGTGATCTCACCCATGCCCTCAAGCCCTCAACAGGTATTATATAGCACGTGCTGTGTCAGATATTGCAGAGTACCTAGGAAGCAACAATAAATAGAACTCCTTCTCTCTCCTGAGCCCACAGTCCAAAGAGAGAGCCAAAGAAATAACAACAGTGCCTGGTGAGAACGCAGGGAGAGCCAGGTTCAGGCTACAACAGGGGCAGAGCACGGAGAAGGCTCCCTTGGCCTGAGGCAAGTGAGGTAAACCTCCTCATAGAGGGGACAGCTATGAGCGTCCTCATAACTGTCCCCTCTATGAGGAGGTTTACCTCACCTGCCCCAGGCCAAGGGAGTCTTCTCCATGCTCAGACGCTGAATAGGAATCTTGTCAGCCATGCATTGTGTGACTCATGCCTGTATTCCCAGTACTTTGGGATCCGAAGCGGGAGAATCACTTGAGGCCAGGAATTCAAGGCCAGCCTGAAAGCGAGACTCCATCTCTATAAAAAATTTTAAAAATAGGCTGCACATGGTGGTGCATGCCTCTAGTCCCAGTTACTCAAGAGGCTGAGGCAGGAGAATTGCTTAAACCCAGGAGGTAGAGGTTGCAGTGAGCCGAGATTACACCACCGCTCTCCAGCCTGGGCAACAAAGCAAGACCAACTCTGAAAAACAAACAATGAAAGAAATGTTCCGAATGGAAATGACGAGTGGTGGCAGGAATTGGTATCTACAACACAATAAACATAACTTGGATTGGAGAGTCAGGGAGAGACTCTTAGAAGAGATGGCCCTTATGCCGAGTCAAGTTAACCAGGAGGGATAAAGGGAAGAAAAACCCAACAGAGGGATCAGTCCCTGCTCAGAGCTTCTGGCACCCACCTGAGGCCTGCACAGTACAGTTTTGTTTTTTTTTTTTTGAAAGAAAGAGTCTCACTCTGTAGCCCAGGCTGGAGTGCAATGGCACGATCTCGGCTCACTGCAACCTCCACCTCCCGGGTTCAAGTGATTCTCCTGCCTCAGCCTCCCGAGTAGCTGGGATTACAGGCAATTGCCACCACTCCTGGTTTATTTTTGTATTTTTAGCAGAGACGGGGTTTCACTATCTGTTGGCCAGGCTGGTCTTGAACTCCTGACCTCAGGTGATCCACTCGCCTTGGCCTCCCAAAGTGCTGGGATTACAGGCGTGAGCCACCGTGCCCAGCCTAGACTGTTGTTGAAGCCTGTTTTCCTCTTCTCTTTCCTCAGTTTATTTCTTCTTTTACACCCTCCCCCATCACTGCTCTGCCCATCCAAAGGCTGTGGCTGGCACATGATGGAACAGAATCTCCCAGCCTCAAGTTCCAAACCTGCACTATCCAACAGCCAGGCTCTCAGATGGGAAGCTTCAAAGCCTTGTGACAGCCTGGCTGAACCACTCCAGCCTGGGCAACTCCCTTCAATTCCTACCCTGAAAAACAGGCATCTCCTCTGGCCACCGCTCAAAGAAGCCTGTCTGGAAGCCTCAGGCATCCTGGAAGCCTGAACTCTTCACTTTTGCAAAAAACGTTGTCCACCCAGTCCTGCTGAGCACACCCCATGCCCCCGAGCTCTGAATTGTCCTTTGCCCAGGCTAGGACGACTTCTCAGAGCCTTCTGCCTGCTGTAGACTTGGCTCAGCCCAAAGCACTCCATGAAATTGGGGTGTGGTGTCTGTCTCAAGAAACATTTCTACAACCTCTGCTGCCTCTACCACAAGTGAAAAATTCACCTCTGAATGCTGTTAGAACTGCACGATTATAAGGAAGAAAAGGGGGCCGTGCGCAGTGGCTCACACCCGTAATCCCAGCACTTTCAGAGGCTGAGGCAGGTGGATCACTTGCAGTCAGGAGTTCGAGGCCAGCTTGGTCAACATGGTGAAACCCTGTCTCTACTAAAAATACAAAAATTAGCTGGGCACGGTGGCTCACGCCTGTAATCCCAGCACTCTGGGAGGCTGAGGCAGGCGGATCACCTGAGGTCAGCAGTCCAAGACCAGCCTTGCCAACATGGTGAAACCCTGTCTCTACTAAAAAACACAAAAGTTGGCCAGGCACAGTGGCTCACGCCTGTAATCCCACCACTTGGGAGGCCAAGGCGGGCGGATCATGAGGCCAAGAGATTGAGACCATCCTGGCCAACATAGTGAAACCCTGTCTCTACTGAAAATACAAAAATTAGCCCGGTGTGAGACTCCATCTCAAAAAAAAAAAAAAATTAGCCAGGTGTGGTGGCGCAAGCCTGTAGTCCCAGCTATTCAGGAGGCTGAGGCAGAAGAATCACTTGAACCTGGGAGGTGAAGGTTGCAGTGAGCTGAGATTGTGCCACTGCACTCCAGCCTGGCAACAGAGTGAGACTCCATCTCAAAACAAACAAACAAACAAACAAACAAAAATGCAAGTTAGTTGGGTGTGGTGGCACACACCTGTAATCCTAGCTCTTCGGGAAGCTGAGGCTGGAGAATCACTTGAACCCAGGAGGCAGAGGTTGCAGTGAGTCGAGATCGTGCCCCTGTACTCCAGCCTGGCAACAGAGTGAGACTCCATCTCAAAAAAATAAAAAATAAGTATAAAGTAGCTGGGTGTGATGACACACATCTACAATCCCAGCTGCTTGGGAGGCTGAGGCAGGAAGATCACCTAAGCCTGGGAAGTCGAGGCTGCAGTGATCCAAGATCACACCACTGCACTGTAGCCTGGGAGACCAAAGTGAGACCCCGTTTCAAAAAAAACAAAAAAAATCAAAAAAACAGGCCAGGTGCAGTGGCTCACGCATGCCTGTAATCCCAGGTACTCAGGAGCCTGAGGCAAAATAATCACTTAAACCCAGGAAGCGGAGGCTGTAGAGAGCCAAGATCACGTCACTGATCTCCAGCCTAGGTGACACAGCGAGACCCCGTCTCAAAAAAAAAAAAAAAAAAAAAAAAAAAAAACAAAGAAAAAGAAAACCACAACTTGGGTGGGTAGATATTTGGTCCCCTGAACTGTCTGGCTATGGACGGCACTCCCATCAGGCTGAGACAGGAGGCTGGTCTCAAACAGCACAAACCCACCCCAGCCTGCCACCTGCCAGGGTCTCCTTCCCGATCCAGCCCAGGGCAGCCAGGGGGCACTCACCTGAAGTAGTAGCTGGCAGATTCCAGGTAGGATGCAGGCTTGTTGGCCACAGACCACATCACCACGGCGGGGTGGTTCTTGTCCCTGCACACCAGTTCCTCCATCACCCACATGTGTTGATGCACAGACACATTGTTGAAAAGCTGCCTGTGGGCCAGGAGGGAAGGGACAGAGGGTCACGGTGCGGTCCGCGGGCTGGGCAGGTGGAGCGGGTGCGTGGTGGGGACTCACACCAGCACCAGGCCCACGGCGGGACACTCATCAATGACCACAATCCCATAGCGGTCACACATCTGCAGCACTTCCCCCACGTAGGGGTAGTGGCTGGTGCAGAAGGCGTTGGCACCAAGCCAGTGAAGCAGGTTGAAGTCCTTCACCAGCAGCAGCCAGTCGAAGCCCTTCCCTAGGATCTAGGAGACAGCAGAGTGGAGTGACCCCTGCCCGTCGAAGCTGCACTTCCTCTGAGAGCCAGGACCCTGGAGAGCCACCCCATGAGCCCCCTCTCCAGACCAAGCACCGGCTCCACCATGGGGCAGTTTGGAGCCATTTGCCTTATTGCCCTGAGCTGCCCTGAACTGTGGGACATACGGAAGGCAAAAGTGGAAGGTGACCAGAAGCAGCCCCCACGAGGACCCAGGAGCACAAACGCAGGTCCGCATCCTCGTGCTTGTTGATGCTGTGGAAATAAAAAGGTTTCCCGTTGATGAGGAACTGGCTCTCAGTGACAGCCACAGTGCGGATCCCCACAGGGAGTGTGTAGAAGTCAGACAAAGGCCCCAGTGACGTCTGTGCAGTCAGCCGCACCTAAGACAGCCAAAGCGCCAGGTGTGAGCACCCCGACAGCCTGAGCCCCATCCGGCCCTCCCTCTGGCAGGAAGGCCCCTCGTGCACCCCAGCAGCCGCCTTGGGCCTGCAAGCAGGGATGCAGCAATCAGAGGCTCTGCCCTTCCCTGGATGACCCCGGGACCTGCCCTTCAAAACTGGGCCTTCCCCTTGACCAGATGAGGTGGCTCATGCCTGGAGTTCCCACGCTTTGGGAGGCTAAGGCAGAAGGATCACTTGAGTCCAGGAGTTCAAGACCAGCCTGGCAACAGAGTGAGACCCCATCTCTATAAAAAAAAAATTTTTTATTTTTTTTTTGGAGACAGTCTCACTCTGTCGCACAGGCTGGAGTGCAGTGGCGTGATCTCAACTCATTGCAGCGTCTGCCTCCCAAGTTCAAGCAATTCTTGCCTCAGCCTCCCGAGTAGCTGGGATTACAGGCATGCACCACCATG
The DNA here is from genome assembly GCF_029281585.2 of Gorilla gorilla gorilla. Lineage (NCBI taxonomy): Eukaryota > Metazoa > Chordata > Mammalia > Primates > Hominidae > Gorilla > Gorilla gorilla. The sequence continues at coordinate 73,576,606 of NC_073230.2, read as the reverse complement.
CCCAGCAAATTATCGTATTTTTAGTAGAGACAGGGTTTCACCATGTTGGATGGGCTGGTCTCGAACTCCTGGCCTCATGTGATCCACCCACCTCAGCCTCCCAAAGTCCTGAGATTACAGGTGTAAGCCACCACGCCTGGCTTACCAAAACAGTTTTTTTAATTAGCCAGGCATGGTGGCATGTGCCTGTAGTCCCAGCTACTAAGGAGGCCAAGGTAGGAGGATTGCTGCAGCCTGGGAGCTCAAAGCTGCAGTTAGCTGTGAACAGGCCATTGCACTTCAGCCTGGGTGACACAGTGAGACCATCTCAAAAAAAAACCACAAAAACTGGGCCTCCCACCAAGGGTGGGAAATATCAGAAAGCTCAGAGGACCACGCCTGGCCGTTCATCTGTCCTGGGCTCCTGCTTAAGCCCAGATGGGGGCAAAAGACCTCCCTTAACCAAGTTCCAAACCACCATTATCTTCAATGAGTACAGATCGGGGGGTGTTCGTACATCAGGTAAGGCCACCAGAGGCTCCTGACTGCACCCGGTACCTTCAGCTGGCCCTGAGTAAAGGCCCCAGTGGCCACGGCTTTGTTTTCTGCCTCCAAAAGATGCACTTCCAACTGGATCTGGTTGCTGCACTTGAGGAGATCTGGTAATTCACCAGCCCTGCAGGAGGCAAGAGAGACCAGGGCTGAGGGAGGGACATGACCTGGGCCACACAAACGGGAGTGCCCCGCAGTCACCACTCCCAGGCAGCCATTTGTTTCTATTGTTTTTTTAAAATTTTATATACATATATATATATATATACACATATACATATATGAACACACACATATATATGTGTGTTCATACACAGACACACACACACACACACACATATATTTTTTGAGACAAAGTCTCACTCTGTCCCCCAGGCTGGAGTGCAGTGGCGTGGTCTTGGCCCACCGCAACCTCCACCTCCGGGGTTCAGGTGATTCTCCTGCCTCAGCCTTCCGAGTACCTGGGATCATAGGCGTGTACCACCTCGTCTGGTGAATTTTTGTATTTTTAGTAGAGTCGGGGTTTTGCCATGTTGGCCAGGCTGGTCTCCAACAGGTTTCTATTTTGTTTTTCTCCCTGTACGAAAGGACAAGAAAAATAGGGCCTACTTCATAAAGTGCCCTCGCACTATAGATGATGTTAATCTCAATCTAACACCCTACGGACTATTTATTTCAACCATCTGCTGATGCAATACAACTTTTCACCAAAGAACCCTTACAACCCTCAACATCTACTATTGCCCTCTATATTACTGCTCCAACCCTAGCCCTTTCTATCGCCCTTCTTTTGTGAACTCCCCTCCCTATACCAGACCCTTTAATTAATTTTAATATAGGCCTCCTATTTATTCTAGCCACATCAAGCCTAGCCGTCTACTCTATTTGACGATCAGGATGGGCATCCAATTCAAACTATGCACTAATCGGCGCATTACAAGCTGTCGCCCAAACAATTTCATATGAAGTAACCCTAACCATCATCCTGTTATCAGTCCTACTGAGAAGTGGCTCATTCAATTTATATACACTCATCACAACACAAGAGTCCCTCTGACTGCTCCTACCATCATGACCCCTAGCCATAATATGATTTATCTCCACATTAGCAGAAACTAACTGAGCCCCTTTTGACCTAACAGAAGGAGAATCAGAGTTAGTCTCAGGTTTCAACATCGAATATACCGCAGGTCCATTTGCCCTCTTCTTTATAACAGAATATATGAATATTATCGTAATAAATGCCCTAACTACTACATTTTTTCTAGGAACATTACACACTATATATTCACCAAACTCTATACTACATATTTCATTACCAAGACCTTCCTCTTAACCTATTTTTATGAATTCAAACAGCATATCCCCGTTTCCGCAACGATCAACTCATACACCTCTTACAAAAAAACTTTCTACCACTTACACTAGTATTCTGTATATGACATATCTCAATACCCATCCTAATCTCCAGCATCCCACCCCAAACATAAGAAATATGTCCGACAAAAGAATTACTTTGATAGAGTAAACAATAGAGGTTGAAATCCTCTTATTTCTAGAACTATAGGAATTGAACCCACCCCTGAGAATCCAAAATTCTCCATGCTACCTATCACACCATGTCCTAAAGTAAGGTCAGCTAAATAAGCTATCTGGCCCATACCCCAAAAATGTTGGTTATACCCTTCCCATCCTAATTAACCCATTAGCTCAACTTATTATTTCCCTTACTGTTTTTACAGGTACTTATCACAATGCTAGGCTCACACTGATTTTTCATCTGAACAGGCCTAGAAATAAATATACTAGCCCTCATCCCAATCTCAATTTAAAAAAAAAACCCGCTCTACAGAAGCAGTCACTAAATATTTCCTTATAGGGGCAACCGCATCTATATTCCTCATAATAAGTATTCTCTTCAATAACCTGTTCTCCAGTGAACAATAAATACTATTAATCAACTTTCATCCTTAATAATAATAACAGCTTAGTAATAAAACTAGGGATAGCCCCTTTTCACTTCTGAGTTCCAGAAGTAACCCAAGGAACTTCCCTAACATTCGGTATACTACTCCTCACATGACAAAAACTGGCCCTATTTCAATTATATATCAAATTTTTCCATCAGTAAACACGAACATCCTCCTGTCTCTCTTGATCTTATCTATTATAGTGGGCAGTTGAGGAGGACTTAACCAAACACAACTATGTAAAATTCTAGCCTACTCCTCAATTATTCATATAGGTTGAATAACAGCAGTAGTAATATATAACCCAAACATTACCATTTTTAACCTAACAACCACTGCATTCCTAGCACTCAGCCTGAATTCAAGCACTACAACCCTATCACTATCTCACGCCTGAAACAAATTAACATGGTCAGTATCTATAATTCTATCAATTTTATTATCCCTAGGAGGTTTACCTCCATGAACAGGATTCCTGCCTAAATGAATCACCATTCAAGAGTTTACAAAAAATAAGTCTTATTATCCCAACCATTATAGCTATCATAACTCTACTCAATCTGTATATTTACATACGCTTAGTTTACTCCACTTCAGTGACAATATTCCCCACATCAAATAATATAAAAATAAAATGACAGTTTGAAAATATTTCATATTACTTCTCCCCACACTTATCACCTTCTCTACCATCCTCCTACCAATCTCTCCACTAACACTATCCATAATCTAGAAATTTAGGTTAAGTAAGACCAAGAGCCTTCAAAGCTCTTAGCAAGTAAATTATACTTAATTTCTAAAAAACCCTAAGGACTGAAAAACTCTATTCTGTATCAATTGAATGCAAATCAATCACTTTAATTAAGCTAAGCTCTTGCTAGATTGGTGGGACTTAAACCACGAAAATTTAGTTAACAGCTAAACACCCTAATCAACTGGCTTCAATCTACTTCTCCCGCAGTTGGGGGAAAAATGGCGTACAAGCCCCAGCAGGATTCAAGCTGCTCCTTTGAGTTTGCAATTCAACATGAAAATCACCTCGGGACAGGAAAAAAGAGGCCTTTACCTCTGTCTTTAGATTAACAGTCTAAAGTTTACTCAGCCATTTTACCTTTTCTCACTTCACTTATGTTCACCAACCGTTGATCGTTCTCAACCAACCATAAAGATATCAGGACATTATACTTGCTATTCGGTGCATGAGCAGGGATAGTAGGTACAGCCTTAAGCCTCCTTATTTGAGCGGAACTGGGCCAACCAGGTACTCTACTAGGTGATGATCAAATTTACAATGTCATCATTACCGCTCATGCATTTGTTATAATTTTCTTTATAGTAATACCAATTATAACTGGAGGTTAATCCCTCTGATAATTGGCACCCCTGACATAGCATTTCCCCGGATAAATAATATGAGTTTCTGACTCCTCCCACCCTCTTTCCTGCTATTACTTGCCTCCACTATAGTAGAGGTCAGCGCTGGAACCGGCTAACAGTCTACCCCCCCTTAGCAGGAAACCTAACACATGCGGGAGCCTCTGTAGATTTAACCATCTTCTCACTCCATTTGGCAGGTGTCTCTTCTATTTTAGGGGCCATTAACTTTATTACCACAATTATTAATATAAAACCTCCAGCCATGTCCCAATATCACACACCCCTTTTCGTCTGATCAGTCCTAATTACAGCAGTTCTACTCCTTTCTCTCCCAGTCCTAGCCGCCAGCATTATTATACTATTAACAGACCGCAATCTTAATACTACTTTTTTCGACCCAGCTGGTGGAGGTGATCCTATCTTATATCAGCACTTATTCTGATTCTTTGATCACCCTGAAGTCTATATCCTTATCCCACTGGGCTTCAGGATAATTTCCCATATCGTAACATACTACTCTGGGAAAAAAGAGCCATTTGGGTATATGGGCATAGTGTAGGCCATAATATCAATTGGCTCCTTAGGGTTTATCGTATGGGCTCACCACATATTTACAGTAGGAACAGATGTAGATATATGAGCATACTTCACCTCTGCTACTATAATTATTGCTATTCCTACTCATGTCAAAGTCTTTAGCTGATTAGCTACATTACATGGCAGTAACATCAAATGATCTCCCGCAATACTCTGAGCCCTGGGATTTATTTTCCTTTTTACAGTAGGAGGTTTAACCGGCATTGTACTAGCCAATTCATAACTAGATATTGTTTTACATGATACATATTATGTTGTAGCCCATTTCCATTATGTCTTATCAATAGGAGCCATATTTGCTGTTATAGAAGGCTTTGTCCACTGATTCCCCCTATTTTCAGGTTATACACTCAATCAAATCTATGCTAAAACTCACTTTGCCATCATATTTATAGGTGTCAATTTAACTTTTTTCCCCGCAGCATTTCCGCAGCCTATCCAGTATGCCTCGCCATTACTCCAATTATCCCGGTGCATACACCGCATGAGATACTATTTCATTTGTAGGCTCATTTATTTCCCTAACAGCAGTAACGCTAATAACTTTCATGATCTGAGAAGGCTTCGCTTCAAAATGAAAAGTTCTAACAATTGTGCAACCATCTACCAACTTAGAATGACTATATGGCTGTCCACCACCCTATCACACATTCAAAGAACCAACCTACATGAAGATCTAAGCGAAAAAGGAAGGAATCGAACCTCCAGAGACTGTTTCAAGTCAATCCCATAACCTCTATGACTTTCTCAATAAGATATTAATAAAATTATTTCATAACTTTGTCAAAGTTAAGTTATAGGTTAAGCCCTATATATCTTAATGGCCCATCCAGTTCAATTAGGTCTTCAAGATGCTTCATCCCCTACTATAGAAGAACTACTTACCTTCCATGACCACACTCTTATAATCATTTTCCTAATTAGTTTCCTGGTTCTATACATTATTTCTCTAATACAACAAAGCTGATTCATACTACCACTATAGATGCCCAAGAAATAAAGACTGTCTGAACTATCTTGCCTGCCATCAGCTTAATCTTAATTGCCCTCCCATCCCTATGTATTCTGTACATAACAGATGAAATCAATAACCCCCCTCTCACCATTAAAACAATTGGACATCAATGGTATTGAAGCTACGAGTATATAGATTATGAAGAATTAAGCTTCGATTCTTATATACTTCCAACAGCCAACTTAAAACCAGAAGAACTTCAACTCCTCAAATTCGATAACCAAACATCCTCTCAACAGAAATTCCCATCCGCATGTTAATCTCATCCAAAGATATCCTGCACTCATGAACTATTCCCTCATTAGGGTTAAAAACAGATGCAATCCCTGGACGCTTAAACCAGTTTGCCTTAACCACTACATGACCAGGCCTCTACTATGGACAACGCTCAGAAATGTGTGGATCTAACCACAGCTTTATATCTATTGTTTTAAAATTAGTCCCATTAAAAACTTTCAAAACTTGGTCTATATCCACACTATAATCTCACTGTAAAGCTACCCCAGCGTTAACCTTTTAAAGACTTCTTCTGACAGAAATCACACCTCTCTACAGTGAATTCCTCAACAAGATACTTCCACATGACCTATTATTATTATATCAACAATCATAACTTTATTCTCGATTATTCAATTAAAACTATCAAATGTCATTTACCATACACCCCCTACACCAAAAATAATTGAAACACAAAAACATAACAACCCTTGAGAACTAAAATGAACGAAAATCTGTTCACCTCATTTACTGCCCCGACAATCCTAGGTTTACCCGCAGCAGCACTAATCATCTTGTTTCCCACCACACTCCTTCCAACCTCCAACTACTTAATTAATATACTCACTAATTAATATTAATTATCTAATTAGTATCATCTAATAACTATCTAATTAATATTAATATAATTAATACAAGATTGATTTCTATTCAACAATGACTAGTTCAACTTGTTCTAAAACAAATAATAATCACACATAATATTAAAGGACGAACCTGATCCCTTATACTAATATCCCTAATTCTCTTTATTGCCTTAACCAATCTCCTTGGGCTTCTACCCCACTCATTTACACCAACTACTCAACTATCAATAAATCTCGGTATAGCAATCCGCTTATGAGCAGGAACAGTAATCACAGGTTCCACTTTAAAACTAAAAACTCCTTAGCTCTCTTCCTGCAAGTCACGCCCATACCACTTACCCCTATACTAGTAATCATCGAAACCATTAGTCTACTTATTCAACCAATGGCACTAGTTGTACATTTAACAGCCAATATTATGGCCAGTCACTTACTCATACACTTATTGGAGGAGCCACACTAGTATTATCAACTATTAACCTTCCCACAGCTTCAATTACCCTTATTATTCTAATTCTATTGACCACTCTCGAATTCGCTGTGGCCCTTATCCAAGCTTATGTCTTTACGCTATTAGTAAGCCTTTATTTATATGACAACACATAATGACCCACCAAACACACACCTCTCATTTAGTCAAACTCAGCCCTTGGTCATTAACAGGGGCTCTCTCAGCTCTCCTAATAACATCTGGCCTAGCTATATGATCTCACTTTAACTCTATTACTCTTTTAACTTTAGGCCTACTAACCAATACACTGACTATATATCAATGGTGACGTGATATTATCCGAGAAAGTACATTTCAAGGCCACCATACAACAATTGTCCAAAAGGCCTCTGATATGGAATTTATTTATTATCTCAGAAGTATTTTTCTTTGCTGGATTCTTCTGGGCATTCTACCATTCCAGTCTAGCCCCAACTCCAGAACTAGGAGGACACTGACCCCCAACAGGCATTTCTCCCCTCAACCCTCTGGAAGTACCCCTCTTGCATCAGGGATTTCAATTACTTGAGCCCATCACAGCCTACTAGAAAATAATCAAAAACAAATAACTGAAGCACTACTTATCACAATTACCTCAGGTATTTACTTCACCCTCCTACAAGTCTCAGAATACTCTGAGGCTCCCTTTGCTATTTCTGATGAATTTATGGCTCAACATTCTTTATAGCTACAGCCTTTCACGGACTTCACGTCATTATTGGATCAACATTCCTCACTATCTGTCTCTTCTGACAATTAAAATATCACTTTACACCTAGCCATCACTTTGGCTTCAAAGCCGCTGCCTGATATTGACACTCTGTAGATGTAGTATGACTATTCTTGTATATTTCTATTTACTGATGAGGATCTTACTCTTTTAGTATAAAGAGTACTACTGACTTCCAATCAATTAGTTTTGACAACATCTGAAAAAGAGTAATTAACCTAATACTAGCCCTAGTAATCAACACCCTATTAGCCTTATCACTAATAGTTATTACATTATGGCTCCCACAACTTAAGATTTATACAGAAAAATCCAGCCCCTACAAATGCAGATTTGACCCATTATCCTCCGCCTGCATTCCCTCCCCCATAAAATTTTTTCTAGTAGCCATCACATTCCTCCTATTTGACTTAGAAATCGCCCTATTACCCTTGCCATGAGCTCTTCAAACAAACAACCTGACACTAACAATCAGCACAGCCCTTATACTAGTTATCATTTTAGTACTAGGGTTAACTTATGAATGAACTCAAAAAGGATTAGACTGAACTGAATTGGTAGATAGTTTAAGCCAAAATAAATGATTCTGACTCATTAGATTATAATAGAACATATTTACCAAATGCCTTCTATTTATATCAATATCATATTAGCATATACCATATCACTTCTGGGGATATTAATCTATCAATCCCACCTGATAGCATCCCTAATATGCCTAGAAGGAATAATATTATCATTATTCATCATAAATACCCTTATAACTTTAAATATACATTTCACCCTAGCATTCATAATACCCATTACCCTCCCAGTATTTGCTGCCTGCAAAGCTGCAGTGGGCCTCGCCTTACTAGTTTCAATCTCCAACACGTATGGCCTAGATTATGTACATAACCTAAATTTACTTCAATGCTAAAAATTATTATTCCAACAATTATACTGCTATCAATAACATGACTCTCTAAAAACTCAATAATCTAAATCAATATGACTATTCACAGCCTAATCATCAGCTTCATTGCCCTATTATTTTTTAATCAATTCAGCAATCTATTCAACTTCTCATTAACTTTCTCTTCTGATCGCTGACATCACCCCTTCTAATCTTAACAGCCTGACTACTACCTCTTATAATTATAGCAAGCCAGTACCACCTCTCCAATGAGTCACCCCTATGGAAAAAGCTCTATATTTCCATATTGATTTCCCTATAATTTTTTTTAAATTATAGCATTCACAGTCACAAAACTAATTATATTTTATATACTCTTTGAAGCTACGCTTATCCCTACCTTAATTATTATCACCCCCTGAGGTAACCAACCAGAACGCCTCAATGCAAGCTCGTATTTCTTATTTTATACACTAATGGGATCTCTCCCGCTACCTATTATACTTATTTATACTTGAAATACCTTAGGTTCACTGAACATAATAATATTTAACACCCAAGAACTATTAATTTTCTGATCCAATAACCTTATATGATTAGCATGTATTATGGCTTTTATAGTAAAAATACCCCTATACGACTTCACCTACGACTTCCTAAAGCCCACATAGAAGCCCCTATTGCTGGCTCAATAGTACTTGCAGCGGTTCTCCTAAAACCAGGCGGCTACAGCATAATACGGCTTACCCTTATCCTCAGCCCCCTGACAGAATATATAGCCTACCCCTTCCACATGTTATCCTTATGAAGGATAGTTATGATAAGCTCTATTTGTCTACGACAAACTGATCTAAAATCACTTATTGCATATTCCTCCGTAAGTCATACAGCACTTGTTACTATGGCTATCTTCATTCAAACCCCCTGAAGCTTTACTGGTGCAATTACCCTCATAATTGCCCATGGACTTACTTTGTCCTTACTATTCTGCCTAGCAAATTCAAACTATGAGCGAATCCATAGCCGAATCATATTACTCTCTCGAGAGCTTCAAACACTACTTACTCCCACTAATAGCCTTTTGAAGACTTACAGCAAATCTTACTAACCTTGCCTTACCCCCCACCATTAATAGGAGAACTCTGTAATGGTGGCTTCATTCTCCTGATCAAACATCACCATATGCTTATAGGACTTAATATATTAATCACAGCCCTTTATTCTTGTTTAAGTTCTTATTTATTTATTTATTTAATTTATTTATTTTGAGACAGGATCTCACTATGTTGCCCAGGTGGGTCTCGAACTTTTGAGCTCAAGCAATCTGTCCACCTCGGCCTTCCAAAGTGCTGGAATGACAGGCATTAACCACCGCACCCAGCCTAAATTCTTTTAAATTTGGAACTGCGGCCACAAAACACTGTCAATAATCTCGCCACTGCACTCCAGCCTAGGCGACCGTGCAAGGCCTCATCTCAGAAAAAGAAAAAAATATATTTTAAAAATGAAAAAAAAACTTAAAAAATCCTTACACTCTGGGAGGCCAAGGCGGGTGGATCACCTCAGGTCAGGAGTTCAAGTCCAACCAGGCCAACATGGTGAAACCCTGCCTCTACTAAAAAAATACAAAACTAACCAGGCATGGTGGCAGGTGCCCATAATCCCAGCTACTCAGGAGGCTGAGGCAGGAGAATCCTTTGAATCCGGGAGGCGGAGGTTGCAGTGAGCTGAGATCGCACCACTGCCATCCAGCCTGGGCGAGAGAGCAAGACTCTGTCTCAAAAAAAAAAAAAAAAAAAAAAGACAGGGTCTCCCTCTGTTACCCAGACTGGAGTGCAGTGGCACAGTCATAGCTCACTGCACCCTTGACCTCCCAGGCTCAAGTGATTCTCCTGCCTCAGCAGCTGGGACTACCAGCATGCATCACCATGCCTGGCTAATTTTTTAATTTTTTGTAGTGATAGTCTTGCTATGTTGCCCAGGCTGGTCTTGAACTCCTGGCCTCAAGTGATCCTCCTACCAGGGCCTCCTTGCAAAGAGCTGAGAGGACAGGCATGAGCCACCATGCCCGGTCCCCCGAAGCTGCCTGTTCCTTGAGCACGATGTGTAGCAAAGGGAGCTGGAGTGACAGCAGCACCGTGGGGAAGGGACAGGATTGCCACCCTGAGCTGTGTGACATTAGGCCAGACCCCTCTTCTCCAAGTGAGGTCAACCACACGGGTGATTTCGGGAGCCTGTGCCCCAGTCAGCCTGGATTTTACCTTCATAGGTAGGTAGGAAACTATGAGGGTTCAGAGATGCTCGGAGAACCTTTTCCCTGGGAGAGCTTTCCAAGCAGGAAACAAACAGAGCCACCCTGGGCCCCACTGAGGGAGGATCCTACCAGCACTGTCATGCTCCACGCCGGTGGTGATGGTGATGTCATCGATGTAGGTGGTAGGTGTTGTGTACAGAAGCACAGACCGCTGCAGTCCCATGTAGTTGAAGAAGTCAAAGTCTGTGTTCTGGACAAAGTAACCCTTGGGATACCTAGGGTCGGAGGACAGTGGTTCGCTGGGCCCTTGCCCTGAGTCCCTTGACCTCAGCTCACAAGCCTCCTCAGATCCAGGGCCTCCACTCTGCCAAGGCCACCCTGTCCCTAGCAGGAAGACCACAGGGTGGGATGGGAAGGTAGGTGAGTGCGGTGGAGACAGGATGGTATCCACTTGGAGGTGTTGATCATGTAGCAGATGGTCCCTGGTGGCAGGGTGGAGGGGGTGAGCGTATTATTGATGGTGATAGTGATGCGGGGGCAGAAGGACAGGGGTCCCACCTGGACCAGACTGCTGCTGTCGGCCCCTCATGCTCTAGCGTGTCGACCCCATTCACCCACTGCAGACACAGGAGATATGAGGAGGGGGCAGCAGGTTGGGGCATGAGGAGGGGCCCTGCTATCAGGCACTCCCTCACATAACCTGCAGCATGGGGCTCAGGGACCTGCCGGCCAGACAGGAAGAATGGCATCCCAGGGGTGTAGATCAGGCCACCTATCCCCCTACACAGGGCACAGCCCCCAGGGCAGGGCAGGGCCCCCCACCATCCCACCCCAGGAGACAGGCTGTAGGTGGCTGCTGGGGGTCCCATGCTGTTCAGCAGCCATGCCCACCCACCTACCCTGCCTGCTCCTGGCTGCACTGACCACAATGGCATAGGAGTGGGCACTGGCAATCCTCAGCACCACTCTTGTGCGCAGGTGCTGGGTCCATTGCTCCGGCAGGGTCACCTCCTGTTCGTACAACACCCAGCCAACAAACTGCCGCAGCCACCAGTCCTGACAGATGTCGTTGAAGCTGGAGGGAACCGGCACGCCCAGGGTGGGGCCCGATGGTGGAGAGAAGAGCCGCGCTCACCTCCTAGGTCCCCAAAAAGATCCTGGGCCAGTGTGCTGCAGAGCTGTGCCCCCAGGCCTAGTGCAAGTCCTGACACATAGCGGGGACTCTTGGCGGAACGGACAGACAACTTGCTGAGGACAGATTAATCGCCAAGGCGGTTTGTGCACCTGGACTAGCGGGGCCAAGAGTTCCTCTTCGGAGTGGATGGGGCCCAATATCTCCCAAGACAGATGACCCACTGCCTGTCACAGGGAGGAAGACTGTTTGGGGGTATGCGAGGCTTTGCTTAGGACACTGTGAGTGGGACGCACGCTGGCACCCAGCCCTCTTCTCTCTTCCTCCTGTACTGAATGCTGCAAAGTTTTTCTAAGGGGATGCAAGCAAGGAAAACGCGGCCCAGACCTCACTCGGTCCCACTTCTCTGCTGACCATATCCAAGTCAGGAGGAAAACAGGGGTGGTGTCCTTGGCCTGATATCATGTCCTGTCCTCAACCTGAACCTTGAAAACCAAGGGACCTTCCTGCCTCAGCAGAGCTGACCTCAGGAGGTCTAAACTGTCTCCCTCCTCCCAGCTCTGTGCAGCACATGCCGCTCTGGCCAGACCAGTGTCTGTGTGGCTCATGCCTGTAATCAGCGCTTTGGGAGGTCAACATGGGAGGATGGCTTGAGGCCAGGAGTTCGAGACCAGCCTGGGCAATGCAGTGAGACCTATATCTTTAAAAAAGAAAAAAAAAATTATTTATTTGTTTATTTATTTATTTATTTTTTTTTGAGACGGAGTCTCACTCTGTCACCCAGGCTGGAGTGCAGTCCAGTGGCTCTGTGATCTCGGCTCATTGCACCCTCCGCCTCCCGGGTTCAAGCACTTCTCCTGCCTCTGACTCCCGAGTAGCTGGGATTACAGGTGTGTACCATCATGCCCAGCAAATTTTCGTATTTTTAATAGAGACGGGGTTTCACCAGTCTAGTCTCGAACTCCTGGCCTCAAGTGATCCACCTGTCTCGGCCTCCCAAAGTGCTGGGATTACAGGCGTGAGCCACCAAGCCTGGTCAAGGTTTTGTTTTGTTTTGTTTTTAATAGCCAGGCGTGGTGGCCCCAGCTAACTTGCAAGCCTGGGGCGGGAGAATCCCTTGAGCTCAGAAGTTAGTATTACACCACTCTGCTCCAGCTTGGGCGACAGGGCCAAACCCAGTCTCAAAACAATTTTTAAAATTTAAAATAAACATTAAAAAGAAAGACACTGCCCGGGCTCACCCTTCGTCTCGTGAGGGGGTTCGGCAGCAGCGCTTCCTTCTTCTCCCGCCTCGGCCCTCCCCAGTTCCCCCGGTCTCCCCGTCCCCCAAGCCTGCGCCCCTAAGCCCATTGACCTTTAACTTCCTGTAGGGCGCCAGCTCCGGGGCGCCCAGGGGAAGGAGCCTGCAGGGAACCAGGGCTCCCCCCTCCCACCGCCGAGCTCCCGGGCGCCTCCCGGCCCTGCCCCGCAGCTCCCGCAGCGGCCGCGGGTACCGCTGCTCCTCGAAGCCCTGGCGTCGATTGTCCAAGACGGCGCGGAAGCTCCAGAGGCCGCCCAGCTCCTTGGACTCCCGCGACGGGCTCTCCCGGGGATACAGCATCCAGCCCTGCAGCGCCAGCGCGCAGCCACCGCCGTGCCTCGGATCACACTTTCCCCTCCACCGCTCGGCAGCCGTCTGCGGGGCTAAGAGCAGCGCGGGAGGAGTCCGGCGGATGGGTCGCGTGAGGCGCCTGAGACCGCCGCGCCATCTTTGCTGAGGGCGAGTGCCAGGCCTGGAGGGGCGGGCGGGCGGGGCCCCGCACTGCCCAGTGGGGCCTGCGGCTGGAACCCTGGGTTAGGCCTTTGGGGAAGCGGGACGCTCACCCTCAGCCCCCGCTAAGAAGGGCGAGGTCGGCTCCCCACCCCAAAACAGGCTGGATGATCCAGGGACGCAGGCGAGGACAGAACCCCTGAGATCGTGGTATCCCCGTTTCTTCAAGGAGCACCTCCTCTTGCTTTCCACAGCAGGAATTCCAGCAGGCCCCAGCGAAGCCTCTTCCATTCCTGTCGGATGCACGTCCTTTGGATGGGGCCATAGCCTTGACCCTGGGCCTCTGGGGCCCCGACCCTAACCAAGGGGCCAGGAGCTCCCTCTTGGGGTTGCAGGCACATGAATATGCAAGGAGAGAGGCCAAGTGGCTCACGCCTGTAATCCCAACACTTTGGGAGGCTGAGGTGGGCGGATCACCTGAAGTCAGGATTTGGAGACCAGGCTGGCCAACCTGGTGATATACCGGTCTCTACTGAAAATACAAAAGATTAACTGGGCGTGGTGGTGCACACCTGTAATCCTAGCTGCTCGGGAGGCTGAGGCAGGAGAATCGTCTGAACCCTGGAGGAGGAAGTTGCAGTGAGCCGAGATCATGCCACTGCATTCCAGCCTGGGCAACAGAGTTAGACTGTCTCAAAAAAAAAAAAAAAAAAAAAAAAAGCTACATACCTGTCACCCAGTTTGCCTGCTAGGAAATTCCTTGTGAGCACCAAGAATTTTACTGACCTCTTAAGTCATCCCTCTGCTCACCTAAGACAAATGCGTATTTGTTTGCTTCCTCTGCTAGAAAAATTCAGATTCCCTGAACTAGACAAAGGCAAAAGTGACGGCTGGGGGCGGTGGCTCATGCCTGAAATCCCAGCACTTTGGGAGGCGAGGCAGGTGGATCACCTGAGGTCAGGAGTTCACGACTGGCCTCACCAACGTGGTGAAACCCCGAGCAAATTTTTTTTTTTTTTTTTTTTTTTGAGACGGAGTCTTGCTCTGTCACCCAGGCTGGATGCAGTGATGCGACCTCCGCACACTGCAACCTCTGCCTCACGAGTTCAAGCAATTCTCCTGCCTCAGCCTCCCAAGTAGCTGGGATTATAGGCACAGGCCACTACTGCCCGGCTAATTTTTGTATTTTTAGTAGAGATGGGGTTTCGCCATGTTGGCCAGGCTGGTCTCAAACTCCTGACCTCAGGTGATCCACCTGCCTCAGCCTCCAAAAGTGTTAGGATTACAGGCGTGAGCCACCACGCCCGGTGAAATCCCATTTCTACTAAAAATACAAAAATTAGCCGGGTGTGGTGGCAGGCACCCATAATCCCAGCTACTCGGGAGGCTGAGGCAGGAGTATCGCTTGAACCTGGGAGGCAGAGGCTTGCCATGAGTCGAGATTGCGCCATTGCACTCCAGCCTGGGCAACAAGACTGAAACTATGTCTCAAAAAAGGTAAGAAATGGCCTAAGTGAGTATTCCTCTACCCTTCCCCCAGATGTACATTGTGTATTTGGCGAAAGTCTGATTAAAGGCTGGCATGGTGGCTCATGCCTATAATTCCACCACTTTGGAAGCCTGAGGCAGGTGGATCACCTTAGGTCTTAAGTTCAAGACCAGCCTGGCCAAGATGGTGAAACCCCATCTGTACTAAAAATACAAAAATTAGCTGGGCAAGGTGTCGGTGGCCTGTAATCCCAGCTACTTGGGAGGCTGAGGCAAGAGAATCGCTTGAACCCAGGAGTCTGAGGTTGCAGTAAGCCGAAATGGCGCCATTGCAATCCAGCCTGGGCAATAAGAGCAAAACTCCGCCTCAAAAAAAACCCAAAAAAACAAACAAAAAAAAGAAAGTCTGATCGAAGACTTAAAAGAATGCGACCGTTTGTCTCTTATCTACCCACACCTTTTTAAAATGTCTTCTTCCTTCCCCAATATCTGTCTTTTCTCCTTTAAATATTGAACCTCTCAAAGTAATCTTTGGAGAAAGATACAGACCTGCCTCCCAGGCATGCATCCTTAATGTTGGCAAAACAAAACTTTTTTTTTTTAAGATGGAGTCTCACTTACTCTGTTGCCCAGACTGGAGTGCAGTGGTGTGATCTTGCCTCACTACAATCTCGCCTCCCAGGATCAAGCAGTTCTCCTGCCTCAGCCTCCTGAGTAGCTAGGATGACGGCTAATTTTTGTATTTTTTGTAGAGACAGGGTTTCACAACATTGGCCAGGCCAGTCTCAAACTCCTGGCCTCAAGTGATCCACCTGCCTCAGCCTCCCAGTGCTGGAATTACAGGCATGAGCCATAGCACCCAGCCCAAAATAAATTGTCTAAATTGATCAAGACCTGTCTCAGATACTTTTTGGTTTATACCTTCTGCTATGATTGGAAGCTTCCTGAGGCCTCACCAGAAACAAATGCCAACACTATGCTTCCTGTACAGCCTGCAGAACCGTGAGCAAATACATCTCTTTCCTTTATAAATTACCCAATTCCAGTTATTCTTTGAGTGCAATAAAGAAAGGACTAATACAAAGAGACTCAAGATTTCCGTTTATTTGGCCAGGCACAGTGGCTCACGCCTATACAATCCCAGCACTTTGGGAGGCCGAGGCAGGCAGATTGCGTGAGGCCAGGAGTTCGAGACCATGGCGAAACCCTGTCTCTACTAAAAATACAAAAATACTAAATACCAAAATACAAAAATTAAGGTTGGGCATGGGTAATCTCAGCACTTTGGGAGGCCAAGCTGGGAGGATCACTTAAAGACAGGAATTTGAGACCAACCTGGGAAACATGATGAGATCCCATCTCTACAAAAAATAAAATTAAGGCCGGGCACAGTGGGTCATGCCTGTAATCCCAGCACTTTGGGAGGCCGAGACAGGCAGATCACAAGGTCAGGAGTTCAAGACCAGCCTGATCAATATGGTGAAACCCCGTCTCTACTAAAAATACAAAAAATTAGCCGGACATGGTGGCATGTACCTGTAATCCCAGCTACTCAGGAGGCTGAGAGAGGAGAATCACTTGAACCCAGGAGGCAGAGGTTGTAGTGAGCCAAGATCGCGCCACTGCACTCCAGCCTGGGCCACAGAGGTGACTCTGTCTCAAAAAAAAAAAAAGAAAAGAAAAAAGAAAAAGAAGTGGGCAGCCTGGTAGGAAGATGGGGCAGCCCTGAAAGGCTCAGTGAATGCACCAGCCTGAAGCTAACACTCTGCAGATCTGGGATGCTGCCCTCCAAGGTGTGGTACACACTGACAACTGGTGTCCCTGGTAGCTGGATCACACAGACCCGGAATCAAAGAGAGTAGAAATAGAAAAGTAGAGGCCAGGAGTGGTGGCTCATGCCTGGAATCCCAGCATTTTGGGAGGCTGAGGTGTGCATATCACTTGAGGCCAGGAGTTCAACACTAGCCTAGACAACATGGTGAAACCCCGTCTCTACTAAAAATACAGAATTAGGCGGGCATGGTGGTGCGTGCCTGGAGTCCCACTTACTTGGGAATCTGAGGCACTAGAATTGCTTGAAAACCCAGGAGGCGGAAGGTTGCAGTGAGCCAAGATTGTGCCACTGCACTCCAACCTGGGTGACAGAGCAAGACTCTGTCTCCAAGGAAAAAAAAAAAAACTGGAAAGGGGTCCTCTGAGCATCTCTTCTGGTGAACCATTTTCAGAGTTTTGGTCTCCTGCTCAGGCTGGAGTGTAGTGGCACAATCATAGCTCACTATAACCGTGAACTCCTGGGTTCAAGTAATCCTCCTGCCATGCCCAGCTAATTTTTAAAAACACTTATTTTAGAAATGGGGTCTCACTATATTACTCAGTCTGGTCTCAAACTTCTGGGCTCAAATGGTTTTTTTTGTTGTTGTTTTTGTTGTTGTTGTTTTTTGAGATGGAGTCTTGCTCTGTCGCCCAGGCTGGAATGCAATGGCTTGATCTCTGCTCACTGCAACCCCCGCCTCCTGGGTTCAAGCGATTATCCTGCCTCAGCCTCCTGAGTAGTTGGGATTACAGACATGTGCCACAACACCCAGCTAATTTTTGTATTCTTAGTAGAGACAAGGCTTCACTATGTTGATTAGAGTGGTCTCGAACTCCTGACCTCAGGTGATCCACCTGCCTTGGCCTCCCAAAGTGCTGAAATTACAGGCGTGAGCCACTGCACCCAGCCCTCAAATGATCTTTCTACCTCAGTCTCCCAAGTAGCTGGGACTCCAAGCATGTGCCACCATACCTGGCTAAGTTTTGTAATGTGTTCCCAATCTTTATAACATTAGGGTCTGATGGACTTAGGGGTGCCAGTTCCCAGGATCATGGTAAGCAGAATACTTTCTTTTTGTTTTTTTAATTACCTTTTTTTTTTTTTTTTTTGCCAGGTGTAGTGGCTCACATCTGTAATCTCAGCACTTTGGGAGGACAAGACGGGCAGATTGCTTGAGCTCAGGAATTCTAAACCAACCTAGGCAACACAGCAAAACCCTATCTCTACAAAAAATACAAAAATTAGCCAGGCATGGTGGCACATACCTGTAGTCCCAGCTACTCAGGAGGCTGATGTGGGAGGGTCGCTTGAGCATGAGAGGTTGAGGCTGCAGTAAGCTGTCATCACACTACTGCATGCAGCCTGGAGGACACAGAAAGACCTTGTCGAAAAAAAATATATATATATGGGTAGTAGAGGAGAAATAACGTTTGAAGGCCGGGTGCAGTGGCTCACACCCGTAATCCCAGCACTGTGGGAGGCTGAGGCAGGCAGATCACCTGAGGTCAGGAGTTTGAGACCAGCCTGGCCAACATGGCGAAACCCTGTCTCTACTAAAAATAGAAAAAATTAGCCAGGCATGGTGGCATGCACCTAATCCTGGCTACTGGGGAGGCTGAAGCAGGGGAATTGCTTGAACCCGAGGCAGAGGTTGCCGTGAACTGAGACTGCACCACTGCACTCTAGCCTGGGTGACAGAGCAAGACTGTCTCAAAAAAAAAGAAAAGAAAAAGAGAAAAGAGAAATAACGTTTGATATGTATGGACCTAGAAGCTAATGTGTGTAAAGTAATTCCAGTCATCAGAGAAGTGCAATTATAAGCATATAATTCCATTCTTGTTGATACCTAGTTATAATGTAGCATCACTCCTAACAGAACGGCCTCAATCATTTGGTATATGCATTTTTTTTGTTTGCTTGTTTTAGAGACAGGGATGTGCTTTGGCACCCAGGCTGGAGTGCAGTGGCACGATCTTAGCTCACTGCAGCCTCCAATTCCTGGACTCAGGCAACCCTCCTGCCACAGCCTCCTGAGTAGTTAGACACAGGTGCGTGCCATCACACCTGGCTAACTTTTTAAAAATAGAGTTTGCATTTTTATGAGAATTATATGCACTAGAAGTTATTACAATTGTTGTGTTTATAAACAATGATAATATCTTTTCATGAAGTCACAGCCCAATGTATCAGTTCACGTTTTTTTTGGTTTGTTTGTTCGTTTTGTTTTGTTTTGTTTTGTTTTGTTTTTTTGAGACGGAGTCCCACTTTTTCTCCCAGGCTGGAGTGCAATAGCATGATCTCGGCTCACTGCAACCTCCACCTCCTGGGTTCAAGTGATTCTCCTGTCTCAGCCTCCTGAGTAGCTGGGATTACAGGCATGAGCCATTGCGCGCAGCCTTCAGTTCACATCTTAGCACACCAGGAAGGCTATGTGGTTCCACAGCAAACAGACTAAAGAAACAAATGCTTCAGTAATAAAACTCCCACATATATTCATCAATATATCAATGTGTGTTGAGAAAGAATAATTTGATTACATAATTATGTAGTTTAGTACCAGTGTAGCAGCTTTTTGAGGCAGGGTCTCACTCTGTTGCCCAGGCTGGAGTGCACTGGCATCACCAAAGCTCACTGCAGCCTTGACCTCCTGGGCTCAAGTGACTGTCCTGCATCAGCCACCAGAGTAGCTGGGACCACAAGTGCACACCATCATGCTTGGCTAATTTTTGTATTTTTAGTAGAGACCGTGTTTCACCACGTTGGCCAGGCTGGTCTCGAACTCCTGACCTCAAGTGATCCACCCGCTTCAGCCTCCCACGGTGCTGGGATTACAGGCATGAACCACCACACCCAGCCTATTTTTTTGTTTTTGTTTTTTGGAGACAGGATCTCACCCTGTGCCCTGACTGGAGTACAGTGGCGCCATCATGTCTCACTGCAGCCTCGACCTTCTAGGCTCAAGTGATCCTCCCATCTCAGCCTCCCAGGTAGCTGGGACCACAAACATGCACCACCATACCCTGCTCATTTTTAAAATTTTTGGTGACATTTTGGAGTCTCACTACGTTGTTCAGGCTGGTCTGTCTCAAACTCCTTGGCTCTTGTCTCAAATGCCTTGGCTCAAAAAGCCGGGCGTGGTGGTGCATGCCTGCAATCCTAGCTACTCGGGAGGCTGAGGCAGGAGAATTGCTTGAACCCAGGAGGTGGAGGTTGCGGTGAGCCGAGATCGTGCCATTGCACTCCACCCTGGGGAGCAAGAGCAAAACTCCATCTCAAAAAACAAAACAAACAAACAAAATAAATAAATAAAAATAAAAAAATTAGCCAGGCGTGGTGGCAGGCACGTGTAATCCCAGCTACTTGGGAGGCTATGGCAGGAGAATTGCTTGAACCTGGGAGGTGGAGGTCGCAGTGAGCCAAGATCATACCACTGCACTCCAGCCTGGACAACAGACCAGGATTCCATCTCAAAAAATTAAAAGAAAAAAAGAGTGAGAATTACTAAGTGCCACAAGAATGACACCAAGCCGTTCATGAGAGATCTGCCCCTATGACCTAAACACCTCCCACCAGGCCCCACCTCCAACACTGAGAACCAAATTTCCACACAACAAACCATAACCAAACCACAGGATAGGGACTATTATTATTCCCATTTCTCAAATGTGGAAACTGAGACACACGAAGGTTCAGTAACTTTTCTGACACCACAGAGCTGGTAAGATGCAGAACTGGGAATTTGACCTAATCAATCTGTTTCCAAGTGTTTATGCTGTCACTCTAAATCACTCTGCCATACTAACTCGAAAAGGCTTTTCTTCTACTAATGCTAGCCTAATGCTATCCCTCCCCCATCCCCCAACCCTACAACAGGCCCTGGTGTGTGATACTCTCCGCCCTGTGTCCAAGTGTTCTCACTGTTCAATTCTCACCTGAGTGAGAACATGCGGTGTTTGGTATTCTGTCCTTGCGCTAGTTTGCTCAGAATAATGGTTTCCAGCTTCATCCATGTCGCTACAAAGGACATGAACTCATCCTTTTTTATGGCTGCATAGTATTCCATGGTGTATATATGCCACCATTAGGAGAAATACCTAATGTAAATGATGAGTTAGTGGGTGCAGCAAACCAATATGGCAGGCACATGTACACATATGTAACGAACCTGCACGTTGTGCACATGTACCCTAGAACTTAAAGTATAATAAATAAATAAATAATAAAAAGAAAAGACTTTTCTTGAGATAGTGTCATGCTCTGTCACCCAGGCTGGATCACAGTTCACTGTAGCCTCAACCACCTGGGCTCAGGTGATTCTCCTGCCTTAGCCTCCCAAGTAGCTGGGACTAAAAGCACATGCCATCACTCCCAGCTATTTTTTTTTTTTTTGAGACGGAGTCTCACTCTGTCGCCCAAGCTGGAGTGCATTGGCACAATCTCAGCTCACTGCAACCTCCGCCTCCCAAATTCAAGTGATTTTCCTGCCTCAGCTTCCTGAATAGGTGGGATTACAGGTACACGCCACCATGCCTGGCTGATTTTTGTATTTTTAGTAGAGATGGGGTTTCACCATGTTGGCCAGGCTGGTCTCAAACTCCTGAGCTCAGGTGATCTGCCTGTCTTGTTTTAAAACAAAATGTTTTTAAAATTATCTGGATATAGGGCCAGGTGCAGTGGCTCATGCCTGTAATCCTAGCACTTTGGGAGGCCGAGGCGGGTGGACTACAGACGTGTGCCACCATGCCCAGCTAATTTTTTGTATTTTTAGTAGAGACAGGGTTTCACTGAGTTAGCCAGCATGGTCTCAATCTCCTAACCTCATGATCTTCCTGCCTCAGCCTCCCAAAGTGCTGGGTATACCGGTGTGAGCCACTGTATCCGGCCAGATTTTTTTTTTTTTTTTTTTTTGAGACAGAGCCTCGCTCTGTCGCCCAGGCTGGAGTGGAGTGGCACGATCTTGGCTCACTGCAGGCTCCGCCTCTCTAGTAGCTGGGACTACAGGCACCTGCCACCACGCCCAGCTAATTTTTTGTATTTTTAGTAGAGACGGGGTTTCACCGCAGATTTTTTTTAAATAGAGATGGGGTGTTGCTATATTGACCAGGCTGCTCTCGAACTCCTGGCCTCAAGAGATCCTCCCGTCTTTGCCTCTCAAAGTGCTAGGATTATAGGTGTGAGCCACCATGCTCAGCCCATATATATACACACACACACACACACACACACACACACACGTTTATATCTACAGAGATGTCACTTGATATTTTAATTGCTATTTAATATTTTAATATCAATACCATGACAACAATTATCAAGCACAATATCCAATTAGAGTAACAGGCATTTCCGATCCTCTGGCCTCAGCCGCCCTCCTGCGTGGTTTTTGAGGTTAAAGGTTTTTTGGTTTTGGGGTGTTTTTTTTTTTTGGCAAGGTCTAAAACTAATCTCTTAATTCTGAATGTCTTCAAAGACCGCCCTCCCCTTTGTATAAATACTTCCATGGACTGTTGTTTCATTATTTAAAATAAACTTTATTGAAGTATACATACAATAAAATGCATCATTTTAAGTGCATAGGTTTTTTTTGAGACAGGGTCTCACTTTGTGCAGTTTGATGAGGCTTAGCAAATGGATATAACTCAGTACCCACTGCCACTATCAAGATACAGAACTTTCTACTGGGTGCAGTGGCTCATGCCTGTAATCCCAACTTTGGGAGGCTGAACCGGGAGGACAGCTTGAGGCCAGGAGTTCCAGGACAGCCTGGGCAACATAGGAGATACGTGGCTGCAATTTTTTAAAAAAAATTAGCCAGGCATGGTGGCATGCACCTGTGGTCCCAGCTTCTCAGGAGGCTGAGGCAGGAGGATCACGTGAGCCAGGAGTTGAGGGCAGCAGTGAGCTATGACTGCAAAACTGCACTCCAGCCTGGGCGACAGATCAAGATGCTGTCACAAACAAACAAACAAACAAAATTTAAGGCTAGGTGTGATGGCCCATGCCTGTACTCCCAACACTTTGAGAAGCCAAGGTGGAAGCATTGTTGACCCCAGGAGTTCCAGACCAGCCTGGGCAATATAGTCATATATCATCTCTACAAAGAATATTTAAAAATTTAGCCAAGCATGTTGGCAAAGGCCTGTGGTCCCAGCTACCTGGGAGGCTGAGGTGGAAGGATCACTTAGGCTCAGGTCAGGAAGGCTGTAGTGAGTTGAGGCAGAGCCACTGCACTCCAGGCTGAGCAACACAATGAGACCCTGTCTCAATACAAAAATACAAACAAATCAACAAAAAAAAACTTTCCCTAGGCTGCTGCGGTGGCTTGTGCCTGTAATCCCAGCACTTTGGGAGGCCGAGGTAGGCTGATCACCTGAGGTCAGGAGATCGAGACCACCCTGGACTACATTGTGAAACCCCGTGTCTACTAAAAATATAAAAATCAGCCAGGTGTGGTGGTGCACACCTGTAGTCCCAGCTACTCAGGATGCTAAGGCAGGAGAATTTCTTGAACCTGGGAGGCAGAGGTTGCAGTGAGCTGAGATCGAGCCACTGCACTCCTGCCTGGGCGATAAAGCGAGACCCTGTCTCAAAAAAAAAAAAAAAAAAAAAAGAACTTTCCCATTACTCCAGGGAGTTCCCTCTGACCCCTCCCAGTCAATCCACCTTCCACCCCTGACCCAGGCAACCACCGATCTGCTCTGTGTCACTGTGGATTAGGTTTGGTGTTTCCAGAATTTCACATCAATAGAATGATATGGAATGTTCTTTTGGGTCTGGCTTCTTCCACACAGCATGTTTTTGAGATTCATCCATTTCCTGCATGTTTCAGTATCTTGTTCCCAAGTACCGTTTTTAGCAACAGAAAACAGAACAAATTTCGTGAGTATTTGAATTACACACCTTATTCAGATAAGATTATTTGAACCAATTTTATGACATGAAATGGTGTCTACCACTTTGCAGCTTCTGAAAAGAAGAAACATATCCTCTTTTTTTTTTTTTTTTTTTCCTTTTGAGATGGAATTTCACTCTTATTGTCCATGCTTAAGTGCAATGACACAATCTCAGCTCACTGCAACCTCCACCTCCTGGATTCAAGCGATTCTCCTGCCACAGCCACCTGAGTAGCTGGGATACAGGCATGCGCCACCATACCTGGCTAATTTTTGTATTTTTAGTAGAGACAAGGTTTCACCATGTTGACCAGGCTGATCTCAAACTCCTGACCTCAGGTGATTCACCCACCTCGGCCTCCCAAAGTGCTGGGATTACAGGCGTGAGCCACGTGCCCAGCCTCTCTTTCTTGTCCCCCTGAAATTACCGTTCTCCCACAACATTCCCAAGCTCAGTAACAGTTTTCCATAAGCAGAAAAAAAAAGAGAGAGAGAAGGCCAAGGAGCTCAAAACCTAACATATGAAAAGGGAAAAGGCAAGAAGGGAATTACAAACAGGAGGAATGAGGGGCACATAATGTGTTTCTCGGTTTCACCTGATATAAATTTATATCTGTAACCTGGGCAGCATAGCAAGATCCCGTCTCTACAAAAAATACAAAAACTAGCCAGGAATGCTGGTGTACACCTGTGGTCCCAGCTACTTATGAGGCTCAGGCACAAGGATCTTGAGCCCAGACTGAGGCTGCAGTAAGCCGAGATCACACCACTGCACTCCAGCCTGGGTGACAGCATAAGACACTGTCTCTAAAAAAATAAATTAGCACGTGTTCCACTCAACTTCTGCTGGGGATGGGCCCCCAAATTTGGCCATAAACTGGCCCCAAAACTGGCCATAAAAAAGTCTCTGCAGCACCATGACATGTTCGTGATGACCATGATGCCCACGCTGGAAGGTTGTGGGTTTACTGGAATGAGGGCAAGGAACACCTGGCCCACCCAGGGTGGAAAATCGCTTTAAGGCGTTCCTAAACCACTAACAATAGCATGAAGGATCTGTGCCTTAAGGACATGTTCCTGCTGCAGATAACTAGCCAGGCCAATCCCTTTGTTTCGGCCCATCCCTTTGTTTCCCGTAAGGAATTCTTTTGGTTAATCTATAATCTGTAGAAACAACGCTTATCACTGGTTTATATGTGGGCAAATCTCTATTTGGGGCTCTCAGCTACGAAGGCTTTGAGTCCCCCGATTCCCCACTCCACACACTATATTTCTGTGTATGTGTCTTTAATTCCTCCAGCACAGCTGGGTTAGGGTCTCCCCACCTGAGCTGGTCTCGGCACCTTCTCACATCTCCCTGATTAATCTTTGAAATTTAGCAAATCCAAAATTACCACTGAGCAGGTGTGAGTGCTCACGCCTGTAATCCTAGCACTTTGGGAGGCTGAAACAGACCCTGAAATTGTGGTTCAGGGTGACCAGGCTGAGGCTGCCCTTTAAAAGACAGAACTGCCAGGTCTATGTCTTATTTGCCTTGTCATTCTAATGTATCTTTTGGTATGGAGACCAGAAAAAGAGTCTGAGTATGTGACAGCCCTCCTGCTAGACTTGGTACTATTTATACATGACTCTTAAGAGTCAAGGTAGATTGAGAGATCTCTCTTCCTGGCACAGCCTGAATAGGCTAGAGCACTGTGACCCTTAAAGCTTACCTCATGCAGTCTTCAGAGGAATTTCAAAAACCACAGGATGTGGGGGGTAGAGAAAGAGCTGGTACAAATAACAAGTTGCAGGTGAAATAATTGGAGCCAGGAAGAGAACAGGACTTGCTTGGGACAATACACACACTGCCTGGGTGCAGCTGAACAGTTAAGCCAGTTTTCTGATTTGGGCCTTGTGCCATGAAATTAACAGGCCCACTTCTGTTCTGGCCTGGGTGCTGAACTCTTTGGTTCTAGAACCAAATGTGAATTCTGGACCCTGGAATTCCAGCTGGGTTTCACAGGCCACTGGAGTGAGGTTGCCCAGGTGGGCCCACAAAAGTGGCTGTGGGTGGGCTTACCTCACTTGATTGGCTGCTTCTACGCCCACACTCACAAGGAAGAGGGATCTTCTTCCTCAAGGCATGCCTAGGGAAGCCTGAGGCTTATGGGAGCCAGTGAAGAAAAAAGGTGATGCCTCAGCCCAGTGCTTTTGCCCCTCCCGACTTGTGCAGCTCCAGGTACAGCCTGTGCTTCAAAAGGCTGGGGGATCTCTGGGCTGAGCTCAGGGCCCTGAGAGGGTTCTCCCCTTCAGGGACCCCTCATGCCTACCCCTGTACCTACCTGACAGCTCAGCATGTCTGCTGTATGCCACCCTTATTGCCTGCTCTTGCCAAGTCCATGTCTCCCCAGACCGGCTAGGGGTACATGCTCACTGAAGCCCAGTTGACCTGTCCATCCTTCTTCCAATGCACAGCCTCAGGCAGGTGCCACCCAGGGTACCTCCTAGAATGTGATCTCAGGGGGTCACAGCCACACATTCTGCTCTTACTTATTGACTAGTTAATCAGTAAGTCACTTAATGTGCCAAGATGAGTGTGGGCCTTGACACTCTTGATCTCCTTCCTCTAGTGGGGCTGCACTGAGGATTGCCATCCTGATTTCTGTGGAAAAAGCTAGCAGGTGAGGCAGGACTTAAGGGCCAGGGACAGGACAGAGCACCTAGGCTGGCCTCACCCAGGGCCCTCTGAGGCCCCATGCAGGCAGGAGGGCTCAGTGGAGCTCCAGGCCCCTTTTCTAGGATGGTGCCCATGGCCCCTTCCCGAACCTCCAAGAAGGGCCCACTCTTTCTGCAACTTGCACCCACTGGTCTCTAGGAGGTGAGCACCCATTTATCTTTGTGGACATGGCCTTCTGCTTCATTTCCATTCATGTTCTCCTGGAAGAAATGCCTAGGGAATCCTGGGCCTGTGCTGGAGGTTCTCTAAGTGCCAAAGTCAATAAGAAAGTCTCAAGAATATAATTAATAGTACTTTCTGCACATTACTATCTCAGTGCTACTTTTGTGCAAAAATGTGTAAAAAACAAATATTAAGATTTTTATCCTTTACATTATTTTAATTAGGTCATCATACAAACCTTTTATTTTCCTGAGATTTATTTTCATGCCAATCATTGAATTTTTGTTTTCCTCATTGTTCAAATTGTTACCTGTTTTAGAGGCAAAATCTTAAAAATATATATGCTTCACAAATACTAACAGGTGACAGCAATTTATTTAAAATGTAGTTAGATTTGTTAAATAAATAATTTAAGAAAACAGTTTATATTACTTGTATGAATTATTTTTACATCTTCAACTTAAAATTTTTTAGCTAGGTATGCAATTCAAAATTGACATATTTTAAAAATTATTATTTTAAAAAATCACCCAATTCATAGTCCAAAAAAATACCAATCTTACTGGATTTTACTACTAGCAGAAGCTGAGTTGCCTTAGGACCTGATGCAACATAACCACTCTATCTATATATCACCCAATTGCCCAAAATCTACCCAGAACTGAAGGCTGATTCTGCCAGTTCCTAAGAAGACAGTCTTAACACACACCCAATTTTCATTTAGGATCGTTTCCCACTTCTACCTTCTAGTAATTTCTGCCAGAACTACACTTCTGACAGCCCAGGACAGCAGGGCAGAAATAAAATCTCCTTGAGCTGTAACAAATGTTTGGTTTTGTTCTTCCATATCACACAGCTTTTCTATTAGACACCAAGGCTGGGTGCAGTGGCTCACACCTGTAATCCCAGCACTTTGGGAGGTTGAGTTGGGCAGATCATGAGGTTAGGAGATTGAGACCATCCTGGCTAACATGGTGAACCCCGTCCCTACTAAAAATGCAAACTATTAGCCAGATATGGTGGTGGGCGCCTGTAGTCCCAGCTACTTGGGAGACTGAGGCAAAAGAATTGCTTGAACCTAGGAGGTGTAGGTTGCAGTGAGCCAAGACTGTGCCACTGCACTCCAGCCTGGGCAAGAGTGAGACTCCATTTCAGGAAAAAAAAAAAAAAAAAAAAGATCTAGAATCAAATCCACTTGAAATAGCTTGATAATTCTGTCTAAGCCAGAATATAGAGGAGGAAAACTAAAACCATATTTTTGTTAATCTAAATGAAAAGAGTTCAGGGTATTTTAGGCATCAATACCTGTGGAGCATACCCTTAACATCTGTCAGCAATTCCAGGTTTGAACTGCATAGAATTGGCCTCTACCTCCCCCAGTAGATGTTTAAATGTAGAAACATAATCCAAAAATTTTACAAGGTTTTCACTTAGTTTTGCTAAAATGTCCATCTCTTTATCTTGTTTCAATTGTGAGAGTCAATTGTGCAGCATGGATACGATTATACTCTTTTCATATGCAGAATGTCACCACTATAGATACTTTCAATTTTTCACCTGAGAGAACAGGCTGATTTCAAAAAGAAGTTATTTCTAATTATGTAGCTTCTATTACATAGCTAGTATTGCTTTTGTTGGTTTATTTCATGTATATGCCAAAATAAAATGTTCAACTCTTTACTTGAATAAATTGACCCAATAAATTTAATAAAATCAATTATATCAATTTTACAAAGTAAAATGATCAATAACTAAACGAAAATTGGATTAAATAGCATTCTCTAATTGAAACGAAATGTAAAATATACTAAATAACACACAATAATACACTCAGTGTGAAATTACATGTGAAAATTATTTTATGAACACCATTAAATTTTATCAGTCACTTTCATAATCTCTGAGGGGATAGTACAAATAATGTTTTCTGAAATTAGATGACGAGAAAATGATATGTTATGCCTATGGTGAACAACAAGAAAACAGACAAACAAACAAAAAAAAGAATTTGCAAAAGATGATTCTAAGTCAGGAGCAATAACATTTTAGATAAATGAATTTAATACAAAGCAGAGAAAACAGATTTTCTTTCAAAATCTTTGAAATTACTGGTTTGCTGGCAAGATATCAACACATGTAAAATTATGTTTCATTCTAATATTTTTCTTTTCTTCTCAAAATAGGTATACAACCATAAACAAATACGAATACTTTCTCTATAAATCTGTTACACTTAAAGTTTATTTTACAGTGATACATTTGTATATTTAAATTGATGTAAATCAAAACTAAAGGTCTGTACGTGTTTAGCAGACGAGAGAAGTCATATTTTCAACAGAAAAAAGTAGGATAAAATTCTGTAAATAGTTGTTCAGAATTCAGAAACATATAGCTCCATTATACTCATCTTCATTACAAACATCATAATAACCTGTAGTTACAAGAAAAACAAAAATGTTAATTTGTAGGAATCATATTCTCCAAATTATGTTAAAGACCACTGACAAAGAAATCACTAGAGATTTTATTCCACAGTCATACAATAGTGTATTATTACCATCTGTTGACCTACAACCTTGGGTAAGATGGGATAAGTTAACATCAGTGGCAAGATACACATTCAATGTAAAATAGCCTTAACTCAATAACAATAATTTTGGTTTATTAAAATAAATTAAGTTCATACATTGTCATTAAAAAGGCATTTTGAAATTCACTGTATTTTAATTACCTTAGTTTGCAAATGGTAAAGCAATTTCCTTCTAAAATTCAAATTGTTTCTCTTACTATGCAGAATATTATCCTAATCACTTACCACACTTCTAACACCCTGTCACTTATAATACTGCTGTAAGCCAACCACTAAGTGGCCTTTCCACTTAGAATTTCTTCATGTATCTTAGATTTCAGTTCTCTTAATCTTCCATAGGAAAGTATATAAATCTTTTTATCTGATACGGAAGAACTTCTCCTAACTCTGGTGCAGCAACCATTGACCATGTTCTTTCACATAAATTCTAGAATGAAGACATAGCATCAAATGTAAGAGTTAAATTACATCAATATTTGCCTTTGAAAATAAATTATTTTAATATAAAAAAGTAGAAGGAGCTAGACTGTGTAGCTCTCACAGAGAAGAATGCAAGGTGTGCATAGATACAGCACCTTCAACTGAAACATCCAGGTACTTGCATTGGAACTAATGAAAGAAACAACTTAACTTACGGAGAATGGAGTAAAGCAAGGCAGGACAATGGGCCACCAGGGAACAACATGGAGCCAAGGGAACCTCCCCACCCAGTAAAGCAGTAAGTGCATGTGTGACCCTAGAAACCCATGATTCTCCCACAGATCTCTGCAACCTTCGAGTGAGGAGATACCCTCATGAACCCACTTCACCAAGGCCGTCAATTTAACACACAGAGCTACGTGGAGTCTCAGCAGAGCAGCCACTGAGGCCTGTGCAGAGATTCAAGAGCCTCAGATACTCTGGCTTTCCAGGCTTCCCAGAAAAAATAGCTGCAACTCAGCAAACAGGAGGTTATAACCTTGTACATACCCATAGGCAAGAGGCGAAATCCAGGGGGCTGAGCAGTGATGGTCTGCAGGACCCACTTCCACAGTGCCCCACAGGGTAAGAACTACTGGCTTAAAATTCCAGCCAACCATTGGTAGCCGTACGGTACCTCCCTGGGATGGAGCTACCAGAAAGAGGAGTGGGCCACCATCTTTGCTTCTTGGGCAACTTAGCCATTCCAACCTTCATGTGTTGAAGAGCCCAAGCTGACCGGGGACAGAAAGGATCTCCTAGCACAGTACAGGCGCTCTAAAAAGACATGGCCAGACTGTCTGTTAAAGCAGGTCCCCAATCTCATTCCTCCTCACTGCAAAGCAGTTCCCAACCAGGGTCTCCAGCTACCACCACAGGTGCTCTTTGATCAATGGAGTTTTGAATCCTCTTTGGGATACAGCTCCTAAAGGGAAGAGTGAGCGGCCATTTTTGCTGTTTGTGTGACTTAGCTGTTCCAGCCTTCTGGCTTTGAAGAGTCCAAATAAACTGGGGGTGGAAGTGGTACTTCTGCACAGCAGAGCTGTCCCACAAAAATGTGGCTAGACTGCATTCTTTCTTTTTTTTTTTTTTTGAGACGGAGTCTCGCTCTCTCACCAGGCTGGAGTGCAGTGGCACAATCTCGGCTCACAGCAACATCTGCCTCCTGGGTTCAAGCAATTCTCTTGCCTCAGCCTCCCGATTAGCTGAGACTACCGGTGCATGCCGCCACACCTGGCTAATTTTCTTTTCTTGTATTTTAGTAGAGGTGGGATTTCACCATGTTGCCCAGGCTGGTCTTGAACTCCTGAGCTCAGGCAATCCACCTGCCTCGGCCTCCCAAAGTGCTAGGGTTACAGGCATGAGCCACTGCACCCAGCCTACACTGCTTTCTTAAGTGGGTCGCCAATCATGTTTTCCTCACTGGGTAAGACCTTTCAACAGGGGTTTCCAGCTACCTCCTACACTTGCTTTGGGGCTGGAAACAGGTCTATACCTCCCTTAGATGGAGCTCTTAGAAAAAAGGGCATGCTGCCATTGTTGCTGTTTTACAGTATTCACTGGTGATAATGTCATCAGGTACTGGAAAATCTGAGGTGACTAGAAACTGCAGTGGACACCCAGCATACTGCAGCAGCCCTTCAGAAGAGTGGCCAGACTGTTACATGAGTGCCTGTTCTCATATATTCTCACTGGGCAAGTTCTCCAGGCCTGGGCCAGTAGCCAATCATTGCCAGAGCTATTGAGCCAGTAGCAACTTCGCGACTCCCTAGACAGAGCCTCCAAGAGCAACTGAAAATATTTTTGGCATTGCCTATGCAGCAGAACTGTCCTTGCTACCCTCAGACTAATGAAAAATCCAACACCCTAAGTGCCTTATTCACACCTCAAACAAGCTGTAGTTTACCCAAGGAGAGAGGGCCAGTCCATCCTCCATGGGTCCCACAAACTACCCACTGCTCATTACCAGTGAACCCCTAATTTGGCCAAAAGCACAGATCCTCCATCCTGGTCTGACTGCACTGAGTGATTGCTGGCCTACACGTCTCTGAGATGCAGCAACCAGAAGACAGGCAAAGAGGTGGGGCAGCAACCCAGCTCATGTGGTACCCAGAGGGTTTAGTGCAAGAGCACCTGTAGTAGAGTGTGGCCATTGACGGCCATTTCCATAGGCTCAACTTTCTCCCATAAGAGACTTTAGCCCTAGGGGAACTTTTGGACCTAATTTCTGCAGGATGGTCTTGCAAATCAGAAGAAGCTGATCCAACTGAGCACTCCTTGGTCTGCTGGCCTCTCCCAGGGATCCAGTCTGGCCACAACTGCTTACAGGGCAGTCTCAGGTACCCTAGGAGCCCATACCATAGCATCTGCACTGGTGGGCCATGCCTGACCCATGAAGAGCTCCAGCAAGGCAGCCCCTGTGACTGCACCAGCTCACATGTTTCTTCCCTATACTCCAGCTTCCCTCAAGACCATGGCAACTCCTCATATTACTTTGCTGGCACATGTCTGCAAAGGTGAGTTTGGCTTTGCTTGCCCCACCAGCAAATGGAAATGTGGTATGCCCCTGCCACTCCCAGCAATTGCCATTGTAGATGAAGCTTTGGTGGGTAGAGAGCCAGAAAGCCCCACCCTGGCCTTTGTGGTAAAACTGTGCGGAGAACAGGGTATCCTCCCACACTCTGAACAATCATTCCTTCTTGGGGGGCAGAGAAGGCAACAAAACCTTTACTGGCCAGTATCCTGCCCCAAGCCAACACCACCTTTAGTGAAATAGCACACAGTCTCCAGCAGGTAACCCCCTCTCCCAGCTGCTTTGCTCCTGCCACTGAAGTGAATACCCAAAGACAGGCAGAAACCCCATATCCACTAGCACTCTGCAGCAGCTGTGGCACCTTAGTCCCACAGAGTGGCAGACTCCAAATCACAAGGAGCCAGAGAACACAGTTGGGGCTCAATACAACTCCCCCAGAGTTAGAGTATGCAGACTCTAAGTTGTGAGCTGAGCATTTAGAGTATGCAGCCTCTGAGTTGTGAGCTGAGCATTGCCCCCTCCACCACCCCAAAAAAAAACAAAACAAAAAACAAAAAACAAAAAACTCCCAGGAACAAAGCCTGTTGGCTGAATCCACCTTTTACCACAATCAAATACTCAAGACCATCAAATAGGATCAAAAAAACCAAACCCCATTCAAAGTTCAGCAACTTTAAAGATACGCCCACAAAGATGAGACAAAATCAGTGCAAAAATGTTGAAAACACAAAAAGCCAGAGTGACTTCTTTCATCCAAATGACCAAATTACATTACCAGCAAGGCCTAAGATGACAGAAGCAGAATTCAGAATATGGGTAGAAGCAAACTTCATTGAGCTACAAAGGTAAGTTGCAACCCAATTCAAGGAAGAAAAAATAATTGCAGGAAGTGATGGAAAAAAACAGCCAGTCTAGAGAAAAATATGGCCAACATGATAGAACTGAAAAACACAACACAAAACCTTTATAATGTAATTACAAGTGTTAATAGAAGAATAGGCCAAGCAGAGGGAAGAATCTCAGAGCTTCAAGACTGGCTTTCTGAAATAAGACAGACAAGAACAGTGAAAAAAGTATAAAGAGGAATGAACAAAACCTCCAAGAAATAACAGATTATGTAAATAAACCAAATCTATAATTAAAGAGACTGCTTGAAAGTGATGGAGAGAATGAAAACAACTTGAAATACATATTTCGGGATACCATCCATGAGAATTTCCCCAACCTAGAGAGGCCAACATTCAAAGGCAAGAAATGTGGAGAACCCCAATAATATACCCCACAAGAAGGTCATCCCCAAGATACATAATCATGAGATTCTCCAAGGTCAAAATGAGAGAAAAAAATATGTTAAAGGCAGCTAGAGAGAAAGACCAGGTCACCTCTAAAAAGAAGCTCAGACAACAATGAACCTTGCAGCTGAGATCCCTCAAGTCAAAAGAGATTAATGGCCAATATTCAACTTTCTTAAAAAAAGAATTCTAATCCAGAAGTTCACATCCGGCCAAAGTAAGCTTCAGAAGCAAAAAATAAATATGATCGTATTCAGATAAGCAAATGCTGAGGAAATCTGTTACCACAAGACCTGCCTTAAAAGATCTTCTGAAGAAAGCCCTAAATAAGAAAAAGACTATAAACAGTCACTACAAAAACACACTAAAGTACACAAACCACTGACACGATAAAGCCACCACATAAACAAATGTGCAAAATAGCCAGCTAAGATGATCATGACAGAATCAAATCCACACATATGAATACAAACCTTAAATGTACATGGGTTAAATGCCCAAATTAAAAAACAGAGTGGCAAATAAAGAACCAAGATCTAATGGTATGCTGTAATTGAGATACCCATTTCAAATAAGCTCAAAATAAAGGGAAAAGTCTACCAAGCAAATAGAAAACAGTAAAAAAGCAAGGATTACAATCCTAGTTTCTGACAAAACAGACTTTAAATCAACAGATTTTTTTAAAAAGACAAAAAATGGCATTACATAATAGTAAAGGGCTATATACGCACCCAACACAAAAGCACCCAGTTATGAAGCAAGTTCTTAGAGACCCTCTAAGATGTTATTAAATGTTCTTCAAGTCATTACCTTTATACTACATTTGTTCAGTAGTAAGTCTCTGATGTTGAACACAATATGACGACTTGTTAAAGGCTTTTCCACATTTTTAACACTTGCGGAGCTTCTCTCTAGTATGAATTGTCTTATGTCTAATGACGTGTGAGAACGAGCTCAATACTTTGCCACATTCTTCACATTTGTAGGGTTTCTCGCCAGGGTGAATTCTCTTATGATTAGTAAAGTCTGAGAGCCACATAAAGGTTTTGCCACATTCCTCGCATTTGTAAGGTCCCTCTTCCATATGAATTCTCTTGTGGTTAATAAGGATTGAGGAGTAGGTAAAGGCCTTGGCACATTCTTCATGGATGTAGGGTGTCTCTCCAGTATGAATTCTCTTATGTTTTCTAAGGGCCGAGATCCACATAAAACCTTTTCCACATTCATTACATTTGTAGGGTTTCTCTCCAATATGAATTATCTTATGTTTAGCAAGGTCTCAGAACCACCTATAGCCTTTGTTACATTCTTCAGATTTGTAGGGATTCTCTCCAGGGTGAATTCTCTTTTGATTAGTCAGGTCTGAGAAACACAGGTTTTGCCACATTCTTCACATTTGTAAGGTCTCTCTTCCATATGAATTCTCTTGTGGCTAGTAAGGGTTGAGGAGCGGATAAAGGCTTTGCCACATTCTTCACAAATGTAGGGTTTCTCTCC
The DNA here is from genome assembly GCF_029281585.2 of Gorilla gorilla gorilla. Classification (NCBI taxonomy): domain Eukaryota; kingdom Metazoa; phylum Chordata; class Mammalia; order Primates; family Hominidae; genus Gorilla; species Gorilla gorilla. Next base: position 73,541,556 of record NC_073230.2, on the reverse strand, counting down.
AGTATGAATTCTCTTGTGTTTACTAAGGGCGAAGATCCACGTAAAAGCTTTTCCACATTCATTACATTTGTAAGGTTTATCTCCAGTATGAATTACCTTATGTTTAGTAAGGTCTGAGAACCACCTAAAGGCTTTGCCACATTCTTTGCACTTGTAGGTCTGTCTCCAGTATGACTTCTCTTGTGTTTAATAAGGCTTGAGGAGCAGGTAAAGGTTTTGCCACATTGTTCACATTTGTAGGGCTTCTCTCCAGTGTGAATTCTCTTATGATTAGTCAGGTCTGGGAACCACTTAAAGGTTTTGCCACATTCTTCACATTTGTAAGGTCTCACTTCCATATGAATTCTCTTGTGTTTAATAAGGTTTGAGGAGCAGGTAAAGCTTTTGCCACATTCTTCACATTTGTAGGGTTTCTCTCCAGTGTGAATTCTCTTATGATTAGTCAGGTCTGAGAACCACTTAAAGGTTTTGCCACATTCTTCACATTTGTAAGGTCTCAATTCCATATGAATTCTCTTGTGGCTAATAAGGGTTGAGGAGTAGGTAAAGGCTTTGCCACATTCTTCACAAATGTAGGGTTTCTCTCCAGTATGAATTCTGTTATGTTGACTAACGGCCGAGATCCACATAAAAGCTTTTCCACATTCATTACATTTGTAGGGTTTCTCTCCAGTATGAATTCTCTTATGTTTAGTAAGGTCTGAGCAACACCTAAAGGCTTTGTGACATTCTTTACATTTGTAGGGTTTCTCTCCAGTATGAATTCTCTTATGTTTAGTAAGGTCTGAGCAACACCTAAAGGCTTTGTGACATTCTTCGCATTTGTAGGGTCTGTCTCCAGTATGATTTCTCTTGTGTTTAGTAAGGGCTGAGGAACAGGTAAACGTTTTGCCACATTCTTCACATTTGTAGGGTTTCTTTCCAGTATGAACTCTATTATGTTCAGTAAGGTTTGAGAACTTTTTACAGGCTTTGCCACATTCTTCACATTTGTAACTTCTATCTGCAGTATGAATTCTCTTCTGTATGGTAAAATCTGACAACCTACAGTCTTTGCCACATTCTTCATATTTGTAGCATTTCTCTCTGCTAAAAATTTTCTTATGTTCAGTGAAGACTGAGCACAACCCAAAAGCTTTGCCACATTTATTATATTGACAGATTTTGCTATGGGTACTTGACAAACATTGATGAATGCCATTATAACTGCTTTTCTGCCCCTTGCAATTACCCACACGTTGGTAGTCTTTCTTTAAACGTAAAGTATTAAGGTCACAGCTTCCAGATTTTCTCAGAATCACTTTTTGAAATGAATCGTTTATGTCGTGCTCCAGCAATATCTCTGCAGTAAAATGCAAAGAGCCAGCTGAAAAAAAAAAAAAAAAGAACCACAAAATTTCTCCCTCATCAGACTTAGGTGAATACACTTTACAAATATATAATTATACAAAGCACATTAACAAGGTGACATAATAAAATACCACAGGCTCTACTTCCTTTATAGACATATAAGCTTAACAGAAATATACTGACCAAAATGCCTTTGTGAGAAGTGTAAGAACCAGTTAAGCATTTGCAGCACCTCGTGAGAAAAATGCCAAGAACCACATAGAAGTGTAATAAAAGTATTTCATATTTACCCACCACAGCCACTCTTCATCCCATGATGACTTTAAATATAGACTCCCAATTCCTGTCTTCCCCCTCCAAAAATAAATAAAACAGTGGTACATGTGTTCATGTTTCTGGCTTTTTGAGACCTTACCAAAAACTAATTTCTGTATTCCATGACAGTGTTGAAAATAAAGGTGGTATACTTTGACAGTTTCAGACAGCAGAGACACTTCAGTATCATAGACAGAGAATGGGTATAGCAAGTGACTACAGGCAGAAGATCAAAGAAGTAAAGAAATAGAAACTGGAACAGAATTGCAAACCACCTAGAACTCTCTACTCAACAATACTAGAGCACACATTCTTCTCAAGTACATATGGCACATTCTCAGAAGAGACCATACAACACATAAAAGAAGTCTCCATAATTTTTTTTTTTGAGACACAGTCTCTCTCTGTCGCCCAGACTGGAGTGCAGTGGTGCAATCCAACCTCCATCTCCAGGGTTCAGACGATTCTCCTGCCTCAGCCTCCGGAGTAGCTAAGATTACAGGCATGCCTCACCTGGCTAATTTTGTATGTTTACTAGAGATGGGGTTTCACCGTGTTGGCCAGGCTAATCTTGAACTTCTGACCTTGGGTGATCCGCCCGCCTGGACCACTCAAAATGCAGGGAATACAGGTGTGAGCCACCACGCCTGACCCTTGTAGTTTTTACAATTAAGAATAAAACAATCATTGACTAATAACCAAAAAATAAAAAAGTAAATATACAAGTCATAAAACAGGAGTAATATTTTACACAGGCAAACAAACACATAAATAATTATAATGGCAATATACATATGACTGATTCATATCTGACTTCTGTCCGAATATTGTTTTAATGTGTACAGAGTTGAATATTGGCATAAAAAATTATACACAAATAAAAACTAAAAGCACAATTAATTAATGTGACATAGCCAACTAAAACATGAGCCACTAAAATATAAAATAGTGAAACAAAATTTAACAAAAAAATTAACCAAAAAATATTGAATCAACATAGTGTACTACTAAAAAATAATTATTCTAGATAGCCATGCATTTTAAATGTGACTGCACATTTATAAAGAGCACATATTTTGGTATTTTTGTTCAATTTCAACTTTTCCTACATGTTCAGAGGCTACATGTCTAGGTCTGTTACATTGGTATATTATGTACTGCGAAGTTTTGGGATATTGCTACTACTACTCAGGTAGACGGCACAGTACCCCATAGGTAGCTTTTCAGGCCTTGTCTCTTTCCTCCCTTCCTCCGCTAGTGGTCCCCAGCATCTATTGTTTCCATCTTTATATCCATGTATACCCAATATTTAGCTCTCACTTGTAAGTAAGAACATGTAGTATTTGGCTTTCTGTTTTTGCATTAATTTACTTAAGATAATGGCTTTCAGCTGCATCAGTGTTGCTACAAAGAGCATAATTTTTTTTTGGCTGTGTACTATTTCATAGTGTATAGGCACCACATATTCTTTATCCAATCCACCACTGATAGGCAACTAGATTGATTTCAGGTTGTTGCTATTGAAGACAACAAAGTTTGAATCACTAGTATATAGTGAAAGCAATAACATTTTATAGAAAATGCATTATAATCATTTATAAAAAGCTTTGATGAGAAAATATGATGAAATAGGCACTTAAATAATACTGGACATATTTATTATGTCATTAATATATAGCTACTATTTTTGCACAAAATGTAAAGGCAATAAGGTGACCTTTGGAAGCAAAGCATTATATTACTAAATAATATAAACAATATAAATACAGTACAATATGATATAAAATAAAATGAACAATTAGAAATAAATTTATACAATTATGTAGACAAAGTCTGAGAAAAGTTGATGAAAATGCTGATAACATTTTGTATGCAGTAAACTTAGACATATAAATCAAAGATTTTAATATATGGTGTGCCTATTAATTATCTAATTCACTTTTTATATAACATATACATTTGAGCACATTAGCTCAGAACCCGTGAAATTACAGGCATAGTTGGTATACAGCAAATCAGAAAGAAAAAAATATATATAGGACACAGCCCTAGTAATCTTCATAGTAAAGAAGATAAAATTTAAAAATAATGGTTATTAAGAAAGAGGTAACAATTTCGAGTTTATTATATGCTGGACAGTGTCCTATGGTATTAGTGTTTTTATGCATTCTGTGAGCTGAGTAGATCAAATCAACTATGCCACAGTACCGGCATTTGTCATACAGCATTTAAATTTCTAAGCTTAGTTCCTACTAAAATAAAGATACTTTCGAAGTGAAACAGATGTTTAGATTTTCTTGTACTTAATCAGATGCTTTGTACTCTGATAAAAGTTATCACTTTCATTTTCTGTATGATCAGTTGACTGGAAATTATAAAGCAGAAAACATATGACATCTGTCCCTGGCCTCTCTCAAATCTCTTGACCAAATCTCAATGTCTCCCCTACTCCTCTCACAGATGTCTAACATAAGGCACAAACAGATTTTTAAAAACAGCTTAACATAGTGGTCTCCAAAAATCTGCACAAATTTTCCAAATCCCTCAAAGCAACAGAAGAGCAGTTACATTATTTAGATCCTCACAGCAAAAATATGAGTTTGTCTCTCACTGTGAAGGCACCAGCAGATTATTAAATAAACTGAAGATTTAGATAATTCAAAAGCCTAATAAGTATGCATCAAAAAATTTTCTTCCATGACAGTAAGAGGTTTTTCAAGAATCAGTTCCATTGGAGAACAGCTTCCCAATCCACAATTTAAACTCTTGTTTTCTCCTTCGCCTTTGGACATTTCACATGTGTTATCTGCCAAATCATTCTGAGTGTAAACTATTCTTTCCACTCTTTTCACACTCCAGTAATATTTTCTATGATGCAGAAGGTAACCAGGTCTAGCTTAAAGACTTTCCAACACAACCTTTCTTTCCCTCAACACCAATTGGGCTAAGTAAAGCACAATCAACTCCCAGTACTACCCTCAGGAGAGATCTAGAACAGTGGGTCTGTTTAAAGTTATGAAATTATAGGAGACTGTCCAATTAATAGAGTCTGTCTCCCTTAATATGAAAATGATGGAGTAATGAGAATTATAGTTTGTATGTGCTAGAAGAAAGGTGAATGCTTGTTACAATACTAGAGGAATTGCAATGCCACAGTCAACTAGGAAAGCAAAAGATTATAGAATCTGAAAAGAAAATGAGGAAAAGTCTCTTTATCTTAGAAATTACACACAAAAATCCAAAGACAACTGAGAACATGTTTGTGAAGCACTGAAAATCTATAGCCCGGCCCATTGCTATAGCCAGTCTTTAAGCAAGTCTTTAAATATTAGATTAGATGGCTGTTTTTAAGTTTCCAAATTTCAAAAAAGGATGACATGACATAAAAAAGACAGAAAACATACCCCACTTAAAGAAATAAATTTCCAAAACTCAATCCTTAAGAAAAGAAGATCTTTGCATTATCTGACAAAGATGTCAAAATAATGATACTAAGTATGCTCAATAACTCAAAAATAGAACAAAGAAAAAAAAGAGCCCAGTAGAAATTGTGGAACAGAAAAATAATTGTTGAAAAACTTTGTAGAGTCACAATAGAATAATTGACCAGAAAACAAAAATCAGAAAACTAAAGACATGTTACTTATAAATATTGAGTCATGAAAAAAAACACACACACACAAAATTGAAAAACATCAACATGGAATATGTAACTTATTAGATACCATTAAGGAGACCAATATATTCATGAAAGCAGTCTTTGAAGAAGAATGCAGGGGAAAAGTCATAGAGAGGTTATTTAAAGAAAAAAAGGGCCTAAGAACTTCCCAAATTTCAAGGTGATGAAAAAAAAAATGCTACCAATCAAGGATACTTAATCTGGGAGAAATTTACTTTAAAAAATAAGAAAAAAATAAAGACTTTCTAATATGAACAAAAGGTAAGGGTGTTCATTACCCCTAGAACAGTCTTATAAGAAATAGACAGACTTGGTGGTTCACACCTGTAATCCTAGCAACTTTGTAGGGTGAGGCAGAAGAAGAATCATTTTAGGCCAGGAGTTTGAGACCAGCCTGGGTGATACGGTGAGACCCCTTATCAAAGAAGAGACCTTTATCATAATTTTGTTTTTCAGGGAGAGGGTTTTAAAACCTGCTAGAGCTAAAGATTGATTGGAGTCATTTTGAAAAGGCAGGCCCTCATTCAGGCGGCAAACTTGAAAACGCTTGGTCTTAGCTACAGACCAAGAAACGGTTCACCTATTTTGACCCACTTAAAATTCTGCAGTGACTCTATAACTATCTCTGGCTCCTTCCAGCCATAGTCAAGGAGTGGTTCTGCACATCCAGAGACCCAAAGAAAGATGCCTATTTGTGGTTACAGCAGTAGGTCTGCAGACCTTGGCCTTTACTGTGCTCTCTGAAACAGTTCAGTGACTCAGTTTCAGCACCGATAGTCACAGTTCGTGGCCAGTTCTGCCAATCTAGGTACCCAGAGAGTGACCTGAGGAAATCCTGCCACATACTCAGTAAGAAACACACATCAGGCACACCATATGCCAAACCTACTGCAGAACTCTGCCCTAGTGCTAGCCCTACAGATCAAAGTCCTAAAGGCAATTCAGTCTGCCAAGAAATAAGACAGGATTAACAACTACCCAGGCTCCTGGTAACAAACTCACTAAAGGCAAACTCCACAACAGACCAAGAAGCAGCCATGTGACCCACGTATAACCCCTCTCCACTGCATACCCAAGAAGATTCTATCAGCTAATTGACCCAAGAGAAGATTTGTACATGCTGAAATCAGTCTATAAAATTGGAAAATTTAGATTCAATAAATCCCCTATTAAAATTTTAGTACAATTTTTCGAAGTAATAGAAAATTCAATCTTAAAATTTATATGTAATTACAAGAAACTTTAAATAGCCAAAGCAGTTTTGAGAATTAAAAACAAAGCTAGGGGCATTATACTTTCTAATTTTAAACTACATTTGAAGGCTATTGTAATAAAAACAGGATGCTCTGTGGATAAAAATGCACACCGATATCAGTGGAGCAGAATGGAGAGCCCAGAAACAAATCATGTAAGATCAACTCATCTTTGACACTGAGCCACAGAGAACACACAGTGCAGAAAGTACAGTCTCTTCCATGCTTGAGGCTGGGAAAAGGGAATACCCAGAAGTAAAAGAATAAAATTAGACCACTTTTCTTACACTGTATTTAAAATTAACTAAATATAAAATAAGGACTCTAATGTATGACAAAATTCTTAATAATCTTAAAAGAAAACATTTTAAAACCTTAATATTGGTTTTGAAAATGAATTTTGGGATACAACAGAAAAGTACAGCAATGAAAGCAAATATAATCAAACTAAAACGCTTCTGCATAACCAAGAAAAAATAGAATAAGAAAACCATATCTGATAAGTGGTTAGTATCAAAAACACATAAGAAACATAAGAAACTCATATAAATAAAAGGCAACTATAATGATAATAGCAGTAATAATAACAAGATTTAAAAATAAGTCAAGGACTAAATAAATGTTAATTAATGAAAACATATAGTTGGGCAACAGGTATGTAGAACGGTGCTCAATGTCACCAATCTGGCAGATGCAAATTAAATTCATGGTGAGATATTACTTTATACCTGTTAGGATTGCCAACACCAAAAAGAAGATTTATGACAAGTGTTGACAAGAATATATTAAAGAAAAAAAATGATGTACATTCTTGGTGATGTGTAATTTCTTAGAGACATTATGAAAACCAGTATGAAGGTTCTTTAAAAAAATTTTTAATAGTACTATTGTACAATTTAGCTATCTCGTTTCTGCATATACAATAAATTTACTATCTCAAAGAAATACCTGCACCTCCATGTTCATTGAAGCATTTTTCACAATTGTCAAGATACAAAAGCAATCTAAAGTGTTTGTGGAAACTGACTGCACACACAAAAAAAACATGGCATATATACAAAATAGAATATTATTTAGCCATAAAAAATAATAAAACCCTGACATTCTACAACATGGGTGGACCTAGATGACGTTATGCCAAGTGAAACATCACAGAAACAGAAAGACAAATACTGTATGATCTCACCTCTATGGAGAATATAATAAGGTTGGACTCCTAGAAGAAGAGAGTATAGAGGTGAGTGCTAGGCCCTAGAGGTGGGGAAAGTGGGATATGTTGTTCAAATGGTACAAATTTTCAGTGAAAAGACATAAGTTATGGTAACCTAAGGTACAGCTTTATGATTATAGAAAGTAATACTGTTAGGTATGCTGAATATTTGCTGAGAGATCTTAATTGTTCTCACTACAAAAAAGGTAAGTATGTAAGGTTATAAATTTGTTCATTAATTTGATTGTATTAATCATTTCATTATGTATACAGATATAAAATCAATACATTATATATAATATATAGATATTCAATTATTATTTGTGAAAAAATTGACGTTACTGGTATTATATGTCTCTGTCATACACATTCATATATACACATGTTTATATACATACATATGAATGACAGTCACAGTAAGCTTTATACTAAATAAAATCACAAAATGATGTCATTTAAAATAAAGATTGGGAGTTTAATATGTACTCAACAATGTTGCAAGCTCCCCAATGACACAGTATATTTAATAAATGTATGAAGTAGATACACTGAACTATATTACAGTTGAGGAATTTGGCCACATTTGCCAACATTTGTTTATATGAAAAGAATAACATTTGAAGTAATACTATTTTAGAGTTTGTTTCATTTAGGGAGATGCTTAGTGTTTTAATATAATTACTGAGTATAAATTTCTGTAAAATCACACTTGAAGCCTCCATAGAATAGAAAATTATAAACCAGGAAGCACACATCTTTTTGTGGTGTTCCTGGGATTTCTGATCCAAATTGCAATATCACCAAAACTTCTACATTTAGACATTATCCAAAAACAGAACTTAAAAAAATGGTTTAATATAGTTTCTCAAAAATAGATACTGCTGTTTCCCCCAAGCAATGGAAAAGCAGTCAAATCACACATTTTCTTTTAAGGCATGAAAAAGACTTTATCACTGTAAACTCAAAAAACCCACAAAAAACAAAAAAAAACAACAGCAGCAACAACAACACACATTACTGAAGGGGATGTACAGTGCTTAGAAAATTCACAAGAATGGGACAAAAAATTCCCCTATGTTAAAGCAAGAGAAAGAAATGAAGGCTTCTCAGAAACGATTTCCACTGGAGCAGAGCTTCTGGAAGCATGTTTCAAGGTCTGGCTTCCTCCTTGACATTGGGAACCGTCATTTATGTCATTTGCTTCACTCACTCCCACCTACCTGGGTGTTTGGCTACTGTCTTCTGTCTCCTCGCATTCCAGGGCTCTTTTCTTTGCTCCAGATAGGTAATCAAGTCTGGCTTAAAGATAGCAAGACCTGTTTTATTAGAAAAAAATAACATGACTCTTGCTAGGATAATCTGATTACCAATCTAGTACTATGCTCAGTAGAGAAGAGAGAACATTATAGAAGACTCTAGAAAATTAATTCCATCTACTGTTTTGTAACAGAAACTTCAGAATATTTAGAAAGTAAATTTGTGGGTTATTAGCTCTATTACCCAGTAATATTGCATCAAAAATCAGTTGTGAAAATTGCATTTTTAGGAGTGGGTAACAATATTTTATGCTATCAAATTTCTGACATTACCATAATTTAGACTGAAATATACAGATGAGCTCAAAAAAGGGAAAGATTAATGTTAAGATGAAACATCTTAAAGATTATATTTACTACCTAAACAGATACCCAATTTTTTCTTTTTGAAGCAGGATTCTGAAACTCATTTATGCAAAGCAGAACTTCAAAAAAAAAAAAGAGGAAATAAAATATTTAATGTAGAATATGAGTTGTATATTGAAGTTATTCTCACCCAAGGAGAACAGGTTTCCGTAGTTCTCTAACATCACATCCCTATACAAACGCTGCTGAGCAGAGTCCAGGCATTCCCACTCTTCTGGGGAGAATTCTACAGCCACATCCCTGAATGTCAGCACTCGCTGAAAAACAAAACATATTTACCAAGTGACCAAAGAATTCTTGATTTGACATCAGGTAAAATGAGAGTAAAGAGAGCTGGTTCTGACTTATTTGAGTTACTAGAGTTATCCAATAGGATACTTTCTAGCACAGAAATATTCTCTAATGTATTTTTAACTCTGAGAAAAAATGGCATAAGATCACGAAACCAGTGTATATACAATACTTTTCTTGATGATACAGTATAAAATGAAGGACATTAACACAGGCATGTACATTACTTAATGCTATATTTACATAATACAAGATGAGCTGTCTATACTTCCCACATGGAAACTTCATGGTGAGTTAAAAGCATACTTCTCAAATCTTATTGTGCATAGCAATAAACAGGAGATCTTGTTAAAAAGCAGATTTTGACTCTGAAGATCTAGGGTAAAGCTTGAGTTTTTGAATTGATAAGAAGTTTGCCAGTGGTATCATTGCTTCTGGCCCAAGGAGAATATTTTGTCAAAAATTCAGTAAGTGGCACAGCCTAGGTTTTTAGTTTATTTGACCAGTAAAGAAAGATGAGAGCCTTCACTTTCCATAGGAAGCGATATGCAAAGAGAAGGTAAGAAGAAAGAAGAGCTGTCAGATTAAATGTGGCTTAATCTTGTTTTTGCACATCACTTGATAAAACTCCTCAAAGTACCCATTAAAAATAAAGAGTACAATAATTAACTCTAGAGTGAAAAAAGAGTCAGAGAGCATTTTTACCAAGTAAATAAATGAAGATCAACTATATTAAAAGAAGTTTGTATCCGGTGCTGATTAACAAAGGATACGACACTACTGTGCTATGATTAACATTAACACAAAAAAGGGTCAACTTAATCTGAGCCTAGTCATGAAGAAACATCAGTTTTAAGCAAAATTTAAGCTACAAATATCTCTCATGTTCTGTAATCTCTAATGGTGTATATAAATAAGTCTTTCTCTTTTTTAGTTAAACTTTTTTTTAAAAGCTTTAAGTTCTGGGATACATGTGCAGAACACGTGGGTTTGTTACATAGGTATACATGTGTCAAGGTGGTTTGCTGCACCTATCAACCTGTCGTCGAGGTTTTAAGCTCCACATGTGTTAGGTATTTGTCCTAATGCTCTCCCTCCCCTTGCCCCCAATCCCCTGACAGGTCTCAGTGTGAGATGTTCCCCTCCCTGTGTCTACGTGTTCTCATTGTTCGACTCCCACTTATGAGTGAGAACATGCGGTGTTTGGTTTTCTGTTCCTGTGTTAGTTTGCTGAGAATGATGGTTTCCAGATTCATCCATATCCCAGCAAAGAACATGAACTCATTCTTTTTTATGGCTGCATAGTATTCCATGGTGTTTATGTGCCACATTTTCTTTATCCAGTCTATCACTGATGGGCATTTGGGTTGGTTCCATGTCTTTGCTATTGTAAATGGTGCTGCAATAAACATACATGTGCATGTGCCTTTATAGTAGAATAATTTATAATCCTTTGGGTATATACCCAGTTATGGGATTGCTGGGTCAATATTTCTGGTTCTATACCCTTGAGGAATTGCCACACTGTCCTCCACAATGGTTGAACTAATTTACACTCCCAAGAACAGTGTAAAAGTGTTCCTATATCTCCACATCCTCACCATCATGTTTTCTGACATTTTAATAATCACCATTCTAACTGACATGAGATACTATCTCATTGTGGTTTTGATTTACATTTCTCTAATGATCAGTGATGATGAGTTTTTTTTCATGTTTGTTGGCTGCATAAATGTCTTCTTTTGAAAAGTGACTGTTTGTATCCTTTGCCCACTTTTTGATGGGGTTGTTTTCTTCTGGTAAATTTGTTTAAGTTCCTTGCAGATTCTGGATATTAGCCTTTTGTCAGATGGATAGATTGCAAAAATTTTCTCTCATTCTGTTTGTTTAGTTTTTTCTGGTAAATTCGTTTGTTTCTTATAGATTCTGGATATTAGCCCTTTGTCAGATGGATAGATTGCAAAATTTTTCTCCCATTCTATAGGCTGCCTGTTCACTCTGAGGATAGTTTCTTTTGCAGTGCAGAAGCTCTTTAGTTGAATTAGATCCCATTTGTCAATTTTGGCTTTTGTTGTTATTGCTTTTGGTGTTTTAGTCATGAAGTCTTTGCCCAAGACTATGTCCTGAATAGTACTGCCTCAGTTTTCTTCTAGGGTTTTTATGGTTTTAGGTTTTACCTGTAAGTCTTTAATCCATCTTGATTTAATTTTTGTGTAAGGTGTAAGGAAGCGGTCCAGTTTCTGTTTTCTGCATATGGCGAGACAGTTTTCCCAGCACCATTTATTACCTAGGGAATCCTTTCCTCATTGCTTGTTTTTGTCAGGTTTATCGAAGATCAGATGGCTGCAGATATGCGGTATTATTTCTGAAGCCTCTGTTCTGTTCCATTGGTCTATATATCTGTTTTGGTACCAGTACTATGCTGTTTTGGTTACTGTAGCCTTGTAGAATAGTTTGAAGTCAGGTAGCATGATGCCTCCAGCTTTGTTCTTTTCGCTTAGGATTGTGTTGGCTATATGCACTTTTTTGGTTCCATATAAAATTTAAAGTAGTTTTTTCTAATTCTGCAAAGAAAGTTAATGGTAACTTGATGGGAATAGCATTGAATCTATAAATCACTTTGGACAGTATGGCCATTTTCATGATACTGATTCTTCCTATCCATGAGCATGAATTTTTTTTTTTCAATTTGTTTGTGTCCTCTCTTATTTCCTTGCTTTAGCATCCTAGAGAGGAAGTCTCTTCTAATTATTTTTTATTCAGAACTTTCTGACTTATCCTGGGCAATAAAGACCATTCTCATTAAATGTGCATTTTTATAAGCAGTTTTGCACAGATTTAATGGAAGCTAAACAGTACATGGTCTCCTTCTTCAGTGATAACCAAGGACCTGATCCAATCTCAAACAGGAATCTTGGGCATCCACACCTTTCCATGTTCAACAGCCACAAAAGGAACATTTGTAATGCTGCAGGTTATAAATTCATGGTGACAATTTTTTCACGGCTTATTAAAAGCTACGATGTGGAAAATAAAGAGAAGGCTCTGGTACACAAGAAAGAAGTATTTCTCAGAGCCCCTTGACTATCAGGAGAATAAAAAGTGGAAAAGGAGTTAAACTGATTAGGCAAGAACATCACAAGTGGAGAAGTTAACATTTGCAAGTTCTACACACGTGATATTTCAGAAGAAAAAGTGGACACAGTCTCTGACTTCAGACACATTCACCTCAGAATAAGCCATTTCTTTATTTTTCTTCTCCTCCTCTGTGATCCCTTCCAGGTGTGATTATCTGCACAAATTAAACCTGTTTCTTGAGAATATGCCTTTGAAGCATGAGCAAAACTCCTTCCCTTGAAATCACCACACTCACAGGCAGAAGGTCCTAGAATTGCAGATAAAGTCTGCCTTTGTTTGTCTTTTATCACAGGGGAGGTTTGGAACCAGTAAACTCCTAAATAAAAACCAAAATGTGAGTTTCCCCTTTCCAACACTCAGTTGCCCTTCTCTGCCACAGCTGCCAGAAATTTCTACTGCAGCAATGAGAATATGGACCGCAGCGACCTGCCCCTACCAAACCTAAGCAGAGCAGTCTCTATGATCTTTATCTGGGACTAAAACTAAACTCACCTCTCGTGAAAGTATCTGAAAGCGCTCGTGGTTGACCCTGGGCTCACCTTAGCCTCACATGTGGCACTTAATTCAAACAACATGGCTGCAGGGGGGAAGTGGAGCAAGATGACTAAATAGCACCCTCCAGCAACCATCCCCCAGATAAAACACCAAGTAGAATGACTATCCAAATAAGAAGCAACTTCATAAGAACCAAAACTCCGGGGAGCGATCACAGGACCTAGTTTTAGCATCACATGAAAGAGGCACTGAAGAGGGTAACAAAGCTGTTAATTGCCAATAGCAGCCCTCCTCCATTCCCTGGAAATGCACCTTGGCAGAGACAGAAAATCCATGGGCTTACAAAAGGGAGAGTGCAGTAACTGTGAGACTTAGCAGTAAAACTCAGTGCTGCCTGTCACAGCAGAAAGCAACATGGGGCAGAATTCAGCCAGAGCCTGCAGAGGGAGCACTCAGACTAGCCATAGTCAGAGAGGAAGTGTCCGTTTCAGTAATCAAAACTTTAGTTTCAGGTAGCCGCATCACATGGGCTAAAGCACTCTGGGGTTCTAAATAAACTTAAAAGGTAAGCCACTGGGACTGCAATTTCTGGGCAAATCCTGGTGCTTTGTGAGATGCCAGCTGGGATGGCCAAGAAAGTGCCTGCATCATCCTTACCCCAGACACAGGCAGTGCAGTTCACAGCTCCAGGAGAAAATCTTTCTTTCTACTTGAGGAAAGGGGAGACAAGAGTAAAGAAGACTTTGTCCCGCAGCTTGGACATCATCTCAGCCACAGTAGAATACAACATCAGAAAAAGCCCTGAGGCCCCCTTTCTAGGACTTAGTTCCTGGGTGACAGTTCTAGACATACCCTGGGCCAGAAGAGAACACACTGCCTTGAAGGGAAGGTACCAGTTCTGGCAGGATTCATCACCTTTGACCTTGAATAAACATCAGCAGTAACCAAGTAGTACTTCTTGCAGCCCTTGGGGGTTGAGACCTAGTGCAGTGCAATCCAAGCTGTGGCAGCCATGTGGAGAGACTGCTGCTTGAGGAAAAGAGAGGGAAGTGTAAAAGAGACTTTGTCTTGAAGCTTGATTACCAGCTCAGTCATAGTGAGGTAGCAGTAACAAGATAGCTCCTGAGGTCACTGATTTCAGGCCTTGGCTCCTGGATGACATTTCTGGAACCACCCTGAGCCAGAGAAGAACCCACTGCCCTGAAGCAAAAGAAGCAGGCCCAGCAGAGTTCACCACAAGCTGACGTAAGATCCCTTGGGTCCTCACTGGATATCAGCAGTAGCCTGGAAGTACTTACTGTGGGCTCTGGGTGGTGGTGACAATGGGGAGTGGCTTCTTATGCTTGAGAAAGGAGAGAAAAGAGTAGGAAGGATATTGTCTCATGGCTTCGGTGCCAGCTAAGCCACAGCAGAATAGGGCACCAAGTAGATTCCTAAGGCTTCTGACTCCATGTTCTTCCTACCAAATTGCATTTTGCTACCCCCAGCCCAGGGTGGGTAAGAGCTCACTGCCCTGAAGGAAAGGAAATGAGCCTGGCTTGATCCACCACCTACTGACTGAAGAGAACTTGGTTCTTGAGTGAACATCAGTAGTAGCTAGGTCACTGTGGGCCTTATGTGAGAGCCAGTCCTGTGCTGGCTTTGGGTATGACTTAGTGTAGTCCTAGTGATGGTGGCCACAGGGGTGCTAGTGTTACACCAGCCTCAGCTCCAGGCAGCACAGCATGGAGAGAGAGAGAAATTCCATTTATTTGGCAGAATGTAAAAAAATAGAAAAAGAGTCTGCCTGGTAACCCAGAGACTCTCTTGGATCTTACCTATGACCACCAAAGTGGTACCTCTACAAGTCTGCAAGCATCACAGTGTTATTCAGGTTGGGGTGTCCCCTAATGCAGATATGACTGCAATGATCAAAGGCTTAGATTACAACACTCGATTCCCTTTGAATACTTGGAAAGCCTTTCTAAGGACAGGTATTAAAAAGCCCAGAATGCAAAAACTAAAATAAATACCTAACTCATTAATGCCCAGACATCAATGAACATCCACAAAATTTAAGACTATTCAGGAAAACGCAACCTCCTAAAACTAAATAAGGCACTAGTGTGCAAATCCTGAGAGACAGAGATATGTAACCTTTCAGACAGGAAATTCAAAACAGCTGTTTTGAAAAAGCTCAGCAAAATTCAAAATAACAACAAAAAAATAAGAAATTCAGAATCTGATCCAATAAACTTAATAAATTGATTAAAATCATTTTGAAGAATCAGGCAAAAATTCTGGTGCTGAAAATTCAAATGACATTGAAGAGTGCATCAGAGTCTCTCAACAGCAGAATTGATCAAGCAGAAGAAAGAATTAGTGAATTTGAACACAGGCTATTTGAAAAGATACAGTCAGATGAGACAAAAAAAAAAAAAATAGCCTCAAGAGGGCAATTCTAAAAGTTATGGCCTTCAAGAGGAGGTAGAGAAAAAGTTCTGGGTAGAAAGTTTATTCAAAGGGATGAGAACTTCATATATATATATATATATATATTCAAGTACAAGAAGGTTATAGAATGCCAAGTACAATTCACTTAAATATGACCACCTGAAGGTCTTTAATAATAAAACTCTCAAAGGTCAAAGATAAAGGTTTCTAAAAGCAGCAAGAGAAAAGAAACAACATTCAAACAAGCACCAATATGTTTGACCGTGGACTCTTCAGTGGAAATCTTACAGTCAAGGAGATGGTGACATGACATACTTAATGTACTGAAGGAAAAAACTTTTATCCTAGAATAATACATCCAGCAAAAATATCATTCAACCATTAAAAAAACTAACAAGCTGAGAGATTTTATTAACACCCCCAGACCTGTCCTACAAAAATGCTAAAGGCAGTTCTTCAATCTAAAAGAATAGAACATTAATGAGCAATAAGAAAACATGTGGGACAAAACTCACTGGTAATATGAAGCACACAGACAAACACAACATTTTCTAGCACTGTAAATATGGTATGTAAACTATTCATATTTTGAGAAGACTAAAAGATTAGTCCATACTTATAATTATTAAAAATAATAACTCTTTCTCTACCTCCTTAAGGCCATAACTCTTATATTTCTACTTTTGAGGCTTAGTTATTCAAAATACTAACTACACAAGTTTAAGACATAGACAGCATAATAAGATATAAATAGAAATGACAAAATGTTAAAAAGTTGGGAGATAAAGTAAAGCTGTATTTTTTATTAGTTTTCTCTTTGCTTGTTTGTTCATTTTTATAAGTGTTAAGTTGCCATCAGTTTAAAATAATGGGTTATAAGATGTTATTTGCAAGCCTCATGGTAACCTCAAATAAAAAAACTTATAATAGACACACATACATAAAATCAAAAAATAAAAAATAAAACACACCACTAGATAAATCATCTTTACTAAAAGAAAGACAGGATGAATGGGAGAGAGAAAAGGAGAGAAAAAGAGAGAGAAGATACTACAAAACAAGAAATCAGATAACAGAATGGCAGATGTGTCTTTATTTATTAATAATAACACTGAATGTAAATTAAGTTAACTCCTCAATCAAAAGACACAGATGGGGCAAATGGGTAAAAATAAAAACAAGACCCAACAATCTGTTTCCTACAAGATACACACTTCACCTATAAAGACACAGAAAGACTGAAAATAAAGGGATAGAAAAAGATACTCCATGCAAATGGAAACAAAAAAAAAAAGAGCAGGGATAGCTGTACTTATATTAAACAAAACAGATTTCAAGAAAAAAAAAACTATAAAAAGAGAAAACAAAAGTTATTATATTATAAAAAAGTGGTCAATTCAGCAAGAGAATATAACAATTGCAAGTTTATATGCACCTAACACTGGAGAACTCAGATACATGAAGTAAATATTAGAGCTAAAGAGAGAGAGATCAACCCCAATACAATAATAGCTAGAGACTTCAGCAACCCACTTTCAGCAGCAGACACATCATCCAGATAGTAAAATCAACAAATAAACATTGGACTTAATCTGCACTATGGACCAAATAGACCTAATAGATATTTACAAAGAATTTCATCAAAAAGCCACAGAATACAAATTCTACACCTCAGCCCCTGGGTTATTCTCAAGGATAGACCATATGTTAGGTCACAAAATAACTCTTAAAATAAGCTCTCCCAAAATAAAATTATATCAGGTATTTTCTCTGACGATAATAGAATAAAACTAGAAATCACTAACAGAAAAAACTTTGGAAACTATACAAACACAGAGAAATTAAAATATGCTCCTGAATGACTGGTGGGCCAATACAGAAATTAAGAAAAAAATTTAAAATGTTCTTGAAAGAAATGAAAAATGTAACTATGAATAAGTGAAAGAAGTACTAAGAAGGTTTATAGCAATAAGTGCCTACATCAAAAAAAGTTTAAAAAAAAACTCCAAATAAACTATTGATGTATCATATAGAACTAGAAAAGAGCAAACCAAACCCAAAATTAGAAGAAAAAAATTAAAATTATAGCAGAAATAAATGAATACAAAACAAAATATCAAAAGATAAACATAATGAAAAGTTAGTTTTTTGAAAAGATAAACAAAATTTACAAAACGTTAGCCCATTGGCTAAAGATCTGGGATTCAGGTTCCCATGGAGTTGGAATTACTTTCAGGTCTGAAGGTGCCAAGTGCATTGAAAGATGGGGCTGGAATGGCTGATTGCTCTGCTGTGAAGCTATTTTTCTACAAATCTGGCTGAAGTGCTCTGGAAGGGACTGTGTATCACAAACAGGCACAGAAATATTCTGCCTGCAGATTTTGGGACAAGCCAAAGAGAGAAAAGCCTCTCTGAACTAAAGCCTTGTGCGTATCTCTGTGTTTATATCCTGTCTGGTAATTCTGTACAGTGTTTGGAAAGCATAATTAAAAACAAAATTATCTCCAACCTCAGAGACACTCTAAAATGGTAGAAGAAAATTGTTTTATTACATAATTAAACCAGAATGTGATATGCATCATAGGCAATCTGCTGAGATTACAAAAGCAGAAATAAAAATCACCATATTTAGTCTTTAAGTAGAAGACTTAACAGCATACTCTGTCATATATAGTTTATCCTAAATAAAACTATTAATTGAGAAGCCTATCTATATATTGGGTATATTCAATGAAAATTTAAATTGGCTATATTCAAAAGCAAAATAAGCTTTCCTTGGCTTCATAATATTTTATGAAGTTACCTACTGTCCAACAGAAATGTAAACCATTTACATTTCAAAGCAATGGTTTCCAGGTCCTAGAGAAAGACATTTCTAATTTAAAGAGACTGACAAAGTCCTATTTACCTATTTAAATGATTTACATATATTTAATAGAGACAAAACAAATTTACATATAAAAATTTTCTAAAATTATTTTTAAAGAGGAGAGCAAAATGTCTTTTATCTTCAAGTTGGATAATTAAGTCTGGTATTTCTAATTTGTATTTGCCCTTATAACAGCCAAGTCTAAGGCCATGACCTTGAACTCATGGATATCTGATTTCCAGTAGACATTTGAATCAGGCACCTGAGGAGTGGCATTGGGTACAATTTGTTCTCATGAAAGAGGGTTTAGTCAGGAAGTAAAGGCAGAAGAAAGATGTTATGAAGAACTGTTAATCTGAAATAATCTGAATAATCAATAAGGCCTCAACATCCAGTTTTAGAGAGTTTATTCAAGTGAAAAGCTAGAAACAGTCATCCAGGAGACAAAGGCTCTAGTGAAATGAGATGAGTGCTTCATAGCTGAAAGTTAAGTTCTTATTTTTACAGGCGAAAAACAAAGAAATTTAAGAAGACTACAAGTTTCTATACAAGGCTGGTTTAAGATTTACAAAAAAAATTAATCAGTTACACTGTATTTTTTCTACCTTTTTTTTACAACTGGTTTTTCTTTCCTTTTCAACCTAAGAGTGTATTTAACATTTTCATCTTAAGACACTGCAATAGCCAGCCAGGTGTGGCGGCTCATGCCTGTAATCCCAGCACTTTGGGAGGCTGAGGCAGGCAGATCACAAGGTCAGGAGTTTGACACCAGCCTGACCAATATGGTGAAACTCCGTCTCTATTAAAAATACAAAAATTAGCAGGGTGTGGTGGCATGCACATGTAATCCCAGCTACTCAAGAGGTTGAGGCAGGAGAATCACTTGAACCCGGGAGGCGGAGGTTGCAGTGAGTGTAGATCGTGCCACTACACTCCAGCCTGGGCAACTGATCGAGACTCCATCTCAAAAAAAAAAAAAAAAAAGACAATGCAATAGCCATAAGCAATAGGTTAATCTATAATGAAAGTCAATAGTGAAGGGTAAAGAGGTCTTCCATGGGGCACTTCAGCTGTTTACAACACCTGACAAAAGAATAAAGATGTAGACGTAGGTGTAATCCATAAACAGAAAAACAAAGGTTACAGCTGCCTTGTTACTGCTGCCTGTCGTATTACCCAGATCTTGTGTTTACATTCCTTTCAGGCCTGGAATAATTTAGAATATCAAACAGCTTAAATTTTGAATTATTTAGTTTTACAGGACCTATGGGCAGGGGAAAGTCCAGAGTTAGTAGAAAGACTAATTTGTGCTACACAGATGGTGGCTGGCTCAGAAAGGGTTAGGCTCTGGCTTAGTTCTGTGTCTATGCAGGTAGAAGAGACTATGATCAGGTGACTCAGAAGCCCAGTTGAGTGGATGCACCAGGTTTAGGGTCTGGGGACAGGGATAAGTCTAAAGTCCTCTAGGCCCTTGTATTTGGCTGAAAACTCTAGGAGCAATGAAAATGTAGATGCAATTTGTGAGCATGGAGATTAGTCCTAAGAGGGTTGTGAGCACATTATTATATAGTGTGCATGTGTCCAGGTGGGCAGAATCACATACTGGTAGCTAAATGGGAGAAGGAGTCTGACCTCATAACTCACTTCCTATGTGTCCTCAGTTCCTGTTGACTTTGGGAGAAACATGGCATCACAGAACAATTTACAGTGTGACAGTCTGTGTGCACTAGAGCAGAACCTCCCTTTTCTGAGACACCTGGAGTCTCCCTTCAGCCCAGGGCCTGCCTGACACATGCTGAGTAACTCACAGGCACGCACATGTCCTTGGCTTCTGTTACTTGTTGATGATTGACCCAAGTGTCAAAAACATGAGCAAAACAACTCCATTTTCTTTTGAGTAACCCAGGGCATATTGTGAGAAGTTATTATAGCATGAGCATGAAGATGCTTTTATCCCAGCTTTGTTGGAAAATTAACAAATCAAAAACAAAAAAAGAAAATGAACAAAATCAGCAACAATGGATATGTGGTAGGAATAGATGAAAGCCTTTGACAATTATGCCATGAATCTATACTTTATTAAGTAATAAAGGAGAATATAACTGCATTAAGAGATCAGATTATGATGTTTTCAAATAGTTTGTGGGTGTGTGTTTACTATGAATTTTTGTACCACAAATACCCCTGCTTTTAGGTATTTTTTTTTTACTTTTTTAAAAAAATCAACTTTTATTTGAAGTCCTGGGTCACATATGCAGGATGGGCAGGTTTGTTACACAGGTAAATGTGTGTCATGGTAGTTTGCTGCATAGATCAACCCATCACCCAGGTATTAAGCCCAGCACCCATTCGCTGTTCTTCCTGATGCTCTCCCCGCCCCCTGACAGGCCCCAGGGTGTGTTGTTCCCCCAAGGTGTCCATGTAACTCATCATTCAGCTTCGACTTATTAGTATGAGAGCATGCAGTGTTTGGTTTTCTGTTCCTGTGTTAGTTTGCTGAGAATAGCAGCTTCCAGCTCCATCCATGTCCTTGTCAAGAACATGATCCTTTTCCTTCTTACGGCTGCATGGTATTCCATGGTACATATGTACCACATTTTCTTTATGCAGTCCACTGTTGAAAGGCATTTGGGTTAATTCCATGTCTTTGCCATTGTGAACAGATTTTTGTTTTACTTTTTAAAACAGTATACTGCCTAAGGTTAATTAAAAAATACATTGTAAAAACATACTTAGAGAGCACTGAACCTATTGAAATGTAATCATAAGTGTTTCATGCTCAACAAACTGTAGTTTAATATTTGTTATAAATAATTATTTGGGGGCTGTTTCAACATTTCTTATCTAGTATTTTTTAAATGCTTATTACTTCAAGTGAGTGCTCATAATATGGTAAAGATATAGGAGATTTCAAATAAAAAAGAACTCACAGAATTTACATGTTTGGAGGAAAATGTCACAGCTGTAATTGGTTAGAATTTACACAAAGGCAGATGTCTTTATACAAACACATACAACAGAAAAGCAGAGCAAAACTGTGGTTTGCACCAGGCAAGATAAGGAAAAAAGGAGCTAAAGAAGGGAATCCTGATAAACAGTGTGGTTAAAGACTGTAAGTTTAGGTGGCCCTAGAAAGGCCTTACTAAGAATTAGGAGGTTTTAGTAATTAATAGAGAGTGACTAAGTAGTTTTCTAAAGAGTAAACAGAAAGATGTACATTTTTTGTAGGATGAAAATGTTGATGCTCCTACTAAATAAACTATTATCTAACCTATTCCAATAATTGACATATTCTTATTACTGTTACTCAGTTAACTACACTGATAAATATTTTAATTTTCAAGTCAGGATATTACTGCCTCTTAACATACTCAACAATAAAATAAATAATATGTTATTATTTCTGTTTCACAAATGAGAGCTGTGAGACACAAAGAGCCTGTGTAACTTATAAAAGTTGACTTTTTAATTGTTGGGATAAGTTTCAGGCCATTTTTAAAGCCAACTTTTTTCTCTATTGATGTCTTTTGTCACATTCTCAGCTGTAATTTTAGAAATGTCTATATCTTCACTCCTGCTCACACTGTATTTTGATGTCACGAGTTACTATCTTAGCACTTCTTAGAATAGTGCCTGGCATATCGTACATAGCCTTATCAAACATGATTCCCAAAGGAAAAAAATAAAAACATAATTTCTACTTTTAGATGATATCAATATACCTAGCAACCCAAGAGATTCAACAAATACCAAGATTTAGCATAGTGGCAGGATATAAAATAAACCTGTTTATAAAATAAATATAAAAATCAATGTTCTATCATATTGAAATACCACTTCACACACATGACAATGGCTATTACACAAAAAACAACATAATCCCTAAAAGAGCAAGTGGTGTAAAGAGGAGGGAGAAATTAGAATGCTTTTTAACTCCTGGTGCAAATGTAAAATGGTGCAGCCACTATAAAAACAATGTGGACATTTCTTGAAAAAAACAAACATAAAATGAACATTCTTCTATTTAGAACATAGAATTATATGATCCAGCTATTTCATTACTAAATATATATCCAAAAGAATTAAAAGCAGGGGATTGAAGAAATATTTGTATGCTTGTGTTTATGGCAGCACTATTCACAATAGCCAAAAGCTGGAAGCAATCCATGTCTTCAGCAATGAGTAAACAAAATGCGTTATTTACATGCAATGAAATATTATTAACCCTTAAAGGGGAAAATAAATTTGACACATGCTGAACCTTGAGGACATTATGCTAACTGAAACAAGCCATTTCCAAAAGAACAAATACTGTATGACTCCACTTACATAATTGACCGAGAATGGTAGAATTCAGAGAGAAGGAAAGTAGAATGGTGGTTATAAGACAGTGGACAATGGGAAATATATAGAGTTTCAACTTTGCAAGACAAAAAGAATTATGAACATCAATGGTGGTTATGGTTGCAAAACAGTGTGAATATACTTTATTGTCACTTTATGTATACTTTTTTTTTTTTGAGATGAAGTCTCACTCCATTGCCAGGCTGGAGTGCAGTGGCGTGATCTTGGCTCACTGCAACCTCTGGCTCCTGGGTTCAAGTGATTCTCCTGCCTTAGCCTCCTGAGTAGCTGAGACTACAGGTGCACACCACCAAATCCAGCTAATCTTTGTATTTTTTAGTAGATATGGAGTTTCACCATATTGGCCAGGGTGGTCTCAAACTCCTGACCTTGTGATCTGCGAACCTCAGCCTCCCAAAGTGCTGGGATTACAGGCCTGAGCCACCATACCCGGCCTATGTACACTTAATAATGGATTAAAATAATATATTCTATGTTATGCATATTTTACAATATAATTTTTAATAATTTTCATATAGAAAACCAGTGAAAATTTAGCAAATATAATGAGGGGGAAAAGATGACATTACCAAAGCTACAATAAATACATCTAGGAGAAAATTTTAAAGAGGTATGTAAAACATATAAAAGAACAACCTTAAAATACTTTAAAAGACACAAAAATCACCTAAAAATTTTTGTAACATCCTAGAGACATCAATTTTAACACAATTTTAGGTATTTAACACAATAGACAAAAAGTTGATGAATAAAGGCAGTTGGCTCATAAATTTGAAAATAATATCATAAAAATGGAAATGTACACTAAGACTACAGAGAGATACCTATTTTTACATCTCAGTTATAAAAAATTCCGCAATATTCAGTGATGCTGTAAAAAACAGACAATCCTGTGCAATCAAATTAGAAGAGAATATACAAAATACCTAAGCATTAACTTTGAAGCCTGGAAACTCAATTCTATGACTATACCGTGCAACAGAGCTTTACAAACATTAAACAAATATTTCTGAGGTTATTCCCTGTGACCTTATTTGTCATAGCAAAATAACAAACAGAGCAGCTATGTTTATTCACAGGGCAAAGGGTGAATAGTCTCATGCCACCATCTATATTAGAACACTCAGCAGCTATTAAGATAGAAGAGAGAGACCTCTATGTGCCTGTAGGGAACCTTGGTCATAGCATATCGTAAAGAGCTGTGTCAGTGTGAGAATGCGATTATAGCAAGAAACATACATTGGTCTCTACCCCAGCAAGTTTAATTCCTGAGGTTCTAAGCAACCTCATCTTTCTCTCTCTTTGAAGACAAACCTGAAGATGAGTTTTTCTTTCACTGCATAGACCAACCAGAAACTGAGGTGTGCTTTCAGACATGTGTGTGCATTGAGGGAAGGCCACCCTCACATCCAGGGCATGGCTTTCGTTGCAAGCAGAAGCCAGCCCAAAACAGCTACTTACTGAGAGAGCCTCTGCATATACTAATTCCTGCTGTACATCTGTGCCTCCCTCACAGAGCCTGGCAGCTCATGGTTAGGGTATTTATGCCCAGATGGGTGTTCCAGAACAGCCTTCTCCCCCTACTGCTTCCACCCCTGTGCTGGATACACATAATCTATTAACAATGAGAAATTAGACACAACTTTTTTATCTGATTAATGTGAGTTAACCTCTAAATTATAAGGCCCAGAGACACAGGAATGAGGAAGCAGTCATGTCCCGCCCACTCCGTGTATTAGTGTGTTTTCATGCTGCGGGTAAAGACATACCTGAGACTGGGCAATTTACAAGAGAAAAAGGTTTAACTGGACTTACAGTTCCACATGGCTGGGGAGGCCTCACAATTATGGCGGAATGCAAGGAGGAATGAGTGACATCTTACATGGATGGTGGCAGGCAAAACAAAAAAAAATGTGTGGAGGGGAACTTCTCTTTTTAAAACTATCAGATCTCAGCCCAGTGCAGTGGCTCACGCCTGTAATCCCAGCACTTTGGGAGGCTGAGGTGGGCAGATCACAAGGTCAGGAGTTTGAGACCAGCCTGACCAACATGGTGAAACCCCCATCTCTACTAAAAATACAAAATTTACCTGGGCATAGTGGCACACACCTGTAATCCTGGCTACTCAGGAGGCTGAGGCAGGAGAATCGCTTGAACCCAGGAGGCGGAGATTGCAGTGAGCCGAGATTGTGCCACTGCACTCCAGCCTGGGGGACAGAGTGAGATTCTGTCTCCAAAGAAAAAACAACAACAACAACAACAAAAAACCTATCAGATCTCATGAGACTTATTCGCTATCAGGAGAACAGCATGGGAAAGACTTGCTCCCATGATTCAATTACCTCCCACCAGGTCCCTCCTACATGTGGGACTTCCAGATGAGATTTGGGTGGGGACACAATCAAACCCTATCATTCTGCCCCGTGCCCTTCCTAAATCTCGTATCTTCACATTTCATAATCAATCATGCCTTCTCAACAGTCTCCCAGAGTCTCAACTAATTTCAGCATTAACTTAAAAGTCCACAGTCCAAAGTCTCATCCAAGACCAGGCAAGTCCCTTCTGCCTACGAGCCTGTAAAATCAAAAAGCAAGTTAGTTACTTCCTAGTTACAATGGGGGTAAAGGCACTGGGTAAATACAGCCACTTCAAATGGGAGAAATTGGCCAAAACAAAGGGGCTACAGGTCTCACGCAAGTTTCAAATCCAGCAGGACAGTCAAATCTTAAAGCTCCAAAATGATCACCTTTGACTTCATGTCTCACATCCAGGTCACACTGATGCAAGAAGTGAGCTTCCATGGCCTTGGGCAGCTCCGCCCTTGTGGCTTTGCAGGGTATAGCCCCCCTCCTGGCTGCTTTCATAGGCTGGCATCCAGTGTCTGCAGCTTTTCCAGGTGCACGGTGCAAGCTGCAGTGGATTTACCATTCTGGGGTCTGGAGGGCACTAGCCCTCTTCTTGCAGCTTCACTAGGCAGTGCCCCAGTAGGGACTTTGTGTGGGTGCTCTGACCCCACATTTCCCTCCTGGACTGCTCTAGCAGATGTTCTCCATGAGGAGGGCCACACCCCTGCATCAAACTTCTGCCTGCGCACTCTGGCTGGGGAGGCCTCACAATCATGGTGGAAGGCAAGAAGGAGCAAGTCATATCTTATGTGGATGGCAGCAGGCAAAAAAAAAAAAAAAAAAAGAGAGAAATTGTGCAGGGGAACTCCTGTTTAAAAAATCATCAGATCTCATGAGACCTATTCACTATCTGGAGGTGTTAGGATGAGTTTCAGTGATGTGTACCAGTCTCACAGGGTCTTCCCAAAAGAAAAACACCTGCAGAGACTTTTAGCTAAGCTGGAAGGTAAACATAAGCATTGCTCACCCAGCACTATAATCACCAACTCTTGGGTGACACCTTGAGGAGTGATGCTCATACACAGCACACTTAGCCCTGGTACACTGCTCTGGCCATGATCACCTTTGAAAAGTTTCTAAATTATGGAAAACTGATCATCAAAACCTTCCTTCTAGGTAACATCCCTTAGAAACATAAGCTGAACTTATGTATAATACCTGTGGAGCTTCACCTTGCAAATGCCTGGGTAAATGGACCAACATGACTTCAGATGACCCCAAAATGCAATGACAAAAATGAAGGTCTTTTGACAGTTCTAAATTAATATCTTTCCATGCACAATTGGAAAAGGCAGGTTTTAGAATGAAATTTAATGAAAGGCCTTCTTTCTGTTTTGCCTGGCTAAATTCTAGTAAGAGATTTCAATGTACATTTTACAATACATACTTTAACTTTTTCCAGTCTTTTCTCAGTCTCTAGGAGACATAAATCTTACCATGTATTTGAAATGTTAACATCCAGAGAATTAGCGAAACAGCATTCCAGCTAAGATCAAATTGGGAAAAAAAAATTGAAGTTTTTTAGACCAAACCTCTAGATTTTATCTCAGTGAATATCTCTAGCTTAGGCAAAAAACATTACCCACATAATAATTAATTAATAATGTATTTGTTTTTATTATTTTATTACTACTCTTGATCTTTTGGAGTACACATTTGTAAACTTGTCTACTCCCATAGACAGCTTTTTTTCTCCTGTTTTACCAACCATTTCTTAAAATCTTGTGTCTGGCCTTTGTGGGCAGATGGTAAGCTGAGAAGCTGAGATACTAGAAAATATGGCCTGAAAATATAGATTGTACCCCATTTGCGGTAAGCTGTGCTTAGGAGAAGTTTTGATTATACCAGAGCTACAATTTTTTTTGTTCTTTCTCTGAAGTTTTAAAGCCATACAGGATTTCTTGGATTTGGCCTCATGAATGTGTTGGTTTTTAGTCACTAGTTCAGATATGCCTTCAACTTAAAATTTCAGTTTATGTTTAGAGTGTAATAGAAACTTTTGTTGCTTTGTTTGTTTACTCTCCTCTCCGGGACTAAATAAAACTGTATAGTGTGGTTTGGAAAAAAGAAAACTATTTACTCAAAAATTCCAAAGATAAATGTTCAAATATTAGTTTTAAATATTTTAAATACAGCTTTAAATAGTGATCACCCTATACCTCCAATAAACAAAAATGTCCCATCTCCAAAATTTCTTCTTGATGTAAATTTTAGAAAGAAAAAGTAAAGAAATGTTTTCTATTTACCTGGGTAAAATCTAAATTTAAAAAATTTAAAAGCTCTACAGTCAAAAGTCCATTTATTTAAAATTGACAATCAGGCTATATATACATACATACATACACACACACACACACACATATATACATACATATGCATACATACACACACATATTATACATACATAAATTTGAGGCCTATGGTTTTTTCATATAAGGTCTTTTGTCAACTGAATTTCTCTCTCCCTAAACTGGTATCTCTATGTGCCTGTTTCTTCTCTTGCTGACATGATTTTTGCCAAGGATAATGTAAAACTTTACTGGCTGTTTGGAAAACAAAATCTCAAACTGTCTCATCTAGAATTAATTCTTCCATTTACTTCTATCTTTCTCATCTTCCACTTAAAACCTTTTGTCACTAAGGAGGACACCTAAAGGAAACTTCTAGCAGCCTGGGACCCCTTGAAGAACACAGATAAAGCGCCACAGGCTTCTCCTTCTTTGGCAGGGTACCTGTTTTTCCTCATGAAGCCCCGGAAGTTGTGGGTAAACAGGTTTTTTTGGGGCCTGAAGCTCTACTCCCTTTTACAATGAACTCCCTCTCTAGGGCTGTTAGATACAAACATGAGTAAGTTATATTTTGTGTCTACATGTATGTATATGTCTATAAATGTGTTTGTATATTATCTACATGGTACTAAATTAAAGATAAATAAGTTTTCATGAATTAAAAAAAAAGCCCAAATATTTTTCAAGAATATGTGAATTGAGTAAATCTTTTGGCAAATATGACTAGTTTGTTGATTTAATAAAAAACAGTGTCTTCTGACTTCTCAGCAAAATATATATATATATAGAAAAATATATATATGTAGAAAGTTTATTGCTTTTATAACTTGTCCAATACAGTAATACAAAAATGGATAATAGAAAGTTTAACTTCAGATGAGTGTATTAGTCTAATGTTTCATGAGATTTTACAAAAATAATTAAGAATAAATAAATAAAACAGATGTAAATGGGACAAAAGCTTAAAACTTACAATACTAATTGTTTTGTAATGTGTTTAAATAGTTTCTCAAATCTTTATGGAAACTATAATCTTAGATTGTTGCTAACCTACATTAAATAATGGCTATTCATTAAATATCTAGATTATCTCTAAATAAGATAAAATGCTAAGATATTAATTTTTAAATATAAGTTTAAGCTAAATATTTTTGGTTTCTTCACAGAAACAAAAGATATTTAGATCTGTCAGTAAGTATGTCCCATTCCACATTAAAAATGTTTCCATTTAAAATCCTATGTTTCTAAAAATTATAAAATATAGATTTCTAAATGTTTACTACATGACTAATAGTTAAAATTGCTTACTTCTCAGGCTTTCACTATATATTCAGATTACTAAAAATTAAAATTCTGGCTAAGATATAATAACTAAAACTATTGTTAAGGAGAGAAACAATTTTACATACAGAGTGTACAAGGAAAATAAGATGTGTTTCTTGGTGAAAAAAATTATTTTAGAAAGAGACAAGAGGATGTGGTTTTTCTTAAAGGGAAGGCAATTTTGCTGGGTTTAGAGGTTAAAGAATACATAAAATTGAAAGAATAAAAGATAAAGAAAATGAGGTAAATTCAATGTATATAGAAAGTTGGAGAAAGAGAATAAAGAAAATTTTAAGGGGTTATAAAATGTTTCTAGAAATCTTATCTTGTATGGTCAGCTGACTGAGATTGAATACATCTGTTTATAAGGTTTTCTTAAAATTAGCTTTAATAATAATATAATAATACAAGAATAAAATTTGATTTTCTTTTTTAAACAAGATTTTTATGAAGAAAAAGATTTACTTCAAATTTGTTGGAAGGAACCATATTAGATTTTCTTGGCCAATACCTGTGCCACTAAATTGAAGACCAATATCTTTTAGAATATTTGGTCACCGCCCTCTCCATACATAGCTCTGCAAAAACCCAGCACTGGACAAATTCTCTCTAACTTTCTGCAGGCTTGGCCACCAATCTGTTTTAGATGAAGATTCTATTTGAAAAAAATCTGCTAATTATCTGCCTGGCTTTCAAAGAACACCTTCATGCATTTTATTGGAAAAAATGCTTTTGCCTTGGTGAGGTGTCACTTCCCATGAACATATGATTTAAAATATTTTTATAAGCTTAGAAAGAATTACTGATAAAATTGTTGCATCCATTGCAGCTTAAAAAAAAAAAAAAGCTACTGATTTACTGGCTACAATTATACTAGACAATCATATTGCTTTAGGTTACGTATTACCTGAGCAAAGATATGTATGTATAGTGGCAAATACTTTTTTATTGTGTACACATAAATATTTCCTATGAAGTAGAAATTTTTCTAAAAAATAATGAGTTGCCCACTACCACAAATTCTCCACTCTGCACGAGACAGAAACTGACGTTTTCATGAATGTTTGTAATTTACGTGTTAATCTACCACGCTTTCTTGTAAAAATGTATTTATTTTTCTGCAACCATCATGAGACAGACATTTCCTCTGTCTTTTCCCAGGTAGCATTCCCAAAGCTAAGCCCTGGGATTCTGTTTGAAATCATGCTAAAACAGAACAGACCTCAGAATCTTACTACATTCACTGTGCAATACATAAAAGGTAAATGAGAATTTTTAACCAATGGAATATAAACTATTTTTTTTCTGAAATCTACCTCTTTTCTCTTAGAAAACATTTGTGGTTTTTTTTAATCTTTCAAGCTCTAATGATCAAATCCATTATACAATTAATGAAAAACTGAAGTTGAAATAACTGAACATATATATTCAAGGCAACAAACACGGGGTGAAGTAGTGCTGACTGGAACACAGATGTTTTAGACTCATGTGTCAATCACTTGAGAGATTCTCCCACCCCCATTCTGCTCACTAAAGTACTTGATCATCACTCTCCCAAAAGACACTGCACTTGCCCCCTGTGTGGCAGATGTGTATTTTGCTTTGCAAATTTATACACGCCCTCACTAGGGTGGGTCTTTCCTATACTTTGGGACAGTTATTCTCCTTCACAAGCCTGAGAGAAGCCAGAGGGCAAGATGCATTTGTGCCTTTTTCCCTCAATACCAGCACCTGATTGGTTGAGCACCAATGTGTCTGCAGAAAGGAAAGCTAGGGTTGAGAGGGAAAAAATCTTAATGTTAAAGCAGTTAGTTAGCTTTTTAGAGGAAGGGTGTATCAGGAAACTGCTCTCAGCACGAGGGCATCCAGCTGCTCCCCTGAGAGGCTCCACCCAATACCTCAGGCTCTTCTCTGAAAGGAGATGACCCAGGGGCTAATGTTTGCTAGACACTCCAAGAGACATGGTCCTTGTGGGTATCTTGGATCATCCCCAGAAAGCTGTAATACTTGGAACCAGGAAAATACAGGAGAGTGACTGAGGACACATCACCCTGCAAAGGATCCAAAGACATGCTGGGAAGGCGCGCGTGCCTAGAGAAGATGAGAGGAGATGCGCAGAGCATCAGGTGATTACTCTCTGCTTTCCTGTTATGTGAAATGTTCACGAACAGACGAAATTAAAAAGAGCCACCTACTGCTCTCTTAAACAAAAATAAACAATTAAAATGCCACGTCCGTTTTGAAATTAAATAAAGGACTAATAGTTGATAATGTGATTTGGACAGGGATAGTCGGCATTGGGGAATGTGGGAAAGAAACTGGAAATGTAGAATTTTCTACAGTCCCTATAACAGTTAGGCTGGGAGAAGTTTTGGATTTGAGACCCTGCTTGCCAAACATTTGAAAATTGCAGACAAAACCAACGACCCTGTAGAGCATTAAAATAACTAAATAGCTGGCAATTAGGCTGAAATGGCCATGATGCTCTGGGATTCTGCCTAAGGAAACCTAACTACGTCGAAGGAATTTCTTACAAATTACTAACTTTGAGAAAAAAACAAAACAAAACACAAAACTTAGGCTTAATCAACCACAAGCTGCCAATAAAGCTCTAAGTACATAACCAGGACATTTCCACCGGATGGGTGCAAATGCAATACATAACTGTAACCAATCAAATACTGAATCTGGTTTGCGTCCTCATACCTCTTACAAAAGGCTTTTGTTCCAAGTCTCTCCTTTGAGCCCCCAAACCATAGTTGGGTATTCTCTGATTCATAAATTGCTGTTTGTGCCAATAAACTGTTTGTATTAATCGGTTCTGGCATTACTATAAATGCCTCAGACTGGGTAATTTATAAGAAAGAGGATTAACTGGCTCATGGTTCCACAGGCTGTACAGAAAGCATAACACCAGCATCTGCTTCGGGGGGGGGGGCCCCACCCAGGAAGCTTAAAATCCTGGTGGAAGGTGAAGCAGGAGCTTGAAAAGAAGGCAAGGGGGTTGCTATACACTTTTAAATAAGAACTTCAGGGAACTCACTCACTATCGAGAGGTCAATATCAAGAGCAATGGTGCTAAACTATTCATGAGAAATTCACGCCCATAATCCAATCACTTTCCACCAGGCCCCACCTCCAACATGGGGTATTACATTTAAATAGGAGAGTTGGGCTGGAAAACACTTCGAAACTATATCCTAAAGATGCCTCAATTTAGGCTACGACAGTGGCTCATGCATGTAATCCCGGCACTTTAGGACGCCCGAGGGGGCCGGATCACCTGAGCTCAGGAGTTCGAGACCAGGCTGAGCAACATGGCAAAAACCCGTCTCTACAAAACAAACAAAAAACAAAACCACAAAACCAGGTAAGGTGGCGGCGCATGTCTCCCTAGTCCTAGCTACTTGGGGAGCTGGGGTGGGAGGATCATCTGAGCCCAGGAGGTGGAGGCTGCAGTGAGCCGAAATCTTGCCACTGCACTTTAGCCTGGGCACAGAGTGAGACACTGTCTCCAAAATAAATAAATAAAATAAGCCACAATTTTTAAAAGGAGAAAGGAGGGACTGGGGACCCCAAGGCCCACTGCTTCTTCCACGGAGGAACTCCAGACCCTGAATGAGGATTCTCGTCTTATGACGTCCCCGCACAATCTGGAGGAGACTCGGGATTGCGACACAGAGCTGCCCAAAAAGGCTCTGGGCTGGAAAGAAATTCGCCTTTATGGACAAAACAAGACGCTCGGGTTTTGGCTGCTGGCTCAGCTCCTAATCTGCGACGGAGGTAAGTGAGGACTGAACTGTGCCCACGGGGACTCGGAGCTGCTGCAGAGCTGACCGCGAGGCCAAGATCCCACCGCAGCCAGTTCCGGCCGGATTCAAACAGCCTCTTCCCCCTTCTCGGGACACCCTCTCCGCGCACTCACCATTTCCCAGCCTTCGGATGTTCCGCCTTCTTCCCTATGGATCTCCCAGTACCTGCAGGTCACAGGATAACAGGGGCTATGGTGGAGTCACCGAGGAGCTAATGGAGCGGAAGAGATGGAATAGTACAGACGGGTATTGGACTCAGAGCCTAGGAGCTAGGAGACAAAGGCCTTGCCATATTGAAGAGCCCGCCTCTTCCTCTCTAGCTGCGCACCTGATTGGGCAGTTTTCACGCTAGCACCACTGATTGGCTGGGGTTCTCCGCCCCACACATTTAGACCCTGATCGACAGGAGATGTAATGAGACACTGGGCTGAATGAGGAAAGAGTGACAGGTTTTTGCCTGCAGCATGTTCAGGCAGCGATTTCTCCTTGTGTTGGGGGCCTGGCCCTGCCTGAGGGACATTTGTATGTAACGTTGCATATAAGATTATATCACTTTCTGATTATATTTACGTGTGTGTATATCAATTTCTGAATTATAGTTATGTGTATGCTGCAGGCCCTGTCTCAGCATCCTGTCTTTCCCTTTAGTTGCAGGAGATCAAAGTCCTCCAGGAGATGCAGCTGCACCAGCTGGCTGCAGACAATTATCACCTTCAGTCTGTGAAGCAATTTTGGGTCTGCTTCCAATTAATGGAGTGTCTCAGTGAGACTAAGAGGTGAGGGCCTAGCAGATTGGTTAGAGGTGCCACTCACCCAGACCTCCCAAAACACCCTGTTTCTTTCCCACCAAAGCTGAGCCTGCCTGAGGACCTAAACAAGCATGGAGAACGAAGATGGGACCCTAGTCAGGGATAGTGCTGGGCTGCGGGGTAAAGTCAGCTGGGTCAGTGCCTCCAGGTGTGGGAAGGAGCCGGCCTCTTCTCTAGAGCCCTGGGCAAATCACTGCCCTCTTTGGGCCTCTGTTTTCTTATCCAAAAAATGTAGGGATGATGAGACTGAGAGGGGCTAATGATGAGCTTCAAAGGAGAAAAGAACTTTGAGAGTGCTTGGGCCTGGCTCTTCCTGAGATGATGAGAACAATGGTGACAGCTACATATAACTGAGTCCTCACAAGGCCCAGTGAGGTAGGTGGTTCCCATCACACTTTCAAGTTGAGAAAACAGTCTCAGGGAGGCCTGGCTGCATGCCCAAGGTTCCACATACAGGGAGTGTTGGAGCAGGGAGTCAATCTAGAATCAGAACTTACTGGAGATGACAGGAGCATTGGACCAGCTTACTCACACCAGTTATCCAGGATACCAGGTCAGTGTAACTGGGCATAACTGGGTGAAGGGAGCATAGTATCACTGACCTTTCCTTTGACTCTGGCAGATGAAGACATCCATGTTGGCCACCCTGGAGACGAAACCACAGAGAGGCCAGATGAGGCTAAAGCAGCAAAAAGGCAGTGTCCCTGTGATGGGGAGGAGCTCCAGGGAGTCAGAGGGAAGAGCTCCTCCCTCACAGCCGGAGGCCTCCACATCAGAAGAGCAAGGGGCCTTTCTCCCTCAGCCCTTCCCTCCTGTGGCAACAGTCCCTGAAATGCCTCTATAAGACAAATCTGAGTAAAAGCCTGGAAGAGCTGGATTTGGGAAATAGTGGGGGCAGGGACCACATAACATTGTGACTTGTTAAAATCTCACCACAGAGTTAACCTGGGAACATGGGGGTTCATGTTTTTGGAGGCCAGCTAGGAGGAGGGGAGAGAGTTGGGGAGAGGCAGCTGAGCGTCTTTGGCTTTTTCAAGTGGAAGATGTAGATAGGAGGGTCCAGGAGACAGGGGATTATGAGACTTCAGGGGACAGGCTTTGAATGGACACCCAAAATTGGATACTCATCCCCATCACCACCCGATGGCACAGGGTGTTGCCTCCAACCTGGGCACATCTTCCAGTTATCTGGTGATGGGAGACCCTGCCAGAAAGGATTATATGGATGGGAGTGAGCCTGGGATGGGCAGGGCTGGAACCAGGATCCTGAGGCTTGGGAAAAGAGAATCCAGGACTACACCCTTAGATCTCAGCACTTGGCAAACCTCCTCTCATGAGAGCCTCACGGCTGCCTCTGTGAGCTGAGGCATCAGGCCCCTCTTCCCTATGAATGTTGAAGATTCCACATCAGCCGTCAGTCCCTGTTCCCAGAGTGGTGAAGCTGCAGAGCTGCCTGCTTGCAAAGCTCAGTGAGGTTTGGCCTGAGCTGGGCTCAGACTCTCCCTCAGGTGGTTCCAATGGAAGGAGAGTAAACTTAGACCTCTCTAAGGGCAGGCAGCTCATCTGAGCCTGAGCACTTTTTTAATGGGAGCCTCCAGTTTTTCTGTCATCAGAGAGAGTTGGGGCGGGAGGTCCCTGAGCCTCAGCTCCCATTGTTCCGTTCTTTGAACCCCAGAACCTGCTGCAGACCCAACTCCTGCTTTGTGCACATGCCCTGACCCTGGTGGTCCTGGCAGTAATGCAGTATGAAGGGAGTGGGGAGGGGACCTAGTCCAAGGGTCTAAGGGGCCTTTCTAATGAACACTGGCTGTCTGACTTCCAGGGAAATGTGAATAACACCAAAAAAAAAAAAAAAAAAAAAAAAAAAGGAAGGTGAGTAGCTGGGGCAACACTGGGGGAGAGTGGAGAGGTAAAACTCACAGATGCCCCTGGGGAGAATACTCTGTGTATCTAACTTATTTATCTATTTATTTTGATATAGAGTCTTGCTCTGTTGCCCAGACTGGAGTACAGTGGCATGATCTCTGCTCACTGCAACCTTCACCTCACGGGTTCAAGCGATTCTCCTGCCTCAGCCTCATGAGTAGCTGGGATTACAGGTGCATACCACCACATCTGGCTAATTTTTTATATTTTTGGTAGAGATGGGTTTTCACCATGTTAGCCAGGCTGGTCTTGAACTCCTGACCTCAAGTGATCCACCTGCCTTGGTCTCCCAAAGCGCTGGGATTACAGGCATGAGCCACTGCACCCAGCTTAACCTTTTCAGTAAATCTAAGATACAGAGGATGGAGCCTCTGCAATCTCAGATTTAGATTCCATCCTCTGCATCTTAGATTTATTGAAAAGGTTTGATACACAGATAAAGAGACCCATCACAATGGAGGGTGTGAGTAGGGGACTGAAATCAAAAACCAGTTTCTGGAGGAGGGGCTGTCTGTATCCAACTCTGAAAATAGGTTGGGGCTGCCTGGCATTAGAGAACAGGAAGAGGCCCTTAAGAGAAAAGCCCCAGAAACCAGCCCCTGTTACCTCTCTTCCCCACAAGTTCCCTTCAACATTTTTCACCCAGGCCTGGTTAGTAGGAAGTTTACTCTCCTTCCACTGGCACCACCTGAGGGAGAGTCTGAGTCCAGCTCAGGCCAAACCTCACTGGGCTTTGCAAGCAGGCAGCTCTGCAGCTTCACCACTCAGGGAACAGGGACTGGTGGCTGATGTGGAGTCTTCAACATTCACAGGGAAGATTCATAGATTCATAGGCCTGAAGCCTCAGTTCACAGAGGCAGCCGTGAGGCTCTCATGAGAGGAGGTTTGCCAAGTGCTGAGATCTAAGGATGTAATCCTGGATTCTCTTCTCCCAAGCCTCAGGATCCTGGTTCCAGCCCTGCCCATCCCAGGCTCACTCCCATCCACAAAATCCTTTCTGGCAGGGTCTCCCATCACCAGATAACTGGAAAATGTGCCCAGGATGGAGGCAACACCCTGTGCCGTCGGGTGGTAATGGGGATAAGTACTCACTTTTGGGTGTCCATTCAAGGCCTGTCCCCTGAAATCTCATAATCCCTGTCTCCTGGAACCTCCTATCCACATCTTCCACTTGTCCTTCCCTTTAGCTGCAGGAGATCAAAGTCTTCCAGGAGATGCAGCTGCTTCAGCTGTCTGCAGACAATTATCACCTTCAGCCTGTGGAGCAATTTCGGGTCTGCCTCCAGTTAACGGAGTGGCTCAGTAAGACTGAGAGGTGAGGGTCTAGCAGATTGTCGGAGGGCATGGAGAATATTTGTTTTGGGCCAGCTGCCAAGAGCCTGTGGCCATGGCTCCCTGGTCAGTGTCAGGCCCTGCTGCATGATGACCCCTGGGACCCAGCACTCCAGCTGGGCAGGCACTGGGAAGGAGGCCAGGGATGTGGATTCTACTAGCCTCACATCTGCCTCTGTACTGTAGCTACAACCTGCCTGCCAGCTGGATCTCTTATCCCAGTAGTCCAGCATCACCACCCTCCTGGCCATGGAGAACATGCCATGATAAATCTTAGGGAACACTGAGTGCCTGGACCAGCAGGAGGAAAGTACCTTAGAGCTCAGTGACATTTGGGCTAGGCATGGGATCCGGGTGTCAGACAGCTACACTGGGCTCCCAGCTCCACCACTGACCAGCCCTGTGACTGGGGCAGAGGACTCACTACTATGGTACTTGAGGTCCCATTGTCATAAATACAATGCACACTGCCAATTCCTTTTTCTCATTTATCTGTTTATTTATAATCACCATGTACTACTGATCACTGTTGGTGTTTTTATTCAAAATTAATAAGCATGTGATACGTTTTTATCATTCTTCCTCATGATTTCTTTACTATATGATTCCTTTCATGTGTGGTACTTAAGAGTAAATCCATAGAAACACAAAGTAGGAGAGTGTTTCCCAGGGGCTAGAGGGAGAATAACAAGGAGCTGTTGTTTAATGGGTACAGTTTCAGTTTCAAAAAATGGAAAATGCTTTTTATACATGGAAATTATGGTAGCAAATTAATGAGTGTCCTTAATTCATGTCAACTGAAACCTTTAAAATAGTTAAAATAGTTAGTTTTATGTGTAATTTAACATCATGTATAAAATTCTTTTAAATTTTTATATATATATTTTTAAGAGACAGTCTTGCTCTGTTACCCAGACTGGAGTGCAGGATTCTAATCATCACCTCCTGCAGCCTTGAACTCATGGGCTTAATTGATTTTTCTGCATCAGCCATCCGAGTAGCTGGAATGACAGGCACATGCCACCATGCCTGGCTAATTTTTAATTTTTTTGTAGAGAGAGTGTCTCACTATATTGTCCAGACTGGTCTAAAATTCCCAGCCACAAGTGATCCTCCTACCTTAGCCTCCTAAAATATTATAGGCTGAACATGTTGGCTCATGCCTGTAATCTCAGTGTTTAAATATCTGCAGCAGCACTGATGAATATTACAAATGTGATGTACAAAAGAAAGTAGATGTAAAAATATACATACTATATAATGCCATTTATGTAAAATCCAAAAAGAATATAAAATTGAAGTTTTGGCTTTCAGTAATGGTGGAGTAGCTTGTTGAACAATACTCTCACAAATAACAATGGTAAAATCTGGATACAATGTCATATATTGTTATATAGAAACACACATCTATATATCATACATAGGATATACGTACAGATAAGAACTGAATGAGAATTTTAGCTGTGCCCACTGAAAGGGAGATGGGTATCTGAATTTGAATCCAGCCAAATTAACTCCCTCTTCAAAAAATAACAACACTCTTCAAAGGAATACAACAGAATCCAGAGTCTCTGTAAGTATTATTTATAGTTTTCAAAACACAATTTTAAAATTTAAGAGACATGAGAAGAAACACAAAAATGTAATTCATGCACAAGACAAAACACAGGCATTAGAAGCTATCCCCAAAACGTCCAAGATGTTGTTATCAGCAGTCAAGTATTTGAGAGCAGCCATTAAAACTATAGTCATGGGGTGAAGAAAAAACATTCTCATAATGAATGAATACATGTGGAATCTCAGCAAGAAATGCACATTATTAAAAAGAACCAAATAGAAAGATAATGAAATTTTAAAATAGTACTTTTAGGTTGATTCATAGATTAGAAAAAGACAGAACAATAGAAATTATTGAATCTGAAAAAAAGAGTAAAAAAAGTTTGAAGAAAATGGACAGAGTCTTACCAATAAATGTGGTACAAAAGTAACAACTAATAGCTGAAAAGTATTGGTCAAAACCCCCAAGTTTTTTTGTTGTTGTTGTTGTTTTTTTTTTTTTGAGGTGGAGTCTCACTCTGTCGCCCAGG
The DNA here is from genome assembly GCF_029281585.2 of Gorilla gorilla gorilla. Lineage (NCBI taxonomy): Eukaryota > Metazoa > Chordata > Mammalia > Primates > Hominidae > Gorilla > Gorilla gorilla. The sequence goes on along the minus strand of NC_073230.2, from coordinate 73,502,494 downwards.
CTGAAGTGCAGTGGTGCGATCTCAGCTCACTGCAAGCTCTGCCTTCCGGGTTGACACCATTCTCCTGCCTAGTCTCCCGAGTAGCTGGGACTACAGGTGCCCCTCACCACACACGGCTAATTTTTTGTATTTTTAGTGGAGATGAGGTTTCACCATGTTAGCCAGGATGGTCTCGATCTCCTGACCTCATGATTCGCCCACCTCGGCCTCCCAAAGTGCTGGGATTACAGGCCAAAACCCCCAATTTTTATATCCAAGCAAAGTCAACAAATCCCAGAAAAAAAATCCAAGTAAAACCATACCAAGGCCATAGGCCATATTGTGATTTAAGAAACTGGCATGACAGGGCTTTCAATTGACTTTCTATGATTTCTAATTTATATATATATATATATATATATATATATATAGATGGAAAATAGGTTATCCTTGAGAGTTTTTATCTTGGAGAAAGTCTCACATATCAGGCATAGATGACTAAGGGTTATTAAAGGCAGATGACTTTCTAGCCTTGTTCTAGAGTTTTAATTTCTTACTTTGGAAATAAATTTGTTTCTTACACATCTTGTGGTAAAAATGATTCTCCAGAAAGATGTGCCCAGGATATTCTCTCCTGCTGCATCCTCCCTGCGCAGAATTAAAGCTGTGTGTACTTCAATTTCGGAAATGTACAGTATGAATTACTTAGAGTTAATTTGAAAAACTAAAAGAAAAACATGGGATGAATTAAGATATTTAAGAATTAAGATATTACTGTGATGTTCCTTCAGCAAATTACTAAAAGTGGTTCCAGAGTGATATTTAAAAATGATTATTAAAAGAGTTTCTAAGGAAGCCCTATTCAGGGCAAAAAGACATTGTACATTACCTCAGTACACAAATATTCCTAATGTTTTGTGAAGGACCAAGGGTCCTGTTTTGTCCTATTGGCCCGTATTAACACTAAGACACCTGATTCCTGGGAACCAACCTGTGTGGGAGTCACAAAAGTGGTGGATGTGGCTCCCACAATGGCTTATTTTGGACTCCGAAAATAAGGGAGGGGTCCCTTCTCTGTGAGGCTGAGTTTCCTGACTGTACGAAGGAGTCAGGCCTTTCCCCTGTGACGTTTTCTCCTCTTTATTACAGTGGCAGGAGCATCCCTGCGAGAGGCCTGACCCAGGTGTGTAGGCCAAGCAGCCAGCCCGGAAATCCAATGGGGTGTTCTTGGGGTGCAGAGGAGGATTTGTGACAGTCCAGACACAGAAAAAGGAAAAGGTGGCTTTGAAGAGGCAAGTGCAAAAATACCAGAGATGGGGTATTGTCATTTTAGGCAGTGAACTGACGGTTTCACTTACCAGGGAGCTCCCATCGTGAGCTCCCAAAAGGCCTAACAACTGCTAGGCCCACGGGTCATTAGCTCCACCTTTACGGAGAAGCTGCACTATGCATGTCAGAAGCGGGGTAGGCAGGGATGAGGGAAAGGACGGGATAAGGAAAGAAAAGATGTGCGCTGAGCTGAGCTGCAGGAGGGTAAACCTAACTACTTCACAATGAGCAGGCTGTGAGAGGCTCCTTGCCCCTTGCAGATTTGTGAAAAATCAAACTTCCGCCCAAGAAGCCGGCATTTCAGGTAGGGGCGATGATGTCACAATCACAGGTTAAGATGTGCTGCCCAAGCCACGCTTGCTCCCCGCAGGCAGGCGAGATTTCGGAACAGCCAGGACCTCCTCCGCATGGGGGAACCGCTCTAGACGCTCAGAGGGGCGGAGTTGAAACGGGTGCCATCACCGTACATCCTGGGAGCTGTACTCTCTTAATCGCTCCTAGCCCCTTAGTGACAAAGCGACAGTATTATTTCCCAGGGCTGGGGGCGGGCGAAGCCCTGGGGACGCGCATCATGCTGGGAGTGGTAGTCTCTTTTTCTTTTTTTTTTTTTTTTGAGACGGAGTCTAGCTCTGTCGCCCAGGCTGGAGTGCAGTGGCGCGATCTCGGCTTACTGCAAGCCCCGCCTCCCGAGTTCACGCCATTCTCCTGCCTCAGCCTCCCGAGTAGCTGGGACTACAGGCGCCCGCCACCACGCCAGGCTAACTTTTTTGTATTTTTAGTAGAGACGGGGTTTCACCGTGTTAGCCACGATGGTCTCGATCTCCTAACCTCATGATCCGCCCGCCTCGGCTTCCCAAAGTGCTGGGATTACAGGCGTGAGCCACCGCGCCTGGCCTGGGAGTGGTAGTCTCTTAACCGCTCCCAGCCCCTTGTTTGCAGGACTACAGGACTACAATCCCAGCATGCTCCGGGCTCGGGGTTGGGGCACAGCCATTAGAGAGAGAGAGGCAGGGCGCTGCGCACCTCGCCGGGCATGCGGGGCGTTGTAGTCTCTCAACGACTCCCGGCTCTTTGGTCGCCTGGCTGCAGGACTACAATTCCAGCAGGCACCGGGCTCAGTGGGAGGGGCAGGGTGGTGTGGACCTGGCAAAGCAGTGGTGCCCGCTCACCCCCTGCTGCCTTCTCTCCATGGGGAGTGAGTTTGGAGAGGGATATGAGGGATAAATCTGGGCTGGACAGTGAGAAAGGTGTGACTCTTCTAAGTACACCTCGCTTTTGCCTAAATCTGGCAGGTCCCACCTTCGACTGAGCAGCTCGGTTTCCTCTCTTTATTCTTACCCGCTGGTCTTTCCATGACATCGCGCCGCCTCCAGCCCAGGGAGCTGCCTGCTTTCCTAAAGTACTACGGAAACTGGCCTGATGTCTGTCTGAGACATTGTACATTGTGCCACCGGCCTCTGCTTACTCCAGGCAGAGCTCCAGTTCAGCAGCATTTGGGAGAAATTTGCCTCCTGGGCCGCCCGTATACAACTTCAGCTTTGCAGTGGGTAACATGGGCTGTGGTTTGGTGAAAATGTCGACCTCACTGACCCCTTTTTCGTGGAAGTGGAAGTTGAGACATGAGGGACAGTAATTATTGGCACACTGGGATCTGCTAAAAGCAGAGGAGAAAGCCCCAATATTTCCAGGCATGTGTCTAGTGGGCCATTTTCACCTACCCATTTATGGATCTAGGCCTCCAAAAAATCACCCTAAACATGATGATTGTTTTGATATTTTACACGTGTAGCCATGGGCCTCATCTCACCTGAGACCTGACTGGCCAGTGTCTCAAAGACGTGGATGGTGACCAGCTCTCTCCAGAACAGATGGCGCTGCAGCTTTGTGGGAGCAACTTTCAAGGTGTGGATCACTTGGAGGTCATTTGAAACCTGTGAAGTTTAACATCTCTGCTTTGGATGGAACGCTCATCACCTACAGCAGTCAGGGATGTAACTAAACTTGCTGGGACTGATGTGTTGAAATTTTTTGTCTAGATAGTGGAAACATCCAGGAGCACTTCTGCTTCCATGTAGCCTCTTAATAATTGATGTCCCTAAAATCCTATGTCCTCAGAAACAGATACTTTCAGCCAAGGGCAGTGGCTCAGGCCTGTAATCCCAGCACTTCGGGAGGCCAAGGTGGGTGGGCCAAGGTGGGTGGATCACCTGAGGCTGGGAGTTCGAGACCAGCTTGGCCAACATGGTGAAATCCTGTCTCTACTATAAATACAAAAATGAGCTGGGCATGGTGGCATGTGCCCATAATCCTAGCTACGTAGGAGGCTGAGGCAGGAGAGTTGCTTGAACCTGGAGGCAGAGGTTGCAGTGAGCAGAGATTGCACCACTGCACTCCAGCCTGGGTGACAGAAGAAAAAAAAAAAAAGGAAGGAAGAAAGTTACTTTCACAAAGTTGGTACCAGCTTTCTTGTTTTTATATCTAATCTGTAAAAATCTGGCTGTTAATCTACATGAAAGTAATAGTTCATTCATGTCACACTTCCAATAGTTTCTCATTTGTGATTTCTGAATGTGGTACACTGTCAAAAAAGGGAAAACATGATTGTGACCATTGAATTCTATTACTGTACTTGTGAAGCTTATAAAGAATTTGCTACTTCAGGATTAATTACACCTGGGTTCATCAGTGCCTTTGTAAAGAAAGGAAGAGAAACCATGTGTCATCTATGCAGGTGGCAAGATGAGGAAGTATAGGGAGATGACAGCAGAATACTAGGGCTTTGCCCTTTTTGTTTGTTTGTTTTTCGAGATGGAGTCTTGCTTTGTCGTCCAGGCAGGAATGCAGTGGTGCAGTCTCGGCTTTCTGCAACCTCTGTCTCCTGGGTTCACGTGATTCTCCTGCCTTAGCCTCCCGAGTAGCTGGGATTATAGGTGCCCACCACCACACCTGGCTAATTTTTATATATTTAGTTGAGACAGGGTTTCACCATGTTGGCCAGGCTGATCTCAAACTCCTCACCTCAGATGATCCACCCGCCTCAGCCTCCCAAAGTGCTGGGATTACAGGCGTGAGCCACCACCCCTGGCAGTCTCTGCTCTTTTTAACAGTAGGGCCTCTAGGGACAGTCTGTGTGGTAAAGTGCATGCATCCCTCCCCAGTCCCTCAGTATTCTCACCCTAGTCCCTGTTCCCTCTTTAGGTAATGGTGTCTGATTACCCTTGCCCACAAGTGTCAAAAGGGAATGTTGTAATGTGAGCCTATCCATCATTTTAAAATGAGGATTAATGGAGAGGAGAGTCTTTGGACCTGTGTTTAGAAGCACTGATATTTGGTGTGTGCTGTCTAACGGCAGCTATCTGAGAAGACTGGTCCTGATGCAGCCACAGCTGCTATGCATAGAGCAGAAGCTCCTTGCAATTTGGTGTCTTCTGGTTAGATTTTGTGGCTCTGACTCTCCTCTGCTCACCCACTCCTGGTAGTATCTGCTGGCTTGCCTGGTTTGTTCCACTTCTTTCCTGTTAGCCTGTTGTGTAACTGTATTTCACAGGGTCTTTAGGGATTCTACCCTCACCAGACTAGTCACTGGACACTGGCCATGTGCTTATCTTGCTGGAGCCCCTATGCTCATTCTCTCCAGTGGAGCTGTGAAGAATTCAACTTAATTGTCAGTCTTCTCATTTGGGTATTGCTGGACTGTTTAGGAAGCAGGGAATCTTGTCTTTGGTTTCATTATTATTTCTGTTGTGTATTTTGAAGTCTGATAACTTTTTTTTTCTGAGATAGAGTCTTGCTCTGTTGCCCAGGCTGGAGTGCAGTGGCAGGATCTCGGCTCACTGCAACCTCTGCCTCCCAGGTTCAGGTGATTCTCCTGCCTCAGCCTCCCAGAGTAGCTAGGACTACAGGTGCCTGCCACCACCATGCCCGGATAATTTTTATATTTTTGGTAGAGATGGGGTTTCCCCATTTTGGCCAGGTTGGTCTCAAACTCCTGACCTCAGGTGATCCACCCATTTCGGCCTCCTGAAGTGCTAGGATTAAAGGCATGAGCCACTGCGCCTGGCGTCTGATACTATTTTGTTAATGATGTGGACACTTGCCACTTTTAAATATTAGTGAATTTAGGCTGGGCATAATGGCCCATGCCTGTGCCACTTCACTCCAGCCTGGGCAACAGAGGCGAGACTCTGTCTGAAAGAAGAAAAAAAAAGATAGTGAATTTAACTCTGGCAACAACTTGATGAAGTAGGCATAGATCCCCATTATACAGGTGAGGAAACTGACACCCAGAGTGGTTGAGTCGTTTCATTAACACCACACAAGTTTTTGGTGCATTTCAAATTGTAACCTAGAAACCTTCCTCTAGGATATCTAAGCCTATCTAATATTCTACTTTGTTTCTCACTGCCAGAGTCCCCAAAAGTACAAATCTCATTCTGACTCCATTTTCTACTTGTTGATACAAAACTGGCAAAAAATAGCCTCATGGTGAGGGAGAAAACTAGCTGGAGGGGGGCCTTCCCTTTTCTATTTCTTACCTGTTGTGGGAAGTCAGGGACCCCGAATGGAGGGACCTGCCGAAGCCATGGCAGAAGAACATAAATTGTGAAGATTTCATGGACATTTATCACTTCCCCAATCAATACACTTATAATTTCCTATGTCCGTCTTTAATCTCTTAATCCTGTCATCTTCGTAAGCTGAGGATGTATGTCGCCTCAGGACGCTGTAATGATTGCGTTATCTGTACAGATTGTTTGTAAAACATGTGTGTTTGAACAATATGAAATCTGGGCACCTTAAAAAATAACAGGATAACAGCAATTTTCAAGGAACAAGGGAGATAACCATAAGGTCTGACTGCCTGCGGGGCCAGGCAGAACAGAGTCATATTTCTCTTCTTGCAGAAAGTGAATAGGAGAAATATTGCTGAATTCTTTTCCCAGCAAGGAATAGCTCTGGGAAAGGAATGCATTCCCAGGGGGAGGGCTCTAAAATGGCTGCCCTGGGAGTGTCTGTCTTACTCGGTTGAAGATAAGGGATGAAATATGCCCGGGTCTCCTGCAGTGCCCTCAGGCTTGCTAGGATTAGGAAATTCCAGCCTGGCAAATTCTAGTCAGACTGGTTGTCTGCTCTCGAACCCTGCTTCCTGTTAAGATGTTTATCAAGACAATGCATGCCCAGTGGGACATGGAACCTCATCAGTAATTCTAATTTCACCCTGGCCTTGTGATCTCGCTCTGCCCTTCTGCCCTTGTAATCTTTTATTGCCCCTTGAAGCATGTGATCTTTGTGATTTACTCCCTGTTCATACCCCCCTCCCCTTTTGAAATACCTAATAAAAACTTGCTGGTTTTGTGGTTCGGGGGGCATCATGGAACCTGCTGACATGTGATATCACCCCTGGAGGCCCAGCTGTAAAATTTCTCTCTTTTGTACTCTTTCTCTTTATTTCTCAGACCAGCCGACACTTAGGGAAAATAGAGAAGAACCTACATTGAAATATTGGGGGGCTGGTTCCCCTGATACTTACCCTTGATAATTGTTAGTTTTTTTGAGTGTGCTCGAGAACTGGCAGAGGCTGGCCAGTCCTCACCTGAAAAGTATATTATGTAAAGTTAATCTACTTACTTTTTGCAGGTGTGATTTTTATATCCTTTTTTGTTGTTGTTGTTTTTTGAGGTGGATGGAGTCTTGCTCTTGTCGCCAAGGCTGGAATGCAATGCCGAGATCTTGGCTCACTGCAACCTCTGCCTCCCAGGTTCAAGAGATTCTCCTGCCTCAGCTGGGATTACAGGCACCTGCCATGACGCCCAGCCAATTTTTTGTATTTTTAGTAGAGACAGGATTTCATTATGTTGGCCAGGCTGGTCTTGAACTCCTGACCTCAGGTGATTCACCCATCTCAGTCCCCCAAAATGCTGGGATTACAGGCATGAGCCACTGTGCCCAGCCTTATCCTAGTTATTTTTCTGGGTTTTCTTTTACAAGTTCCTGCTGTGCATTAAAATACAATGCAAATATTGATGAAAATAAAACTTTTTTCCTCCTACTAAATGGTAAAAACACTTTTTTTTTTTTTCGAGACAGAGTCTTGCTCGTGTTGCCCAGGCTGGAGTGCAATGGCATGACTGCAGCTCACTGCGACCACTGCCTCCCAGGTTCAAGTGATTCTCCTGCCTCAGCCTCCAGAGTAGCTGGGACTACAGGCACCCGCCACCATGCCTGGCTAATTTTTTGTATTTTTAGTAGAGACAGGGTTTCACCATATTATCCAGGCTGGTCTTGAACTCCTGACCTCAGGCGATCCACCTTCCTTAACTCTGAGCTACCACACCCAGCCGAGGTGGGTGAAGTTCTGGGTTTTCTTATAAAATGTCACAGGAGATTATGACACAAATATTTTATAAAGCCTTTGGGTGGTATGAGCTGTGTCATAACACAGTCCAACAAGCAGGTGAGTTTGTGACTCTCATAGGCACATCCAGCCAACAATGGTATTATCATTCCTAAACCTAGACACAACCCACTGGTGAGGTTATAAATCTCACATATGGATGCAGACCACAGTTGGAATTGTTACTGTCATATGTGGATTTGGCCACAGGTCGAAGGGGAAGTCATTTCTTGACTAACTCACAGGCACAGTGTTGTCTCTTATACTTGGACCAAGCTAGTAGAAGACATGTTGACTCTTATTGTTAGGATTAGGAAATGGGGATGATTCTGGGTTTTTCTACTTGCACAAAGGTCACAAAAAATCACAACACTCATGCATACAGCATAATGCCCTATGGTGGTACAGAGAGTGTCAACACAGCCCAATACAAAGTTGAGACTTATTCTCATATGCACAGCCAGCTGACAGTAAGAATTGTCACCCACACACATGGACAGATCCCATTAGTGAGGTCCTGACTTTGCCTTGTGGACAGGGTTCACAGTTGAAATTGTGACTGTCATATGCAGATCTGACCACAGGTAAGATTGTGACTCATTTCTGGACCCAGCTTACAAACATGGTGATGACTCTCATACCTGGACCCAGGCAAGAGAAAATGTGTTGACTTCTGCCTGGGCTTAGGGTAACGGGCAAGATCTTAGAGCCATACAAACAAAGTTCACAGAGCAGAATTCCACTCTCAAGCATATTATGTGAAAATCTCAGATGGTACAGAGAGTGTCATAACATAGCCAGAAACATAGAGGAAATTGTGAATCTCATATGCATACCCAGCCAACAATAAGGATGGTCACTCTCCCATATAGACACAGCTCACTGTTGAGGTTCTGAATCTCACGCCCAGAGGCAATGAAAAGTTGAAAGTTTGACTCACGTACATGCATCTGGTCAACAGGTAGGATAGTGACTCTGAGACCAAGATTCAGCACCCTGGTGAGGCTGTGCCTATCTTATGGGAACACTGTTTGCAGGTGGAGATAGAGCTCTCATGGACGGATCCTGTCCGATGTTAAGACTGTGTCTCGTGTATTTGGATGCAACTCACCAGAGGTGTTGACTGTCAGACCTAAAGCTGGGAAATACGTAGAATTGTGAAATTTATTCCTGGTCCTTCCCGCAGGTGTGATTGTGGCGTATACTTTCACACAGCACCTAATTTATTTTACTAATTTGCTTGGGCCCAGCCAACAGTTGGGACTGTGACATATACCTGGATCAAGTACCTAGGTGATGTAACTCTCCAGCCTGGGCCTTACCACAGGGTGCATTGTAACATATCTTTGGACTTATCACCTATGTGATGTGACTCTACTTTCTCGCCTCATCTTGGCCTCCATTGGGAATTGTGACATATTGCTCGGCCCAATACCTAAGTTATGTGACTCTTCTTCACTGCTTGTGCACTTAGAAGGGATTGTGACATATTGCTGGGCCAAGAACCTAGGTGGTGTGACTCTCCTGTCTTCAGGGGAAATTGTGACATGACTCTGGGAAATTTTCCCTGCCTTCAGGGGAAATTGTGATATGTCTCTGGGTTTATTACCTAAGTGATGTGACTCTCATCGCCCGTGTGGGCAAGCCCAAAGGGGTCATTGTGACCTATCTCTGGGCACATCACAGAAGGGGTATGGCTTTTCTCTCATTTCAGGACCCTGGTCTCAGTAGGGACTGTGACATATCACTGGGCCTATAACCTAGGTAATGTGACTCTCCTTTTCTTCCTGTGTTCTGTCCCAGTGAAGATTATGACAAATTTCTGGGCCAATCAGGTATGTGGTATGACTCTGTGCTCTTTCATGGGCCCCACTAGCAGGGAGCATTGTGACATATTGCCAGGCTCAGCACCTAGGTAATGTGACTCTTCTTGCAGCCTGGGTTCTACTTACAGAAGGGATTGTGACATATTCCTCAACCAAGAACTCAGATGATGTGACTCTCCTGCCTGTGCCCTGAGTACAGTGGGCATTGTGACATATCACTGGGTCTAGCACCCAGGTGATGTGACTTTACTGCCATGTTCCTGCCCAAATGTAAAATTGTGGCATATACCTGGGTCCAGCTCAGAGGCACAAGAATGACTCTCTTACCTGGACACAGCCAGTGGGAGATATTTTGATTTCTGTAGCCAGGCTTAGGCCACAGGTAATGTCCTGGGTCTCTTACATGTATAAAGTTCACAGAACATTACAACACTCAGGATGATCACAGGAAGCCCTAGAGTGATACAGAGAGTTTCTAATAGGGCCTAGCTAACAGCTGAGATTGTGACTCTCGCATGCAGACCCAGCCGACAGGCTCTTCATTCTTACACATAAACAGAGCCTACGAATGAGGCACTTAATCTCACACATAAAAGCAGTTGCAAGTTGGATTTGTTACTCTCATATGTGGATCTGGTTTCCAGGTGGTTTGGTGACTCTCGAACCATGATTCAGCAGACCTGTGAGGCTGTGAGTTCCCTATCAGAACACAATCTGCAGGTGAGATTGGGGCTGTTGTACATGGATTTTGTGCATTGTTGAGACTGTAACTCCTATACTTGAACCCCACTCACAGGAGGGGTTGCCTCTCATACATGAAGCCAGGACTCGTGTGAAACTGTGAAACTCATTTCTGTACATTCCCAAGTGTGTGATTGGGAAATATACCTTTGCCCAGAACCTGAGTGATCTGACTCTTTCCTAGGCCCAGCCCACAGATAAAATTGTGACATATACCTGGGCCACCCACCTAAGTAATGTGAAACTCCTTCCTGGGCTCTGCCTGCCAAGGGCATTTTTACATTTCAGTGTGACCAGCAGCCACCCAGGTGCTGTGACTCTCCTGCCTGGTACCTGCCTACAAAGAGCATTGAGACTTATTTCTGGGTTCATTATGTAGGTGATGTGACTTCATTCTACTGCTTTGGCTCTGTGCTTAGAGTGCACTGTGACATTTAGCTGGGTACTGCACCCACATAATGTGACTCTCCTGACTGAGTTCTTCCTACAGGAAGCATTGGAACCTATCACTTAGCCTAGCATCTAGGTGATGTGATTCTCCTCTCTTGCCTGGTTCCTGCCCACTGGAGAGATTGTGACCCATTGCTGAGCCCAGGGCCAAGGTGATGTCACTCTCCTGCCTTGGCTGTGCCCATGGGGGCCACTGTGACACCTGTCTAGGCTAATAACTTAAGTGAAGTGAGTCTCCTTTCCTGCCTAAGCTCTGCCTACAGGGGGGATTTTGGTATATCACTGGGCCCAGCAGCCAGGTGATGTGACTCTTCTGCCAGGGTTCTGCCTACAAGGGGGATTGTGACATATCTCTGGACCAGCACCCAAGTGATGTGTCTTTTCTGGCCTCTCCCTCTCCACAGGTTGTATTGTGCCATTTATCTGTGTCCAAATTATAAGCACAATGATGAATCTTTTACTGGGAGTCAAGATATGTGCAGGATGGTGAAACTTATCACTGGACCTTTCCACAGTGTTATTGTCACATATACCTTTGTCCAACATGTGAGTGATTTGACTCTGCAGACTGGGTCCAGTTCACAAATAAAATTGTGCCATATACCTGGGCCAAGAACCTAATAGGTATGACTCATGTGCCTGGGCCCTGCCTTCAGAAAGATAGTGACATTACACTGCACCCAGCACCTAAGAGGTGTGATTCTCTTCTTCTACCTGGGGCCTGCCCACAGCAAGACTTGTGACATATCAATGGGTGATGTGACTATCATTTTTCTTCCTGGGCCCTGCCCACATGGATAATTGTAACATATCACTGGCCCCAACTATTAGGTGATGTGACTCTCTTGTCTGGGATTTGTCAACAAAGGACATTGTGACATATTTCCTTTTTATTTTCCCAGATGGAGTCTTGCTCTGTTGCCCAGGCTGGAATGCAATGATGCAATCTCAGCTCACTGCAACCTCCATCTCCCAGGTTCAAGTGGTTCTCCTGCCTCAGCCTCCCAAGTAGCTGGGACTACAGGTATGCACCACCACGCCTAGCTAATTTTTTTGCATTTTTAGTAGAGACGGGATTTCACCATGTTGTCCAGGCTGGTCTTGAACTCCTGACCTCAATGATCTGCCATCCTCAGCCTCCCAAAGTGCTGGGATTACAGGTGTGAGCCCCTGTGCCTGGTGTGACATATTTCTAAGTTCAGCGCCCAAGTGCTGTGACTCTCCTGACTGGGCCCTCCCCACGAGGAAAATTGTGACATATCCCTGGGCCCAGTCCTTAGGCCATGTGACCCTCCTTTTTTACCTGGGCCCAGCCCACAAAAGTAATTGTGACATATCAGTGGGCCCAGCATCCAAGAAATATTATTCTGCCTAGGCCCTGCCAACAGAAATATCCCTGCTTTTTTCATATCCCTGCTTCAGCACCAAGTGATGTAACATGTTTTCTGGTTCACACCCACAGGTGTGATTTTGACATATACCTTTTCCTAGCACCTGAGCGATTTGCCTCTTTAACCTGGGTTAATACCACAAGTAGAATTGTGACATATACCTGGCACAGGCACCTAGGTGATGTAACTCTTGCCTTGGTGCTGTCCTCAGAGGGGATTGTAATATATCACTGGGCCCAGCACCTGGTGATGTGGCTCATGTCGTTTTCCCTGGGCTCTGCCCCAGTGGGGATTGTAAATATCTCTGGGCCCTACATTCATGTGATGTGACTCTCCTGCCTGGGCCCTGCCCACAGAGGCACTGTGACATCTCTGGGCACATCCCTTAGGTGGTGTAATTCTCCTTTTGTGCCCAGGTGCTGCCTTCAGGAGGGATTGTGACATATGCCTGGACCAAACACCTGGATGACGTGACACTCCTGCATGAGCCCTGCCCTAAGGGGATATTTTTACATGTTGGTGAACTCAGCCTCTAGGTGATGTGACTCTACTCTCCTGCCTGGGCCCTGCCCACAGGGGGCATTGGAACATTTCACTTGGCTCAGCACCAAGAAGATGTTACTCTCCTACCTGGACCTCTCCCACAGGGGACACCTAGATGATGTGATTTTTCTTCCTGGTTCCTGCTCAGACTTCAAATTGTGATGTACATCTGGGCCCAAAACACAGGTAAGGTAATAACTCTCATAGCTAGACCAAGACAATAGAGAGATTTTGACTTTTGTAGCGAGGCTTAGAACAATGGGTACATATTCCTGGCCCAGCTCCCAGGTGATATGACCCTCCTACCTAGTTAGTGCTCACAGGTGTGATTGTTACCTATGTTTGGACTCAGTTCATTGTGAGCATTGTGATCACTCATACCTGGACCTAGCCACAAAAAAATATGTTGACTCTTATACCTCAAAATAGGAAACTCAACCCACAAGAGGTGTTGACTCTTACACCTTTTGCTGGAAAATGTCCAGGATTGTGAATTTCTGCTATTGATTGGGTCCAGGTATGAGTTTCATTGCTGTGCCTGAGCTGAGTTCAAAATGAGTCACTATCTCACCTGTGGCTGCATCTACATATGACAGTCACAATTCCAAGTCTGGATTGCATTTGTGTGTGAGACTTAGGACCTCACCAGTAAGCACTGTCTATGTGTGAGGGTGACAATTCTATCAGCTGGAAGTGCATATGAGAGTCACAATGTCACCTTTGTTCTTGGTCCTGTTATGACATTGTATCACTTGAGGGCTTTATCCAGACCCAGGACCTTGCCTGTTGCCCTAAGCCTAGATATCAGAGTCAAAATCTGTTCTCTTAGCTGGATCCAGGTACGAGAGTCAACATCTCACCAGTGAGCTGTGACCATGTATATGTCACAATTTCACCTGTGGGCAGGAACCAGACATGAGAGTCATCACCTGGGTGCTGGGTAAGTGATACATTACAATTCTTACTTTGGGCAGGGTCTAGGCAACAGAGGAGAGACACATCACCTGTATGATTGGCCCAGCGATGGGTGAAAATCCTCTCTGAGAGCAGGGCCCATTCAGGAGAGTCATATCACCTAGCTGCTTGGCCAAGTGAAATATCACAATGAACCCTTTGCACAGGGCCAATACAGGACAGTTACATCACCAGGGAGCTGGGTCCAGCTATATGTCACAATTCCTTTTGTGGAAAGTGTCCAGGCAGAAAAGCAGAGTCATATCACCTAGCCAATGGGCCCAGAGAGATGCCACAATGCCATTTGTAGGCTGGGCCCTGGGAGAAGAATAACATCACCCAGTTCTGGGCCCAGCAATATGTTGTGATCCCAACTGGAAAAAGGTTCCAGACAAGAGAGGAGAATCACATCATCATGATGATAAGCCAAGAGATTTCACAATCCCCCCCCCCGTGCACATGTCCCAGGCAGAAGACCTGAATTACCTTTTTACTTAGGCCAGTAATGTCACAGTGCTTCCTCAGGGCAGGGCACAAACAAGATAGGACAGTCACATCATTAAGTGCTAGACTTAATGCTAGATATGTCATAACCTTACTTGTGGGCAGGGTCCAGGAAGGAGAGATTTATGTCACCTAGGTGCTCAGTAAAGAGATATATTACAATTACAATTCCTTTGAGGGAAGTGGCCAGGCAAAATAGTCACATCACCTAGGTGTTTGGCCCAGGTATAAGTCACAAGATATCTGTGTGTTGAGACCAGAAGGACTAGCAAATTATGAAGGTTCTATGTAGAAGTGCATGTCACAGACACCTGCAGGAAGGCCCAGGAATGAGACTCCCAATTCCACACATTTTCCCACTCCAAGTGTAAGAGTCAACAACTCCTGAGACTTAGGCCCAAGTACATGAGTCACAATCTCAACAGTGGATTGCATCCTGCCATGAGAGCCCCAATCCCTTCTCCAAGCTGTGTTCCAGTAGAGGAGTCACAACATCAATGGTGTGCTGAATCCTGGTTGGAGAGTTCCCACTTCACCTGTGGACTGGATCCGTATATGAGAGTCTCAATTCCAGCTCTCAACTGCCCCTGGGTGTGAGATTCAGGACCTCAATTGTGAGCTGTGTACACATGGACATGTAACAATTTCTACTTTTGGCTGTGTGTTCATACAAGACTCAATCTCATCTGTGTTCTCGGCCCTGTTATGAGACTCTCTGTACCACCCATGGGATTTATTCAATACGCATGGGTGTCATAATCCTCTGTGATCTTCATACAAGTAGAAGACCCAGGACCTTACCCATGGCCCTAGGCCTATCTATGAGAATTGACATTTTTCCTCACATTTTTAATTTTAACAAATAAGTTATTCTCCTCTCAGTTCAGATTCATCAGGAAATTGAATCATATTCAGAAGAATTAAAACTGAAAGACTAATATGTTTGTTAAAGCAATGCAGGTTGTCATACTAATAAACCCTAAAATTTCAAAGGCTTAGCAAAATAATACATTTTCTGCTTCCATCACCATCCCCTTTGGCTTATTTCTGGTTAAGAGAACTTCTTTGTGATTTTTCGGAGATTAGATTTTTTTTAAATTTTCTATCTGCACTCTCTCTTTCTTCAGCCAATAGATGAAAAAAGATGCAAAGAAGACACATTTGCTTTTTATGCACACATCACTTCCAGTCACTATGTTGAGCAGAGTCAGTGTGAGGACAATTGAGAATAGCAGTTTTCTGGCAGGACAGCCACTTCTCAGCAAAAGATGACACAATAAAAGTATAAATCTTTCATGGGAGGCTCACATATTTTCAGCAAATTAAGCATATGCATGAATAAAATTCTTGTGGTAAAATAAAGATTCATTTTGTTGATTCCTATGGAGCTCAGGTAATATTGGATAAAAAGCAAAAAAATTATTTGAAATAGTAATATTGTGAATGAAGTTATTCTGTCAATAGAATTAAAAATATTTTTATCTCATACTAGTCATCTTATCTATAATTGTACAATATCAAATGCTACTTTTTATTCACAATTGTACTTCATATAATTATTCCATGTATATCATCCTTCTTCACTGTTTCAATGCCTTCTGCACTTCACATCAGTGAAAAACAGGCCAGCTAATGCCAGGAAATGGGTGTTTTGCTAGTGCTACTTTAAGAGTAATGATGAAGAGCACTTGTCTGAATTGTTCCCATGTGGCAAACACTGTGATTTGGCCCAAAGTACACACATTTCTTATGTACCTCTAAATTTACTGATGAAATAAAATTCTTAGCTAACATCATCTCATTCAAATATGTTTTATGAAATTTGGTTGACATTTCAGTGTCTCTGACTTAAATGGAATATTGAAAATGTCCATGAATCCAAATAGAGTGTTATACATGAGCAATCTTTTACTAAAAGCCTTTCTGAGGCAGAGTAAGATTCATAAAATTTCTTTATAATATAGAAGAAATGTGTTACCTATGTTTCCAGTAATCAACTCCGAACACTGAGCATCTCAGTTCCCAGTACTCACCCTGAGATATTCAGGAAAAATTGGTATCTCTGTAAGGAGACAGAAAAAGGTGTTTGGGGGAGGGTCACAACATTGCACGTAAATGCTTTCTGCAAGCACCTGTTAGGATCTTAATCTAATTGGTCTATCATTTGCATGGCTAGACAGTTACTGAATGTAGTCATACTATTTTGTTGTTTTTTGCAGCCAATGACATCTGTTACCTATAACTTTTACACAATAACTTGCTCAGCTGAAACATGAATCTTTTGTTAATTTACCCTAAACTGAGAGACTAGATTTGCAATTTCCAATCTTTCAATGTTAAAGCAAATCAGAGAAGAGTAATGTGTGTATGTGGTATGCATTTTCTTGCCTAACTATCAAAATTCTTCTCATATTGAATTGCACACTCTAGGCAGCCACCTTAAAAATAGTCCCTCCTACTTTTTTTAGCCAGGATATTAGATTTCAAAAGGTCAAGGACTTAATAATTGGGCAAAGACAAAACCTTGCCTTTGCTTCTTGACCATTTCAAAGAGCATGGTAATTGTGCCAAGCCATTGAAAGATGTGGTTCTGATGACTTTTATTTCATTTCAAATGTTTTCTCTAATTTTTAGTCTTATTGCATTAATCTAAAAGAGAAACTACCTACACAACAATTTATGCATTCAAGAAATATTCATGTTAAGGTGTTCAAAGTTCAATATTGTATTACAGAATAGTAGAATTCTCTAAAATTAGAAAGTCAGATTATTATTATTAATAAATTCATTATTTTTTCAACATTTTCCAATGTTGAAATTAAATAATTGGGTATGCTTTTTCAGGATAAGTTCAATTCTAGGAGGACACTCAATGGTCTGCCTGGTATTTTTGTCATGAATGTAAAACTGAGTTAACAGAATGGAGCAGAAATGCTAATTTAATCAGAATGAGAATGAATTCAGCCTTATTGGTAGACTGTTGGTAGACTATTGGTATCCCAGAGGCTGATCATTTACTTCGGCTGTGTAAACATTGCTTCCTAATGCCAGTGAGCCCTTTCAACCAAGTTGCCTTTGTTTCCCATTGATGTGGTCATGTTCTGGTCTCTGTTTTTCTTAAGCTGTCCCAGATGAGGAGTGATTATTTCTTGTATTAATAAGATCTCTTCTTTTTCCTCTGCCATCCTCCTATTCTTCCTTCTGAAAGTAACATGTTGAAGGCAAAAATAGAGACAATATACAAATATATCCCTTGCCATGTGGCCACCATAAGCAGCTCACAACCTGGCTTACCTAAAAGTTTGATTAATTTCAGGGAAGCAGGGGTGTTTTTCTATGATGTGCTCTTTTTCTTAAAAACATGTCTGATTAAGTTTGGTGTAATAAAGATAATCTCTCTTATGATAAACAGAAAGCCAATACCTTTGTAACCTAATTACATGAATAATGTCCCACCACAGTCACACACATTTTCTCACACTCAGGAGAAAATGATACACAGCAGGTGTGCACTGAAGTGGGAACCTGAGGGTCATCTGAGAATTCTGCCTCTCCACCTGAATAGATTTCTAAAATAGCCTTTCAGTTGCCTTTGTTGTCTAAGTAAACACATATATCATCTGCAAATAATAATTAATTCATCTGCTTTTCAATTTTATTCATTAAGATAAGTATTTATCTTTTTCTGGCTTATATGAAGTATTTCTTATTTATAATATACATTCACATATATACATATATAACAGTACAAATGTATCCATTTTCATTTTTGTTAAATTTTTAAGAATGGATGTTAAAGGTAACTTCTTTTCTGTTTGAAAGGGTTTTTATTGTTGTATTCAGGAGCATTATCTCTGCAGTCAAAGTTGCTTGTGTTTTAATACTGGCTCTGCTATTGTGAGCAAATTATTTCTCTCTCTGGCTCTTTTTCTTTCTTTGTAAATTGAGGACAATAATACCTTTGTTATTAAGTTACTGTGTCTATTAGTCCATTCTCACACTGCTATAAAGACACACCCAAGACTAGGTAAATGAAAAAGGAAAGAGGTTAATTTGACTCACAGATCAGCATGACTGGGGAGGCCTCAAGAACCTTGCAATAATGGCAGAAGTTGAAGGAGAAGCAGGTATATTTTTCACTAGGTGAAGGAGAGCAGGAAAAATGACCACTTATAAAACCATCCGATCTCATGAGAACTCACTCAGTATCACAACAACACCATGAGTATCATTCCGCCCCTGGCCCCTTCCAAATCTCATGCCCTTTTCATATTTCAAAACCAAACATGCTTTCCCAACAATCTCCCACAGTCTTAACTCATTTTAGCATTAACCCAAAAGTCTAACTCCAAAGTCCAATCTGAGAAAAGTCCCTGCTACCTATGAGCTTGTAAATCAAAAGCAAGTTAGTAACTTCCAAGATACAATGGGGGTACAGGAATTAGATAAACTCTTTCAAATGGAGGAAATTGGCCAGAACCAAGGAGGTACAGGCCCCATGCAAGCTTGAATTCCAATGGGGCAGTAATTAAATCTTAAAGCTCTGGGATGATGTCATTTGACTTCATGTCCCACTTCTGGGCCATGCTGATGCAAGACGTGGGCCCTCATAGCCTTAGGCAACTCCTTTATGGACTGGAATTGCGTGCCTGTGGCTTTTCCAGGTGCACAGTACAAGCTCATGGAGGATCTGTCATTCTGGGGTCTAGAGTATAGTGGCCTTCTCACAACTCCAGTTGGCAGCTTCAGTGGGGACTCTGCATGAGGGCTCCAACCCCACATTTCCCTTCTGCATTGCCCTATTACAGGTTCTCCATGAGGGCTCTGCCCCTGTAGAAGACTTCTGCCTGAACATCCAGGCATTTTTATACATCTTCTGAAATCTAGGCAGAGGTTCCCAGAGCTCAACTCTTGTCTTATGTTCACTCACATGCCCAACACCACATGGAAGCCACCAAGGCTTGAGGATTGCACTTTCTGAAGAAATAACCCAAGCTGTACCTTGGCCCCTTTTAGCCACAGCTGGATCTGGAGCAGCTGGGATGCAGGACACCTAGTCCCAAGACTTCATAGAGCAGTGGGGCCCTGGGCCTCAACCATGAAACCATTGTTGCCTCCTAGGGCTCCTGGCCTGTGATGGAAGGACCTGCCTCAGATCTTTGACATGATCTGAAGACATTTTCCCCATTGTTTTGTGTATTAACATTCAGTTCCTCTTTACTGCTGTAAATTTCTGCAGTGGCTTCAATTTCTTTTCAAAAACTTGGGTTTTATTTTCTACTTCATGGTCAGGCTTCAAATTTCCCAAACTTTTATGTTCTGCTTCCATTTTAAACATAAGTTTCTCATCTCCATCTGAGACCACCTCAGCCTGGACTTTATCATCCATATCGCTATTAGCATTTTGGTCAAAAGCATTCAACAAGTCTCCAGGAAGTTCCAAACGTTCCCACATCTTTCTGTGTTTTTCTGAGCTCTCTGAACTGTTTCAACCTCTGCCTATTACCCATTTCCAAAGTCACTTCCACATTTTCAATTATCTTTATAGCAGTGCCCCAAACTCCCAGTATTAATTTTCTGTATTAGTCTGTTTTCACACTACTATAAAGACACTACCAGAGAATGGGTAATTTATTCAGAAAGGAGGTTTAATTTACTCACAATTCTGCATGGCTGGGGAGGTCTCAGGAAACCTACAATTATGGTGGAAGGCAAAGGAGAAGCAAGCACCTTCTTCACTAGGCAGCAGGAGGGAAAGCAGGAAAAACCACCACTTATAAAACCATTAGATCTTTCAGAACTCACTATCATGAGAACAGCATGGGGGAAAATTACCCCCATGTTCCAATCACCTCCCACCAAGTCCCTCCCTTGACACATGGGGATTACAATTTGAGATAAGATTTGGGTGGGATAAGATTTTACAGTAACGAATTCAATATAAGCCACAGAATATAGATTTATTTTGAGAATCTCTAAGGTTTCCAGGTTTCTTGTTAATTACCCACCTTATTGAAATAAACTTTTTTGTTTCAGTATTGTTCCTCTGTTCTGAAAATGCATACAAAGTCACACACAAACACACTCACTTGCTATATAACTTTTTTATACTTAAGGTACATCTTTTTTTTTTTTTTTTAATGATGTCTCGCTCTGTCACCCAGGGTGGAGTGCAGTGGTGCCATCTTGGCTCATTGCAACCTCTGCTTCCCAGGTTCAAGCAATTCTCCTGCCTCAGCCTCCCTAGTAGCTGGGAATACAGGAACTTATCACCACACCCAGCTAATTTTTTGTATTTTTAGTAGAGATGGGGTTTCACCCTGTTGGCCAGGCTGGTCTTGAACTCCTGACCTCAAATTATCTGACCACTTCGGCCTCCCAAAGTGCTGAGATTACAGGCATAAGCCACTGCACCCGGCTGGTACATCTTTAGAGTAATACATTTGTATATGTAACTCTATGTAAATAAAAACTAAAAGCCTGTTTTTGTTTGTCAGCAGAGAGGCCACATGTACAAAAAATATATAAAACAAATTTTAAAAAATATTTAATCGACTCAGAAATGTATGGATATTAATTATACTCATATAATTTTTATGACCATAAATGGACCCTGTGGTTAATAATTCAATTGCACATATTGAAATGACTAAAACTATATAATGGGAATGTTTGTAATACAAAGTATAAATACGTGCTTGAGGTAATGAATACTTCATATACCCTGCTGTGATAATTAAATAATGTATGCCTGTGTTAAAATACCTCATATATGCCATTTTGTGTATGCAAACTACCCATAAAAATTTTTTAAAAATGTAAATAAGGTAAAAAAGAATACAAATTTCACCTATGAGAACAAAATTCTTCAACTTTTTTGCAGTTTAAAGCCACTGGAGGGCCAGGTGTGGTGGCTCACACCTGTAATCCCAGCATTTTGCAGCACCGAGGCAGGTGGATCACCTGAGGTCAGGAGTTCAAGACCAGCCTGGCCAATGTGGTGAAACCCCATCTCTACTAAAAATACAAAAATTAGCCTGGTGTGGTGGCACGTACCTGTAGTCCCAGCTACTTGGCAGGCTGAGGCAGGAGAATCGCTTGGACCCAGGAGGTGGAGGTTGCAGTGAGCTGAGATCGTGCCACTGCACTCCAGCCTGGGCAACAGAGCAAGACTCCATCTCAAAAAAAACAAACAAAAAACACTGGCAAAAAAGAGATTACTAGAGATGTCATTCCCCTACATTAACAAATAGTATATTGTTACCATCATTTACTTAGAACTTTAAGATGAGACACATTAATGTTGATGGCAAATTAACACTTTGTTCAAAGCACAATAGTTTTAACACATTAAAAACAACTTTATTTAATGAAAAATTAAGTTAAATTTATTGCATTTTATTACATAAAGGTACAACTGATAAACAATCTCCTCTTATATCTCTGATGCAACAATTGATCAAATACTTTCACAAACAATGGGAAGAATCAACATTAAGTAATCTGAGACTTGAGTTACAATATTATTTGCTTCTCAGAAAATCTAAATTTTTTTTTACAGAAAATGAAGCATAGCTCAAATGTAATTATAAATCTCCAAAAAAACTACTTCTTTGAAATGTATACACTGTTATCTTTGGATCTCTTTTACATTCAACACTCTGATTTAGTGTAATGTCTGAAGTTTCAGTGCCTTCATTCTTTCTACTGTGAATCCTCAAATGTCTATATAAACTTACCTTTTCATTAAATATATTTTCCCCATATATTGGATCTACAAAAATATTTAGTATAAACTGGTGTCTTCTAAGCTGTAGTTTTTGAACAAATGTTTTTTCACATTCATTACATGTTTAGGCTTTCTCTCAAATATAAATTCTCTGATGTTCCACAAAGTTTGAGCATCTGCTTCAGGGTTTTCCTTTAACATAAAATGCATACAATAACATCTGTAATGCCAGTAAAGGTATAACAATCCTCTTTATGTTTGTATGTTTGTCTTCAGAATAAATAGTCTTTACTTTAAAGGCCTATATTTTCTGAAAGGTGTTTTTACAGTAATCACATTTATAATGCTTTTTTTGTTTTTTTGAGATGGAGTCTTGCTCTATCACCCAGGCTGCAGTGTAGCAGCTCTGTGTTGGCTCACTGCAACCTCCACCTCTCAGGTTCAAGCAACTCGCCTGCCTCAGCCTCCCAAGTAGCTGGGATTACAGGCACACGCCACCACACCTGGCTAATTTTTGTATTTTCAGTAGAGATGGGCTTTCACCATGTTGGCCAGGCTGGTCTTGAACTCCTGATCTCATGATCCACTGACCTTGGCCTCCCAAAGTGCTGGAATTTCAAGGGTGAGCCAACACGCCCAACCTATAATGCTATTATTAACTATAAACTTTCTGATATTGAGTAAAATGTGAGCTGATAGTAATGGCTTTTCACATTCTTTGTATTTCTACAATTTTTCTCTAGTATAAATGCTTTCCTGTGGCATAAGGTGTGAGAATTTATTAAAAGTTTTGCCACATTCTTCATTTCATATTTGTAGTTTTCTTCAGTATACATTATCTTACCTACCATAACGTGTGACTACCATTTAAAGGCCTTGCCACATTTAACACATTTCTAGTTTCTCACCAGTATGATTTCCCTTTTTTAGAAAAGTTTGAGGTATGGTTAAATGCTCTGTCACATTTTTATGCTGTAGAGTTTCTCTCCAGCATAAAATTTTTCTAATTAATGAGGATGGAAACCAGTTAAAGGCTTTGCCACATTTTTTTCTACAGTTTCAGGGGTTCTCTCCAATATCAATTATCTTACATTTATTCAGGTTTGAGGACTTTTTGAAGACATTGCCATATTCCTTATTGTAGGGTTTCTCTTAAGTATTACATCTCTTATGTATAATAAGGGTTCAAGACTAGTTAAAATCGTTACCACATTCTTTGCTTTTGTAGGATTTCTCTCTAGAATGAATTAACAGATATTGTGTAAGGCCTGAGATGTGCTTAAAGGTTTTTTCACTTTTTTTTTTAACCTTTCTAGGGTATCTCTAATATAAATTCTCTTAGGTTTTGGGAGGCTGAGGCAGGTGGATCACCTGAGGTCAGGAGTTCGAGACCAGCCTAGCCAACATGGTGAAACTCTATCTCTACTAAAAATGCAAAAATCAGCCAGTGTGGTGGCACATGCCTATAATCCCAGCTACTCAGGAGGCTGAGGGAGGAGAATCACTTAAACCTGGAAGGCAGAGGTTACAGTGAGCAGAGTTTGTGCCACTGCACTGCAGCCTGGATGACAAAGGGAGATACCATCTCAAAAAAATATTTTTTTTTAAATAAATTCTCTTGGGTTCATTAAGGTTTGAGGGTTGGTCAAAGGCTTTGTTACTTTTTTTTACATTTATAAAATTTTTGTCCAATATGGATTCTCTTATTTTCTATTAAGGATTGGAACTTGTTAAAGGTTTGTCCATATTCTCTACACTTGTAGTGTTTTTTTCCAGCATAAATTATTGTATGTATTATAAGGCCTGAGGGCTGGAATTTGCCACATTATTTACATTTGTAGGGTTTCTCTCCAGTATGAATTATCTTATGTTTAGCAAGACTTGAATGCCTCTTAAAAGCTTTGTCACATTCTTCACATTTGTAGGGTTTCTCTCCAGTATGAATTCTCTTATGTGTCTTAAGGGTTGAGGAGCAGTTAAAGGCTCTGCCACATTCTTCACATGTGTAGGGTTTCTCTCCAGTATGAATTCTCTTGTGGTCATTCAGGGTTGAGGATACGCTAAAGGCTTTGCCACATTCTTCACATTTGTAGGGTCTCTCTCCAGTATGAATTCTCTTGTGGTTAATAAGTGTTGAGGAGCGCCTAAAAGCTTGGCCACATTCTTCACATGTGTAGGGTTTCTCTCCAGTATGAATTCTCTTATGTCTAGTAAGGTTTGAGGGCCACCTAAAGGCTCTGCCACATTCCTCACATCTGTAGGGTTTCTCTCCAGTATGAATTCTTTTATGTGTAGTACAGTTTGAGGAGCGTTTAAAGGATTTGCCGCATTCTTCACATTTGTAGGACTTCTCCTTAGTATGAATTATCTGATGTTGATTTAGGTGTGAAGGCATGCAAAACAATTTGCCATATTTTTTACATTTGAAATGTTTCTTTCCAGTATATCTTGTTTCATGTCTATTGCAATTTGAAAATTTACCAAAGACTATGACACACTTATGAGTCTGAAATATTTTGTTTTGGATATTTGACAAACATTGCTTAACTTCATTATAACCTCCTTTGTGCACCTCACACTCACCCACACTTTTACAGCATTTTTTAAATTGTAAATTCTCATGTCCACATTTTCCATATGTTCTTGGTATTACTTTTTGGAGTGAATGTTTTATGCCCTGCTCTGGATGAAGGTCTTGGGTGAAATGAGAACACGTAACTGAAAGACATAAAAATCACAAGTTACTCCACTTACTAGACTCAGATAAATATACTTTACAAATCGAATATATAAAGTTATACAAGGCACACTAGCAAAATGGCATATCAAATTACTACAGGCCATAATTCCTTCATAGATGTATAAACCTAAGAAAATCATAGTGATCAAAATACCTTTGTTGGAAATTTATAGAGTAAGTGTGTGCCCCATGTGAGCACAATGTCAAAAGCCATATAGAAAGAAAAGAAAAGTCTGCTACATTTGCCCAACACAGCCCTTCCTCATCCCCAGGAGAAGAACATGGTGTCTTTAATGACAGGTTTAAGTCTTCTGTGATCAAAAGTGAATGTTACAACAGCAGAAAGACTGCAGTACCATGGACAGAAAATAGGTGTAGAAAGTAGTTATTGACCAGTAATAAGAAATATGAAGAAGTCTTTTAACTGAAAAATAAATACAAAATTGCAGACAAGACACATCCTGAGAACATGTTTGCAAGACTCCCAGAATCTCTACCCAATACAACTGGTTTCAGGCTATGCCAGAAAAGAGCTGCATTATAAAGATTGTGAAAGGTAGTTTTATGTTAATGTCTAAATCTCAACCAAAGATTATAATGTATACAAAATATTTGGGCAACAAGGTCCAATAAAAAAATCAAAATTTTCAAAAAGCAACTATAAAAATAAAGATGTATATATTAATTTTTAAAATTTAAGATAATCCGTATTTCGCTCAATGAGAAAAATGGAAAACCAGACATCGGATAAATGAGAATGTCAACAAAAGGCTCGGAATAATAAAAATAAACAATTGTGGAAGTAAAAAAGAATAAGTGAAATAATTTTAAAGTATGAAAAAAGTAATGTAAAAAATGAAGAAGCTAAACAAACAAACTAGGATATACACAAAAAGACCCATAACACATATTTAAGCAAAGTTTCAAAAGTCACAAACCAGAAGATAATCTTGGGAGCTGCAAGATAAAAGTGAGGTATTATTTATAAGCCTAGTCCTCCGAGACAACCAGTGAATTTGTCAACAGAAACCTTGCAGGTCAGAAAAGAACTGTGTTAAATGGTCAAAGGCTGAAAAAGAATCTTCATTGTGAGAATAATGTAATCAGCAAAAATGTACTACAAAATAAAGAAAAAAATAAAGATCTTCCAGAATAAACAAATGCTGGAAAAGCATATAAGCACTGCATGTACCCTAAATAAAATGCTGAAAAGAGGTCTTTCCACTTAAAATAATATGATGAAAAATATATGATCATATGAAAATACATAACTTTCTGAAAAACATGCATATATAAAAAATAAAATTCCGTGGCATTATTGTGGTGGTGCTGAAAACATTTTTAGTTATTCTTTAAAATTTGAAAGATATAAGCATAAAAATAATCATAAAACATAAAAAGATACAATTAGCAACATCAATAAGAAGTATAGGGTAGATATAATGTGGACAAATTTTTCTATGCAACTGAAGTCATTTTTTTTTTACCAGTTTAAAATGTACTGTTGTAACATTAACAGGTTTTATAAAATCTCTAATGTAGCATAAAGAAAAAAATCTTTATAGACACACAAAAGAAAATGAGTCAATTACTAGCATGAAACAAAGATTGATATTATATAATGGTAAAATGAGTCCATTTACTAGGAATCTATAACTATTATGTCTATCTATATGTATAGGCATATATAACATCACAGCTTCAAAATATATAAAGCAAATATTGACAAAAATGAAGCAAGAAATAAAATAGCAACATAAAATTATAAACATTAAGACCTCACTTTCAATAATGAATAAAAAATTTAAAGAAAATATCAATTAAAAAACAGAAAGCCTGAATAACATTATATTGTGTATGAATTCATTTTGCAATGCTACAGAAAATAACCTGAGACTGGGTAATTTATAAAGAAAAAGATTTCTTTGGTTCACAGTTCAGTAGACTGTAAAAAAAGTATATGCCAGCATCTGCTTCTGGTGAGGATATGAGGAAGCTTACAATTACAGTGGAAGGCAAAAAAGAACCAAACATGTCACATGGTGAAAGATGATGCGAGTGTGAGGTGGAGGAACCAAGTTCCTTTAAGCAACCAGCTCTCATGTGAATTAAGAGAGTGAGAACTCTATGATTACCAAGGGGATTGTGCCAAGTCATTCATGAGGGATTTGTCTCCACGATGCAAACAGCTCTCATTAGGCCCCACATCCAACACTGGAGATTACATTTCAATATGGGATTTGGAGGGCATCTACACCATATCACAAACCAGATAGGCTAAACAGACATGTACAGAACTCTCCAGCCAAAAGCAAGCGGATACACAATATTCTTATTTGCACCTGGCACATTCTGTTAGAACACATAAGTCTTAGTAAATTTCAAAAGATCAGCCAGGTGCAGTGGCTCACAGGTGTAATCTCAGCACTTTGGGAGGCCAAGGTGGAAGGATCACTTGTCCTGCAGCTGAGGGACTTGACTGTTGGAAGGAAAACTAACAAACAGAAAGGAATAGCATCCACATCAACAAAAAGGACAACCACACCAAAACCCCATCTGTAGGTCACCATCATCAAAGATCAAAGGTAGATAAAACCACAAAGATGGGGAGGAACCAGAGCAGAAAAGCTGAAAATTTTTAAAATCAGAGTGCCTCTTCTCCTCCAAAGGATCACAGCTTCTTGCCAGCAACAGAACAAAGCTGGATGGAGAATGACTTTGACGAGTTGACAGAAGTAGGCTTCAGAAGATCAGTAATAACAAACTTCTCCGAGCTAAAGGAGGATGTTCGAACCCATTGCAAGGAAGCTAAAAACCTTGAAAAAAGATTAGATGAATGGCTAACTAGAATAAACAGTGTAGAGAAGACCTTAAATAACCGGATGGAGCTGAAAACCATGGCACTAGAACTATGTGACGCATGCACAAGCTTCAGTAGCCGATTCAATCAAGTGAAAGAAAGGGTATCAGTGATTGAAGATCAAATTAATGAAATGAAGTGAGAAGAGAAGTTTAGAGAAAAAAGAGTAAAAAGAAATGAACAAAGCCTCCAAGAAATATGGGACTATGTGAAAAGACCAAATCTATGTTTGATTGGTGTACCTGAAAGTGACAGGGAGAATGGAAGCAAGCTGGAAAATACTCTGTAGGATATTATCCAGGAGAACTTCCCCAACCTAGCAAGGCAGGCCAACATTCAAATTCAGGAAATACAGAGAACGTCACAAAGATACTCCTCGAGAAGAGCAACACCAAGACACATAATTGTCAGATTCACCAAAGTTGAAATGAAGGAAAAAATGTTAAGGGCAGCCAGAGAGAAAGGCCGGGTTACCCACAAAGGGAAACCCATCAGACTAACAGCGGATCTCTCAGCAGAAACTCTATGAGCCAGAAGAGAGTGGGGGCCACTATTCAACATTCTTAAAGAAAAGAATTTTCAACCCAGAATCTCATATCCAGCCAAACTAAGCTTCATAAATGAAGGAGAAATAAAATACTTTACAGACAAGCAAATGCTGAGAGATTTTGTCACCACCAGGCCTGCCTTACAAGAGCTCCTGAAGGAAGCACTAAACATGGAAAGGAACAACCGGTACCAGCCACTGCAAAAACACGTCAAATTATAAAGATCATCGATGGTAGGAAGAAACTGCATCAACTAATGAGCAAAATAACCAGCTAACATCATAATGATGGGATCAAATTCACACTTAACAATATTAACCTTAAATGTAAATAAGCCAAATGCCCCAATTAAAAGACACACACTGGCAAATTGGATAAAGAGTCAAGACCCATCAGTGTGCTGTATTCAGGAGACCTGTCTCACATGCAGAGACATCCATAGGTTCAAAATAAAACGATGGAGGAAGATCCATCCTCACCAAAAAAATGGAAAGCAAAAAAAAGCAGGGGTTGCAATCCTAGTCTCTGATAAAATAGACTTTAAACCAACAAAGATCAAAAGAGACAAAGAAGGCCATTACATAATGGTAAAGGGATCAATGCAACAAGAAGAGCTAACTATCCTAAATATACATGCACCCAATACAGGAGCACCCAGATTCATAAAGCAAGTCCTTAGAGACCTACAAAGAGACTTAGACTCACACAATAATATTGGAAGACTTTAACACCCCACTGTCAATATTAGACAGATCAACAAGACAGAAGGTTAACAAGGATATCCAGGACTTGAACTCAGCTCTGCACCAAGCAGACCTAATAGACATCTACAGAACTCTCCACACAAAAGCAACAGAATATACATTCTTCTCAGTACCACATCACACTTATTCCAAAAATTCACCACATAGTTGGAAGTAAAGCACTCCTCAGCAAATGTAAAAGAACAGAAATCACAACAAACTCTCTCTCAGACCACATGGCAATCAAATTAGAACTCAGGATTAAGAAACTCACTCAAAACCGCTCAACTACATGGAAACTGAACAACCTGCTCCTGAATGACTACTGGGTACATAACGAAATGAAGGCAGAAATAAAGATGTTCTTTGAAACCAATGAGAACAAAGACACAACATACCAGAATCTCTGGGTATCTTTAAATGTGTTTTAAAGCAGTGTGTAGAGGGAAATTTATACCACTAAATGCCCACAAGAGAAAGCAGGAAATATCTAAAATCAACACCCTAACATCACAATTAAAAGAACTAGAGAAGCAAGAGAAGACAAATTCAAAAGCTAGCAGAAGGCAAGAAACAGCTAAGATCAAAGCAGAACTGAAGGAGATAGAGACACAAAAAACCCTTCAAAAAATCAATGAATCCAGGAGCTGGCTTTTTGAACAGATCACCAAAATTGATAGACCACTAGCAAGACTAATAAAGAAGAAAAGAGAGAAGAATCAAATAGACACAATAAAAAATGATAAAGGGGATACCACCGCCGATCCCACAGAAATACAAACTACTATCAGAGAATACTATAAACACCTCTACACAAATAAACTAGAAAATCTAGAAGAAATGGATAAATTCCTGGACACATACACCCTCCCAAGACTAAAACAGGAAGAAGTTGAATCCCTGAATAGACCAATAACAGGATCTGAAATTGAGGCAATAATTAATAGCCTACCAACCAAAAAAAGTCCAGGACCAGATGGATTCACAGCCGAATTCTACCAAAGGTATAAAGAGGAGCTGGTACCATTACTTCTTAAACTATTCCAATCAATAGAAAAAGAGGGAATCCTCCCTAACTCATTTTATGAGGCCAACATCATCCTGATACCAAAGCCTGGCAGAGACACAACAAAAAAAGAGAATTTTAGGCCAATATCCCTGATGAACATCGATGCGAAAATCCTCAGTAAAATACTGGCAAACCGAATCCAGCAGCACATCAAAAAGCTTATCCACCACGATCAAGTCAGCTTCATCTCTGGGATGCAAGGCTGGTTCAACATACGCAAATCAATAAACGTAATGCATTGCATAAACAGAACCAAAGACAAAACCATATGATTATCTCAATAGATGCAGAAAAGACCTTTGACAAAATTCAACAGCCATTCATGCTAAAAACTCTCAATAAACTAGGTATTGACAGAACGTATCTCAAAATAATAAGAGCTATTTATGACAAACCCACAGAAAGTATCATACTGAACGGGCAAAAACTGGCAGCATTCCCTTTGAAAACTGGCACAAGACAGGGATGCCCTCTCACCGCTCCTATTCAACATAGTGTTGGAAGTTCTGGCCAGGGCAGTCAGGCAAGAAAAATAAATAAAGGGTATTCAATTAGGAAAAGAAGAAGTCAAATTGTCCCTGGCTGCAGATGACATGATTGTATATTTACAAAACCCCATTGTCTCAGTCCAAAATCTCCTTAAGCTGATAAGCAACTTCAGCAAAGTCTCAAGATACAAAACCAATGTGCAAAAATCACAAGCATTCCTATACACCAATAACAGACAAACAGAGAGCCAAATCATGAGTGAACTTCCATTCACAATTGCTACAAACAGAATAAAATACCTAGGAATCCAACTTACAAGGGATGTGAAGGACCTCTTTAAGGAGAACTTCAAACCACTGCTCAATGAAATAAAAGAGGACATAAACAAATGGAAGAACATTCCATGCTCATGGATAGGAAGAATGAATATTGTGAAAATGGCCATACTGCCCAAGGTAATTTATAGATTCAATGCCATCCCCATCAAGCTACCAATGACTTTCTTCACAGAATTGGAAAAAACTACTTTAAAGTTCATATGGAACCAAAAAAGAGCCCACATTGCCAAGACAATACTAAGCCAAAAGAACAAAGCTGGAGGCATCACACTACCTGACTTCAAACTATACTACAAGGCTACAGTAACCAAAACAGCATGGTACTGGTACCAAAACAGAGATATAGACCAATGGAACAGAACAGAGCCCTCAGAAATAACACCACATATCTACAACCATCTGATCTTTGACAAACCTGACAAAAACAAGAAATGGGGAAAGGATTCCCTATTTAATAAATGGTGCTGGGAAAACTGGCTAGCCATATGTAGAAAGCTGAAACTGGATTCCTTCCTTATACCTTATACAAAAATTAATTCAAGATTGATTAAAGACTCAAATGTTAGATCTAAAACCATAAAAACCCTAGAAGA
Source organism: Gorilla gorilla gorilla (assembly GCF_029281585.2). Lineage (NCBI taxonomy): Eukaryota > Metazoa > Chordata > Mammalia > Primates > Hominidae > Gorilla > Gorilla gorilla. The sequence continues at coordinate 73,471,274 of NC_073230.2, read as the reverse complement.
AAACCTAGGCAATACCATACAGGACATAGGCATGGGCAAGGACTTCATGACTAAAACACCAAAAGCAATAGCAACAAAAGCCAAAATGGACAAATGGGATCTAATTAAACTAAAGAGCTTCTGCACAGCAAAGGAAACTACCATCAGAGTGAACAGACAACCTACAGAATGGGAGAAAATTTTTGCAATCTACCCATCTGATAAAGGGCTAATATCTGGAATCTACAAAGAACTTAAACAAATTTGCAAGAAAAAATCAAACAACCCCATCAAAAACTGGGCAAAGGATATGAACAGACACTTCTCAAAAGAAGACATTTATGCAGCCAACAGACATGTGAAAAAATGCTCATCATCACTGGTCATCAGAGAAATGCAAATCAAAACCACAATGAGATACCATCTCACACCAGTTAGAATGGTAATCATTAATAAGTCAGGCAACAACAGCTGCTGGAGAGGATGTGGAGAAATAGGAACACTTTTACACTGTTGGTGGGACTGTAAACTAGTTCAACCATTGTGGAAGACAGTGTGGCGATTCCTCAAGGATCTAGAACTAGAAATACCATTTGATCCAGTGATCCCATTACTGGGTATATACCCAAAGGATTATAAATCATGCTACTATAAAGACACATGCACATGTATGTTTATTGCAGCACTACTCAACAATAGTAAAGACTTGGAACCAACCCAAATGTCCATAAAGAATAGACTGGATTAAGAAAATGTGGCACATATACACCATGGAATACTATGCAGCCACAAAAAAGGATGAGTTCATGTGCTTTGTATGGACACTGATGAAGCTGGAAACCATCATTCTGAGCAAACTATCACAAGGACAGAAAACCAAACACCGCATGTTCTCACTCATAGGTGGGAATTGAACAGTGACAACACTTGGACACAGGGCGGGGAACATCACACACCAGGGCCTGTCGTGGAGTGGGGGGATGGGGGAGGGATAGCATTAGGAGAAATACCTAATGTAAATGACGAGTTAATGGGTGCAGCAAACCAACATGGCACATGTATACATATGTAACAAACCTGCACGTTGTGCACAAGCACCCTAGAACTTAAAGTATAAATATATATATATATATACACACACACACAAATGGGAAGAAGCACTTGAAAGGTTGCACAAAATTAATAATTTATAGAAAAATGCAAAACAAAATCACAATACAAAACAAAATTACCTTACATCAGTTAGAATGGCCACTATAATTTTTTTCAAAAACACCAACTATGTTGATGATGTA